>NC_066345.1:17107111-17854330 GCF_024516045.1 Bombus affinis
ACATCGCAGTGCGGTAAAACGAGAAGCAACGTGGAACGTGGCAGGACTATTTTTGCGAGGAAAACGAGCTACGCGGGTGAAAGGATGGAACAATGACGAAGAGGAGGGGAACGAGGAGGACGAGGACGAGAACCTGAACGAACACGGGAAACGAGAATCGCCGCGAGACGGACGTCGCCGATAGGCTGGAAAGCGACATATGTCACGATTCCGACGTCGAACGTTTTTGTCCCTCGATTTTGCCTGGTCGGCGCCGCGATCTCTCGAAAGGAAACGAACAGCTAAACGAGCTAAACGAGAACCAAGGAAGAGGTAACGTTTATCGAAAACACTCACTGCATAACGTCGTTCGCGTGGTTGCCCGAAAGGACCTAGAGCCTTTGCTCGTTCGCGACTCGTTCGGTCTTCTTCTGCCCTTCTTGATCTTCGTCTTCTTGCTTCTCGCTATACTACGGCGACTAAACTCGGACGCGAGAACCGAACGCAATCTCGTTCGACGATTCTTTCGCCGAACAGAAACGGACAACGCGTACTTACGGGAAACGTACGAGGCGAATGGCGTTCCAGGTCCTCGAACGTGGTCAGGATTTCCCCTTCCGTGAATCTCTCCCTTCCTTCGTTTCTTTTCTACGTTCGTTCGCCTCCCCTCTCGCGATACCTCGCTCCCGCCCTCGATTAACGCTCTCTCGCGCGTTCTTTTCAACTCCCCACCATCGTTCCGCGCTTGCCGATCTACCACCGATCCTGCGACCGTCGACCGCCGACCGCCTTTCCTGGTCTCTTATACCTATTCTCGTTTCTTTCTAATCTTCCCCAACGAGCCAGCTTACGTCGGAGAAGCGACATGCCGACGAAAAGCTACGATACGGATAACGTAGCTGCCTATCCTACTACGCGTAGTAAGTAACCGCACGTGCAGGTACTTGCACGAAACGATCGTGCCATTGATAACTATCGTCAGCGACGCGACATCGCGAGCGCGATAATTCTGCCAACGAACCGCGTCTCGCGTTGCGCGAAGAAAAGCTTGAAAAAAAAAAAAGAAAGAGCCGTGAGTAGCCGTCTCGAGTTACTTTCATTCACGAGGATCGATCGCGTTCGTACCGCTCGAGTAAAAACATTCACCGCTGCTTCGCGTCGCTCTTTCGTCGCATCCGTCGCCGTTTCGATCTGCCCGTTTTTCTCGTCTATTCCGTTTACCACGAGAGTTTGAACGACCAAGAACTACTACCACTTACGAACGACGTATATCGCGCGTCGTACGTCTGCCCCACCCTCACGATCCTCGGACGCAAGAACGCGTTCTTTCTCGAGTCTGTCGCCGTCGTCATGTCACACGATACCAAAAGGTTTCTCAGAACGCGATGGGTACGACTCTGTCGGACTGTAAACCCTGCACGATGATTCACGATGACGAACTTTGCGTCAAAGATCAACGATTACTGACTGCTTACATACTACGTACGCGTTCTTTTTTCGTTCCCGACTATAGCTATGCTGCCACGCGTCGAACGAATTACGTACAAACAAATAACGGACGAGTAATTAACGAGTAACGAACGAGTAACGAACGAGTAACGATCGAGTAGTGTGCTTTCACGGGTAGCCTGCAGAGAGGAAAGAAGAGAAATGGAAAGAAGAACAACGGGGTTACGAGATCGTGGACAGTAAATAGAAGAGGAGACCTTACGTCATCTCGGATCTTACAATTAGAGCAATATAATCACGGCAACGAGATATATCCCGCAAAAAGAGAAACGAAAAGCACGGATTGTCCTCTGCACCCGAACTTTCCATATCTAAATTCGAAGGTCGTGGCCCCTGTGCACGCGCGCAGAGCATGAGGAAATCGACAAACACGAAAATGGCCAAGGAGCTGGCGCGCGTGCTACGCATGCGTATACGCTGTGAAACCGAGCCCACGAGATTTCGAGTTGGCCGTTTTACGAATCGGCGAACATCGATGAATCGGAAAATGCAATGCGCGTAATCGACACGGCTGCCGATAACGTTTCGTTCTGCCGACGCGCGAGACACGGACAACGCGCGCGATCGAAGAATCGTTTCTATCGGAGTCAATAAACTCTTATCGCTGCAGCGTGAAGAGACCGAGCTCCGGTTCTGGTACAAATCCTATGCCGTACTCGACTCGCCGAGACTCGCGTCGAGGCGTGCGAATTTCTCGCCGATCCACAGACAAAAGAGGAACGTACTACGGTCGCGCCGCGCACGTTGCAAAATTCAAGCGGACGTAGAACTATCGATGGAAAAAAACGTTCGGAGGACGAGCGGTGACGGCAACGGCGGCTCGTGCCTGGACGAATCATCGGCAAACACCAAAGGGCGTTGTGTTCATTTTCACAAAACTGTTAGCATAGGGCCGGCGAAGCGTCACACTGTATTCCATCGTCGGTTCGGCTTTATTTTTGGTTTTGTATCGCCTACGTATACAATACTCGAGGAAACACGAAGCGTGCATCCCATAAGCCGCCGTGTAAATACTCTTGCGAACGGTAAACCTTCGAGCGGGTATATTCACGTCCTATGACCACGCGCGGTTCTTGCGCCTGGGTTACGGCGCAGCAACGCATCGCCAGATGGGACCGCGCGATTTCTCCATTTAACGATCGAACGGCGTAATGTCTGGATGGAACGAAGAACGGTCGTACCGCGCTGTCGTCGTTGGTCGAGCAGATGGAAAAACAGAGAGCGTACTGCTACTAACCTGGAAAGCGGGCCTGTAGGCGAATGCGGCGTCGACGAGCCTGCCTCGTGATCTTGATGATGATGAGCCGTTCCTACCGTGTGATGAGCGTATATCGAGTCCATGTATAGCTGATCGGATACACGATCGCTGGTGTCCTGGCCGAGACCGTGATTGGCTTGAACCGAAGACGGTGGCTGCATAGCGGTCAAGTGAGCGTACGATTGCCTACCGTGCTCGCTCGGGCTGTATCCTCCTCCCTCCGATTGTCCTTGACGATGAGGCGACGATAGTTGTTGATCGTCGTGCGGACTGCGACTGGAACCCGGTGAACTGCCGGTTCGGAGAGTCGGTGAACCTCCGCCGCCGCTACCAGTACCACCGCCACCATTACCCTCCGCGCCACCGCCACCTCCGCCCCCGCCATCCGCACCGCCGTTATTACCGTTACCGGTACCTCCACCACCTCCGCTCGCCCGTATCTGATGTTGGAGATACGCGGCATCCGGTAATACTTCTTCCAAGTGGTGATGATGATGATGATGGTGACCGTGTTGTTGTTGATGGCCGTCGTTCGCACCGACGTCGCCGGCCGAACTGGCCGCACCGGTGGTGCTAAGATTCGGAAACAACATACCAAGGGTAAAATCTCCACGAGCGCCTCTCATGGCAGCGGTAATTCCACTCGTTCTCTCCGTATCCTCGTCCGTCTCTTGATGAGGCACCGATTGCGAGTGCGAGTGCGAGAGCGAATGCGCTTCTTGTTCCTCCAAATGACGATGACTTGCCGAAGAGAGTACCACACTTTGTTGGGTCGCGTCCGATTGTAAGTGCTGCTGCTGCTGCTGCTGTTGGTGATGATGGTGCTGTTGATGGTGGTGGCGCTGAGAGTGGTGGTGGTGATGGTGCTGGTGGTGGTGGTGATCGGTCGCAGTCGGCGAGAGCGACTCGCTACCATAACGATGCATGGTAGAGCGAAGCGCGTGACTGCCGGCCCGATTTTCCTCCGACAACGCGCAGACCTCGCCCGACCGTCCGTTATCCCCACCCTCGGTAACCGATACTTCTCTCGCCCCTAGTTGAACGTACTCCGACCGATGGTGTTGGTGTTGGTGGTGGTGGTGGTGGTGGTCGTGGTCGTAATCGTAGTGGGGGTTGTGGAGGTGGTGGTCCTGCTGCGGCTGTGGCTGCCTACGCTGCTGTTGTTGGTGATGCTGCTGGTAAAGGGGTTGGGAGACCTGTTGCTGTTGTTGCTGCTCCTCCTGTTTCGAGGAATCGCCGCCCCCGTACTCGCCCGAATCCTGATCGCGATAACCCCTTGACAACCGACACACGATAATTCGTTAATATTTCGCGTTTGCCTCGACGCTCGAACGTGCCGTGATCGTTTCGCTCGGCGAGCGAAAACGATGCCGCTTGCTTATATCGCTCGATTTCGTCGCTTCGAGATCAAGGACGGATCGTTGAACGCGATTACTCGACCGACCGTGTAACGTAACGCGTCGAAACGATTCGTCCGATACCTGCGCCCCTATTCGTGGTCGAACGCGCCTATGTTCCCCGACTGCTCACCTTTCTCCTACGTCGGAATCCTGGCTGACGAAGTTGAGCGAGTGCATGCCGTAAACGGCGTCGACGTCGTTTTCCCGTTCCGTCGAGACGAGAATCGTAACCACCGGTTCGGCGTTACTCGCCTCTTCGACCGCGCCATTTTCAATTTCCTGCTGTCCCGCCTCCAGCCCGCCTACCATGTCCCCGCCTTCTTCGGTTCCATGCTTTTCGTAAGGTAACTGTTGGTGGCGTTGCGGTTGCCGTTGTCGTTGCCTTTGCCGTTCTTCCCTCTCCTGGTCGTCCAGTTGTTGCTGTTGTCGAAAAAGTTGCACGGCTACCGATCTCCCGCTCTCGATTCGCATCAGCCTGATCGATTCTTGGTCGTCGTACCCTTCCACGCTACCCCCGACCACTTTTACGCATCTCGCTTTCCTTTCTGTGGCGTAGTCCGTCGCCGTGTCGTCCATGTATTCCGTCAACTCTGTCAACACCAATGCAAAGGATCGGCTAAACCAAACGATCGATCGACCGAGCGAACCACTCGAGGCTCGATTTCTCCGATCGTCCAAAGCATCGTCGATTTCGCAAAATCCTACCAGCATTCACTTTCGATCTTGCGAACCACGTAACAGCATCGCCGCTGCCACGTATCATAGCAATCACGGCACGACGAAAACCGGTCAACCGATACACGATCGATCGATTAGATGGAAAATATGCTGCTCGAGGCGTTTCGATGACACACGCCAACAAACTGTTGCTAACCGCTACGGTACAAAAATAACCATTCGTCGTCGTTATCTGTAGCTCGTTAGCGATCGTGCAAACTCGCTCACATTCTCCTCGTATATATGATTTTACGCGTTTGCGCTTTGCATCGGTCGGTTTATATTTTTCAGCTGGAAAACAGAAAACTAGCCGACGCGCCTGCCCAGGTGCCAATGGAGAAGAGAAAAAGAAAGAAAATCGAACCTCGGTTCTACTATACTACTCTGTACGATAGCCAGCGGGTAGACGAAATATTCTTCGATCTTTTTCTTTCCACTTTCGTCTTCCTTCGTTCTCTCTCGATCGGTTTCACAGGAAACACCGTTTACCGGCTGTCCCTGTACGTACAACCTCGTCTTATCGAGATACATCGTCCTTATCGAGGGCGATACACGTGTACGATCGGAAAAAGCAACGAAGTCGTTTCGACGATCCCTATGGACGCTACGTTCGAACCGGAGGCAAAAGGGGGAAATTCACAGAGGGTTGAAACAGCGATTGGAGGATTGAGAGAAAAGAAGCAAAGAAAAGGGAGATGGGAGGAGAAGACATCCACGGTGGCGGAGGCGGAGAGATACGGTAACGGAAGCATAAAACACAGGCAAATGCAAAGGTACGAATACGAAGGTACGTTTTGAGAGGAAAAGCAAGACAGTCGCGGAAACTTCGTAAACGATCGAAACGTATCTGTGCGCGGTATCTTTGCTCGAAAGCCCTGTGTCGTCGGTTAACATTCAACCGACCTTATTGACGCTAGTTAATCGAATTGGAAAGGTCAGGTTCGCTGGATTATCTGACGTTGCTCCGTTCCACCGCGACTCGCCAATTCTATCGAAAAAGTGCATATATTTTTCGCTAAGAGTTCAAAGACGAAGCGATGTTTGGAATAATGGAATTGACGCGTCGATAACGGAACTCCGTTATTGCGTGTTCGAATCGGCTACGATCGGATCGAATCGAATCGAATCGAGTCTAGTCGTGTCAATGAGAGAGCGTATAGGAGCGCGGAGTTGCGAAGACGCAAAAGTCACGACCCCGATTAATCAATCTGCACGAAGAAAATATACGACGCCGCGCAAACCACCGAGAAACCTCTTTCTCGCTCGCGTTGCGAAACCAAATCGCACCATATCGGTCACGAACCTATCGCTGTCTCATCCCGTTGCCTGCCTCACCTATTCCATTAATTGCTGGTAGAGAGTAGCTGCGTGGAATGAACGTCGCCCTTGTAAAGTAAAGAATCGATCTCTCCGACATTGTTTCCCTCCACCTCGTCCTTTTATCGTTTAGCCAGTGGCTCTGAGCGAGTATTGGCTCGTTACACGCGTACGCGAAAAGACTACGAGAGACCACCCTTTCGTTATACATAGGCGCGTCGTAAATCTTAGCCGAGAGCCGTCGAATATTTCATCGTTCTTTCGCTGCGCGGTTCTTACAATGCTCTCAGCCAAAGAAACGAGGTTAACGTTCCCCATAGAAGTGGTAGCGAGAAAAGAGATTCCGTTGGCCGAGCGGAAGACGTTTTGTACAACGGGGGCAGAGGTTGCTCTTATCTTCTTGGCCCCATAAAAACGTTCACTGTTATCCGCAACGTAGACGAGCAAGACGGCGCACATCGATGCGGTTTACGACGAGATTTTCAGAGATTGAATAGTCCCTTTATCTCGACCTTCTTCATCCTCTCCCCGTTTCTCGTTCCCTCCTTCTCACCCTATCATCTTCGTCCCATCTTCTCTGCTCTTATTTTCCCTTCTTTCCTTCCTTTATCCCTTTCCCATGATCTCGCCGCTTCCTCCGGGAATACACTTTACGATGCGATAAAATAACTTTGTTTCAACTCATCGATCCCTATTTACGAGTAGATATACAATAAGAGGACGATATACGTAAGCATCGATGCGGTACAATCGCTGGAGAACAACAAGACGAACGCGTGGATATATACGGAAACTACGTTGGTAGTCTGCCCTCGAATTAGCTAAGGATAGCGTAGACCTCCCTTCTGAAACCGTGGGTCGACGCGGAATGGATTAGAACAAAGTAGAATAGCGTGGAATGGTCGCGCGTTTCAAGTAGAAGAGCAACGACGGTACGTTCCGCGATAGAACAACAACGCTATTGTACAAAGACGAAACGTTCCTTACGCGGATAGATCTCGAGTCCAGCTTTACGTTCGATGCCAATCGGCCGGTATACGTTTTCGGCGTAACCTATTCGACAGAAAACCGGCCAGGTGCTTCGACTTAACCGAACAGAGAATCTTGCGCTTTAAATTACCGCTTTGTTTACTTTGCCCTTCCGTAACGACGCGGATATCGTTCCAAGTAAAACAGGGACTGAAATACGAAATAGCACGGCACACGACCATTACGAGCAATTACGGGCAATTGCGGGCAATTACGGCATAGGTTTTTGCGAAACGGTAATTCTTTCGATAGACATCTATCGAAGTAGGCAACAGCCCCGATCGAGATATTCTCGATCCGAAGGAGTTTTCCAATTGAACCAGTGGATAGATATCGCATGGAACATGACGAGCTAAGGGGGTGGAGAGAGGGTTAGAGTACATGAATATGTGTAAGTAAGTACATTCACGACAGTGGTAGAGGAACGGAGGCGGTCGGTAACCCTCGTTTATCTCAGCGGTTCTTCGTTTCTGTATCTCGACTGGTGCATCTGTATCTGTCGCTAAAAAATAAGCTTGTAAAATCGTAGATCCGTAGTTGTAAATCTACGATAATTCAGAGTTCCGCTCGTGGGACCAGGAAGAGGGAGGAATGCGACGCGCGATTAGCTTTTGCCATGGTAAAGTTGACGAACGTGTATCCAACGCTGTACCTGGAACGGTGTAAAAAGAAGGCGCGTCCACGCACGACCTACCCGTACCGAGAAGGATCCGTACACGATGCAAGAAAAGAAAAGAAAAAACAGGCGAGGAAGAAAGGAAGGAAAGCAAATATTCCAGCGGACTGCTCGCCCTTCGAAAGAGGAAAGAGAGAATAAAAGAGAAACGTAGCGGTTAGGATCGTTAACGGCGTCTCCAACAAGGAAACAATGCCGACCATCTTTGCAACGAGTTCACAGAAGGGGGAACGACGATAAAACGAATATGAACTTACAAACTACGAACCTACGAACGATACGTGAAAACGAATCGACGATCGACGATCGTCCAAGTATTGGTACGGTATAAGTACAGGCAAGAACCTACGTGTTTCGCGTTTCTCCGCGTCTGACGAATACGCGATCGTAAAAAGAAAACTAGCGCGCATCTATTTGGTTATGTAGAGATATATAGCGTTACGATCGTTGGAAATGGTCGAGTTGCGACCAAGTCGAATCCGTTCGAAGCTAATACGACGCGGCTACGAGAATGCTAGGTGTCGAGTTTCTGTCGTGTTTTTTACCAAAATATGGTCGAACACGGCTCTATCCTCGGTCTCGTATTCGTTTAGCCCCATTAACTTTCCGACCAGCCTATCGGACCAACGTCCCGAAGAGGGAAAAAAACGTTTATGAATCCTGAAAGCTGCCAATTACGGCCGCGTATCTATAAATTAAGAAAATAGACTTTAGCGAGACACGAGAACGCGAGCGCAGCGATCGGCGCGACTTTACTGCTACTGGTCCACGCGACCCCCACGCTCGTGCATCTTGATAAAAAATGACATATTTGTTTCGGAGAAGAGCGTACAACTCGCGACTCTCGGTAAAGTCCACGCGTTACGATAAGAAAAGAGAAGAGAAGAAAAACGAGGATCGCCACATAAATTTCGCATCGATTTCAATTTTTATTTCTTAACATCCCTCGGATCCTTTACGTTCGAACGACGTAGATTCATAGCCGACGTTACGCTTGCCTGTAACGTCGTAAACAACTACACAGGCTGCCCAGAAATTTTCCACGTCCGTTTTTCCATTATTCCATTATTAAATGTTCCATTGTTTCGCACGCCTCTGTACAGGATCAACTATGTCCGCAGTAGCTGTATCGGTCGCATTTGCAGTTTACTCGCTCGTCTACTTTTACCCGAGTTCTTGCGCGACGCTGCTCGTCTTTTAAGAAACACATCAGCAACCGTTGTAAAAGTCGTAATTCCAATTCCAACTCCCGTTCCATATGTCACTTTCTATCGATCGTTAATCATTTGTTCGTTAATATATGTCGACTTCTCTCTGTACCAAATGCTGTTACCCGTATAACCTTTTTTTATGTCAGCGATATACGTTCAAGGTACGGTTGTTTGGACCCGTTGTACCGTATCCTTAATTATGCAAATTGCTACGCTGACCGCTTCGTCTGTTTTGCTAAAAATACTTCGTTTAAATGTATCTTGCACCGACTTGTAGCGTGGAATTGTATTTCTTTAACGTATGTTTATTTGATTTCCGCGCGTGCAAACGTATATCGGGCTATAGTCTATGTTAGTAAACGACGTGATACTGCCATAATACATTTGAATAACTAAACAATAAATTTCAACTTTGTTTTCTATTTTACGCGATATGTTGGCAGCCTCGTTCCATGAACGAAACAAAACTAAACGAGACGAAATTCGATAACGACGTAAATACAGGCATCGGGAATTCTCTTTCGGTAAAAGCTTGCCACCGATGCATCCATCGAGATTTACGCGAGTCCGTTTCTTTCGTGCGGCTCTCGTGATACGTGTCAGCCGTCACGAGCCGCGAAACAACGAAACGCAGACTGCGTGGCGTAACACGAGAAGGGAACCGATCGCGCTATGGGACATGTTCCTACCTCCCCTTGCTCTTTCGTTCCTTTACCCTTGACTAAAGCACGCTCGCCCTACGATTTTTTTCCTCTTACTTTTTTTCCTCCTTCTTCTTCTTCAGCTCCGAACCAAGTGGTTAAGCGCCACTTTTAGCGCATCGACGTAAACGTTAACGTAAGTCGTTATCGATGCGACGGTGGAACGGACACAGTGACGGTCAACCGCACGGAGTTACGTAAGAAAAGTAGACTTCTATTGGAACTTGTTAGCTTATGGTTTTTACATTCTTACGTTGTTACATTTGTTCGGATAAAGCAATGTCGTCCGGAAAGCGAACTGGTTCGTTTCGACTTCGATCGTGACATCGAACGACTACCAGCACGATGAATATTATTATTATCGTCGTTATTAACGAGCTAAACCAGTTGGTTTAAGATTTGATGCGGAGAGAGATAAATTACACGCGTAAACATATACGGGACGAAGAGAAGAAAAAGAGAAAGACGTTACACAGAGGTTTGAAATTCGCGATAAATATAAAAGCTAAAAGTATATTTAACTAAGTCAAGATAAACAACATTTTCAAATTGATACACTATG
Source organism: Bombus affinis (assembly GCF_024516045.1). Classification (NCBI taxonomy): domain Eukaryota; kingdom Metazoa; phylum Arthropoda; class Insecta; order Hymenoptera; family Apidae; genus Bombus; species Bombus affinis. The sequence goes on from NC_066345.1 coordinate 17,117,471, forward strand.
AATCTTAGTAAGTTGTATATTAACGACTGTTTACCACGTTGATAGCATTCATCCATTCTGTGGCAATATAGTAATTCTGTAGTAATAAATGTGTTATATTTATTCTTTCGTCTTGTTAAATTGCGTAAACAGATTTTGTAAAATTACCGTGTCTTTTCGTAACTCTTATTACATAAACCTCTTTCTGTCCGCCACTAACGAACGCTTTAAGAGATGTTTTAACGATAATAAGGATTACCCAAATAGATAGAATAGCGATAACCATGGTTAACGAGGTAGGCAATTCGATTTAGTCGAAATAGCCCTAAGTGGTGAAATGTTACCGTGTAGAAGAGAGTAATTTTTCAGCAATTTTTGTACTTTACAATTCGCAATCTGTCCACCTGGACATTCGGTAAATCAGCGATCTAGGATCTACATCTACTAGGTTTTCTTCCGTTACTCAATGCCGGAAGATTTAAGATTACTTGCAGCTACGTCGTAATTATGAGAGTCGAGAGGTATAGGATGTGCGCTATGTCTGGCAACGAGTATCGAACGTTGTATTAACTAGTGGATAAAGAAGCAAAATTTTGGAAATTTCGCCACCGTTGAATTCGTTTCCGATAGTTAGTAGTCTTCGTCGACGGGTGTTAAGTTACCGAGTTCGCTCGACGTTATATCTCGATCGTAGAAATATTCGTATTGCGTATAATTTTCGCGTTGAAAACGTCGTCGCGTCTTCTTCATTCGGAAATCGATCGAAGATATCGATAAAAATGTGACGCGGCGCAATATTTTCTTGAAACATATTTGCGAATAAAGTAAAATAAGAACGAGTAATTTCCGCTTGCAAAAGCGCTTTATTTACAAAACTACGTATTTACAGCAAACATTGTGCATAATAAGCGTCGAGATCGACGCGTATCGACCCACTGATCTGCCCGGTTTAAATATGATTTCGTTGGATCGAGTTCACGGCAACGATGGGAGCGAGCATTCGAAGAGAAGATGAAACATATACATTATACGTTACATACATACACGCTCGGGGCGAGTGAGTTATGTATATAGCCGGCGGAGCCACATAGCTAACGAGAGAATGGGAGTTAGCGAGGCAGAAAGAGAGAAAAGGAGGCAGAGCGAGAAGGAAACAAGTGCGTGAAGACGCAGAGGGAGCGCAACGCTAATAAATCAGTCGTCGAAAGGTCGAAGGTCGTCAGCAGTGCTCCACTATATTCACATCGAGACGGTAATGGGGTATTAAGACGGGGGGATTTTCGAGTTAATTTTCTAGCGTTCGCCCGCAGCTGTGAATAAGAAACGGTTGATTAGTTTAGTCTTAGTCGTTTGAAGCAAACGTCGCTCACCGATTTTTCTCAATTACGTGCTCGTCTCAAAGATAAATCGTATCTCGAAATCAGGTTGGCGAATATCGAGGCGACGTCGAGGATCTTATCGCGCCAACGGCTTCCCTCGCGATCTGCGTTTCGAAGGATGGTAACGAGCCGTCAAAATAAACAAATAGTCAGGTTTCGCGGTCTTCTTACTTGGGAGAACGATGAAACTGGGTCCGTACGGGCCAGTTTAGAAAACGGTACTCGTTCCTTTGTTTTTGTAGAAACGGGCAACCTCGTCTGTTTACGGTCAAATCGAAAAATAAGGGTTGAAGTAATGCGTTTTCCAGGATCGTCCATATGCACGTTTACATTTTAGATTTCATGGAAATACGTTCTTCTCCCTTCATATTTGCCAATAGCTTTTAATTGCACGACAATTACGACAATTATACGAACGTAATAAGCAAGAAAAACTGGGACGACCACAAAAAAATGGAAATAGAAATGCAACGATGAGAGCAAGGATAAACAGAACAGGGATGATAATAATAAAAAAAAGATCGGTGTATAACCGACGTCGTAGGTGAACGAATGAAAGTGTGGGGTGGGCGAAAAATTGTTTGCGTAGCAGGCAAACAGGCAGGCAGGCAAAGCACAGGCAAAGCAAGCAAGCAAAGCAGCAGGCAAGGCGGCAGGCAAGCAGGCTAACAGGCAAGCAGGCAAGAGGCGGACGGGTGGGTAGGTTTACGGTATTCGCCGGTCTGCCATCGAGCAGCAGTTTTGACGTCACATCCTGCGCGCGGGCGGACATCCGGTTTCACTGCCGGACTCCTGTCCCCGAGCGATAACAAAATCTACGTTTGTCAAGGAAAAAGAAAGAAACGTAGAGAAGGAGCGAGCGGTCGTTCGATGCCCGGGACGAGACCAGGGGAGAACGAATAGTTCCCGTTACCTTTTTCAGCTTGCCGAGCTTTAAATCGTTTTACCACCACCCGCTATGTGCGAGTTTCTTTCCGCGAAAAGACGAAAGACAAAACGCCTCGTTTCTTGGTCGGTGATGGTCGATTGTTCCCGCGCAAACAATGAATCAACGTTCCAACGATAAACTTGGCGTCGCGTGACGTCGTATCGCGTCTCGTCACATCGCGTCACGCTGCGTCGTTGAATCGCGCAATTCCGACTCGGTAATTAACAAAATTAGTCCTCCAAACGTACGAGCGTGTCGCAGATACGTGCGATGAGAAAAGAAAAGTTGTTACATCGGAAAATCGCGGATCGTCCCAGCTTGGAATCCCACAGGGATTAACCGATGGGCAGAAAACGTCCTTTGTTTTTCCTCGACCCTTCCTCGCTTCCGTGTTCTTACTCCAGCGAGAGACAGAGAGATCTGCAGACTCCCTCTCTCTCTCTCTCTCTCTCTCTCTCTCTCTCTCTCTCTCTCTCTCTCTCTCTCTCTCTCTCTCTCTCTCTCTCTCTCTCTCTCTCTCTCTCTCTCTCTCTCTCTCTCTCTCTCTCTCTCCGACAAAGGGTGTAACGTTTGGGTAACAAAGCCGCGCGCAAACTACGGATACGTGGTCGCGCGTACAGTTTTTCGTCCAGCGAGACGACCGACTAAGCTTTTCGAAAGGACAACCGTAAATATTTGTCACCTTATTATTTTACTGTCCTGTTCCATCGCATTACCATCGGTTTACACGTTACGATCATTCATTTCTCACGTTCCTTTCGAAAATTCGAAAGAGCAAAAATTCTTGACACGCGTTACATCGTGCGTACTTGGCGTCGTGCCACGCTGTCGTTTCCGACGAACTCCTCGCAACGGAGAAAATTTGTTCGACGGAACGAATTTTGGTTTCACGGAAATAACCGCGATGGCTTCTCGAGAGGCGCTTTCATTACGGTTATGGAAATTTTTTCCAAAACCGCGTGACAAGAGTCAACGTCTCCTAGACTTTTTACTACGTTTACAAAATACCAAAGGTACAGGGAGGGGACGCGGCGACGTTGCTCCATGAGTCTCTCCGTGATGAAGCAAGGTTGCGCACTATCAAGGGTTTAACTAGGCGAAGGTTAAGGCAGCCTCACCAACACCGTGATTCGCCATAATCTACAGTCAATTATCTGACTTTTACTGTGTCTGGGGAAGGCTCTGCTTGGGAAAAACAGTGTGATTCGCGGAAAACGCGTGGTCATCCGACAATCTGTTGGCGTAAGAGTGCCGATTTCGATAATTTTACCGCAGCTACGAACTAGTAGTTGAAATCGTTCGAACCGCGAGTAACAGATGGCATTAGTTCGTCGAGTACTTTGGTATCGCGACATTCGCCTCTGGAAAAGGTTTACGAATGACGGTTCACGGATATCCAGTTGGCGGATTTCCGATGGGCCCGTTCTATCGTTCACATTCCTACAACGAATCGTATCGTTGAGAGATACCGATCGTAGAAATCGTAGAACGAACGAAGAATCAGGAAGGGCGAAAATATACGACAGTTCGTGGAAGAAAAAGAAAAGAGAGAAGTAAGAGGAAACAAACTCGTGGAATTAGGACGAGCCGCTTTCGGTTGGAGGGTTGGCAAGTTTGAACGTATGAAACCGATGAACCGATCTCGCGTCTGGTACGCGTAGATAACCGGCCGTACAACACGATGGGGGCGTTTTCGGGGCGGTGTTCGCGTTCCTAAGGGACTCGCGGCTCGGTGCGCGTTTTCCCTGCGGGAAAACCTGAGACGACAACATACCGAACCCGTTCTCCGCTCGTTCGAAAACGATTCCTACTCGCACGGCGTTCGACTCGTCCGGCGTCCTCGCGATAACACCCGCATCCACGTACGGCACGAAACGGCAAACCTGCCAACCATACGAAACGCCACTCGCTCGTTCCAACTTTGACCCCAACTTTCTGTTTCCGTTGTTCGCTTCGTACGTGGGAAAATAACCTCTTTTTCTCTCTCATCGCTGATCGTCCCATCGTCGTTTCGACGATCGGGCAAACGGTCGCGACGACCATCACGACGATCGCAACGAATACGGCGATTTCGTCTCTCGATTACGAACAAACATGTTCGCCTACGCTCCGTGAGGATTGTTCAGCTGCCTCTTTCAACGTGACAATAAAAGAACCGCGTTTGCAAAGGACTCGTGTGCGAGGCACACCCCTATAAACGTGCTCGCAGGTGGCCACACCGTGTTCTCGACGGAGGAACGTGTTGTGTACGTGCCTCGACGGTTTCTCTCTTCCGCACTCTCTTACGATCCGCTAGAATTGCCCGATCGAGCAAAAACATTTCGCAGAGCTAACGAAAGCGTCGGCCGAACAGCTTGGCGCCAAACGAGAGGAAGAAGAGGAAGAGGAAGAAGAAGAAGAAAAAGAAGGAGAGAAGGAAGGAATGTTAAAGGAGCAAGAGAAAGAAAAGAATGCCAACAATGTCGCGGTTTATCTGCGCGTCCTTGGCTAATCTCTGTCCATGAAAGATTACCCTATCACCGGGAATTGTGCTGTGTCTCCGACGCTCGATATACGTAAGCGTTTCTATCACCTCCATCGTCTCTATCGCTTCTATCGTTTCTATCGTTTCGATGTTCTCCCTCCTGCACTCCAAAAGTATACTCCACCCCTTATCCGTAAAAGCTTTCTTCCGCCTCCCATTCTCTTTCTCAAACGTTCGACGAATCCTTCTCGGATCGCAGCCGATCGACTCGACAAATCTGTTCCACTCGCCAGTTAGAAGATTAAAAGCCGGTACCGAATATCGATGTATCGCGATGGGCACGCGCTCGCGCTCGCGGACAGTTCGATAACGCGATCGGTGGCCGTACGACGAAATATTTCTAGGTTCTCGATCGACGTTCTCTCTGTCGACGTTCGCGCTCGCGACCAATAACGAGGCTGAAACACGTGCGAAAGTGTAGTTTTAGATGCGCAATGTTAAAAGAATAGTGTGGGGACGGAGAAGGTTTAACGAAGAAGCGAGACGAAGCTCGGAAGAGCGAAACGGTCATGGACGTTTATCTTGCAACGAATAGAACGTATTTCTAACGCGTGACTAGGAATTGGCAAAAATTCGAACGCAAACACGATACGTTACGCTATTCGTTTTTCGAGTCAGGCGTACGGCGTAAGTACGGTACGCGGGAAGGAGAGTCGCGGGAAAGTACGAGGAGTGGCAACCGTGGTGACGGTGACGGTGGCAATGCTGGTGGTGTGGTGTGGTGGTGGTGGTGGCAGCAATCGTGGTGATGACGATGACGATGGCCGTCATGGTGGCAGCGGCAGCGGAAAGTAAACGCGGACCAAGACCAACGAGGGAGGAGGAAACGAGGCTAAGCAGGACGATGCGCGTTACGTTGGGTCATGCTGCGAAGCGTTATCGCAGACCGGCGGTCGGCCGATACCTTATCTGGAGTAGTTGCACACCGACAGTGGCTCCCAACTTACTCGAATCGCGATTCCACTCATTTTTTTCTTTTTTTCATTTTTACTTCTTGTCATAGAGCAAAGCGAAAAATGGTTCGCTGCATCGAATTGATGCATTCGATCGAAATTATCGTCGCGACGATACGAAACGAAACCAAGGAGGGCGAGAAGAAAGTAGACCGGAGAGACAGAGCAGAGTCTGCAATTAAAAACGAGAGAAACATTCGACGTAGACAGCTAACGACGTAGACTAACGCGAAAAGGACGTTCGCAAAGCAAACGCTCTTTATCTAAATATTGATTCGCGATGATCACGTACCGTTCAACCGATTCGAAACCCGATCACGGATTTGGATCTGGACTAGACAAAATTAGAGAGAGTGGGCGGACCGATACAACGATGCCAAACGTTTCTTCATTGAAGAACAGTGTACCGTGAGATAACTCGTAGGTATGTCGTAGCTAATACACATGCTGCTCGATGGAACAACCATTATTCCACCTAGCACGCAGTCGAGATAGAAGACATCGCGCGCGTCGGATATCGCGTCGCATCGAAATTAGCGGACTCGAAAGTTTATTTCGTTTTATCTTTATTTATTTGTTTGAACTGGAAGTAAAGTGTACCCTTTGGCGTAGAAAATAGTAAAAGTAAGAGGAGTGTTAACGTTAACATATGGATATACATATATAAGTTAAAGATGTAGATAGAAGCATGAAATAAATTAAAACGAACATTTTAAGGAGACTAAGGTTTGTACGAACAGACGTATGCTGCAACGAGAAGACTTGACGCGATTTAGCACGCGATGGAAACGATTAACGTAAGCATAAGTTGCGTCATGTTGATTAGTATGAAACAAATTATTGTTTCTAAGACGCCTCGAGGGAACAAAATCAGATGCTACTCCGATATCCGGAATGTCTTTTGGTTTACGATCGATCGATCGATCGTTACAGTCTTCCGCGTGGACACCGATTTTCCACGTTCTTTTAATTTTTTACGACAACCTCGAACAGAGGAAGACGAACACGCTCGCTCGTTTTTCCGTCTTATCGTTAGAGGAAAAACTGTATTTCCGATTTGCAAATATATAGTATCAAAGTCTATTACGAAGGATGACGTCGCCGGCGACGGATATTAAAGTAAATAAAACGTATGTCCGTCTTTTAGCCTGCTAGCCTTCTAATGTTTCGGCCTTCGTAATCGTTGCAAGCATACGTATATACGCGCGTTAGTTTATTCTTTCGACTAATGGCAGTCCAAGTAACCTTGAACACGCTATGTATGCACGTAAAAATCAGCTCGCGAACGTAACGGTACGCTTGGTGAAAAATACGCGATGGAAAATAAACGAGCGAATCTATTTAAATTGGACTGTTCGATACCGATGGAAGCGGCGAATAGCGAATAAGCAGTAAACGTAAGTAAGTAAGTAAGTATATATACGTATACGTAGCGAGTTTAAGCGAGCAACTCCAGCAACGTAGCTCGGAATATTTCGCGATCGTTCGCGAGTTACGATTTCTAACCGAGCGAACCGTTTCGAGAAACTCGAAAACAATAGGCAACCAAACGGATCGTAAATAACACGGTATGCGGTATGCGCTAGCTATAGGATACGTGGTATGGGGTATAGGGTACGCGGTGTATGGGATATGTAATCGCTACTTGGCCGACTCTTGAATGGGAGAAGAGGAAGGTTGTGTTTAACGACAACGAACCTTGATACGAGATCGATCTAATCGCGATACCAGAACGAAAACTCGTCACACCAAATCTATATGTCTATCCGTCTATCTCGTGCGTCTATCAAATTTCTGACGGTCCCTGCATACAAAACTGAGCGAAATAATCGCGCCAGGTTATATCGAATGGAATAAGAAACGAATCGTAAGATTCGAAGAGACGCTCCTCCACCGAATCTTGTTATCGTTTTTGCGTATTACGCAATTCGCGCCATGTTGTTGCATCGACAACTGTATCGTCTTTATGCAGCGTCCTCTCGCGTATTCGCCAAATTATAACCACCTATCGTTGAAAGCTGAGAACTAAAAACGGATACCGACGTGTCGATCGAAACAACGAAAATCCAAGAAACGAGATCCGTGCACCGAACTCGATACTTCGATTCGTTTCAAAGGACCGCTCCGCCGTTTTCGAAGGGCTACTACGAGCGATTTGATCGAACAACGGGTGGAATTAAGGCGGAGCGAGCCGAGAGAAAGGAATTCTTTTCAACCGCGTTAGCGACTAACCATTCGCAGCGTTTCATCGTAGCGGCCATTTTCGAACATCCATGATACAGCGCATCCTCCTCCTTTTTCTCCTCCTCTTTCTTCTCTCGTCGTTACCTGTTGCGTGCCGATATCGGCTAAACAGATAATCTACGAATAATCTACGAATAACGTATCGGTTATCGAGATATCGCGACACGCGGTAGTCCCTTCTAAACTGATTCTTTCCACGGATCGTTTATCGAGCACGAAGGGCTATTGGAATTTTTTGTCGAATTTATGAAAACGCCTGCATATACGAGCAAACTGTACGGCAACGAATTGATTTAACGGGTAACTTTCAACGCTAGTACGCTAATATCGCGCTATTGTTGCGTACATTGACCCATGACGACACAACACGTCCATCGTATGGTAAAAAAACTTTGATAACAGGATTGGACTTGGACCCTGTAAAATAACATTGGAACTTCGCGTTCACAGCTTTTACGCTCGAAAAATTCCATCTCTCGACGACGATCCTTGTCTTTACCAACCAATTTCAATTGCTACTGCGACTTTAATACGATGTTTGCCACGTATCTCGGATCTCGTATCTCTGAACGTCGTATGGAATCCGTCCAAGAGCCGACGTCGATTAAAAATAGAAAAAGTTTGCTGGAAAACCCCGTTTCCATAAAAACGAAAGGAAAATAAAAAATTTGCCGATATTCAGACCGGCTTTAAAAACATGGTCGAACGTGCAAATAATACGCGTTACGAACTTAACCGTACCTCGTTCCCTTTTTCTTCCTACTTTACTCGGGTTCGTTCGACCTGAATGATTATACCTAAATACATTGGACAAATTTTCAAAATTCCACGAAAAGATCTTGGTAGGGTTACGTCGTCTTGTTTAGGATATACGATATCGGTATATCTGATACGCGGTTCGTCGAGTGTCAATTGCCGAACTATATCGAAAATATTTCGAAATTTGTAGCGGGGAAAAAAAAGAAAAACAAGAGAATAGCACGAACGAGGAATAGTTCCGGCGTCCTGGCGTCGCATCGCGTCGTATCGAATCTATGGCCGTTCACGAAAATCTCGTAGGCCGATTCGCAAACGCAAACGCAACGACGACAGTTATTAACGCGTACATCGCGTTATCGTCACCAGTAATAGAATTATCACTCTGATATCCAACGTATATACATCCCCCACGATCGGCCCCAGGTTTCCAGTGACTCGCGGACCACCGCGGCCCGTTGTTAACCGATTCTTTCCGACGCTCTCGAAACTCGTGCAGTCTCGCTTTGTTCTTTTCTTTTTTTTTTCGTTTTCCTCTCCATTCTCATTTTGTCACCTTCTCTCCAAAACTATTCTCTAAACATTCCTTCGTTCTATTCGATCAACGGACCGCGAATCGTTTCCAATCGCTCGCTAACCGTTAGTGTCTGCCGACCCGCTAAATCGATCAAACGCAGATCGCGAAATCACCGAATCAGTACGCTCACCGTATTCGTCGATGTGTCGTCGATGTTTCGCCATTTCTTCACGAATTTCATCATCGGATTTCCTACTCTTCATCCCTCTCCCGTTTCTTGATGTCGGTACCGCGCGAAGCCAAACTCCTCCGTTGGACGAATCTTCGGTCGGATCGTTCTCGAAACTTCGACAACTTTTCGAAGTTCGAATCTCGAATCGAACGTCCCTTCGCGCGTTACTTTTTTCGTGTCACACTTGTATACTCGTAATACTACAGTCGAGGTTAGAAACTCGTTGGCTATCACGATTGCTTGTACTTTCACAGAACAAGTGACATAAACGGGAATTTACAACACAGCCAACACTTGTTTAACCGCTGCAAATCCCAACGATATACAAATTATCTTATTACTCGCAATCCCTTCAAAGGTTCCTTCAAATTTCACCGTTTGCCGATTAGGATCGTGTACGCGTTGACCACTGTTCTAAGATCGGTAGCGAGGCTGGTGTGCATTATGTACACAGAGGAGACCAGTGAGCAGAGTGGAGCTAACAAGGAGGGCACTCGACGAAAAGAACGACAGAGCGAGAAAGCAAAAGAGCGAAAGAACCGATAGAGTGAGAATGAGAGCATGCATAACGGAGTATGTATGCATGTGCATATACGTGTGTGTGCATATGTGCGCGCGTATGTGTGTGTGAAAGAGAGAAAGAGAGAGAGAGAGAGAGAGAGAGAGAGAGAGAGAGAGAGAGAGAGAGAGAGAGAGAGAGAAATAGAACTCTGTGGATGATCGAATCAAATCGGATAGAGTTAAATCGATTCAGCCTAATGGTGTTCGATCCAATCGGATTGGATCGTATCGAGTTGGATCTAATCGAATCGAGTCTTGATCGACTTGAGTCGAATCGGATTGCGCGTGTCAGCCAAGCACGAACCCGAATGCGTTGCACTTCAATTTCGGAGGAAACGAGACGACCAAGGTGAACAAATTTTCGAAAAGAACAAGAAAGCTGACGGCAAATACCTCGGAAGGACTGTTTTGGCCTAACGTTAGCTGACCGGGGAAGTTTCGATTCCCCTGCGATCGACAACTTATTCGCATTCTACGGTGGGGATATCGCGAATGGCACCAAGGAAAATTGCACACCATCAATTCGATCGCATCGTCGTTGATCGATTTGGATCGACGCTGTTCGTATACGCGCCTCGTGCACGTTCGCGTTCCATGACACACGTCGATCCTCGCGAAAAGCGCATGCGCCGCTTCCTTTCTTTTCCAACGTGTTTTTCTTATCAATCGTACGCGTATATACGTACATATATGCAAACGTATACCAATAAACATATATAGTCGCTGCTTCTCCTCCATTACCTCGCCCCTTCGTCAACTCCTCGTTCTCCTTATCATTATCCCTGCCAGTTTCCCTCCTACTCTCTTACCCTCTTTTTTTCCTTCCCCTTCTTCTCCTTCTCTCGATCCACGATACCTCCACCCCATCCATCTACCTCTGTGCCTTTGTGTGTCTAATTAATTTACGCTGTTGCCCTTCCAACCTCAATTATTAATCTCGCCGTGCTACAAATAATACGCAGCAATCGAATTAATATTCCTCGAATGCCCTTCGACTAATATTTCAATGAAATATTTAGACGAGTTGGACGTCTAACCAACGCACATGAGTACGTACCTTAAGCGCACCGACAACGTTGCTCGGAAATTTTTCCCCAGTCCATATTCCCGTTTTCCATTCCTAATCCGATTCAGTTCGTATCCAATTTTCATTTATTACGTATATATAAAAGCAAACACTTTTCCTTCTGCAAATACAATGATGATGTGTACAGAATACAAAATAGTCGACGTCGGTTATTCATTGACATAAATTTTCCCTTCGATATGGATCTTTTCAGTGACTCATGGAACTTATTTTTTCCTTGAACCCAGACTAGGCGCTTCACACAAATAAATTACCAATTATAGCCTATAGCCATGAAAATCTTTTCAACGAGCTTTTCAAATTTTTCCAAAATAACAACAACCGATCGATGATAATAATACGAATGACTATGTAAGTTTGCATATATATAAAATATGTATATAAATACTGAATATATATAGAAAAAGAATCTCGACCTTCTTATGACCTTCTTTCGGTGTTTGTTGTTTGTAAAGATGATTCATGTTGTCCCATGACTTCTTATAATCTGTACTTTCATGAGTTTTATGATATTCCATTACCTTCCGTGAAATATGTGTTGTTCAGATTGTTTCTGCCAGTTTCTGTTGATCGTACTCTTTGATCGAGTAAATCGATCGCTTTGCTCGGTCACGATCCGGTAACGCGTTACCGGAAGCTATGCACGTATACCGAAACTCAAGGACAATCATGTTCATTCATTTGTCTTCGGCAAGATCAATCATATGGATCAATGGATACTAATCCAATTCATCCTTCCTATACATATAATACGCGACAACCAGAAAATATAAATTCAGATAGTGATGCACTTTTAGCGAATAATACACGATATTTCATAGTTAATAAAAAAATTCGCTGAACGAAAAAATGAAAGTTACGTATGCACTTGGTTTTGTCGTGCTCTTAAACTCCATACCGCGCTGTACACAGCTAAGCTCGTGTTGCCAGCCTCTCTTAACTTTTCTGCTGATCGCTTATTGTATTCGTCGAGAAACAATCAACATCTCCACGCAAGCTTAACTCCATTTATACAAACCAGTTTGCGACACGAATAAATAGGCTAAGACGATTCGCAACAGCGGAAATTCATTGTTATTCTTAAGTTTAGCCTATATTTTTTTCTTAAGCTAGTGTGCTAATATATGCACACTATACTATATATATATATATATATATATATACACATGCGCGCGTATACTTATGCTATTACTCAGATAAATATAAATCTTTAGCGCAAGAAAATCTTGATCGGTTATCGCGAGAATGTACGTTTCATCGACAATTCTACGTCCAAGTCTCGATAAACGATACGTTATATGACAATTTCATTTCAAATCTTAGCGTATTCTTAATCAATGTATCCGCTCATACATGTTTCTTCTTTTCTCCCTCTCTCTCTCTCTCTCTCTCTCTCTCTCTCTCTCTCTCTCTCTCTCTCTCTCTCTCATTATTCTATTTGCTTCTCCCAAACTGTCGAGTAAACGAGCAAAATAATACGGTTACCGTTTTACGGTTATATTTTTTGTTCAATATGAGAACAACTCGTGTTATTAGCTTAAAATAAAGATGGGCGATTAGAGAGTCAAAGGTCAACATCGTTAAACGATATGAGTGTGCGCTGCTTTATTTTTCCAAACGTATTTGCATCAGTATACGTAAGCACGGCAAAGCAAGAACAAAGTGTATCGTAACCAATTGATAATACTGCTCGGTATTTAAGTCGATATTTCTACGGAGCTCGTGTTCCACAACGATGCTTGTATACTATTTATTCTTTTGCTTTAGTTTACGTTGTACTTACACGCTCTCTACCGGTATGGATAGAATTATTGAATCAAAGAAAACTGAATAACGAGTCGATAAATTGTAATACATACACGTATATCTGAGCGTAGAATTTACTCCAGATATAAAGATTTTTCCTCGAATAAGGGTTCTATAAATTACAATAAATAACATATTAAAAATAGTTTCTTCCCGTAACGTAAAATTTATTATACTTTTATATAATTCTGTTCAAAGAAATTTTTTGTTCAATACACCTTTTTCTACTATGAACGATTATATCTTTCTATGGCCTCTGAATTAATCCTGTTGCGTACGCGTATAACAGAATACATGTGTATTTCCGAAAATAAAAAATGCTGACGGTACCGTTCACGTTATTGTACAAGCGCGCTTTTTTATATTCGGAGAACAGACATGATCGCGATGAGATCGCCACATATTTTACGTCTTTTGTCGAATATCATTTATCTCAGAAAATTTACAAGCCACGATTGTCGGTCGACGAACGATTGAAGACGTTGATCGACCACGACCAATCATGTATAAAGGGAATAATGAAGATAGCATGCCTTAAAGTGAAGAAACATACACAATTAGGAAAACCTGTTGATACGGTGTTTCTTTAATAAAAAATAAACAAACAAAAACGATCTTATATAAACACGATGCAGCGCAGATGAGGTAATCAACAAATAGAAGGGAATCAGGTTGGATATTCATCAATCGTCGATATTAGTTACAAGTTTCTTTTGAGTAGTATCCTCAAAAGCTGTGGTACTCCATTGTTTTCCTTCTTGACATTTAACTAGATTATGTACGCGATTCGCACTCCTCTACGTGCTACTCTTAACCAATTATCAATCCACAACCCAGTCTAAATTGCGGTTTACTATGATTTATCATACCACTTAACGCAAATGTAAATGGTAATGGTTGTAATTTTTTCTCCAAAACAGCACCCACTGTCCAATTCGTATCTATAGTTCCTATAACATAATAAATATAATGAATATAATAAAAAATACGCTTCAAAAACGAACGTACAAGCAAACGAATGAAAAAAGGAATGTAGGAACAAAATAATATAAGAATATAAACGAATTAATGATAGAATAAACAATCTAGAACTAGCAGCTACATGCTCTATCATACCTCTAAATATTAAATCAGCTTTGGGTAAATCGACTTGGTAAGCAATAGCTCCGGTAGATTCTTGTATTCGGCAATTAATTTCCAATTCTACACCAACTTGCAGCTGCTGACTAGCTTTTTGATGGAAACACAAATGACACCCAGATAAACCTATTGAAAAACGATTTTGTTATTAGTTATGAATTATTTCACAATCATAGGGCAGACGACCATATTATGATTATTGGGTTCATCAGGAGTATCGCCTTTAACACACCTAAACTACCACTAATTGTAGAGTCTCCGTTCGTATACCTTCCAGCGGCTGAGAGAACAGCTACTTGACCTCCTGGTACAGCAGGGCCTCGTTGACAAGCGATTTCTCCACCCAACGCGACAGATGAAGTTATGCTTTGAAGATAATGCATTACGAAAACGCCTAAAAAAACAATTCGTTCCATACCATAATCGTTTCTAAAATGATATATAATCGATCTTTACCTCGCGCGCTTACCAGAACCATTAAGTATATCCGGATTACCCAAAGTCAAAGAGACTGTATACGCGTCACCGCGATAATCCGTTGTCATTTGAACAGCAGTAAATTTACTTTTGTGCACTTGAGTAGCTAATTTTCCTCTTAACCTTTCACCAAACTGATGAATAATATTAGCATTAAGATTCCCAGTTGGATCGATATCACCCAGTAACACTGGATAAGCTTCCGAAGGTACTGGTTGCTGAGTACCGACATAGGTTGCACCAAACCTGAACATATTCGACCATTAGTAACAGTTGTTGATCATCTGTTTCCAAATAGTACCCAACTTTATTCATAATTTCAACCACACCTATATCCAGATTGTGCAATGGAACTCATGCTTATCGTATGTGATATTTGGAAATGATTACTAAGACCTTTATTAAACATCAGCTTCGCACCCTCAAAGTTTGCGGGAAATACATCTACGATTAAATTAATATTTTAATACATGTATATACAATTGTTTCCGTAACAATAATGTGAAAATAAGACTAAGAATAATAATAAAAAAAAAATAATAATCAAAAGAAAAAAGATTAATACATCGATTACGTGAAAATGGATTGAATAGATACAGGGATAACTTACCTTTACATTTCTTATGAAGATCCTCGATTGTACCAGGATTTTTCAAACCATCGGAAAATTTGTTAGACGACTGCAGTGACTCGGAAGAATCTGGTTTTTCTAAATTTGGTAGTAAACCTGAGGTTGGAGGTGGCGGCGAAGGTGGAGGAGGTACAGAGGCTGCCAGTACGTTTCCCATTTTTCTCGATTTTATGCCTAAGAATTTCAATAATTTTGTCTTTTTCTCTGTACAATGCTCTAATGTTTCATTCGGTATCAATTCTTGCGCAAAAACGTTAAATATTTACTATATATACACAAAAATCGTTAATGAAAAATCTGCCGATTAAAGGAAACAGCGTGCTTCTACCTAAGCCGCCATTTGTAAAAGGCAGCCACTACTGCTCAGAGCATGGAAATTCTCTTTTCCTCGAAATATCCCTATTAAAACATGATATATATTATAAGTAAATACTCATCAGGCGACCGAATAACTTTCAAATGGAAGTACCCGTCACGCGTACTGTTTCCTTATTCTGATTGGTTGTACGTTGCAATTATCAATATATATATATTTATTTCTTCTCCAATCTAAATGTAAAACATGAACACATTCAAAACAATTTAACATAATTTTGTTTATCTATAAAATAATATTCATAATCCTTGCTACATATAAAAACAAACTTTTTGTCTACTTATGTAATTCATATTTCTTTACCTTTCCCCGCTTGTAGATCAAAGTAGGTCGTCCTAGTTACAATCTCTAGGGAAGCTACCTCATGTTGGTAATGCTATGTACTCCACTGTTGGAAAGCGGATTTCAGTTTGCGAAAGCGGTTCTATCGAAGATAAATGCTAGGATTAGGCGATTCCAGCGCCTCTCTTCAAAATCAACGCAGAATTCCATTTATATATATATAAACAAATAAATTTGTATAAATCATATTTCGTACTATTGGTTTCAAATTTGGACCAGTAACATAATTTGCGTTCCCAGTTAATATCTGTAATATATAATAATACAACTGACATTATGAATGTAACACTTTATTTTGTTATGCATATATAATTTGCTGTATATATACATAATAATATTAACATATATACATATATATGCAGATACAGTTCCTAACTATTTAAAGTAGTACCTATATAAAGAATTGTGCACTTGTATGTATTATACAAATTTTGTGGCAATAGCTAGCAATTTTGTATAATCTGCACCTTTGCTGTGTGTCTTATTTTTCATGATAGTTCTCAGGATATGAGGAATTGGTACATGAATCCTAGTACCTAAAGGTGTTCCATTTTCATCTATGAGAACTATGTTATTGCTGTCATATCTTGGTACTTTGGAATTTTGACGTTGTTTCAAACCAACCAATATACCTTTCTTTTTCTCACCTTTTATGGCAACTAATACTCTGTCCCCTACATTGATTACAAATAATGATAAATAATATATCTGTTATCAATATATTTCAATAATCTATCTGCTAGCTTAACCAACCTATATAACCAACTCCTGTTTTATTATAAACATGAATACAACGTGGTGGTTTTCCTTCCATCATAGCCTGCTTCCCAATTTCACTATTGTCCACAACTCTTAATCTTGTCAATTTTATTATTTGATTACATATCGTCGATGTAGAAATATTTCTGGACATAATATTGAATAGCGTACCATGTATAGGCATTATTGCAATATTTTCTATAACAAAAAACGTTTATATTATTATAGTAATGAATATTATTATTGAATACAGTTTAATTTTTTCAATAAAAACAATAAACTTCGCACAGCAAAAGAAATGAAATTATAAAATTTAAATTTTGTTTATCAACACGACTTCTTTATTTCCTATATTTACATTTATTCGATTAAAAAATTTAATTAATGCGTCAGTTAACAGAAAGTAGAATTATTTATTTTGAAACTTTTTATTTTAGCACCAAAATAGCATAACTCACTTAATTTATCAGATATTGCCGAAGTACTAATAATGTTTTCTTTCGAACTTTAAGAATGATCGATGTTCGGAACTAGTCGAACATCAGAACATAACCTATATGAAATTTTAACAAGAAACACGTTCCTCGCCTACTAAAATGAATAAGGTTCAATATCATCAAAGAACAATTAAACAATTATATCTCGCTTACGCACCTCAAATCAGTTCAGTGTTCGTCCGAAATTATTGTATAGAAGGAAAATCGGGTGGAACTATAACAAATGCAAAGGAACAAGACAGTAGTGACAAAGATCCAGAAACTATTAATTTCAAACAAATCTCGACTGAAAATATTGAAGTTAAGAAGGATTTAAACGAACAAATTTCTCTATTGACTGAAGATATAGGAATTGAGGATTTAACGGTTCCAAAACGCAATACTTTCATTTCGTTACTTCGACGTTCGAAATTTATGGATGTAAATATAAAATGTTTTGTTCTATTACACAACCTAACATTTATAGCATTTATTATATTTGTGCTTTTTTTGTCTTGCTTCTTTGTTCTTTTTAAACAAAATCCAAGTTTCTAATTAGCACTTATGTATATTAATTATATTTCAGTTAGGAGATCCCGAAGGAAAAGTAGTATTGGGAGAAATTTTTCAGATTGTTAATAATGACTTATACATTGACTTTGGATGGAAATTTCATTGTGTTTGCCCAAGGCCTCAAAGAAATTCTTTGTAAGTCACAAGCAGAATATATGCTTTAATAAGTAATAATGTTAATTTTTATTATTACAGGAAATATATCAGAGGTTCAAAGGTTAAATTGTTAATAAAGAATTTAGAATTGTCTTCGCGATTTTTAGGAGCATCTACCGATTTAACACTCTTAGAAGCAGATTGCATCCTTCTTGGTTTAGCACAGTCTCCATCGAAAATACAGTAAAACTATAATTATGTTTATTTTGTACAATAATAGAGCATAAATAAATAAAAGAATGCTTCTTTGGACCATCTCTTATTTTTTATTGCATGGAATTTTATTACAATTGAGATTACCATATTATATGTTCGTGTAGTTAATATGATTGTGTAGTTAAATTGATTTACTATATTTGCATTGTATAATGGATTTTATTTCTGTAATTATATTAATGTGATTCTATCGTTTTTTATAAAAGAAATTAATTTCACTTCAGCCCATTAGTTCACTTGGTTAGAGCGTCATATTTATCATATCATTATACCCAGTTCGGAAATTTCACCTTTTATTATTCTTTCAATCAAAATATTCTTAACATAAATAGACATAAAAATCATACAGGCCTATTTCATAATCAATACATTCACCACCCACAAACAAACATAACCTACGCATAAATCATAGCAACAAAAATAGCCAAACGATTGACAAATCGATACCAAAACACACAAAATGTAAAGAATCTTTTCGTAATTTGTTTAGTCCCATGCACATTCACACTATATCTAATTTGAGCGTGAAATAAACAAATTATTACGAAAAAGAAAGTTAAAGCGGTGTGCTTATAACACTAATAACACGAAACCTGCGGTAGCGGATTCTATTCGCTAGTGGGACGAAATTTTTCTTTAAAAAGCTATTAAATGATTAAATTGGTATCTAATTGTAAAACAATCAAAATTTTCATGTTTAAATTATAAGCAGTTACGTATACATTCATATTATTATCTTATCTATGCATACAGTATACGTATGTATGTATGTATGTATACGTATAACCATCGGTATAACCCCTCCGTGAAGGTTAGCGATTGCTGGTTTACTTACGTAAAATGCTTTAATGCTCAATATAGATGGAACGAATGATAAACCTTGTTTTGAAGGCAAGAATCAGAAGAGCGTTCATTTACAGCTATTACGATAGTAATTCATTTTAGGAGTAGATCATGCATCTAATAGAAAAAATACAAACATCAATTTTGCAGTAAGTAAATTGTTAAGTGTATTAATCCATTTTTTTGTATGAAATTGGATAATTATATATCATCAATAATGCTCAGATGCAGTACATTGATTCTACATAGTCGTAATTTACATATCACAAAAATCACAACTGACCGATTTAATAAAGTAAGAATTAATTTTTCAACTCACAATTTTGAAAATTAACAGAGCTTATGCAGTTCTTTACTGTATTATAGATTCTAATTGCAAACAGAGGAGAGATTGCATGCCGTGTAGCAAGAACTGCTAAAAAATTAGGAGTGAAGACTGTTGCAGTATATAGCGACATAGATAAAGATTCTTTGCATGTAGAACAAGCAGATGAAGCATATTGTATCGGCCCTGCACCATCTAGCCAGAGCTACTTAAGACAGGACAAAATTATCTCTGTAGCAAAAAAGTCAAACAGTCAAGCTATACATCCTGGTTATGGCTTTCTCTCAGAAAATGCAGAATTTGCAGAACTCTGCCAGAAGGAAAATATTGTATTTGTTGGGCCTCCAGCAGATGCAATTAAAAATATGGGAATTAAAAGTACTTCAAAGGATATGATGATAAAAGCTGGAATTCCTGTTATAGCAGGTATGATTTGTGTCAATGTACAAGAGTATGTACACAGATATACAAATACACATAACATATATAAATAAAATATTCAAATCTGATTATTATGCTATTGACAAAAATAGGATATCATGGAGATAATCAGTCTAATGAAACCTTATTATTGGAGGCAAAGAAGATAGGTTTTCCTTTAATGATAAAAGCTGTATGTGGTGGTGGAGGAAAAGGCATGAGAATAGTTCTAAAAGAATCAGAGTTTATCGAAGCTTTGGAATCTGCAAAGACTGAATCCAAAAAAGCATTTGGTGACTCTGCCATTTTACTCGAACAATATATCAGGAATCCAAGACATATTGAAGTACAAATTTTTGCAGATAAATATGGAAATATTGTTCACATGTTTGAAAGGGATTGTTCTATTCAAAGGAGACATCAAAAGATTATTGAAGAAGCACCTGCAGTATGTATATTTAAACTTTTGCAATGTGAGAGACTTGACATCTTTTTAATACTATGAAAATCATAATAATATAATGGCTGTTCTGTTTTGTAGCCTGGTATTTCAATAAATTTGAGATCGGACTTAGGCGCAACAGCAGTTCGAGCGGCAAAAGCGGTAGGATATGTTGGCGCTGGTACCGTCGAATTTATAATGGATCGTGATCAAAATAACTTTTATTTTATGGAAATGAATACACGTCTTCAAGTAGAACATCCTATAACGGAAGCAATTACGGGATTGGATTTGGTTGAATGGCAGCTACGAATAGCGGCGGGAGAGGAACTTCCATTAAAACAGGCAAAAATTAATTTTCGAGGACATGCCTTTGAAGCGAGAATTTATGCAGAAGTAATGACAAATGTCTTTCTTTATAATACATATAACTTGTACCATCGATGAGATAAAATGACTTTAATATTCCATTAACTGGATTAATTTCGATAACCAATTGTGGAATTATAGTTGATTCTTGCAGCAAACTAGTTAAATTGTATAAATAAACTGCAACAAATTGCAGGAACCAAGAAATAATTTTTTACCGGGGGCGGGTAAATTGTCATACATGAGAGTTCCAGAAATCACAACTGGAGCGATTAGAATCGAAACCGGAGTTCGTGAAAAAGACCAAGTATCAGTACATTATGACCCCATGATCGCTAAATTAATCGTCTGGGGAGAAGATCGAAAAGAAGCGTTGGCTATACTTAGATCAAAGTTAAACGATTACAACGTAAGTAAATTTTCAAATGGAAAATGCGTATGTATTATTTTATCAAAAATCTTGGATATTTATATTGTTTTCTGTACATATTTTTAGATAGCAGGTCTAAGTACCAATATAGAATTCATCAAAGATTTATGTTCCCATTTGAATTTTTTGCAAGGTCAAGTACACACAGGATTCATAGAGGAACATTGTCGAGAATTATTTCGAGAATTACACGTGCCAAGTGAAGTTGTAGCTCAGGCTGCTCTCGCTTCTATACTTTACGAAGATACGCATTCTTTACGATCATCTCTTACAACTGTTGATCCTTTCAGCCCTTTTGCAACCGAAATTGGCTTAAGGTTAAATCACACTCTAACGCGAACTTTGTATTTCAACGTTTGCGATGATGATATCGAAGTTGAAATAAGATACATTGAAGCTGAGGTCTATTCCATGAGAATCAATCAAATCGGTCCTTGGAGGAGAGTAGCAGGCACATTAAAGAAAAAGGAAAACACACTGGAATTATGTACCGAAATTGACGAAACAATTACTAGAACGAAAATTATTAAAATTCATAACAAATTACATTTATTCACCAAAGCTAGTATTTTTCCTTTTTAATATATTTTTGTTCGATGACTTTAATTCCGAAAACAAAACCGCTTAAGAACTGATTATCTTCAGCTTTAGTTTTTATAGGACCGTGAATGGCAATTTAACATACCTCCTAGAAAATTTCTTTATAATCTTACAAAGTGTCAAAATAAAGTAGATCCGTGCAAAGCTTTAAGTCCTATACCAGGATCTGTAGAAAAGGTATGTGTGGCGAAAGGAGACACTGTAAAAATTGGAGACGCTTTACTTGTAATTAACGCCATGAAGATGGAAGTATGTTTATATTATGTTTCAAAATTATTGTAACTTTAGACATGTGTTTATGTTTCAAAGTTAATTATTTACTTACAGCACATAATCAGAGCATCCGTAAATGGAATGGTCGAAGACGTGCTATGTTCGATAGGTGACAATGTACCAAAGGATAAAATTCTGGTTAAATTAACTAAATCTGTATCTTGAAACACAAACATTACACATTATTATTGTCTTCTTTTTTTTTTATTTTACTTAATTGCTCTGAAACAATTCTTTTGTATCTTACAGTTACAAAAGATTCATAATATTTAATAATAAATTTTTATTTGACCAACGTATACGTGTATTTTATACGCAAATCAAATTTAAATTATATATACGTACTTACGTACAATATATGAATACTAATTTCAATCTTTTATGAATTATATATTGTGCGAATATATATGTATACGATGTATATTGATATACACAATACATAAAATATATAAATTACAATTAAATGTATCAAATCAAACTATACAAACTACCTGACTGTATTTCCGTTGCGTTCCCAAAAACGCGCCAAACAGTGTCGCACTATTCGTTTACGAAGATACGTTATTTCAAGAATGATAAGGTGCTTTTTAAATAATTCTTAGACTAAATTAACAAGGAGAAAAGAGAGTTGTAGAAAGAATGAGTAATTTTCGATCTCCAATGCGATACATTTCTCCTAATGCAAGGTAATGCAATAAACTAGAAATAGAGGAAGGCATTGAACGAAGGTTAGAAAATTATTTACTCCCGGCACGTATGATCACGTTGAATAATTTTATTTTTAGAGTTTTGACTGCCAAACCTCAAGTGGAACAAACGCTTGATATAAGACAAATTCAAAATAAAGCAAGAAATAGTATTACCTGGTTTTTCGTCAACAGTTCTTTACTTGGAATCCTCGTCTTTGACATGTAAACTATTCATATTTCTTAATTAATCAATTGTTCACTCTATCAGTAATGAAAGAAATATACATGTTTTATATGTTACGTTTTTAGAGCATATGGAGGTGCAACATGTGAACCATTCTGTTGGGCTGAGTGGTGTTTGGCCTTGATATTTGGATTAAATACTGTTTATCATATAACAACATATACATGGGCAAATTTTTCTCTGCGGCCAATTCTGCTGAATCCTAAGCAAAGATACCTATTAGGTATATCAGAGGATGACCCTCTTTTTAAAAATGAAACACCATCGTCTCCAAAAACTTCAGAGTCACCGGTCCCATTAAATTTATCATGCATTAGCCTCAATGGTAGAAGAATGACCTCACTTGGTTCCACAGGATTAAGCGAATCTAGTATGATAAACTTCTTTTTTACATTCTGATATTATTCGAAGCTATTTGTTTTTACCATATATAAAACTTATTTTTAAGAGGACTTTTCATCGCCAAATCAGTTTTTTAAGTATGGTAGCCCTACATCACAAAAATCGGTACCCAGCCCCAATGGATCTTTTAATAAATCTCTCAATATTTCGGCAAATGGAAATTTAACAAGTGAAGATTTGATACAAAATGAGAGAGAACTAAAAAATTATTTGGAGGAAGCTCACCAAAAAAAACATGTTTTATCAACGGATATTGATCAGCCTTCCAATTTGCTTAGCTCATTTTGGTCCCATCCAGCGATTAGAAGCCCCGGGGAAGTTTCTCCATTGTTAAGAAGATGTGCATACCAATTAGCGCCCATTATTGGTAGGAAAGAATATATCTTTTACCTTTGATAAAATAAAATTTACGATGCTTTCTTTTCTCGCAGATAAATCAAAATCAGCTAGTCCTGGGAGCGAAGAGGGCAATTCACCTAGGGGTATATTCGGCGCCCCGGATGTTTGGAGAAAATATAGAATCGACCCGATTAAAGTAAACGAATGGACAGCTAATCTTCGTATGGCAAGTAAAACGATCAGATATTGAGTAAATTTCATTATTTCCAAATATACGTACATATATAAAAAGAACATTGTATCAAATATTTCAGTGGATTAGCAAAACAGTTATTGAACGAGTAGCAACCGAAATTGATAATGTTTGTTTGGCATTGGTCCGTCATGGTTTAAGCGATTCCCAATTAGGATGTGTTGGATTGCATAGATTGAGAAAACTTGCACAAGCACCATTTTTAGTATTTGCTATTCCTACTTTACCAACTTTAGTACCTTTTTTAGAACTTTCTAACAATCAGGAATATTTAATTAAGAGAATTAAAATTCTTGCAAAAGGGGGTTCAATGAGTGAATTCAAGTGGAATGGTGGAGGATCTCATAATGATAAAGAATGGGATTCTAGCTTACCAACTGATTCTGCGGTAATTTAATTTTTTTGAATTTTTGTAAAATATTATCCAGATACAATCAACAATATGTATATATTATTTTATTTCTGCAGATAGTTATGCACTTGGTATCAACGTATATGGATACACAATTGGAAGCCCCTTTAGATCAACCCGATGCACGACCATTTACATCGAGGTATATGGCTAGATCAGGAATAACTTTACCACGTAGCAAAGGTCCCGTGATAGTATGCCAATCTATAAATCCACCGCATTACAGTTTGGCACATTCTGGAGATTCATTGCCTAGCGACTATGAGGAAATACAACGTGTAAGTGGATTTAACTAAATTTACTTTATGTTCACGTTCACTTACTTTAGTGTAATATTTGCAAGTTGAGACTAATTCTTTTCTTCTTTCTCATTTTTAGGGTAGGAACAACTTATTTCATACACTTCTGTTATTTTTATACATTGTTAAGACAAGAGATCACGGTATGTTAGGCCGTGTTAATTTGGGTACATCGGGTATAAACGTTTTATGGGTGATCGATGGTTGAATATCTGATACCCTAACAAGTGATAAAATTACACCGCGAATATTCAATTATATATATTTTTTTTGTTTTTCTTATCATATTTCTTTTTAACGATTTGTTTGTACTTTTATTGTACATTTATCTTATTTAAATTAAAAATATTTTACGCGCGTATGTGTGTACCAATAGAAGGAGCAGAAATCTATTATAACTGTTTTGATACTACGAATATGTTTTATTCACAGTACTTAAGTATATGTACAAATAAATGATAAATCACGATCCGCATACATTGAAAATAAAATTTTAATATACTGTTAAATAGCATATGATTGCTGTTTTGCGCGCGTCTTAAGTTTCACTTTACAAATTTTATTGTGCATACACATGCATACACATTAAAACAACTACCGCAGAATTTTCCGCGGAATTCTTAAAACTGTCATCATATGACCAAATAAATGCGTCATCTTAGCGGATCGTAAATGAATTTGCATTCCTATTCGTGTTCCATCGATATCATGCCACACGCAAGGAATGCAATTACTTTCAACGTTAGCATTAACGCCACTTTCTATACAATCTCATAATTGTTTTTTTTTTTTTTTTATTTTGTTTTATTCCAACGATCGGAAATCCATATGTCGTAAAAAATTATGTTGCACTTTTCGTACAATTTATAATACATTCTTTGGATAACGGTCTCTGTACATTTAAAATCAATCGGTATATACACCGTTGTTATGTCATGATAAAATAATAATAACGTATTCGATATACAATTAAAAAGCAACAGATTCGTTTGTACGTTAGTTTGTAATTCTGTAAATCCAAGATGATGATTTTTCAAGGCTAAGCTTTATGCTTAGCTTTACAAAATCACAACACCTTGACGATATCAACGATTGATCCGTTCAGAGTAAATTTAGAAAGAATTATCGTTGAGATCATCTTACATTTGTATTATTTTAAAATGACATCATATATGAAATTAGATGAAACGTTTGATGGTTTCCAGTGAAATACGACAACAAAATGGATTTCATAAAATATTTCTGTACGACTTTTGTACCTTTTGTTCAAATATACGTGTGTGCGTGTGTACACGTATACATTTACGCATATACATATATATTTGCGTGCCTACAGATCGCAATCATAATTGTTTTTTTAATCAACAATAACTGACGAGAAAAGAGACACATATAGACGCAGTAGAGGGACATGTACGCATGGTCGTACACATAAACACATAAATCAACAATTGTTTAAATAAATTGATTCGAAACTATGTGATACAGGATCTCTTGTTTTCTTTTATGCTTAAAACGATTCCGTTACATACAAGTAAAATAAATTTTCATTCAACTGCATTTTTGTTTCCTTTCTTTTTGTTCTAGATTTTTACAACAGCTACGACTCATATTTAAATATAAACAGAGATATACAATGTATAATACAAAGTCAAAGACAGTATTTCAATCACATTTCCCCTCCCCCTCTCTTTCTTTGTATGATGCTGAGAAAGAAAGTTTTCGTTTTATGAATGGAAATTAAAGAAACAATCTGATGAATACATAGAAAAGTTCTATCCCAACTTATGATGTAGTAAATATTTTGGTTCCTTCTGGTAATATTACTTCCTCACCGACATCTGTAAGAGTGACTGTAAGAGGAAGGATCAAAGGCATTAATATCTCTTGAAGTTGCATAACCGTTTGTTGAGTGGCGACTGATTCAGGTTTAGTGATAGTAATGGTTTTAATATTTTGTGCCTTTACTATTTGTCCTTGTTCAAGAGTAGTCTGTTGTAGCACTCTTTGTTGATTTTGAGGCGCAGCCTGTACTTGTGTGGTTAGTGTTTGAGCACGATTTTGATTCTGAACAAAAGTTTGCTTACATCTTTTACTGTGAGCATATCGACTTCCGTTGTTGTTAAACCGTCTATCGCAGGTTGGACAGGCATAAGGTCTTTGACCAGTATGGATGAAGACGTGTTCTTTAAGTGACTTCAGACGACGGAAGTTTTTCGGACAGTACTTACAATGATATTTAGCCTCACCTGTATGCGAAGTCAAATGATTAGCAAGCGTATCGGCTCTAGCAAATGCTCGTGAACAATATTGACAAACATATGGTCGTTCTTGCGTATGCGTTCTCATGTGCATTTTTAAATAAGCGTTAGTTGTGAACGGTCGCGAACAAACTTCGCAAACGTATGGTTTTATACCATTATGTGCTCGAAGGTGTGCAATCAACGTCGTCGATTGCGTAAAACTTTTCGAGCAAATTTCGCAAAGGAATCTTTTCGAGCTGTCCGTTTCTTTATTCTTCTTGAAAGTTCGGTCATGCTTTGACAAATGATTTGTCAACTGTTCCTCTTTAATGAAACGCTTTGTGCATCGCGTGCACTTATATGGCTTAATCATGTTATGTTTAGCTACGTGTATCTTTAAATGTTCCCTTCTATAAAATTTTTTTGGACATATATCACACAGATACTTTTTTCCTTCGTGGACTTGAATATGTCGTAAAAGCCCTTTTCTCGATGTATATTGTTTGTTACATTCCGTGCACTCTAAACCTACGATATCAGTCCTTCTCTTCCTACCAATCTTTTCACCTGGTTTTTTCTCCTCGGGTCGCGGTTCGATATCTCTCAGGTCTTCTTCCGTAAGAATGCCTTCGGTAACATGTTTCGATCTATGTTCTCGCAGAATCTCATTGTTCTCAAACGTGTCTCCGCAGATATTGCACTTTCTCACTTGATCGGGGTTCTTCTCCGAACACTTATCATAATGGGCCTTTAGTTTGTCTTTGCGGTAAAACTTAACATTGCAAATATCGCATTCGAAATTCGGATCTTCGTGCAACAATTGATGACGTAACAATGATTTTTTCGTGCTGTATCGTTTTTTACACTGTGGGCACTCGTGATTATCCATTGGCCAATCCAAACCACTTTCAAAATCCGAATCATAATCGTCATCTCTATTCTCTTTATGGTACATGTCCTCATTAGCGTAGTCCCTTTGCCAATCTTTCTTATCTGCCGATTGCTTTTGCTTTTCCGACTTGACCACTCGTTGTTGCTCGTCTTTTACATGTTGCTCCATATGTTTTGTTAACAATTGCTTTGAACTGCATCTTTTATTGCAACTCGCACATTCCAATTCTTTCTTATGATTATGTCTCTTATGCGAGGATATTTCTCGCTTATTCCGACTATAATTATTATCTGTAACATTAGCACGATTAATTTTATCGATATTTTCCTCTTCCTCGTCGAAATCTTCCAAACCATCCTCGGTTTTAATTTTATCGATAATTTTTTGTGCAGCTCTCGCAGCAACTCTTTTAATACGTTTATTTGGGTCATATTCTTGCCCATGAAGGAAAGTTTTATGATTAGTAGCTATAAGATGATTGCGTAAAGTAAGTTCATTACCAAATGTTTTGTTACATTGTGTGCACTTGTAAGTTTTTACACGTTCATGTTGCTGTTCCGTGTGTTTTTGCAACATTTCTTTCATTGCAAATCGTTGGCAACACACCTTGCAACTATAGTCAATCCCCGAATGACGATGGGTCTCCATGTTTCTAAACAATAAAATGTTTCATCAGAATGATAGACATGTGCAAGACGATTTTCGTATAATAACATAATATACATTGCAACATCTTTACTTCTTACCTACCTATCATTTTTCTTCGATAAATTATTTTCTGTTTCCAACAATCCTGGTATTGATTTGTTTTCCATCCTGTGATTCCTGTCTATGCTATCTTTATCCTCTGTCTCGTAATCACACGTTTCCTTATTAATTGGATACTCTGTGTCCATCTCAAGTTCTTGTTCAGTTAGAACACCTTCAACCACATGCTTCGCGCGATGGTTTCTTAATTTTTCCAGTGAATCGAATTCTTCTTCGCATATGCTGCAACTGAGAACAACATGCGAAATCGCATGTTTTTGTAAGCCACGTTTTGTATAAAATTTCTCTGCGCACTTGTCGCATGCAAACGTTTCTGTACGGACATTGCGATTCTCCTGTTCCTCTTTTTTAATCAAATTACCCACTTGTCTTTTATCGTCGTAGTCGTCGTCGTCGTCGTGGTTGTCATCATCATTGTTGTTATTGTTGTTATTTCCTCCTCCTCCTCCTTCGCCGCCGCCACCACCACCACCACCACCATCACCGCCACCGTTATTGCCTCTTTTAACCTCGTTCCCTCTTTCTTCCTCTCTATGCTCTTCTGGAGCCACCTCTTTTTGTTTGACTTTTTTCCGATACTCGTTATCCAAATGCCGACGTGCATCTTTATAATTATCAAGATCTAGACTATGTTCGTCTTCGTGGAATGATATTTCTAAGGGCATTGATTCTTCCTTGCCCTCTTCTTTCTCCCTTTCATGTTTTTTCAAATGTTTACTAAACGAGGTTATATATATGTATTGTTTGCCACAATACGGGCACTTGTTTGATCTCTTACCCGATGGAGGAGACTTTGCAACATTATAAACGTTCTTTTGCGGTGTATCCGGTGTTTTTTTCAGAGACAATACCTTTCTAACTTCTTCGTGAGAATGCATATGCTCCTTCAAAACATTCTTCGACAAGAACTCTTTGTCGCACAGATAACATAGAAAAATTTTTTCCGATTGATCAGAGGACTGACCTTTTTTTAGTCTCGAGCTTAAATTCAAATTTTCAAAATAGTTTTCCTCGTCGGAATCTCGTCTCGTTTCAAAATTTCGCCGAACTAATTTACGTTTGCTTCTTCTCGTTTCATTTTGACACTGAGAATCTGCATCTGGCTGAACAACCGTGTTCGTAATATCCGATTTTTCTTCTTCTTCATCTTCCTCCTCATCTTCTTGTTTTGTCGTTGCATCAGCTGCTTTTACCAATAGATCTACGTATTCGGTGCAATCCTCTCGCTGAAACGATTCTCCGGAGGGATGTTGATGTTGATGTTGATGTTGATGTTGTTGATGATGATGATGCTGCTGTTGTTGCTGCTCCTGCTCATTCGTGCTAGATAATATACATTCTTGCTGCAATATATAATCGTGTTCTACCGTTGAAATATTTTCAAGGCAATCGTTATCCCCGTTTTCGTGTTTTAACATTTCTTCGTTAATGGGAGCATCTATGATTACTTTAATGTCCTCTTCTTCATGATTCAGGCACTCTCCCGATGTCTGCTCTGTAGCGATAGTTTGATCGATTACCTCCTCCATTACCGCGTTCGAGTTCTGTTCTGGGAAACGCGAAAGACTCGTTAATAACGGTGTTCGATTAAATAAATACTGCCGGCCATGTGAATTCACTTTACCGCAAGAGGAAGACGCAAAAAGAAAGGATTTCAAGAGAAAAAACAGAGAATCACGAACACACGTGTTGACGAGTCGAGAGTAGCATCGCAGCCTACTTTAGATGCAAGCCATGGTGAAAATAAATTTGGCAACAATGTTTATAACTCTCGCCTCGGTGTAAACATAACCTAGTCAATATGGCCTCTCCAAAAGTTTCGCGCGAGTTATGAAATATTGTTATGATAAATGACACTAAATACTAATGCAACGAGACAATTATAGTTCAATACAATAGAATGTATAACAGTGTATACCTATAACAGTATATATATGTATACATAGCGCAGATTTTTTCTATATTTATAATCAATATATACATATGTAACACAGTTAATCGAATCTAAAGTCAAAATTTTCAAATATTTATTTTGTATCCTTTATTTTATTTTTTACAGTAGTAAAATACAGTAGTGTTATATAGATTTTTATCATAGGACCTAATAAATGAATAGTGCCATAGCATCACTGTGTTCTCAGTTTTAAGAAAAATTGACATTACTTTAGAATCAAATAATTCTCTCTTTCTAAACAATACAAAATTACAAATTCTTGCATCAGTAATGGTAACGTATCACAGCAGTTATCCTGAAGTGGAAAAGTATAGCATATCTTTTATTTATTTAAATACTAATATGAAAATTTCCATTCTTATCTTTATTTACAACAATTATAATACTGTTTTAGAGATAATTTTTTCTGCAGTATTTTCTGTCAATTTCTCTTGCCACTAATTTTCACATATATGAATGCACTTAACCTCTTTCGCTTAACGTTAGTCATCTCGTCTCCTTTATACCTTTACCTTTGCTAACATGTGACACTTTTTGTTCATTTTTAGAAGCTTTAATTGTATTCAGAGGTGATTTTAACTTGTTTCATACTCATGTTCGTGTTTAAAACTACTGTAAATACTTGAAATACAAGTACTTACATGTATGTATCATACATCAAACTCTTCCATGATTATATATCATAGTATTTAGTACACAATATATTATGATATTTATACATTACTTAAATATACAATAATTATCACAATGATCAGAGGTATATCTTGAATTAATTTCAATAGAAAAACGTTAATCACAATCCGTTCAAGCACATATATATATGTATGTACATACGTATTGCACTTCAACTGCAATATTAAAGTAAAAGATTTGATGTTTGTCAAAACATTGTTGCCGCATCGTTCACCATGGATTATATCTAATATCTAACGTAAGCTATTGTTGCATACAAAAGAGAGGTGTACGCAGAAGTAGGTATTACGCAAACGAAGTGTTACGTTATCATGTGAACTTGACTTTATGTGCATAAACAATAACATATAAATTAAGCGCGCGACACTTGCAATATTCAGTACGGAAATACAGAAATGGTATAGAGAAAGTGAGGAAGATCTACTAAATTGCTAATTCCCTATGGCTTTTAATAATTAAACATTGAATTTTCTTACCTTTTGCACTCTGACTTTCTCCTTATCATGTAATTCGTATCGATTTCTTACATACTTGAACAATGCAAATACTAACGTGTGTTTTGCATCTTCTGCATACAAGTATTGATGTGGTATATATGATTTCAAACTTCGCTCCTAATTTACATATCGACATCTGTAAATCTGAAGTTACGTTCATGCGTTAACAGCTGCTCCGTTGGCATCGAATATGGATTTCGAGTTGTCACAACATTAAGCAATTTCAAACTTAAATTAACCTAAAACGATCTAAATGAACGATATTAATTGTTACAAATGAAATAGAAAGATTGCAAATTTTTCTTTTAGTTTTTGGATAACATTTTTCCAGGGTTTGACTGTACACATTTTAACCCATTAACTGAGTCCTCTATTAATTACAAAATATCTATATTGACGAAATTAAAAGTTAATCGATTCTTTTTGACAGAAATAAAATAACACATAAAAAAAGTAGAGGACTTTTTTTACAATAAAGTAATAAATAAAGAAATTATTACATCAGGAAGATCGGCAATTAGAGAGTGACGGGTTAACTCGTCTATCTCGGCTAACGAGCTAAAGCATAGATTCTTATTCATAGGTCTCAGTTAATTCCTTGTGGTATACGAAATATATTTATGCACTTCGTCTGTAATTATAAACAACTTTTAATACATTTCATCAGTTACTTTTCCCTCATAAGTAAATTCACAGACAAGATATAAAATAGATCTATGATTCAATGCATTTAACATTGATAGTTAGTAAATCTTTGATATAAACGTTTATTTATGAAATTGCAACTAAGGTATAGAGAGAATAAGGTATTTTATAATCATAAATAAAATATAGAATTCTGTATTTTTACAATATTTGTTTATCTTTATACAGATATATATTTCACGGATGAATAAAGATTGTTTGAGATTATTCTGATTAGTTCCTTTCCCATTTTGATATGTTCTGACTGCATAAATAAGTCTTCATTTTTGAAGTTATTAATCGAACGATTGGTTTAATTAAACTTTTCTCTTCTTTCTTGCCTTGTTATTCACGAAACTTTAACTTTCGTGAACAGTTATTTACTATTTTTAATATAGAAAAGTACTTTTATTATTCGAGTTTAGGTACATTATGTTGTTTGTGCCTATATCTTCAACACATCATGATAACCATTGTTAATGACAATTATATACAGCTTATCGACATATTTTAAATCAACAACCATAATACAATTCTTTTTAGTAGCTTTTTGAGGTATATTAAACTAGGGAGAGTGTAGAATGAATCATCGAAAGATGCGCGCGCACATAGGTACGGCTATTCGTCGTTTTCTACGCGTTGCAACTTGCAAGCTCGTGTTAGATCTTGAAGGAACATAAATGTTGACAGATATTTCAAAGTTACCACGAAAATCATCATCTTGCATAACTTACATTATAAAGCGAATATTTTTTTATCTTCTTGAATGCACGACATATCGAATCACTTAGGAAGAATCGCGAATCTCTTTTATATATTTTCGGTGAGTTCTCTATAAATAGAAAGATTTTCGAGAAAGTTAGTGGCCAGATTAAATTTTGATATTAATGTGTGTGTATATACTTAACGTTTAATGTCAGATATATCTATGATTTCGAAAAATATTTATCTAAAAGTGTTTCAAAATGCATTGTGCCTGTGTTACGAAAGTATTATTAAGATTAATTCTTCTTACGTATCAGACGTGTATACATTATACGTATATGAACCGAGTGCCAAGATATGTATATGTATAAATGAGATCAGATCCTAGATCATCTATCTGTGTCTCTCATATATTAAATGTTGGTTTCCCTTAGTGAAGTAAAAAATAGGAAAACAAATAGATATTTTTCGATTGTGCATATGATATAGCAATGTGCGACATGTGCAGCGTGTCGCGCTAGAAGAGGTCCACTAAAAAAAAACAAACTGAAATCAACGAGAGAGGGAGAGAGAGAGAGAAAAAGTGTGCTTGGTATAAAAGCCAGCAGAGAAGGATTCTGTTTAAAGATCCTTCAGCAGGAGGGAAACTATTTTTAGCTTATATACGGTGCAGCCTGATGGATTGTAGTTTTTGTGACTTTGCATCTATCTTTCCTAAATATAATTTTTTTTGTTAATTTCTTAAAATAGATTATTTCTATTTTTAGCAAGACTATGGAGAATGAACAACGACATTATGAATTACGAAGTGGAAGTAGATCACGTTCTAGAACTCCTTTGGTGCAAACTTATACCATGATTGAACCAGAAACTTTAGAACATCATTATCATTTAAGAAGTTTAAGTCAGGAGAGATCTCATACTCCTGGAGAAGTTGCAAATACTAAAAGATCTGGTCCTAGAATATCGTATGTATTAAAAACATATGGTTGGGAGACTACACATTTAGACATGATTTACGCATAATCTCAACTATAACTTGAAAATTATTATAGATCTGGTAGTAGCAGTAAAACAAATGATCAAAATGTAGAGGCTATAGTGGAAAGAAAAAAAGAAATTCTCACTGTTGAAACAACATTGGGGGATAAAAATAAGCGAATTGAAAATCCTTCTGTCTATACAAAAAGAGGAGAACGTCGATCTGAACGGCAAAAGGCAAAGAAACAGATATTTGCAAATGGTCAAACTGATAACAAGGAAGGTTCATTTGAACATAAAAGTGGAGAAAGTCAAAAAAACATCTTTCCACATAGAACTATTACTAGTGATTATTCTTCAGAAGAAACAGAACAAGAAGAATTGTCTGATAGATCATGTTCTGCGCATGAAATCTATAAGCAAGCTGGTGATTGGTGGAAGTATGTATTTGTGAAATCAAGGTCATGATGTTATATTATTGTGTATTTATACACGTTCATTGAAATTTAATTAATTGATTTCTCATATAAGCTATAATTTCGTGTAAATAAGTTGGCTGAATTTGACTTTGGAGGACATATATTCATTGGCTCCCTTTTTTTATATATTATGATAGCTTTCAGCGCGTAAGATCCAAAAATACAAATATTAAAGTTGAGCATTTTTAGCATATTTTATACGTTATTTTAACGCCATGTTGGCTTCTGTTTGTAATTTGTCCAATGAGTGGAGTTGCTGGGTGTATACAAATGCACGTGAGTTGTGGCCATTTTGTGGCGGGATTTTGAATTGTGTGTATTGGACTAGAGTTTGGTTATACTTTATCTTTGAAGCGAAATTCAATTCAATGCTCGTCTATTCGGACCAATTAGATGATAGAAGCAATATGGTTGTCATACTAACCTGTAAAATACGCTAAGAATGCTAAATTTTACATACGTATGACTTTTGAATTGGATTCCTAGAATTAAGACTTGCATCTTTTTATTCTATGCCTCAAAAACTATGAAATGACAAAAAAAATTCAATAATTCTATGTCCCCTAAAGTGAAGTTAAAGCCAAGCGGCTGTTACGAATGATTAATTTCATTTTTATATTATATTACTTGAAACTATTTTACATTAGTTATTAATGTTTGTTAGCGTATTTCCTAAAACGGACTACACCTATTCTGAAAGGTCCAAGTGTCGTTATGAAATAGCGCCAGGTATACTAGCCATGCCTAATATGTCACGGCGATCCATCCATTCAAATACGCAGGATTCTAATCGATCCTTGCACGTTCCGTCTGAGAATGTTGTATATGAAAGAACAAATATCGGAAAAGAGAGAGGAACAAAAGCAGGAGATTCTATAGTAAGTACAACAATTTGATTTTAATATTATATTATACATGCAGAATTGCAAATAATACATGATTAAATACCGAACGGATGTTTACGTTAGAGTATCAATAACGAGTAAAGAATGACTTAGAATTTTTAGTTGTATATGATAAAAATGTGTTATACATATATGTGACTTACAATACGATTGAGGAATGAGATAAATGTGTGTAAGTAGTTAATGATTCAGACTTGTACGAGAATTATCATGGCATCATAATATTGTTAGGATTAATGCAAAATATTTCAGTAAACTACAAATATATCCTTATTTATTCACTTATTGGTATTCATTTATTGGAATCCTACATACATACATATAATTTATATCTTATTCGTTATTGTCTTTTATAGCTTGTTAATGAATATTATGGAGCACATATATCAAGTACGGATAAGTCTAAGGCTCAATACACAAAGACACATATAGAACAGTATCGTTGTCACAGGGAAGTAATTTATGCAGAACCTACTAATTCAATGAATTCACAATCAAGGTTTGTTATGTGTCTCAAATTTTTATGTGCAATAAATATACGAAAATCATTCTTAAAGCTATATCAAACCATTTAAAAAAAAATATGTTTATTTCTTAGGCGATCGTTGAGCTCTGATTTACCATTAAAACGTATTGATTCTCGAAAATGTAGAATTACATCTGCTGTTGATTCAGATACTGAATTAGAAGAAGCAGCTTCAAATAACTATAGCCAAAGAAGCAAAATAACACATCAATTTACGAGTTTTATACTGGTTACTGCTTTAGGGTTTAGCAAATTCCTTGAATTTCTAAAGCTCAAGCCAGTCAGAAGAAGAGAATATTATGCCACTTACGAATATCAAAGATATGGTATTTTTCAATTATTTAACATGTCTATAAATACAATCTTCTCATAATCTCTTCATATTTTCTTATAATGTAACATAAAATGAATAATTTATTAACACATATTAATTTTATGTAATTTCAGAATCTAGATGGTCCAAAATATGGAAATATATTGACAGTCCTTTGCAGTATATTTATCTTTTTATGGTCAGGGTGTTTTTCTTTGACTCGTGGTTGTTAAGTCGTGTATCCAGTATTAGGAGATGGATGCATCAGAAAAGCCCAATACTATTTTGGATTGCTTTATTGCCATTATTTCTTCTTACTGGTAAATTTTATAACCACTAAGTCACTGTAAACGGTTCGTCAATTAAGAAATCCGTGACTTCATATCGATATTCTTTTATTTTTCTTTTTTTTTTTCTTTCCTTTTTATTATCTGCCATTTTCACCCACAAGATCGAGTTTTTGCCTTGGCATCTTCGGGAAGACCGGTGAAACCTATCCTGGCGTTTCTTTTTCTTTTTGTTTCAGGAACTTACATCGTGCAAAAACAGTCCTTTATCTGTCTGGATTCTCTGCACAATATTCCCTATGATGTCACTGAGACGACCTATCGCATCTTTAACAATATTATCAGTTTAACGTCTTTTCAAACCGATTTATTTATTGAATATATAAAAACGATTAAAAATTTGTCAGTACATTTTCTGCCCGGTGTGAACGTGTCTTTACCCGAGATGCCTTAGCATTGGTTAGAATTTGATCTTTTCTTCAAAATTTTTTTATTTACCATCTATATAATTTGTTTTATTTGTAGTTTATAGTGACGTGGGATTTGGTTGAACTTACTTTATATTATATTCATACATATATATATACATACATACATATATAAATTTATGTATGTGTGTATGTATGTTTGCCTTGTGATGCATAACTGACCTCCTAATTTTTAAATAAAAAGTGATAGATTGTAATTGATATCGAAAGGTATTATCATGTTATGTTTTCGATATATTTTATGCATTATTATTTAATACTAGTCATTATATGTTTTTATCGTGCATATAAATGAGTTAAATAACAATAGTTACCAAAATTTTATCCTTATATATGTCCGGTGCTGTGGTATCTGTAAAAGCACGTTCATATGCAGTTCAACGCGTTCGGAGAAATTGATGTTCGTAAACATCGTAATGTTCGTAAAACAAAAAAAAACTATAATCAATGAAATCAAATGATTAAATTTAACTATGGGAGAAGGATAGAGGGAGTAGGATTACTTCACTGGCGATGTAGAATTGGAGTATTCGTGCTTCACAAGGAATATGGATGTAATCTCTATATCTTGATATCATCGGAATGGTGAGTCCCTTCGTCTATCCTTCTCTCGGTATTTGTATCAAGTTACAAGATTAGCAAAACTTGAAGAAGATTATATTTTTATATTTCAGGTTGTTGGTGTTTACCACATCTTTCAGCTCTGTTCCCTCAAACCAAAGTAATTACGCGGGAATTTGGAACTGAACAGGAGTTAGTTGCAAGTGAAAAACAATTATTTTTAAAGGGGAAAATATTTGGAAAAGAAGATAATTTTGAATCGATCACTGAAAAATTACACAGTAGAATCAACAACTTGGAGGATCGAACTATCGAACAATCTGTAAGGCTTTTTGCTGACATTTAATTACATAATTGCTAGTTGCTAGCTTTGCTAGTTTTTTTTAACGGATTAGCTACTAGTCATATATTTAATATACACAGGACCGCCTTTTCAATATAACTCAAGCGCTGGAGCGGCTTAAAGAAAAAGAATATATCTGGCCAAAAGATGATGTAAGTTTATACAATTTGTTCGTAATACTTTTCGATGTAATATTATCTGAACTTGACATTGTATTTTATTTCTTTCAGAATGAAATATTATTGTTGGAGGAGAGACTGAAAGAATATAAATTAGCTGATATCTATTCTCAAGAAATTGATGTTATTAAGTCGCAGTTGGAGAAACTGAAAGAATTTTATTCAGAGTTAAAATTATGTTGTAGCACACGTACAAATCATATTACTAGCGAAGATTTAGAAAAACGTATCGAAATGGTCTTAATTGATCATTTCGGTACCTTGATGTTGAACGCAGAAAAAGTTAAAGGTACTCGATACGTAATAATCGCAGTACTCATTTAAAGCGAGTGAAATATTCATGTTGCCTTAATTATGTATCAAATACAACGGGAGTGAATGCAAAATGTGTGAAAAATAATTCTTTTTACAGTTCAAGACAAATCATGGATTGCGAATGATGTTATAACGGATGATCGCGTTCGCGAAATAGTCAAGGAGGCCATAAAAATATATGACGCGGACAAAACGGGACGCGTTGATTATGCTTTAGAATCTGCCGGTGAGTATCGAATTCAATTGATCGATTCAGCCCAATATTGTTCTGACTGGATAAAACATATTAGATTTTTTTATTAATAGGTGGTCAGATCATTAGTACACGTTGTACTCAAAAATACGATATAAAAACTAGAGTAGTCAAACTGTTGGCTTTTACACTATATCATGAAAATAATAATCCTCGTACAGTGATACAAGGAAATCCAATACAACCAGGTGCTTGCTGGGCATTTCAAGGCTTTCCAGGATATTTGTTAATTAAGTTACGAAGTTCTATTTATGTTACTGGATTTACAGTTGAACATGCACCGAAATCGATTTTACCCAATGAAGAAATGAGAAGTGCTCCTAAAAAGTTTAATGTCTGGGTAAGTAAGTCGACTCTTTTATAAGTGAGGTATACAGCTCGATTCTACATTCTCATGTTGATACATAGGGTTTTGTCGATGAAAATGATTCTGAACCTGTATTGTTTGGCGATTACGAATTTGCAGCTTCGGATGATAGTCTACAATACTTTCCAGTCGAAGTAAGTTACGTCCTTAATGCAGTAATTTTATTAGATCATTCTGAAAGTAAAGATGACTTTGAATTTTTCGTTTTGGAAGAGTATACCATCACGAAAATTCATTATCCGTGAATTCAAATAAACACTATTATGTTACCTACTTTTACCAACGTTATATAATAGTATTTACCATATCGGGTATTCTCATGGCCCAATTTCGCAAGTGTTATTTAGAAATGTTAAATCAAAATCAACAAGATCATACAACAGAAGCCTACGGATATCGCCAAAATACATTCGTTACAATGGTGCTTATATATGTTTTATCAAGGAAGCTTCAGAATGATCCAATTACATACTTTGCGTTTTCTTAAAAACTCGTTCTAATATAATTGATATTTTACAATGTAGAATACAGCAATCAAGACACCATATGAATATGTGGAATTAAGGATACACAGTAACCATGGACAACTTGAATATACATGTTTGTACAGATTTCGTGTACATGGAAAATCAGTTTAAATTTCTTTTACTGAAAATTCAAGTGCAAAATTTTTTTGAATATTGTAATTGTAGCAGGAGTGGATTTGCAATTCGATTCATATCAGTCAATAAAGGGAGTAAGTAAATGAGTCGGTGAGTGCGCGTGAGTCAGTAATGAATGTCAGTGGAGAAAGGGTTGGGAGGGAAGAAGATTGGAAGGGAGAGCCATTGCATGTTGTGCCTTCAATTACTCTTCGATGTAACAATAACCATCACGATTTAAGGAGAGATTTATTCTTTAACGCGTAGAGACATACGCAAAGTGAATAAAGCGAACGTAAGTTACCGTTATCATACGTAGACAATACAAGCCTAAGTGTATATATGTATATGCATATGTATATATATACATATACATATACGTATATACGTAAATACATGGAGTCGATTATTTAATCATTTTCTTTCTTTGTACGAGTGTTTATACTTCTTTTCCCTCAAGTTTTATCATCAAGCACAAATGTAACAACTGTTTTCAGTGAAATGTACAAAAAAACACAAGCTGTTTTTCGAAGAACCAATTAGATAGGAATAAAAAACGAAAAAGCTCAGCGTTCTAAATATTACTCAAAGTTCAGTATCATTATGTTTCTGATATCGTACAGTTGTAAAATTCACACGACAGTACAAATTGTAAAGAAAAAAAGCTCTGCCTAACTTCAGGTACATAAGTATGCAGTGTTTCTACGATAATTTTGATTATACTAATGCGTTTTATAGAAATCTAGTATAACATGTTTGATAATATATTTGGTTAGCGCATATATAATCACTGTGCGCGTGTTGTGTACATATGCACATATACATTGTACATGTATAAAATAGCAAGAATTATACTGTTTTGCAAGTTATAAACTAAATTTACAAAAAAAAGAGGCTACTTTTATACGTATTATCTCTTTTCTTATTCTTTACCTCTCGTTGAGGTTACTTTGTCGAACACGATACGATAGTATTTCTTTTACTGTTATGTTATTTTTATTACCTTTACTTGGCTTTTCATTTAATGTCATTTCCAGTAAACAAAGGTGTAGAGTGTTCGAAAAATACGTACTTCGGAAGCCACAGTGACACGTAAGTACATATAAATATAAATGTATACAAAAGAAGTGCATTATATATTCAACTATAAAGTGAAATAAGTAGAATTGAATTGTCGAAACTATTACTATATTGTCAAGAAATCGTTTGTCTGTAAATTATTCATTATACCAGGTTATATAAACCAAGATGTTAGACGTAAGTTATAACGAACGATTTTGCAAAGAACGAATGTTATAATATAATCTTTCTAATGATTATGCGATTAAAATTAGTAGACTACAACGAACACGAATAAATACTGACGATCGCCTCGCCGATTTTTTATTATTCTAAAAAATGTTTTGCTTGTAATTGGATCTCTTAGATCGTCGATTATTTCTCATTGTTAATAAAACTGAATATTAGCGTAGTTCGCTCGTCTACTTAGTATTTATTACTTAGCAACCTCTTAACCTAACCTAGAAATATTAATCATGAATAATTAAAAATAATTGTAGCCATGAGTCAACAAAATACGTAGTGAGAAACACTGAGAAAATTTATGTATAACGAATGAGAGTCTAATTATGTAGTAGTAACACAGACAAGTATCGTACGATGTGACACTTTAGGCCTGGTGTAGACGAAAGAACGATGCGTCAGCGTCACCGCCGCAACAATTTGTCGCCGCATTTATGAATCCGATTTTTCTTACAATTCACACAAGCGTTTTGCGTTCGCTTTCATATCGCATATTTGTTCATTCAGTTAAAATTTAATAACATGGATGCGGTAACTCATTACCAAAATTATAAAAAAATGTATTTCTTTAAGTTTTATTTAAGACTATATTAATCTACCATAGGAAAGAGATATTGAATATATCCCTTCATTATTGTCAGACTTCTCAAAGTTCCATGTTTATCAATTTAAGGGAAAACGAGATAAAATTATTTATGTTTATATGGTCGGGAATATTTTCATGAATTAAGTGTAAAAATGAATGAAAATTTGATGTAACGTCCACCGAGTGTCAGCATTCCGTTCGCAACCAAACAGTACGAGCGTTTCCTTTGATAGACGCAAACTTATTGCTTATATAGTTGCCGCTCAAAGTTGCGTTCTATGTGAACTGCTTACAGCTACTGCTTACTGCTTAAATCTATTCTATTTTAAAACGTAACAACAAAATGTCGCGACGGCGACGTTGACGCAAACCGCTCGTCTGCACTGGTCCTAATCTATAATCTATAAAAATCTATTCGAACTGAGCTTGATAACGTTTATGTGTCCAAATCATCGTCGTCGGATATATTGGATGTGAAACGATGTTTCACTTACATTCTCACTGATTAGTTTTAATCCTTCCGGCCAATGGTTATTAACTGTAAATAGAAATTATGCGTAATATAGACTGGATAATGATAAATTGAACGGTTGTATCAGAATCATTATAAGGGATAATGGTGAGATACAGAGGCGGCAGAAAGGCTGTTCATTTTTGAATCATCTTTATTCACGCAAAACAAGAATAGATTTAAATATCCGTGTCAATAATCGTACGCGTACACATATGTGTGCGTACACGTCGCTTAGGTACATGAAGCGCGTGTACGTAATTTTTGACGCATATACATGTGTGTTTATACGTTACACTTTATGCGTATGGAATATAAAGTATACGTATAATGTACAGTATGTACATGTATGTATGTATATAAAGTATATAATATATATTATACATTATACATTATATATCAGATAGTATATATTATATACTATATAAGATGTAATATAGTATACTTTATATATATGTATAGAGAGAAACAGAATGAGAGAGAGAGGGGGGGGGGAGAGAAAATTATAAAAGAATCGAATTAAATCAAATAATATACGCACATCACGCCGCGTCTTTTTCGTTTCTACCTACGTACCTGGTGACATGAGCAATGGGTTACCATCGATATACATACATAAAATACATTATATATCGTAAAACGAAGAGTCGATAATCGGTGTTTTATCTGTTGTAACGGCGACATTCGCAAGACTCGGTAACGAAAGTGTGTAGATGATTTCGAGGAACAGTTACATATGTTACGAGGTAGAAACGGATATATATCGGCGATGAGATTTCGGAACGATATCGGAATGGGTTCAATACTGATTTTGGAATGGTTCGTAATTCCCAGGATTGGGACGAGTGTTAGAACAATAAATAATATTTAGTAACGTTAATGGAATTTTCATAGTATCCACTTAACGGTTCCTGCTTGATAATCAGAGATCATCTATCGGGCTGTAAACTTATACGCGGAAATGATTAATTTCGATCGTAACTTTTTTCATACAATAACTATTTCGAAGAATATTGTTGCGTAAGTTTTGTGACCGCTTTACGATCGCCTTTCTCAAACTAAAAAAGTAAACAAATAAATAAATATTATACATTTACTACATACGCATAACTCCGTTCATCGTTCGTCTCATGAACAACCGAGTATTCGCATTGGTCGTTGTTTTAGCTATCTACACCACGCAATTTTGTTCGCTTCCCTATATTTTTCCAAATAATCAAAGGTTGGCTCGAAGTTGTCACACTGTCGTAGCAATTAAACAACAATAAGTATGCTATAAACTAACAATATAATATAAAATAATATAATATAGTATAACACAATATCAGTAATAGAAGTCATAGTCGTAGCAATAGCAATAAGTTAATAATAGTAATAGTAATAGTAATAGTACTAACGATAATAATAGTAGCGATAGTAATAGTAAGGGTTGTAATAGTAGAAGTAGCAGTAGCAGCTGTAGTAATAATCAATAAGAATAGCAGCAATAAAAACGATAGCAACTGCAATAGTATTCAATGATGATATCGATATCGTTGCATTGCTGTTGTAGTTGAAGTTAATAGTAGCAATAACTGAAACAATAGTATTAGTAGATGTAATAGTTATGGTGAAAGTGGAAATAGAGTAGCAACGAGAGTGACGATGCAACTAATTTTACTTATATACAATTGCAACGACAATAGCAGTAGTAACGGTCACAGTAGCGATAGCAGTACTATTGGAGGTAGCAATAGCAATGATTTAACAACCACAACAACAGTATAATTATTTTTACTGTTTTTGTAGTTTTTGTAGAGCGGCAATTGTAATAGTAATAGTGGTAGCAGCAGTAACATTATAGCATTAATAATAGAAATACTGTAGATAATTGGTGACGTAGTGTTAATTTGATCCATGAATCTTTCTCGGTTTTTGTATCGAATGCCCTGCTTTAGCCAATCATTTGAACATTTTGACGATCGAATCGAAGTCTATTACTAAAATCTATAACGAAAATCTTGTCCTCTTCCACAAGTGCATATAAAGCGGTTTGGGCGAGATTTTTAATGGTAATTGCGACAAACCATCATAAAGGCTCTATCTATCTATCTATTTAACTATCTATCAATCTACTTTAACCATTGGAATCATATACTGAATAAGTAACATGTACGATTGCTAGTTTTCTAAGAATTATAATATCAATATAAAAGGATAAAAAATAATAACCGTTGTAATAACGGACGACGGTATTTAAAGTAAATAATTAATGATTAATTGAATAAAACGCAAATATTCTGTCGACTAGATTCGTATATGGGTTCATTAGCACGCAAACTTAGCTCATACCACTTCGTTTTCATGCTTTGATACGCACTGCTTTGAAAAAGGAGAAAAACGAATGAGACGAAGCTGAGATAACGATAAAAATGAATAATTTAACTAATACTTTATTACGTCTACAATCACATCGATCTGTCGGTAGATCTGTGATCGCCTTATAGCAAAAGCAGAAATTTTGCTGATTTATTTAACTGATAATTCATCGAATATTCGCCCATTAAATCTGTTTAAAATTCAATCTGTTTCTGTAAAGATTTGTTTCTTCCCGGATGCAT
Organism: Bombus affinis; assembly: GCF_024516045.1. NCBI lineage: Eukaryota > Metazoa > Arthropoda > Insecta > Hymenoptera > Apidae > Bombus > Bombus affinis. The sequence continues at coordinate 17,161,996 of NC_066345.1, forward strand.
ATTTGCATGTCTCATTCTTTTTCTCTCCCATTTCCCCGCTCTCTCCGTGTGAACGAGTGTATGCGTGTACTAATCAATTACATTTACTGCTAATCCATTTGATGCATCCTGGAAATGAAAGGAAGAGGTATGATTGCGTAGCGTGCCTCGAATTCCCAGTTCAGGGTTGTTCGATCTTTCGGACGTTGCGAAGGAAATAGCATGAACGAATGTTGATAAGTTACTCAAAATTCTGCGGAAAATCATTGTCGAAATTGTTTCTTATAGCTTCTCGTTTCTCGTAGTTCCTCGTTGGTCTTGTTAGAATCGTTCATCGTAGATGTCGTGTAAATGAAAGTCTTCGTAATGAAAGCGCCTCTGTGTTCTTTTCTTCTTACTTCTTGCCGCCTAGGTACTCGACCATCTCCAAAAGCTTTTCCTTTTCATCTTCAAGCAGCAATGCTTGAACGCAGCTGCTGAAGTATTGCGTACCAAAGCAGTTTTGCCTAAATATATAAAGAAATAAATTAGATCGGATATATATATGCCTTATATCTCATCGTGTAAATCAGATTTTTTTTTTGTTTCTTTGTAAATCGAATGTAAAACTGAGAAAGAAGAAAAGAAAAGAGGAAAAAAGAAAAGGAAAGAAGAAACGAAAAGAAAAAATCCAGGATTCGTTCGTTTGGTTTCATACGGTCTTCTTTTACGCCTTGAAACAAGAAACTTTCTCATTGTTATTATCAGTTACACACATGAAATTGTCGTTTTAAGACACATGAAATGTCAGCGAATAGACCACGCCTTTTCGTACGATAAACACACACAAACGAATCCTTCAATTTCGATATAACGATCGTTAAATAACGTAGAATTGAAGAATTGAAGAATTGAAAAATTGAAAAATTGAAAAATTGAAAAATTGAAAAATGTACCGATTGAAACGGTGTATATATTTCTTTTCTTATAAAACGTGAAATGACTAGTAAATGATTTACAATGGATATATCTTGTCCTCAAAAATCGCAATTGCAAGGAGACAAAAACAACAAAATATATAACAGCTGCTTCCAGCAACAGAACCTGCAAAAATATTTGAACGTTGCAAAAACTTGTTTTATCATTCTCTCCTCTTTGCAGTACATATTTCCATTGGCATCCTGTACCCGTCGTGTTTTCTGAAAAATGTACGTTAGTACAAAATCTGTGTTGTTTCGACGGGGCACGATAACGCGCGACAAAAAACAGTTGGAAAAAATGTCGAAAAATGTGTGTTGCTCATCCCAAAAATCGTTGGGAGAAAAATGGAAAAAGCGAATCGGAAAAAGAATGTAACGCCGCCATTTCGTATCTTATGAATCCTCGAATATGGTTAGGTACGACATTGAAAAATCATCAAATGTAAGAGTTAGAAGAAATTAATCGGAAAAGAGTAATTACTTGTTGCTCAAAATGCGCATAGTGCGTCTATTGAAATGCCTATAAAATGTACTAAAATATCGAGCAACATAATTTTATTATTGCGAAATTTACTTAAAATTACCTAAGGGCACATACAGCATGCGCATATGTCGCGTATCATCGTGTATATTGTGTGCATCGTTGAGTCGTGGTTCATAAAGTCTTGAGACGATGACAAAGGCGTATAGTTTCCGTCGATCGGAAAACAACTAGTTCGATCGTAAATGTTGGTAACTATCGGGAACGAGAATTTGTTAACGAGCAACGAAAACAAACGTGCAACCAAAAAGTAGAGAAAATTCAAGAATCGGAATATAAGAGGACAAGAAGATGAGAATGGAGATGGAGAAAGAGAAATAGAGAGAGGGGAATGAGAAGGAGAAGGAGAAGAAGAAGAATTTAAAGAGAAAAAAGTAGTTGTTCGAGACTTAAGTAAGATGAATGATTGCTGGAAGAAAATGATAAAATAGAAAAGAACGATAAGATGATCGGGGTAAATCGAAAAGAGAGGAAAATGAGAGAAGCGAATGCGTTCGGCGAATAGAGTACATATAAAGCTCTAAAATGAAAATACGCGGATAAGAAATCATAAACATAAAAAAAAGAAGCTACCTAAACCCCGGGTTCCGCTCCATGAAGTGTCTTGATCCATGTTTGGATCTTCTCTACTTCGTCTTGTAACAACAGTACGTCTAAGCATCCTTTGAAGTAGTCTGATGTAAAGCAGTTTTTCCTGGAAAAGATTTCAAAATACAAAGACTAAATATAATCCGGTGAATTCGCTACATATCGTTATCTTGAGCGATTCGTCCTAGATCTGAAAATAAGTGAAATATTAGCGAGGTTCGTTCTCGCTAGTATAAGATAAGGATTTTTAGACAACCTTCGACTCACAAATTCACCGACAAACGGTAAAACCATCACTGGACGATACACTTTTTCCAATATTCCTTCCTTCTTCGAGCTTACAATTTGCGATTTCTCGACATCTGTATCATCGACGTATCTAATCGAAAGTACGTTTTAATCCATCGAAATATAATCGAAGTTACATATCGACCTTTCGATTGTCGCACTTCCTCTCGTGAAAAGTTTACGTAAGGCGTAAAAGAAATCACGTGCACGTTCTACAGAGAAAATGTTTGAACAATTTCATATCTACACAGTATCGAACATCTTTCTTGCCTCCCTAAATTTTCTCTAATTCGTACTGTTTTTGAGGCACGAAACATCTGATCGCACGCGCGTTGTATTATCGACGGAGTAAAAAAGACAAGACGATTGCAATCACTGTATATGTACGCGTGCAGTAAAACGAATGTTTTCTATCGAAGGGACGGAGGATGTCGACGATACGGCCGGGTAAAAGCATTCGTGATAAAAATAAAAATGTAAGTACATACTTGTTCATGTTTTATGTCGAAAGGAAGGAATCGTATCGCGTGCATTACTTTACGATGGTACCGAAAAATTTCGTTCGTCGATGGTTATCTAAATCCACGATACGTTACAATAAACATACTAGACGAATAGACGATGTATGTCGCATATATGATCGATAGAACGTATTCGAATCTTTACGGATAATTACCTGCATAGTTGATGTAATTGAGGTTCCCGAAACAGGTTATAACAATCCTCGCAGATACGGTCCAGCCGGGCAAAGATACTTTTATCGTATATACCCTTACATTGAATATCGATAAAGGACCTTTTACCCAAAGGATGTCCATTCAAGATGCCAGCGTCCGTTAGACCGATGCACGACGAAACGAGTAACAGTGTCACAGACCAAGCTAACACAGAGACGAGTTTTGGGCAGGGTATCGATACAGTTGACACGATCGACGATTCGCTCGGTAACGAAGGTAACCTCGAACATGAGGTTTGTTGTACGCTCCAGGAATATGACGACAAGTTCGATGTCGGCCACGTCGTTGACAATGGTAGAAAGATGGACGACGATGACAACGGCGATGACGACGATAATGGCGACGACGGCGTCGATGGCGACGGCGATGGCGACGTTGAGGTTGTCGTAGAAGACGGCATCGTTACAGACGATATCGATGTAGTTGTGGATGGGATGGATGAACGAGACATCGAGAGCGGTAAGGTTAACGATGATAAAGATGACGATGAGGAACGAAGCCTCTGTTGCCGATGCATAGTCTGAAAAAGAAATAAAGTACAAAATAGATCGACAAATCGAAAAGAAACGAAGATGTTAAAGAAACTGATCGTTTTATACGCTTTAAACTAGAAAGACACGGTCGAGATTTGCCGAAGTTTAAGAACGAATAACATCTCTGCGGCGAATAATATATCTACGATAAAACCGCGCCAGAGAAAAGAAAGACTAGCGAATATCGCGGAAGAAAAGGAGAAAGAGGGGGAGAGGAAAGGAGGGGAAGAGAGAGCGCGAGAAACGTAAAATTCGAAGATGTATTAAATCCATCCATTGTGGAGACTCGTGTAAGTACTTATATGCTTGTACGGTTCGTACACCGCTTACGGATGCATATGGATTTCGTACTTGTACGTTTCAGTGTCCCTGCACTCTCTTTCCCGAACCTAACCCCTCGAAAGTGTACAAGTTGTTTCGTGGCGCTCGTAATAGTGGCCGTCCGTGTTCTCCTTGTCATTTTACCGTGGTGACAGTAACAAACAGCGGCGACAGCAATAACGAGAAGGAGAAGAACGTCGTCGACGACGATGACAACGTCGACAATAATGACCGCGGCCCTGTTCGAGTCGAGCACACGGCATTTCCAGGCTCGACAAACTCAAAGCGATTCGTGAGGTAAAAGTAAAGATGTAAAGCTCTCCTCCTAACCAGTCCCGCGGCAGTCGTTGTGAATGGACCACACGCAGGTAGGCCCCACCTGTAAACGTCCCGAACCGACAACTTCATTAAGCGGAGCTGAAGCGCAGAGCGGCACAGCACGGCACGGTACTGCATAGCAATGTGCGAGACGAGGGGAGCCTTCTTATGCGCGGCGATGCGGGGCAATGCGAGATTCTCGAACGCACGACGGTTTCTTGTTTGTTCTTTTGCCTTCGTCTCATCGGCGCGGCGGCACCTGTACACGCCGAGGAGAACGTTTCGCTCGGTTCTCTTTTTTCGGAACATAATCACTGCTCCCGGGTGGGATCTTATTTTTAGCCACGACCGATTCTCGGAACTCTCAAACCGCCCCACTCTATATCGGACCCCCACCTGGTAATTACCTGCAGCCCGATAATTTGCCGCTAAAGTCGCTCGGTCTCGATCGTTAAACATCGTCCCACGGATTTTCAGACCGAGTATGATCGTCCATCATCGATCATCGATCGCCGACCGCCGACTGTTGATCGCCGATCATTGGCCGTCTCGCCGCATTGCGTCGTATCGCGCCGCTAATTCATCTAGTTTTTCTAACAATTTGCATTAATTTGCAACGATGATCGGCGTCGATAAACGGTAATCGATCGATTAAAACTCCACTTAACAGGTTTAATTACAATAGTTAAATTTATCTATAGACGAGTTTCCATTCGTTTCCGATATTACGTTTTTCAATGGTATTTAGCCAGATTTGCGAAAGTAACGTTGATTTGCGATTAAAAGTCTCCGGTTGTAGCTACAGCTTTCTCTTCTTCGCAGAGCGAAGAAAGATAAATTCCTGCTTTACTAAATTGGAATTCTAGGTTCGTCTCGAGTCCTGAAAATAAAGAGGGAATAAAAAACTACAGATGATGAACGCGATCAACCCGCGTCAGATCAACTAGAGATGAAAATAGGAGACGAAAGGCTTACGTTAAAGATTTTAGGGTGGAAAACTATAAGTAAATATCGAGACCGAGGGGCGAGGAAGAATGGATGGCGAGATGGGTGGAATACGAAGGGTGAAGAGCAGATAGTGGAGAGTAGAGTGGAGAGCAGAAAGCAAAGTGAGTGTACGTAAACGAAGAAAAAGTCAATGGAGACCGGTTACTCGACAGGTGAGGTCTTTCCTCGGTCGAGCCATGCACAGGTGTGCAATCTGTAAATCCCCCTTAGCAAAAAACTATACACTCTTCGGCACCGCTTCACGGCTCTGTCGCGCGCTGTTATCCGAGTCACTAGTTATGTACGTACGTACTGTATACACGTTCGATGCTTACACGCGACCGAATGCAACTCCTTTATCCACACGCATCTTAAACGCTTGCATTCGAATCGTGCGAATTAAAATATAGATCTTCCTTGCACCCGAAATATTACCGACACGCCTCCAAAGTATCCCGTTTACTCGCGTCCGTTTAACTATTTTTATTTCAGATCTAAAATGCGGCGCGAGAACGAATGTGATAATCGAACGAACGAACGTTTGTCGTTCCTCCAGTGTTATACAAGCTCTTCCGAGAATTCGGAATTGAGAGCTTATCGAAAAGAAGAGATCGGTTGAATTTGTTTGTTTGAAGAGGGAGTATCTCAAAGCATATCCTGTTGCGTTGTAATGCCACTACTCAGAATCAGCAACATGTTCCCAGAATTATCAACATCGAATAAGAAAATAACGAATATAAGATCGCTAGCAAAACGGGGGGGAAAAAAGGAGAAAGAGAGAGAATAGTAACGTTACAAGTTGAATCGAGTCGTTTTGAGTCGAACCCACTGAAGTCGAAAGCCAGTTGGGTCGAATGGGATAAGAGGAAGGAGCCACGAGGCGAAACGGTCTATATCGTTAGATACATCGTTGGGCTCTCCTCACCAGGTGGTCCTCTTCCCGTGCCGGATGACTCAATCGTGAGAAGGAGTTGCTCGACGAGCTCACGAGAAGACTCGCTAGAACCGTGTGTGCTTCGTGTCTTGGTATGAGTTTGTCTGCCCGTCTCCTACCACATTCGTGTATTCATGTACGTACATATACGCGATTCAGTGCAGTCCCTTCCCGACCTCCTTGGCTTTCCTCGTGAACCAGCTTACCCGATATTTCTACGCCGGTGACAGTGGTGTGCGTACTTACACGTGTATGCAGATCGTTCTGGTCAAACACGTGGATCTTTCGAATAAAATGATCTTCTCGTCGTCTCTTTTTATTCGTACGCGTTCATTCGCGAGGAAATTAATCGAAACGAACGGAGCTTAGAAACAAGAAGAGAGACGACGCGATACACATTCGCTACTTAATAGAGCAAGCAAGCAGAAAAGATAGTCCAAGTATTTGCAGGGACGGAGAAAAATTAAACGCGGAGAAAGATTAGATGGCTGAAGAAAGAGAAGAAGAAGAAGAAGAAGAAGAAGAAGAAAAAGAAGAAGAAGGAGGAGGAGAGAAAAGGAACCGTTTGAGCGGTAAGCGAGCAGATTCAAGGGAAAAAGAAGAAGGAAGAAAAAGGAAAGGTAGGTGCGGATCGTAAATCGATAGACAACGAGGTGACAAGATCAACCAGCGAAAGGATTATCGATCACCTCCAAATTAATACACGAATCTGTACGGGATACTTAAAATTATATTTATCTATTTTTCTCTTTTTCTGTTTCGTTCCTACGTAAAAACTCATGGCTGTTCACGCTGTGTTGAGAAATCGATTCTATTTAAAGAACGTGTATAAGAATAACATATGCAGCTATGGTGCACGGTACCGACAGATGTTCCGATCAACGATAAAAATCGACGATGAAAGAAATTGAGAGATTTATTCGCTTGTAAACGGTAACAGCGCAGAGGGAGGTGCATAAACTAAACTGGTACTTAAATAAGTACTATATGCTATAGGTATTAAAAGAAATATCAAGAAAGCGAAAAGGCATCGAGGAATCTATATCGTTCTTGAACAAGTTCGAGAACTTTCCGGTAGAGTCGAACGTAGTTAGAGGTAATACTTTGAAAGTGCCGCGAAAGTGCTGGTTATCTGGTCACGATCGAAGATCAAAGAGGTGGGATAGGAAGAGGAGGGAAAGAGAAGAAAAAGGGAGGGCGGGGGTTGTCAGCGGAGCGGGGAGAAGGACGCGGAGAAGCCGAAGAACTCAAGGAGAAGGAGAGATAGGCGGGTTGAACGGACGACGGAGGATCGAGGCGTCCGGCGTCCTCGATCGCGGGATCTTGGAGCAAAACTAACGATCTCCCGTTCGCTTGCAAGATCAACACGACGATAATTTAATACACGAGATCACCACCCAGGTGTGCTCTGACGTGTACAGATGCTGTTTGTAACCTCGACAAGAAGGAAAAGGCTGAGTCGACAGAAGTGGGAATCTGTATACTGTATGGCGTATGGGATTCCAAATGCGAATACGAGCTCTTCCCCTTTTCCACGATCTCTCTCTCCCTCTCTCTCCCTCTCTTTCTCCCTCTCTCCCACTCTCCTCTTTTTCTCTCTTCCCCTTTCCCATCCCCATCGTCATCCCCCATACGTTGGTCTTTCTTTCTTTCTCTCCTATCCGTATTCTCTCTCTTTTTGCACTACCGATATAAATGACATATACACGTGGACGCGTGCTCAGATTTTTGCGAAATACTTCGAAAACATTTCAACGACCGATGGATAGATACATCTTCTAAAAAAACTCGATCGTTGCTGGCCAACAAACGTACGCTCGAAACGCACGGTCATGAAATATCATGATTGTCATCGTCACTCTGCCTCTGCTATAACTTCGCATTTTAACATATCGAAAATAACATATCGAAAAATAATTTCCAATTGGAAGGTGGATACTAGCTTATAGCTATTAAATGCCGGGAACGCGGAGCACAAAAAAGGGTACGTTCCTTTGACGTCATACCCTTTCGTAGAAACAGCTCGATACATCGAATCGTCGACAATCAGAATGAAAAAACAGAAACACGCGTATACTACTAGTGGTTCTCCGATTCTCGAAGAGATGCTACATAAATAGAAGAGCCAATGACGTCAATCGTTTGCGTTAATTACATAAGGACAGTCCTTATTAACCTATGCCGACAGCTAATGACGAGTTAATGATCGCGATAAAATCTCTAAATCCATTTATCGATCGAACGACGATTCTCATCATCTCCTTTTTGCTGCCCCTTTTTATCTTTCCAACTGTTTAACTATTCCAATGAATTAGTACGGTCGGCCGTCGTATCGTCTAATTTGGCCCTGTATATGTATGTATATATATACTTAGGCACGTAAATATACATATATACATGTCATCTCATCGTTATTTTAGCATATGTATATAAATAATCTAAAGCAAAGTATATAATTAACATAAGAGTATAATTAGACAAGAGCAAATTTAACATCTTGATTAATTTATAGCGATAGAATTTGCGCAAAGAGAATTATAATTCGAATGAACGACGCGTGTACCATAGTGTGCAGATCGATTTCTTCAAACCCTAGTTCTCATTAAATATGATTATATTTCGTGCATCGTCTTATTCTTTATTACGTAGTTCGTGTTAGCATTATGTTACTCAACAAAAATCACGTGAAATCATAGGTTTTTCCATACTCCTTTTTCATCTCGAATCGCTAATACAAAGGAATTTCGTAGAAACAAACCAACGTGCAAGTTGATATTTGCATTAAAAGACGAATAGTGAAACTTATTTCCATGAAATTCGTGGAATACTCACGAGCAGAGCAAAACAAGGCAAATCAAGACAAGACAAGGCGAGACAAGACAAGGCAAGGCAAGGCAAGGCAAGGCAAGGCAAGCCAAGGCAAAGCAAGGCAAGGTAAGGCAAAGCAAGCCAAGCACAGCTGCGTCCTGCGTCCGCATGCACCTTCGTATGCAATGTACGTAGTCGACGCGCGGGTATTTGCGAAGGAATGTTCAACAGGTGTGTCGCTCGGATTGAGCTTTATGCGCGCGTACACGCCTTTCCTTTCGCCCTTCCTTCTTCTTTCTTTCTCCCTTCTGTATATCCCCATTTTTCTATATGTTGAATCTTGTACGCCAACAGTACCGTAGCTCAAACAGGCCGATTATAATATAGAAAGTGTCGCGATAATAAAAATAGACCCAAAAGTAAGAAATATCATCGCGCCTCTTCCGAACCTACTTCCGGCAAGATAAGCCGTACAAATATCAGCTTCTACTTTATACGTTCCTCGCTTCGTCTATATCGATCTGTTCGATCCGTTTAACGATAAGTAAAAAGCTTGGAAAAGCGTGACATGATATGGTTTTCGAACGACGTATGCATGTAAATTGCGTTATTTAATGTAATAATACTGTGGTGTCATATTGTTACTGAAATCGAACGTCGAAGCCAATTATTTCTCGCCGAGTCGAGATACGAGAAAGTATACGGAATATATACACAGTACACAGCCATCGACAGAGAAGTTACTGTTTCTTCAGTGTGGCCGTGTCTTTTTCTTAGTATGCTTGGAATCATTCTCCAACTCGCGGCTAAGTGGTGGTTAAGAGGAAGCTATAAGGAGAGAATCGTACACGATTTATTTACACGATCTGGCTGGCCTGGCTGCCCGTTACATTTTAAAAGTGTAAAGTACATGTATATATATACATATATATATATATATATATATATGTATATATATATATATATACACACATTTCGCGTATGTAGGACAAAGCTTGCACTGTGGTGGTCGCTTCTACTGTCGTTCTGGTTATCGTATCAACATTGCTGTCTAGTCGCGAATTTCACCCATCGGACGTCTTTAAGTGTCCCTTATCGTTCGTCGTTGTTTCTATCCACTGAGTTTTTCTATTTTTTCTTTTTTTTTTTTTTTTTTTTTTTTTTTTGAGAGAAGTGACAATGGTGACAATGTCAGTGAGAATTATCGTGATTTCAATACGGCCGCTCTATTATCGATAATAAGCGAGTAATAAGCGAATAGTGGCGACAACGACGATCAAGGTATCGAATATAAGCGCGAAGAACGAAGATGGTGGCCAAACAGAAGTAAATATAGAAATTGAATTGGGGCTGAAGCAACGGTACTAAAGCAGCGTAGTGTTCACGAGTACGCGTACAAGTAATAGCAGAAACAAGGACGGGAATAGGGGCAAAAGCAGAAACAAATGCAGAAAGAAGAACAAGACAAGAGTTGCAGTGACTGCTGGCAGCAACGTCGCGATTGGACATTAGCGTCGAACACTGTAGTGGGGCAAAGCAGCGTTCCGGCAGACAGCTTGGCGTCCTATGGTTCGCATTACGACAAGCTGTAGCCTTTCTCTGTCTTTCGCTTCTCTCGTTTCGCTTCACCGCATCTTACATTGCTAATGTTTCGACGTGTTTTCTACGGTTATTCCAACATATCCTTTTCTCAGTTTCTCTTCCCTTAATATCTCTGCAATTAGTTTGCTTTCCTTTTCTTATCTCTTCTCTCCTCTTCTCTTCCCTTCTTTTATTTTCTCCTCTTTTCTTTCTATCTTGCCGATTCCAAAATGCCAACGAATTTCCACGAATGCTACGGCATCATTCGCAAACAGATAAACATGCGAGCGAGACGAAGATCGATCGAGAATCGAATATAAACGCGATAAACGATGGCGATTAGTAAATGTTTGGAAGAAACAGAAAAAAGCAGGGGTTAGCTATCGCGAGTTTGTAGTTACATAGAAACGTGAATGAAAGTAAATTGCGATGGAAACGGAAACTGGGAAGAAATTGATCTCTATGACGTTTCGCGATAGACAAGCGCACGATTCAAGAGTACAATACGGATAATTCTTCCTTCCAAATAGAACTAATCGAACCGACCGTTCGATCGACAGATTTTTAAATATTCACACGAACATGGTGTAAGACTACTCGTGTATAAAAAATTGATAAGGAACATATGCCAATTTTCGTTTGTTTCTCTTTGACCATAAGCCACGTCTCGTTTAGACGGCAGTTACGGAGCTAGTACAATCTAACGCGATTAATCGCTATACTGGCTTAGCTTGTAACACGATCCGTTGTAAACCGTACGTAGTAGTAAGTGCATTTTGTTCGCTTGAAATCAAATTTCGTGGCAGCGTATAGCATCGACGATGTACCAACCGTATAAAAGCAATCGCATATTAAATATCTGTGTGATGTTTATAAATTTATAAGAAGCGGAATCTACGCTACGTTTCACATCTGAAGCATCACGAAGAAACGATGCAACGATATTAAGTTTGCTGGAATCGTGTGTCGCAATTTAGTTAAATCCAGCGCATTTCCCTACTTGCATTTTGCGATCGTTTTATAAGATTTCTTTCGCAACATTGCGAGACCGACCACGATTAGTCCGTTCATCTTCTAAGCTAATAATTTCGAGAACTCGAGTGAAATACCGAAAGAATTAAGACCGTAAGCTACGTTTCTACCTGCTTGCCAGAAAATGCGCACGCTCGCTGGGCGAGTTTCTCGAGAGGCGTGTCGCTGCTAGCTACAGGTGGCTGTACCTCATTCCTCCTACTCTTTCCCGATTTCCTTCGTCGTCATTTCTTTATTTTATACTTATACTCTATGATATCACATACGCAATGTCCGTTTCTTTCGCTCTTTTAGAATTTCATCCAGTACGAGCATATGTACGTTACTTTCTTTCTTACTTACACGTTGTTCATTGTTAAATGTTGTTTCGCACGATTCCGTTTTTTAACAGTACTTTCCCTTTCCTTTCTCCATATTGTAACCAAACTTTTCCTTTTATTCCTCCTTTATTTCTCTTTTAACGCGTAGCAGAAACATTTCACACCAGGTGTAAACTCGCCTTTTACAAAAGGAACGACTATCGAATTAGAACATAAGAACACGTATTATATACGTGCTATACGTAATTAATAATGTTTCTTCGAACCATCTGTTCGCATCTTCTTGCAGCGGTATATCAAAAATATCACACTTTCGGACTAAACCGATATTAACTCTTTTGTCTGCCATTCCATTTTACTTATTTACGTTTCTCGTGCGTTTCTATTCTTTGCAATTTCGTCTTCTCGTCACTAGTACGGAAATTCGAATTAAATCGACGTACCTAAGCGAAGAACAAGCCCGAATCTCCTTGTTTCCCGCTTCTTCATACGTTGGTCTTTCAAGTATGACTCAACCCGTGTTTGGTCCTCACTCGGCCCTGAGTGAAAGATTCTCTGAATGAACTCTAAAGATAGAGACCCTCTATATCCTTTCATCCTCTATCTTCTTTTCACCTTTTCGTTTGTTCTCTTTCTTTTTCTTCTTCGTCTTTCTCTTCTTCTTCTTATCCTCCTCCTCCTCCTCCTCCTCCTCCTCCTCCTCCTTCTTTCTTTTTATTCCTCGTCTTTTTCTAACAGTGTTCCACTCGAGCACTCTAACAGTGCTCTTCCCTTTTCGTTAATGTTCTCGACAGCATGGTAGAATTTCGTTCGACAACATGTGGTTCCAACTTTTTAAATTAGCTGCTTTCGAGTACTTGTCCGTAAGAGCTTTACGCTTGTCGTGTAAATTCATTTACAAAAAGTTTCGAAGATTCGAAGATACGGAAGCACGTAACTCATTTTGCGGCAAATTCATCGAAACGGATAAATAGGTGAATAAGTGAAAGTGCAAAATACAGTTTACAGAGATATGTTATGAAACGAACGATACGTAAAATTAGTAGTTGGCTCGAGCGAAGAATCGAAAGAAAACCGCAGTTTCGTTCTATTTTATCGAATTTTAAATATGTTGAACCTTGGGTCTTCCTGATCGCGCATGTTTCTCCAACGAGATGAAAATAATCGAAAGAACAATGAAAAACTACTTGACTTGCCCTATCGATTTGATTCGATTAACGGAAATGACGATCATAAGTGCATTAAAATTAAAGTATCGCGTTGTATCCGTAGGATAGACATAACAAAAATACAAAACTTACATTTAAAATGCTCTTTCTCCCTTTTTCTTTCACCGTATTCCCGTTTGTTATGCTTTCTAACTGTTTATCTTCTGCTATGCTGTTAAGTCTTTCTAACTTTCTTTCTATGGATACCGCTCTTCTGTCTTCTCTTACGCTTTGCACTCCTGTTCGCTTGTTTTCCAGTTGTACAAACTATTTCCTACAGGCCGAGACGATCGTTTTTATGCAATTTGGTTTTGTTATGGTAAATCCCTTCCTACAGTAACCTTTTTCTTCCTCTTCCTCTTCTTTTTCTCCTTCTTCTTCTTCTTCTCCTGCTTCCTCCTCTTTTCTCCCTCCCACCCTCCCACCTGCTTTCCACCCCCTATTTTCTCCCTCTTCCCCCTCCTATCTCCCACCCTCCCTTTTAAACAGTTTCGTATTCACTATTAATCGCCCTCTCTCTCTCTCTCTTCTCTTTTCTTAATATCGTCGTGATAGCCGACGATATTAAGAAAGATATTAAAGAAATCGTACGTCGATCTCACCGAGAAAGTCTCTGCCAGTCTCGATTCTAGTCCTTATTTATTCCTTCTTCGCTTCGTTTCTACTTTCCGATGTTTAAATCTAACGTTAGCTTTAAAAGGCTCAAAAACAACAATCACTTCACTAGATATTTCGTACGCGCCACCTCGCCTCCCGTAGTTTGTCTTAACGATCGTTTAGTCGCTCGACGACCACTTGATTCTCTTGGCAAATCGGAAATCTTTCGTATTTCTGTCTGCTGTGAAACACTTCCTTCTTCGAGGTAGTTCCTCAAACGTCGCGGAAGGAAACATGCGAGACAAGTACCACCGCGGAACTGTGGTATCGCGATCTCGAGAAAGGCGCGCGCGCGGCAGAATGCCCGCCCGCCTCCTCGGCCACCCACCCCCTTACGGCTCCAAGCACCGAGTCCGTCGGGGCCGAACAACGCGAGATATATCGAAGGACAGCCGTTCTCCGACGCGATCCACCGCGCACAGGTGGGCCGTGCGTGACAATCCGAAGAACCGATCGGATTGGCCTATTTGTATATTCATCTACTTATTCCTTTATTTTATTTATCTATCCGGCTTTCTTTCCTAATCTTTCCTTTCTTCTCTGCTCGCTCGCGCATCCATCGTGCATACGTAAATCCGCTCTCTTTCCTTTCTTTACTCTCTTTCCTTTATACGTATCAAAGTAATTCGGTCCTTTCTCTTACGGTTACCAACTCTTTGAACACAACGAAGATAAAATATGCTCGACAAACCAAAGAAAGAGTTCCGACATGACGTTACCTCCAGCTGGCTATCGTCGTTCGTACGATACTCGAATTTTTGACCAGTACCGTGTTCCTATGGTCTATCTCTTCTTTTATAGTTTTTATTATTATTGACATCGTTAACGTCGCTATCAGTATCGTCATCGTCATCGCCATCGTCATCGTCACCGTCACCGTCATCGTCACCGTCACCGTCACCGTTACTCGCTGTTGCAATCATTGGAATCACTAGTATACCATCGTCAACGCTATTAACGCTACATCTACCAGCATCATCAACATCATCACTGGCAATACCAGTTCTATCTACGTTTCCATTGTATATATACATATGCACATCTATTTCTATCACCACTATCTACTTCTTATATAATTGCAACCTCTATCTTATTGTCTTTTTAGATCTCATTCCTTTTTTTTAGATGCCATACTTGGCTTCTTCTACGTACATTATTTTTGGTAATTAAATATAGTTCGATACATTATTCGAGAATGCTTCACCCTTGTCTTTCTCCGATACGCTCTATCGTCCATACGTACAGATGCTTTCCTCTTAAAAAAAATATTCGAAAAATACTCGTTCAACGTTCCTCGCCAATATGCAACGACAAGTATCAAAGATGCAATATAAACGTCGCTTGTTTTCGTCCAGTATAAAATATTTTGTCGAGTCAGGCTATGTAGAACAAATATTTTATTATTTCATGTTCCAAGAATGTACATTTAAAATTTCGTAGAAAATTTCCTCCGTGTCATTTCGATTTTCTCAAACACCGTGCGTAACCTATTCGCAAAGAACCGAGCTACTTTAGAAACTGTCTCGTCATGGTCGCGTAAACTCGCGTCACGGTTGCATCAACCGACAACAGAACTAAGTTCATTGCGTCATTTTATCTTCTCCATTCAAAGCCAGTTGTAATAAATCTTTCCCAATTTTTTAACAAACATCTAATACAAAAGTTGTATACGATCATCGTCAGCTTTTTATGAAGAAACGACTGTTTGTTACGTTTACACGACGAATGTCGTCCATCGAACAACGGTAAGGCATAAACCATGGGCCAAAATGAGATTCGACCAGATATATGTAAGTATAATCGAAGAAAAGGTAAAACTTAGTGTAAGATTTTGAAAATTTCTTGCTCTCGTTCAAAATATTCAGCTCGTATGGAAAAGAACAGATAATATTTGTGTCATCTTATTGTTTCTCTTGAATACGGATTATCAGGCTGCTCGCTTAACTTGAGAAATTTCAACGAAGAGCAGAGAAACAAAGTAAAAGTACAAAGACGAAACAAACAAACGAATAAACCAAAGAATTATGGAAGAGAATACAAAGAGAAAAGAAAAAAAAGTTATGAATGGAAATAATGGATAAAAGAGAAGAAAATGTAGAAAATTGACACGTCTGAAACGAAGCAGCGATCGATGCCAATTAATATGCATAATAACGAAAGACAGCGTTATTTTCGATGAAATATTCCGTTAAATGTTACGCACGCTCCAACATGCCTTTCCACTTTTTTTTACTACAATTATACTTTATAAGTTTCGCTTACAAAATAGGTAGGTTCACAGAAACATTCACTCTCGAAACTCACGTAGCGAATCGCTAAGTTGACACGGCTCCTCGTAGCGCGGTGACGGTCGTTGTCCTCCATGGTGGATTATACGCGCCGGCAGCTTCATTTCCCTCGAAGAACACCGAATTAAATCGAAGTCAGCCCTACTGATACGTTCGCGACTTAAGAAAATTCGATCATCGTTATCGACTAACAGTTTTCCCTTCCACAAGGATACCGTACACCGGTAACGAACGTTTACAACGCGAATACAACGCTTTAGCTTGCTTTTCTTCTTCCCAATATGTAGCTCGTTTTTACCTATAATTGTTCCATTCTCACACAACCTATTCTTCTCTATATGTGCACAAGAACTCTCTTCTACGTATCACGTATTTTCTTCTTTTTTCATAATTTTGTTATTGTTTTAGTTGCGTAACATTGAACTTTATTACGATTGAGAGAGAACTCTGTCAACGATGAGGAGGGCTGATAGGTTTAATGTCTGTATCCGTGCCAGTCGGTGCATACGCTCCGACCAATTTTCTCACGCGTTTGGCTCCAACGTCGACAGCTACTCCTTGTACCAACAACAACCGTTGTTGCTTCGTTCAGTCATTCACCAAATTTATAATCTTAATACCGAATCAAACACCGAAATATGTCTTTGATACGTCACTGTATATGATAACTCTTCCTTTAACCTACACGCGTAATTACTTTCTCATCTTCGACTATACGTATGCTCCTTTTTTTTAATTTTTCAGCTCTTTCTCCTACTTTTTTTTAGTCCAACTCTCGCCTCTCCTTCCAACGCCACCACCACTTGCACCTTCACTTCCACCACCACCATCACACCACCACCACCACCACCACCGCTGCCACTACCACCGCCACCTGTACCTTCACCTCCACCTTCACCTCCTTCTTCTGCTCTATGTTCTATTCCTCCTCCTCTTCCTCCTCCTCCTCCTCCTCCTGTTTTCTCTTCTGCTTCGTAACCCTCTTCCTCCTCCTTGTCTTCCTTTTTTCCTTTCTCTTCTTACCTCTCTTTCCCTTTCGAATTCTAACAAGTATTAGTAGATCACAGTAACATTTTAACTTTCTTGCAAAACATGGAACGAACGTAATACACCAACTTTTTTTTCACGTATAAATTTTTTACTTTTGTTTCCCGTTGTTTTACATATCGTGCATGTACTTAAGAATTAATTCTGTACGGAAAGTTTAGTCGACGAGACTCGAGTTTGCCTTCTTCTTCTCCTGTCTTTCTTTTTCTTTCCTCTCCCTTTTTGGGGAACAGTAGAAAATGCAGAAATACAGGACAAGATCACGCAACGGATGTAAAGTCTTTTTCTCTCGTGTATGGCGTGTAAAAATTATACGGGAAAACTGATAACTGGTGGACGAAAACAAACAAGTACGAAGAAGAAATATGACAAGCGAAATTAACGGTAAATTTCGCATAAATGGAACACTGTAAAAGAGAGGGGAAAATACAATAACGTCCGAAACGTAACGACACGCGGCACCAATTTGTCAGGTTCAGAGCAAAGAGCAAAGCATCGGTGATAGAGTAGCCAATCACAGTGAATACTGACTCGGAATCGGACTGGTTGTGTAGGGCTGCGAAGCACGCACACGCTTTGCCATCCTTTTCTATTGCGGTCGAGCCCCTCTGTAGGTACGACTGCCACTTAACGCGAATGGACGGTTAAAAGACCCTCCTGTGCGAGTCAAGCGGCCACTCGAAACAACTACGATCAGCCTAGGTTCCTCTTACGCGCACCCGTTCATTGCTAACCCCCTCCTCTGATCCTACTTCACTTCCCTTCCCCTTTCCTCCCTTTCGCTGTCTTTCAGTTGTACCTCTGCACGCGTGTGCTCGTGTTCTCTCGCGGCGAACCGTATCGCGAGTCACAACGGAATGGTTATACTCCATTTACTCGTACGTAAAGTATTATGCGGTCCGAAAAGCAGAATTCATCCGAATTTTTCTATTCCGATTCCCTAACACCGTGCCGTTCTGTTCTCGCCGTTTCTTCCAACAAAATTCCAAACTTGAATTTTCCAAATACGGCTATACAAATCAACCTTTCTCTCCATCATCGAAGAATGAAACTCCGAATCGTGTGTGATCATCCATCTTCTATCATGGAAGCTTTGAAATAATCGGTCAACGTTTGGGACGATCGTTAGACTCCTTCTCCATTCCATATTTACCATCAGGCTTTTTATAGGTTAGTTTGTTACTTTGATGAATTCTATTGAATCGAATCAACGTGAATTAATATGTACGTCAAACCGATTTTTATGTATCTAGTACTTACAATTAGCGAAGCAAAGAATATCGGGCAAAGATTCCATGAAGAAAATTAACGTTAGTAAGAAAAGACAGAAACGGGAGAAAGATGAAATGTCCTTTTCCGACGAACGGACCACGATAGGGTTGAGCTATAAATAACTCGACAACTTCTCTGAAAACGGAAAGTAGCTCGCCTTCGAGTTCCGTAGCAAATTCCCAGAATAGCTTTCTGGATCGGTGTTTGTTCGTCCGTCCGTTCGTTCGTTCGTTCGTTCGTTCTTTCGTTCGTCCGGTCGCTCGGTCGGTCGATCGGTCGGTCGGTCGGTCAGTCGGTCGGACGCTTGGCCGGTCGCTAGTATACCATGTGCGATTATGACGTTAAATAATAAGTGGTTACGTTGGTTATTTTTCTAACGTCACTTACACGATCGCCTTCTTGTATCATTTTTTTTAACAATAAATAAATGAAGAAACTATTTAAATGGATCCCTTGGATCGTCTACGTATCTATGTTTTCTTTTTTCAGTTTTCAGCCGATCGATTTAACTTATGCGGCATTTCGTAATTACGTAATCCATAAATCATTAGAGATTATATCGTTTATCGATGTAATCAATATGCTTACCGGCTGTTACTAACGAATTATAATTATCGCACACCATAGGTTTCCAACGATTATCGAAAGAGATTTTGCCACTAACGACACACTATATTATTTACAGACGTTAATTGTATGTTTTAAAATTTCGATATATATGAAATATAAATACAATTCATTGTTAGTAATCGAAGCGCGACTTTATGATTTTACTATATTATTATATATAGATATGACCTAACTCTTAAATAGCACCTGATTTTAAATATCCTATGTTTATCCTAATTTTCATCACTCACGTGGTTTGGGATATTTAGTTAGACCTATCAGTTAGACAGATGATAACATATAAAAGATATTTACACCTGTTTTTCTGTATTTAATCACTTATAAGCTCCTTTTTTTTTTTCATTCTCCACTGCAATATTTCCTTCCCCGAACGTTTCTGACGCTCTCTATATTCTATTCCCCTATTCATTAACGATTTGACTATCGACCTTCATCGTTGGGGAAAGATTGTGTAATGATTAATGGATAATGCTTATCATGTCGACTATATATAAGAAAAATATGTATATATATACAAGTGTATATAAGTATATAAAAGCAAAATACGTATAGATATAGTAAAATATTATAATATTTGGTATAGTAATAAGAAAAAACTCGGTAAACGATTTTGACTCGTTGAAACATCCAGCAGTTGAAATGTGCTCACGGTTCATTCGAAAGCGTGCGTCAACATGATTCGTTGATGACGTTTACGATATCACTCTCGAACGACCGTGCCAAGATGCAATTGATATAAATTAAAGCGGACAATTAGAGAAAGTGAGAGAACGTCGTTCTTTTCTCGATATATCTCATTGGGTAGACAGCTGGCCGTATATACACGTTATTTTGTTTCAGTTATTTGTCTCTTAAGTCTTGGACGACCATTTATTCGATGGCATGCTTCTGTATTTGAAAATGGAACGTGACTGTAGCAGCAAACACGGTTAAACAAGCTCTACTTGATTCAAGCCGAAAAAATAGCCATTTAAACTTTTCATGTTTTAGTTATCCACCTTGTGTCTCTTATCCATGATTTTTATATAAGTTTTAGAAAACCTGAGAGAAAGAAAGACTATGTGGCGTGTGATACATCCTTTCGACTTTCGAAACGATCCGATTCAATTTGACCCGGCCCTAGTTCGATTCGAATCCATATACGATTCGTTTTGATTCGATTCGACCCGACTTGTGTTCTTTTATGTCCTGTTGCGTTCGATTTTCTTGCTCCATTCCCTAGTCACGACACGATACGCGATACTCGAGACACTTAGACATGCGACACTCGACACTCGACACTGAATACCGAGGACGAATCCAGACCTTAAAGACAATGACAACGTTACGGTACAGAGTTTTCTCCAAAACCAGAACTTTGCTGTCGATCGAGATAACAATAACTAGAAAGTGAATCTTTGAGTCGGTATCTCGAAAGACATACCTTGATACGGTCTTCCTTGAATGACAGTAACAGCACAACGAACTGAATCCTTCTGATCTAGGCGTCGCGGCGTTCCGCGTCTAATATACACCTCTCGGCGGGTGTTCGGTGCGCGCGTCCTTCTCTTTCAGGGAGAACCCCTTTCTTCGCCACCCCTTCAACTTGCCCAGAGAATCGCTGCGTTATCGCTCAGCTTCGAGTTACCTCCCTCGGCACCACCAGCTGCCCGCCTAATTGCGAACAGGCAGAAATAGAGCCTGCAATCTTCTTCCTTGCAAATAACGAGTAGCTTACGTCTTGTTCGTCACGAGCTCTCTCCCTCTCTCCCTCCCTCGCTCTTTCCTTTGATTTCTTCTTTCTCTTTTCCCTTTTTCCCTTGCCTTCGTTTCTTTCCGTTACCCTCCCTTCTTGTTATCCTCCATCACCTATCTAGCTTTCCCGTCCGTTCCCATCTTCCTCCCGCCTTCGCTTCGTTTTCTACGATTCTTTCTTTCTTTCTTTCTTTCATTCTTCCTTCTCTCTTTTCTTCTTCTTTATTTTCTTTCGAGTCATCTGCCATCGTTTCAATTAACTTTTTCAAGATTAAATGTAGACGCGTGACGCAATGTTACGAGCTATATTTCGAAAATTGACGATGGCAAAGGATGATACTGTAGGCGTTGACGAGAGAATAAAAGACAGTTGATCAACGATAATTTTGGGATACACGTGGAACGGCAAAGAAATTGCCTCGAGTACACGTGTCATTGAGTAGCTCGCTAAAACCGAGGATACTGCGAGGGTGCCACAGGGGTGCCACGGGGGTGCGCAGCATATGGGATCAGACTGCTATAACCAACAAACACATGCATTGTACAAATAGCTTCGTCCGATGGCGTTTGAAAAGAGTAAATGTTTTTCAACTCACCTGTGACCCTATTCTCAACGATCTGCGTTTTGCGCTCTTTATTTCCATAAAAGAAGCCAGATTTTACCCGCACAGTAGCAATCTTTGTTCTTATATCTTCCACTAGTTTTTTTTTTCTTTCTTTCTTTTCAGGATTCCTTTTCTTCGCTAAAGGACGAACGGTTACGGAAGAAGCGTGGAACGAGCAGATATCGACGATGTACGTGACAGAAAATGTTTTCATATCATACGCTTCCCTGACGGAAGGGACAATAGTTTCACATGGTTATTCTGGCGTCTTAGTCGCAGAACATTGGGTACTCGCACACGGTTCCATGCTGGCTCCAGTTTTATCTCGATCCCGAGATTTCCTTCGTTTCTTTACAGTTTTAAATTCCGGAGATTTAGCCATGGCTCAAGCATCGGAACAGCTGTTCGATGATTTAACGTTTCAGATACACCATCGTAACCATTCGTTAAAGAAATCAGGAAAGTTAGTAGCTGTTTGGAAATGTCCTCTTTTGGAGGAAACGCTAGAGAATTCTTTGAAAAATTTTACCTTCGAGAAACAACACGATTTTGATCGTCTTTTATTGCCTGTCTTCTTGATGATCAAATGCGAATCGTTCGAATCGAGCGACGAAACAATAGGTCGAGAAAAAGACTGGACATTCGTAGAAAGTAAGCAGCTGGGCGGAGAATCAGAAGTAACGGATAAAGCGAAAGTTAAACAAGTTTTACTTCAACTTGCGAAACAAGCTGCTGTCGGCAAAATTACAAAAGGAGCTATCATCGAATTAGTCTCGACGCCGTTTGGAAATGCATTTTTTATCGACTCCGTGAGTCGCGGAATTATTGGAAACTTACTTGGAACCAACCAGTGTCTCGTTGTAATCGATGTGACTAGTTTCCCTGGATGCGAAGGTAGTCCTGTATTTTTAATCAACGATTGGTAATTCATTTATTATATTTTCAGCCGTTTGCCCTTTGAATTTATTCTTTCATTGCACTTGCTAACATTTCGTATAATCTTCAAGTGGTCGAGGAAATATTTGCGGCATGGTAATTGCGTCATTAAGCCGGTACCGCGGAGAATGGGTAAATTGTACTTTCGCTGTGAACCTGTTATCATTGTTGAAACGAATTCTCCAAAGTCGTGTCTTCAAAGATGATTCTCGATGTTTGCCCTGCGAGATTTTACCTTTCACATGGCCGAGTCTACCCGAAATTGGTACGCAAGCACTTTTCCTTTCTTTCTCATTAGCGATGTTCACTCTTGAACTCTACGAGTCTCTACATCTAACTTTATGGACAATCACTGGTTCATCCTTTGTTCAGACACCCTTGAAAAAAGTATCGCGATCGTAAAGTGTGGACCGAATTGGGGCACCGCTACTTTAGTAGACGAACAAAGCGGAACATTCATAACGTGCGCACATGTTGTTACAATGGTATACAAGTTATCTTTTTTCTTTCCTTATTTCACTTTTTCCTCTCTAAAGCTATTGGAAAAATAGCCGAGGATTTCTTCGTGTCGCGAATCACGAGTCTATTTAATGTATTTTAATATTTTTATTTAATCATTTCTAGGCACCAGAAAGAAAAATTAAACTTGCAACCTGCATTATAGATACAGATAAGTTCGAATGGTTTGCAGAAGCAAGTTTGATATATAAAACACCGACAGAACGACCTTATGATATTGCTGTATTGAAGATCGATCTAAAGTTCAAAGAACCTTCGATGAAGGCTATCGAACTTGCCGATACAGATGCACAGAAGGGTAAGACGCTAAAAAATTGCATAATTTCTTTCTAACTTCCAGCTAGCTCTACAAGCTCCGCGTTTAAATATCATAATATGAAAATAAAAATACAAAAACTAAAGAAATTCGTTAGACATAGCGCTGGTGTGAGCTGAAATGGAAAAAGAAAAACCATAAAAAGAAAAAGAAAATCATATTGGTGTCATCACTAGCGCAGTTCGTATTAACAGTTATACGTTCGGTTATATCAAGAATCGAGACTTTTTTGTAACGCATCCACACCGTTGGAGGTTATTCCGGTTGGTTAACGGTAATG
This sequence comes from Bombus affinis, assembly GCF_024516045.1. Taxonomy (NCBI): domain Eukaryota; kingdom Metazoa; phylum Arthropoda; class Insecta; order Hymenoptera; family Apidae; genus Bombus; species Bombus affinis. The sequence goes on from NC_066345.1 coordinate 17,185,414, forward strand.
AAAATAAGAATTAAGAATATAGGAAGATCATGGTGTAGAAGGCGACGTTGTGGCGCCGTACGTTGCAAGGGACAGCAACACTGACCTTCTTTCATTGACGGAAAAATAACTAGGTCTAAATTGAGCCAATTGATCGTTGAGGGGCTGAATCGACGTTTCGTTGATATCGAACAAATGTCGCGAACATCCATCCCTCTTCCAAGCTCTCTCGCTATTCATCCAACTATCCATATGTCTTTTTTCCTTCTTCGGCTCGTCTTTCAAGCTCCCTTCAATTGAGTCTAATGAGCCTCTATTATTGACTACGAATTAGGTACAAATACTAACCAAATTAAAAGGATTTCTTTGGACATTTGTTACACACATACAAGTGCGCACATACACGACTACACGTGTATATAAAGATGTACATATCTCCCATGTTGAACGTTGATAATCATAAGCTATGACAGAATAATATGGTTTTTTTTGTAGGGGAAGAAATACTTTCTATAGGATTTCCAATCTCCTTGAAAGGACGGCCTACCATCAGCAGCGGAATAGTATCAAAAACCTGGCGACACATGTTTCAAACCAATTGTTGCGTGCACGGTGGCGTTAGCGGTGGACCCATTGTTCGACGCGCCAATTTTAAAATGTTAGGGATAGTGGTTTGCAACGTTGCTTTATCGAACGATTCTGTTTTATATCCACGATTGTGCATGGCAATACCGACTACTGTTTTTAAGAAACCACTGGATGATTATCTACGAACTGCTGGTACTATACATATATTCCGATTCTCTAAAATCTTTTCTTTTCTTTGACTTTTACATTAATTATAAGAAAAATGAAATGTTATTGCGAAATTTTCAGATCCTAAAGCGTTAGAAGGATTGACCCAATATGATAAGAGCGTTGCAAGCACTTGGAATTTTGCTCCTTTTCTTCCCTCAAATATGTAATATATAAACTGTGTTAAACAAAGTAAATATAATATATCGAAGAAGAGAAGGCCTTTATTCGTTCGATGATCAATTTCAACAGACTAAAATCAACTTGATGCAATTTTATAATGTGCCACTTAAGGAAATTTAAACTTTTCGGTATAGCGTATATATCGTTATGCGGGATCTATTTCTCTAGATAAAAACACCAACTAGATATAAGTAGAATACTTTATCGGAATAAATTTAACGTATATTTTGTATATTTTCATGATATACTTTCATGCTAAATGTTAAATGAAACATTAAGCATTTAATTTCTATAAATTCCATTCGTTAATTTACGTAGAACAATTGTAGTATTTTATTTTGTTTATATCACAAGATACGAAAAATAAAAGAACATGTTACAAGATAATTAGGCACTTGTTCGTTGATCAAATGATAATTGCAACGAATTTATTATTTAAATATAGATAAAGGATGCCTATGAGTAAGTGCTGTACTTGTTTTCCTGATAAAAGAATTTCATCCGAACAAGGATTTTAAGAAATCTGTTCTATCTGTTACAGGTTCATTTTCCTTTTTGCTTCTGATTTCAACATCGGTATCCCTCTGTTTTATTTCAGGCGGTACAAAACTACTATGTCCATCTTTTTGTACTTGACGTAGCTTCCTACTTCTATCGATATTGTGCGAATAGAAGTTTGCTTCTCGTTTTGCCTGTGCAATTTCAGCTTGTAATCTTTGTTTATGTACAGCTCGTTCATAAGCTAAACGTTCACTTAAATGAATCCACTTGAATCTAATAAACACGATATAAGATTAAATTATTTCTACATAATAAACTACGGTTATAGTTTGAAAAGCAATTTGTTACCTTGGTAGATACTTTATGTTCCAAATAGTATCATAAAATTTGCTTCTTTTTCTAGATGAGATCTGTGTATTGTTTAATGTAGTCGCAACATATTTTGCTACTGCCTTACTTTCAAATTCAACCCAACCTTCTGTAAACAACCTTGTACCAACTTTCTTTCGTTTCTTTGTTTTATCATCGCGTCCCAGTTCTGTATGGAAAAAATATAATGAATATTCGTCTATAGAAAAATCTTATAATTGTTATCAAAAGATCAAGCGAATATTGTTTTAAAGTCGCAAATATCTTTGACTACTATTAAATAGAGGTTATGCTATATATAAGTGGAACATTTATCTACTACTATGTTGACTACTTTGTTGTTTTATCCGTAATGACTAACCATTTTCTGCTAACTGTAAATAGATTCTTCCAACTTTCCCGTATATAGAAAATAATTCACGAATTTTCGTGATATTCATGTATTTAGGTATATTAGATAAATATACAATTCCTCGTTTTTTTTTTTTCACTTTCGATGTATTATCGAGTTTTACATCCTCTATATTTTCAATGTTTTCCACTTCCATATCCATATTTTGTAAGCACGAGTAAGTAAGAGCAAGAACTTCTTCAAATGCTATCTTGTGCGAGTAACAAACTATAGATGACGCATGTGACACTGCACACACAGACGCGATTCTTCCATACTCTCTGCTTTTTGCTTTGCTATACTTTCATCTATCCAATTTTTAGATAGCCATTCTCTACTTCTAATTTATCGTTATTCCAAGTTTCGTATCAAGCTTAATACGATCTATCAAATATGCTAGAGACGAAAGTGACGAAAATTGATTTTTTATTATTTAACTCATATATACGATATATGATAATAAATAAGACATATCTCTGTTGTTCTCTTTTAAAATATGTCTTCGACTATATAAAAATTTCCGTTTTCGCCTAAGATTTAACAAGAAAAATGAGAAAAAATAGGTCAGGATATGTATGTACAATGTAATTTATAACTGTGATTGAAAATTCTCTATATTATGATCAAACATCGTTTCTCTTACAACTAGGTAGAGACTTTGGAATACGAAAGTAGTATCGGTGAAAAGTGTAAAAGCTAATGATAGCATAAATTGGAAACTGATGTACTGCAAATGAGAAAAATGAGAAACAGTTATGGAACTAAGAAAAATGAAATTTTTATATCGTCAGCCACGATTAAATGTGGTGTATTTAGCGCGGTACATATAGCGCTAGTGGTTTGCTCTTCTTGTTGTTGCGCAACGAGGAGCGCGCAGCGTCTCAGTATGTGCAGGAAGGTACAAGTGCGTTCGTAACATCATGTTTCGTTGAAAAAGTGTTATTTTTCTGCTAATTACGTTATTTTGACCAAAGTTTCGTGGATGAAGTTCCATACAAGTAATTCTCCTATGGAATAACTTAATAACAACGAAACAACGACGGAGGTCCGAAAATTTTCGGGGAACGTTACTTGGCTGAATCAAACAAAATGGCGACTATCCTTTTCTTGGCGGTACTGTTTACTTGACCGTGAACGTTATGTTCCTTACAAAGTGTGACATTAAAGGTGTTGTGTATTTAACTACTCTGCTATTAATTAATATCACTTTAATTTGATATTTAAAAAAAATCTTGTGCTGTTTATTATTTTCAACACCATTTTCGCAATCGTGCATTAATAGAATAGGTAACAACGCGACAAACACGAATAAAACGATAATACTACATATGTACGTGGTTATGAGTGTGTGTGTGTGTGTATACCATAGTTTTTTTATTACTTGCTATTTTATTTTTTCTCCATTTCTCCTGATTTTTGATATTGATGTATCTTAAAAAATTTATTCTGTGAGATTCGCAACCTATTTCGATGCCTTACCCGGCAGCTTCAATTGCATAGCAACGATATTTCATTTTCATTTAACTAAGAACGTGGCGAGTTAATTGGTATTCTTGTTTATCTCTTCTACTATCGATGCTTGTTCGAATGTTTGCTCTTCTATTTTAGAAGTGTATATAATCTTTCATTCTTTCGGATACAACGACTTATTACTGAAACGGATGCGACATCTTGCAATTGTTCTTTTTGACAAGACAGCTTGATTAAAACAGTAAATACCGCGACAGTAATTTAGCTTAGAAAAAAATGTCTAGCTCGTACATTATCGAGCCACAAGAGAGCGGATCAGGAAAGAAGGATGATACATTAATTATCATTGTCAATGATGATGGTACTATATCTGTCGACCAAGAAACTTTGCAGACTTTAATTAGTAAGTTACATTATTTGGATAACTTGGATTGTCAACTCTAAATATTGAATATTCATATTGATTTTCAGTGAATCAATCTAATGCAAATGTCAGCGTTGTTAGAGTAGGACAAGCAGAGACAGACACAGAAAATGGAGATATTACATTAACTGTAGATCCTCCAATGTTTACATCTGCTGCAATTAATTCTGTTGGTACATCTACCGGTGATGCAACCAGTTTAGTTGATCCTTTTATGGAAATGGATCCAGAACAGTTGGAACGATTAGAGACAGCTTTACAAAGTGAAGAGGCAAAACAAATTCTTGGAGAAAATGTCACAGCTATGCTTGGTATTTTTATTATTATTATTATTATTATTATTATTATTTCTATTCTATAATACACTGTATTGTTAAAATTATATTATTCATACCACCTTTCCATTCATATAAATTGCAATCGTTACATTTTATAGATATGTTAACAGTAGAGGAACAACAAAACTCTATAAGGTATAGCGTTAAGTTGGATCACTGCTACACAAGTAGATTATCACCTTCTGATCCAAAACCAAGGGATCCATTACCTGTTATCGATTCACCTACTTCCGACGATGGTTTACAATACGCACATCAACATTCTCCTGCTCCTGGAACATCTAAAACATCGTCGCCTGTCGGCGAAGCTGAGAATACTGTCATGATCAAGCCAAAGGCTACAACCAAAACTGTGAGTATTTAGGTAGTCTGAGAGAACCGAATTAGTCGATTGTTACGATATTTATCTCAGGGTAAACCAGTTGGTCGGCCGCGAAAAAATATCCCCCCGACTTCTGTTCCTACCAGTAATAGTAACACGAGATCGTCGGCCAATGTAGCAAATACGCCTAAATCTGTTGGACATCCGGTTCCAAGGAATATATTGCAGCAAGGTGTTGGAAAACGTAATCATATTGTGCTGTTCCATCATATTTATCAAAAATGCTATTGATATCATAATAGCTCTTATTACTCTTCTTTCTTTGGTTAGATCAAGGAAGATCTAATGACGAGGATGAAGAAGAGTTAATGTCATCCAGTGAATCATCCGAGTCAGAGCCACCATCTGACAATGATTCAGATTTTGGTCCTCGAGGTCCTAGAAGAGGTGGTATAAGAGCTAGAGGTGGTAGAAAAGGGCTTACTACCAGAGGAGGAAGTATGGTAGCTACTCGTAGAAGAGGGCCCAACAAACAAATGGATATGGAACAAGTTCGTCGATTAGATATGGAAATGGCTGCTGCTGTAAATGCCATGAAGAGTCCAGAGAAAGATGAAAAATCGGGTATGAGAGTAGCAACACGAGTTATGACTATATGTTCTATGATAGCTATTTGCATAAAATGATAATAAGGCGCGTGAACTAATGGTAGATTAAAGACGGTTTTATCTTTCCTTTCAATAGGAGGATTTGGTTTCGTTAAAGGCAAGAGACAGCTTAAAACCGTTATTGGTCGGAAGAAAGAGGAATCGCAACGCAACGAATCGCCTTCGATAATAAATCAAGATGTATCGGGTAATTTTGAAAAACCGTTGCAGACGACGAACCAAGTTAAAGCGAATTTGATCAATGCTAATATGGTTAAGGGCGACATGATTCTTACAAAACCAGGACAGGGAAGAGCTAATCAAAAAGTTACTTTTGTACAAAAGCAAGTGCTTATGAAGTCGAATGACCTTAAAAATATCGACGTAAAGAAGCAGGTGATTCTTCCTAAAGGGAAATTTTTTAATCAAACCGGAACCAAATTCTTCGCGACCAAAGATGGCAAACTGGTCCAAATACCTGTAACTACTAAAACTATAACGTCAAACTTATCGATAACGCAAATGAAAGGAGTGATACCACAAGTGTCATCAACACAACAGCCTGCCATGATACAAAGTCAGATTTCAAATGTGCAACAGCAGCAATCCCAACAGTTGGCTAAAGTAACGACGCCTGCTGTTATTTCAAAAATTAAATCTTGCGATCCGAAGAAAGAGAAACGAAAATCTGACGGTCTGGAAAGTGTTACGAAAATAGAAATCGATACCAATAAAACAACAGAGATCAAAGTTTTTGATGGTTAGTACGAGTAGCTTATTTACCTGTAATACCTTATTTCCCCTATATATCTTTCTCATTGATTATCTTACCCAATACACTAGCTATATATGAAATATTTCACTTAAATTTTAACCTGCTTTTAGGTATGAAAAAACATGCAAAGAAAGAGAATCGTAAATCACCAGCGTACATGGTGGATACTTTAGGTCCTGCTCTTTTTTCAACCCCAGATATTATTCGTCGTGTTGGTACAAATGGTGATTCAAAAGTACAAGAAAATGTAGTAACACCGTCTGTAGCTGTTGTTTCTTCTGGAAATTCTCTTATGCAAGTAACACATTCACCGTCATCATCGTCGACATCGACATCACCCATAACATCAAATCGTTCAGGTTTGTATTTGTATACGTAGAAAAAAAATTGTTATACGTTCAAAATTATTCAAAATTTTGTGATTAAAGGTATTATTTCTATGTCTTCCGACCGAACTACACATTCTGAAACATCTATCTCTACGGAAAAGCGAGAAAGTCACGATTGTTTGATAGAAAATCATGAAGCAGAGTCTAAGCCGGCTGTAAAATCTAACGTATCAGAAGAATTACAACCAGCTCTGGATTCGGGTAAGTCGGGTAAGATGCTAATCTTAAATAAAAGATGTGTGGAAACAGTTGTCACATATATGTATTTATTATTCTAATCTCGAATATCTTTTGTAGGCGCTATAGAAGGCGAGGAACATCTACTAGCTACATTGGAAATGGAAGCTAGTAAACATGAAGAGGAATTACTGGCTGAAGCGTTATTATTACAAGAAGAACTTGGAGTCGACTTGGCTGAACATGTATTAAGATTTTTGCTTTTAATAGCATTAGTGTTTTAATTGGAGGCTATATCGAAAACTTAATTTTTATTACGAGATAGAATCGGTTCTCTTTTTTCATTTTTGACTTTTCCTTTATCTTTCAACTGTATAGGCTGCGCTTGTAGAACAAGGAGGAAGTGTTGCGACGGAGTCGATAACTTCAAATAACATGCTTATTCCTTCCTTGATCACATCCGAGCAAGAAGGTACCAAATCGGTGGATGCTCCTGCGACAATAATCGTAACAACTACGACAAGCACAGCAACAGTTGCAACGATGGCAACAACTAGCGCGAATACAAATGAACTTAAAGAGGCAGGGAAAAAGTTTATCAAAGACGATAAGGAACCTATTCAAATTATTCGTGGTGGACGAGTAATTACGTTACCTCCCATCGAAGCACCAGCTACCAGAAGCAAACGATTACAAATTAAAAGTACTGAACCTATTCAAAAATCATTTGAACCTGCCAAACGAATGGAGAAGCACGGGTACGTAACCAAGTCAAATAAAATTAAATTATATAATTTTCAGATTATATTTGATATTTGCTAGAGGTTACAGTGTACAAACAATGCAACAAAGGGCATCGTCGCAGTCTATCAAACACGAAATTCGTGCGAATATAGATCAAGGTGAGAAAAATGAATGCGCAATTCGGGTGGAAGAAGAAAATATGGAGGAGGAAGCCGAAGAAGAGGAGGATGAAGAGGAGGAAGATATAAAAGAGAAAGATCGGAAACAAGTCGGCGAAGAAGACGAAGAAGAGGAAGAAGAAGAGGAGGAGGATAATTCAGATTCAGAAGATGATCCTGATAGACTTTGGTGTATATGCAAAAGACCGCATAACAATCGTTTCATGATTTGTTGTGATGTATGCGAAGACTGGTTTCATGGAAAATGCGTACATGTCAGCAAAGCAATGGGTAAGACGAAAAAATGCTGTAATTATTTTGTATAAATAGTGCGATTGTATAAAGCATAAAATATGTATATATTGAGTTTTAGTTCTATTTTCTATTTTGTTTCCTCTCTTTTATCTAGGTCAACAAATGGAGGAGAAAGGAATAGAATGGGTTTGCCCAAATTGCACTAAAAAGAAGGATGAAGAGATAAAAGCTAAATCGAGTACCCAGAGTGCTTCTGGAAAGCAACGGATTCAATCTGACACTGTATTTGAGAATACAAAAAACCTTCCTACAGTTAATCAGAGTTCATCTACTGGAGAATCATCGCCTTTGATACAATCTAGTTGTGACTATGGTGGTGTTCAATATTCTAGTAGTATGCAATGTGTTGTTTGTAAAAAAGAAGCAAGAAACTCGAGCATTTACTGTTCCGACGCATGTATACTTGCACATGCCCAAGAAACATTGACCAAAGACAAACCAATACCAGGACCAACAATTAGTCCAAAAGGAACAAGGTCGTCACCGTTCGACCCTGCTTCAAAGTCGAAATCCGATGCTCGAGTTATCGTTTTTGAGAGGAAAAGTGGAAGAATATTAACAGGTAGCTTAAATATATCTATCATGGCGTTTATATTCACGGGAAAAGAAAAGAGATATTTCTATTCATCGTTGTCGTTGTTCCTTTAAGGTTCAGACGCTCCTACAAGATCAAATTTGCGTACGTGGTTAAAGGAACATCCTACGTTCGAAGTGGTTGGGACAAATAATCTTGGTGCACTGCAAATAGGGAAAACGATTACGACTATTCAAACACAAATACCTGGTAAAACAGTGAGTATAGAGATCTTCTTTTGAATTGTTTGCTTTTCATGGTCTGTATGCTTTTTATTTTCATGCTAAATGTTTAATAAAATGTGATTTAAGACAAAGTCTGCACTACTGTCACCCGCAAAAGGACAGAATCTTCCGAAGATGACGTACGCAAAAGTACCAGGTTCTAAGCAAATGATTTTGACAGCAGGAAATAAAAAATTTACACTTATCTCTGGTGGACAACAGCAGCAACTACAACTACAGCAGCAACAACAACAGCAGCAGCAGCAGCAGCAGCAGCAGCAACAACAAACTCAATCGACAAATACAAAATCAATACAAATCAAACAAACGTTATTGCCAGGGTCAAACAAGAGTCCTTTGTTATTAAAAACGACAAAATTGATTACTCAACCACAAATAAAGCAATTGGGTGTGCCTGTGTCACCGAAACAAACACCAAATACAAAGAAACAAGAATCAAAACAGGCAATCATACAATCGAAACAACAGCAGATTAAACCAAGCCCACCAAGAAAACCTGAGACAGAACCTATAAGATTAAATATACGAAAAACTTTGACAGAATTGTTATCCAGCCGTATAAAAGAAACCGAAGATTTGAAACTTACCGACGAGGAAATAGCGGACCTAGCTTATAATATCGAATTAGAGTTATATAAATATTTCAAAGACACCGGTGCAAAGTACAAAGCCAAATACAGAAGTCTCGTATTTAATATAAAAGATACGAAGAATCTAACATTGTTTAGAAAGATAGCCGATAGATCGTTGACGCCAGATGCGGTGGTGCGGTTAAGTCCCGATGAAATGGCCAGTCAAGAATTGGCTGAATGGAGGGAGAAAGAAACGAAGCATCAGTTAGAAATGATTAAGAAAAACGAATTAGATTTAATGGCTCAGGCTAAATCTATCGTCGTTAAAACGCACAAAGGTGAACAAATAATCGAGAATGATGGTGGTATCGATCATGTGGATCCAAAAACTCCCGTGCAAGATATCGTGACTGCATTGAACAGTGCTGACAGCATAAGTTCGACCGTGGATGATATGGAGAAAGATATAGAAAAGGCAATCGACGAGGAAAGATTAAAAGGCAAGGAAGATGCGAAAAAATTGAGGAACTTGGACGATAAGAAAAGGAAGGAAAAGGACAAAGATAGAGGTAGGGAGAAAGAAAGAGATAAAGAAAAAGAAAGGGGAAAGGAGAAGGAGAGTAACCGTTCAAAGGGTGCGAGCGATCGGCGTGGTAGAAGTATCAGTAGAAGTAGACACAAACACGGCAGAGACGATAGGGAACGCAGTAAAACTAGAGAGAAAAGCAGAGAACGAAGGTCTCGAGATAAGGAAGGGAAGCGTGAACGAGAAAAAGATCGTGATAAGGAAAAAGAACGGGATCGTGAAAGAGATCGAGAGAGATCCAGAACTAGAGATCGGGAGAAATTAAAGCTCCGTGAAAAAAGTAGCAGAGATAAAGCTAAGCAAAAAGAGAAGGACAGGGAGAAAGAGAGGGAACGGGAACGACACAAAAGCAATGAAAATATTTTGAGAAGTCGCAATAGTGCTTATTCTGAACTGAAAAATGTTGACAAAAGAGAAGACGAGAAGAAAAGAGAAACGGAAAAGAAAGAGGAATTGTCAGGTTTAACGGGAACATCGGCCGGAAAATCTATCGAAGATCGGCTTTGGCGGCATATCGAAGACGAAGCAACTACCAACATCATTGATGGGAATGATTCCGACGTGTCAGACAGAGAACCGTCTTCAACGGTTAATATCAAAACACCAGACATTAACGAAGAAGTTGATAGAGAAAGGGAACAAGAATCATCATCGACTCTCGAGGGTGAAACTCCGAAAGCAGGAGGATGGCAAACGGTTTGGAGGGGTTTCGTTAACATGGTGGATGTTGCAAAATTCTTCATCACCGCGCAAGAGGTGAGTGGTCACGCGAAAGATTTGATGGACGATCTACCAGATACAGTTGACGTTGTTGGACGAATAAGTCACGAAACTGTTTGGGATTATATCTCGAAGATGAAGAAAACCGGTTCGAAAGAGATTTTGGTAATTCGACTTACCGCAGCGAATGACGAAGAAAAGATTCCGTATATAACACTGTATAGTTATTTGAACAGTAGAAGTCGACTTGGAGTCGTTGGAAATGTTTCTAAGAATATAAAGGATTTTTATATAATGCCATTCTCAAGTCAAAGCACGATACCTCAGGTTCTCTTACCTTTGAACGGGCCTGGCTTCGAGGAGCACAGACCGCATCTTCTTCTAGGAATCATTGTTCGCAACAAAAGAAAACGTCCGGCTGGCATATCGTCTTCAAGCATACCGATGAAATTATCGAAGAAGGATGCCGACCGAAGTTACACGCCACCTTTAATAGGTGCCTCGAAAGATAAGTCTAGCAATGGTAGCAACGCGACAATCATCGTATCTACCTCTGTCACCTCTACCGCGACACCAACGATCCCGATATCATCACCTTCCTTGGCAACCGCAACGAGTACATATCACAAAACACCGGCTACCACGGTCAGCACGACCGAGTCTACGAAAGAAAAACAACATCCCGTCACTCAAACCACTCTTGACAATTTAAATAGAGCACATATAGGAATGTCGAGGAGTACGTTACTCGATACCGCGACCATATGTAAAATAGTCCCTGAATTGTCGTCAAAGATCGATCTTACCTCTTCGCCTGGTAAAGTACCTCTCGAGGACGATGGTGACGAGCCGTATAGTCCTGGCCAGATGGACGAGGAAGATATTGATCTTGACTTACGAACTTGTCCTACATCGACATCAGTAACCACAGTAGCTCCGATATCTGGTTCATTGGGTATTCACGATGTTACTACACTCGATAATGGTATCATTTCTTCCAGTAAAAATTCGACCGAACTCCAACGAAAAATGGAAGAACTAAATAGACAAATCGAAGAACAGAAGCAACAAATACAGAATATTAGTTCCTCATTTCTCGGTGAATCAACGCCTACTCTGCCGGTGAGAATTTTAACAAGATTTATTTTTTATAAAATCGAATGTTATTGTTTTTCCTTTTATCCTATTGTAAATAAAATTGATTTCAATTCTACCCGGATATCCTCTTCCTATCCTTGAGCTGCTCGGATTTTTACTTCTTGCCAACATATTTCACTGAGGTTTTTTTACCTCTGCCAGGGAGGGAGGGAAGGAGGGGGAGAAGATATACTTTTTTCTTTTCTTTTTACTTTTTTTTTTCACCTAAACTTATCTATTTGTACAATTGTATAAATTTCATTTACGATTTAAAATGATCACGTGTTTCGAATCCCTACATGTCATTACGATTACAAATACAAATGGCGTACGTTCTCTATAATTTTCATGTTCGTCGTTATCTTTTGGCAAAAGAAAAAGGAAAAATGTATTAATACGCGACATATATTAAACAAGTAGTAGAAGTCTGCCAGTAGCTCTAGGTCCTTTCATTTCCGGTCTTCATCTCAATTCTTCCTTCTGTCAACAGATATCAATTAGTATGGTTAAATCTAAAACAATGTCGGCGGAGATTGGTGGATGATATTAAGATTGTACTTTGTTTATTGCAAAGAAATTAATCGTGTCGTACGCATTTAATTTTCCGAATACAGTGATTTGTTAATACGTCCGTAGAGGATATCGAAATTGAAAGAAAGATAAGAATGGAGTTACAGACTGTGTAACATTTCTAAAGTTGTGGTTTTGTTGGTCTTTCAGGGTTTAGGGCTGGACCCACCGCCCAACGATGAATGCGAAGAAGCTTACAGTCCTTCGGACACGAGATCGTTTACACCACCACCACCCACGGGTATTTCAAAGTTCGCTCAACCGATTCTCGAAAAAGTCTCAAACATAACGATACCTCCAAATTTACAAGAGATTTTAGCAAACGTCAAACGACAAGAGAGCTCTAAAGTAGACCCGTATTTACCTTCTAAACCTAGTGCCACGTTCTTAACTACTGCAAATTCTTCGATTTATCAAAATTCGGAAAAATATTCCTCGTCGCCTGGTGTAAAACTTACAATTAGCGGATTAAATAAATCCAATTCGGAGAAATCTATAGTGGAATCGTCATCTAATCATCGAGAATCTATTTCAAAAGAGAAAGAAAGTAAGGGTACTTTGAGCTCATTAAGCGATTTGGATTTAATTAGAAAAGCAGAAGAGGAATTAGCGGCCGTCGCAGCTGCATCTGCCGCAATAGTACCAGGAAACAGGGTCACCGAAAATTCTATTCCATCAAGTTTATCTGGGACAACAACAGCTCTTTCATCAGTTATGGGAACCACTACATCTTCGTCTTTAATTTCCCAACCATCTGCAAATCTGTCAAGTTTAACTTCGACGGATTCTCCTACTCGTGAGGGAATTCCTTACAAAAATCCCTTTCCAGAACCTTTCAAACGAAACATAGCCCCTGAACAACCGAAACCCCCAGGTCTCGAAGACGAGGATTTCCCTCCGTTTCCATCTACGCCACCAAACTTGGAAAACAATGTATCTAAAACGACATCTTCTCATTCAAAGTTCGTTCCAAAGAGTGGTATTGTGTTAAGCGTTAAACGGAAAGTTAACGATGACGTTTCTCCCACTTCTCCTTCCACTTCGAACAAAATAATAAGAATAAAATCTCGATGGGGTCAGGGTCCATCGGAATCGATCGATTAGCTACTGTATTATACAAGAAGGACAAGCTTTTCCCAATGAAAGGTTAACATTATCAAGCATTTCATTTGGAAAGTGGAACGTCTGTTATGTATTCCAAACTTTTGCGTTGAGCAATGTAACTGTATATTCGGTTAACCCTGGCTAAATTTGAGTAAATTTGGTACAGACATGTCGTTGGATTGTTCTTCGACTAGAATTCGTTGGCTGGTGACTCTTAATAAGAAAAAAGGGCAGAGAAATTCTTTATTGTGTATCTTCAGCTGTTAGTCATATTTTCCTACCAAATCGATGATCTTGGTATAAATGCAAAAGCGTTTATTATTGTCTGAAACGTAAAAATCGATCTGTTAAACATCGATATTTGATCCTGAAAACCATCTTTGCGTTTGCGTATGTGTGTGTGTGTGCGCGCGCGCGCGCGCGTGTGTGTGTGCGTGTGTGCCTGCAATGCTACATGCGTGTGCGTATGAGTGTGATGTGTGCAGTATTAAAATCAACAAAAAAGGCAGAAAGCAAGGACATTAAAAAAATCAAATATTGTCGAAAATACGTTTGCACGTAAGGTTATTTTGTAAATACCAAGGCGACAAAAGTGAACGCTCTTTTCCGTTCAAGTCCTTCGCTATGTGTATATAGTCTCACTAAAAATACTGTAATATATTGTTTAAATTTACTTGAAAGATCATGTAATACGATGCATACGTGTTATATGATCTGTCAGTGTATATATATATATATATACACACATATACACTATGCGTATATATATAAATATATGTACACGTAAATATACACACACTATATATATATGTATATATAAGTTAATTATAAGGATCTACGACCGACCAATGACTTTATTTTTCCGATCAGCACGTTTGTACATTTGTTTGTACGGTTCATTTTTACGCCGTGCATCTTTTTAACAATTCATAAATATAATATGATACTTTTAAGTTTGTAATGCTTCATTCGGGAAATTGAACGTTTATGCAAAGGTGTAATCGTAGATTCTTTGACATGCATACGGTTCAAATGCTTCAAATTCACTACGGCTACATTGTCTTTATTTTTCAATTTGAGATCTATGAAGAAACTAACCAAAAATCGGCGATCTCTCGTTTTTCCTATTTTTGATGTTCGTTATAAGTTTGTAGGTACACATTGATAGTCTCGCGGCATCGCATGGTTGATGCATGTTGATGCACTAGTACTACTGTGCTATTATTCTTACATTATCCTCCCTTCCATTGAATTTCACCTTATTCTCTTCGTTCCATTTTCTTCCTCTCATCGATGCGATTCATTCAATTACAATCTATCTTTGATTCGCTTGCAAGTAATACGAAATATTGCTTGAAAATCGAAGACCTATTAGATATTACAATGACAATTATATGTAAATACGGTTTCGATTTAATAACATATTGCTGAAAGTATGCAATTGAAATGGAAACTTATATTGATTGACACACACTTGTATGAACAATGTATGTATGTGTATCAAAAGGAGACAAGCATTTTGATCAAAAGGGAGATCGTGCAATTTTCATTATTCTTACACAAAATCTTAATCATTGCACGAATATATCGCTCTTTTCATAAACGAAATCCTGTGTACGTTTAGCTATATTCGTTTTATACAGATCAATTATCGTTAAATTTAAGTTTTGTACACATTTTTGAATAGTGTGACACAATAACAATTCATTGTATAACGACATCATTATCGCTTTCGTTAATGTTGTTTTTACTATCTTTTATTACGATTAATATGATTGCTATTGCATATTGTCATCTTTATTGCTTCGTTATCGTCATTGGTATTGATAGTGTAATTAAAATCATCACTTATTTGTTAGTTAATCATTACAATTATCGTTACCGTAATTCTACGTTATAAAGGTAAAGTCGATGATTAATTAATTATACATACAATTAATTTTGATCATAATTATACATACAATTATATGCAGAGTATTCATTATTGAGTTTTCTTAAAACGAATTCGAAGAAAATCAAATGTTTTGAACCATCGGTACTACAAAAAGTAGTATGAAATTCGATTATTCGTTGTACGTTATTTTAAACCAAGATTCCTAGAGCCAATCAGATTTTGCGTCTATAAAGGCTTCAATCGCGCATATTTGTATACGGTATTTTAAAGCAGGATTAAAATTCTTCACTTTTTTAATTACAAATCCTCCAAATTCTACGTGAATATAAATATAATCACAGTAAATTTTGTGGCTTTTTTTATGTGACATTTTCAGTAAAAAAATTCATAATTAATAATGTTCGGCCATTGGACGATATTAAAACGGAGACATCTGAAGAAATTAACTCTCGTATTAGTAAAATATTACTGATTCGAATTCGGGCATTTTGATATATTTTAATTGGTTATCCCATAGTGATTATACCAATGAATTTTTAGTAAGCTATGCACGTACAATTGATTGAATTTACCATATAATTTGTGCGCATGCTTTTTACTAAACATACTGTTGTTTTGCCAACTACTTCCGGAACGGAGAGTCGTCCATTTTTTCGTACACGCGCAATGGGTAAAGAGCCATTTTGTTCGGAGCAGCAACGTGGCAGCCGGTCTTCCCGGCCTTCTTCCCATAATGAATATTCGTGAGTATTATTTAATGGTATACTGTTTTAGGATATTTTTTAGATGAATTTAAATACGAGCCTTTATAAATATTTCTATTCTTCTATAATACTGATACTCGAGTCCGTCCTTTGCGCTCAACTGCTATATTCCTGGTTCTTTCGATGAACTAACTTTTTATTGCTTTTATTCTAGAGTTTATTTCATTACTTTATTTTTCAAAAAAATTATATTCATACGTATTTTCTCTTTTAAGTTTAGTAGTCGTTTTTATATTAGCTTCATAATAATAAATAATATTGTACGGTACATGATACACGTACAGTTTACATTTGCGTCAGTCTTCCGAGAGATTTGCTTAATTTTAATATTTAATTTAAGTATAACCACAAATATTGAAAATAATCAAAATAGAATGTCAGTTGTCTTCTAACTGTGACACAACTTTTTTTCAGTTACATTACTACTAGTCATCACTATCGGTATAACGAGTTGTTTCTCGACCACCGAAATATTACAATCGACAAACTCCTATTTAACAACGGCTGATAGGGTTCATTTGAAGAAGATACTTGAACCAGGCTTAACATCAAATGATGTTGCACTTACATATTATGCAGTTCATGGATACACATTTCTCAAAGAAGTTTTGCCAAACAAACAGGTTAGAAATACCATTTTAATGAAAAAGTTTTATATTGTACTTAAATATATTTAACCGTATATTATTTCTTAGTGTATATAAAAATATGCAGATATATGATGATATACATAGCCTTAATTGAAATATAATGATTTCTTGATTAGTCTTACTGATCAAATTATTTATATACAGAATGTTTCGTACTGATCTTTTGTCAATATTTTAACAAGGTTCTTATAATTTTTAGGCTATTTGTAACTTTCTAATAAAAGTTATACAAGATGATAACAATATCACAATAGAAAAAGCTTTTTACATTGCATCCACCTGGCAAAATGTGGGAAATTGTCAAACTAAACCTCCGTCTAATATTGTAAAGGTTTGCATCTTTGAAAAACTAAAGCATAAATTGTTAATTAATTTTTAAATGACTAATGATGTTTAGAAACTTTCGTTCTACTGGAATTTTATATTGAAGAAAGCTATGCTTACTGAAAAAAAAAGAATTTGACATATGCATTAGCAAAAATTTCGTTTATCAGAGATATAAAGGGAAATTGTTTTTTTTAAACAGGTACTTGTGAGTGCAATAGAGAAAGAGACTTCGAGTATGGTGGAATTATACTATGCAGTAAGCGGCTTGACTGTTTTATCGGAAAAATTATCCCGTGAAAATGTTGATAATGTAATTAAAACAGTACAAAATGCATTACAAAAGGATGATAATTTATGGAAGTATGGCTTACTCTGTTCATATTTTAAACTTATAGTTTGTTCCGTTTTCGTTAAAAATTATACAAGGTTCGTCGCCAACCATCTAAAAAAATCTAATTTGTATTACGAGCAGCTTGGGTTATACATTCCACATCGCTTCAGATCTCGGTGGTACGTTTGGTTTTGATCGTATTGAAGACGCGATTATTCAGGCAGATGAGGTAGATGGACAGTATTTACAATTCGAAGGTGGTCTCTCTGTAACCAGTGAGTACTAAGTGTGTTATGTGATTAATACCACGACCTGCAACATGTTACAAGAAATGGAATTGAATTCTCTACAATCTCGACTGTGGTTAGTAGAACGTATTTTGTTTGTTTCTTAGGTTTCCTAGTAAATGGTATTTTTAAACTATCCAACACGTTGAAAAAGAAACCGCCATTAACACCTCAGCAGATAATAAAAATGGCTAATTATCTTCTATCTCGACGTTCCGTACAGACACCAAGAGGCGTTACAAGTTTGCTTTCAGCATTAACGACTTTGGCAAACAATGATTTTGAGAAACCAACCTGTGTAATATTAGCCAATGAAGAAATCAGCATTTCTACACAACAGCCCTTTGTCACAATAAAAGTTTGCGATATATTAGGCAATCCGTTAACTAACACGTTTAAAGTGATTGCAAATTCTACAACAAGAGTCGGTGACGATGTTGTTATGTTCAGCAAACAAAATTTGCAATCTTCGACAACGGATAGGTAAGCGTTAAACTTTCACCGCCTTCCCCCAATACTTTACCGACTCGAATTTTCTTTTTTCAAGTCGGCTATACCTTGGGGTAAAATATTCGCGTTGGTGCTATCCTTTGATCTTTCGTTAAAATCACGGAAAAGATCAAGAAGTTCAACAAACAGCTTTTCATGATATAGAAGGTACAAAGTATTTTAACATGATCATTTAATTTTAGGACCTTATTCATGATGAACTTCATGGAAACGAAACCAGAACGTGGATTTTACAAGATATCAGTTACTGCTGGATCGGTAACGAATACCGTTATGGTAAAAGTTCTTTGCGAAGTTGTAATTGATCATATGGAAATTGGTACCGCTGATGCCGATCAAACTACTCAACCAAAGCTTACTCGGTAATTGAATCGAGACGATAGATTTAAAACCATAAATCGCATATGTTCATTCGATAAATATTGATTACAGAGTGCATTTCCCTGAAAAATTGTCACAAAAGATTGAGGCTGACTCTCAGCAAAAATTAGTTATGCGATTTCTACTAAAAGATGCTGCTAATAAAAAACCTATGCGCACGCATCAAGCATTCGTACGGCTTTCTTCCGCGTCTATTTCAAACAATGATAAAAGAGGACATGAAATTTTGTTTGTTGCTGAAACAGATACATCGCATCTTTATAAGTTCGATATGGTAGTTGTACACTCCTTCTTTCATCATTCTAGCGATCTCTGTTGAAATTGTTTAAGCATCTCACTATTAGAACGTTTTGTAGCCAGTGGGAGGAACAGCAGCAAATTTTGACTATGAAAGCGGAGACTATAATGTGGAATTGATTGTCGGTGATGCAATACTGAGTAATCCTTTTCAATGGACAGTGGCAACAGTTAGCCTGAAGTTCCCTGAACAGTCTTCGACCGAACGAGCGGATAAAAAAGTTTTTTACAAACATAAATCCAACATTTACACGACTAAGCCGGAAATAATGGTATAACCGTGTGTCTTACAATTACTCATTGATTGCGAGTTGGTAATTTCGTACACGATAAAGACTTTGAATATTGCAGCAATTCTTTGGCCATATGTTATTTTGTGCCTGATAGAACCAATGCTCGTTAGTGATAGTAATCGTTTTAAGATTCTGTCACCTCCTTAACATTGGAAAAGGATTATCGCTGTCGAGATATCTTTCTGTTGTTCTAGATCAAATTCTGTTTAGAATGAATATTTACATTCACATATTTCGACGGACATTTCTTTCAATTCGAAATTTTTGTTGAACATTGTTATCAATGGGTCGATTGATATACATATCGGTATGTTGCAGCACATGTTTCGTAAACCCGAGAAGAGGCCTCCCGCCTTTGTTTCAAATTTATTCACCGGTTTATGCTTAGCACCAATTCTCTTATTGCTTATTTTATGGGCTAAACTTGGAGTGAATATATCAAACTTTCCATTTTCGATTAGTGCTGTGACGTTTCATCTCGGATTGGGAAGTAAGTAACATTATATAATATTCATCGTAATGTTATTTAAGTATATCGTGCCCGATATCTGACAAATTATAGTTTTCAGTTAATTTGTGATAGCTCTTCGGGCATAAAAGAAAGGTGAAATTTTCGCAAGTGTAATTATCATATTATAGTTGTAGCCCGATTTTCACGACACATAAATAACCGCTTATTTGTAATTCTTAACTGCTTCATTTACTATTTTTGTGTGCTTTCAGGTATTTTCACACTTTTCGGAATATTTTGGTTAAAATTAAACATGTTCGTTACTCTTCGATATCTGTTTGGCCTTGGTATTGTTACATTCCTTGCAGGCAATAAAATGTTGTCACGTATAGCACATAAACATAAATTGCGTTAACTCGTTAGACCACAATGATATTTTTATAATCGTTTCCGGAACTTATGTTATTTGATATGGAGGAGGACAAAAGAAAACCAGGCAAAAGCATAAGACTGGCTTCATTAGAAATAAATCACCGGAAGTAACGAACGAACGAATTTGTTGCTGGCGGTATTTTATGATGAACGTTGTGTCGATATTGTGTGTAGCGTAAACTACGATCGGTCGATACTACCGATAAGCAATATGCATATATATTTTTCATCGTAATCATATGCGAAATAAGTTAGATTTGTGATTATAATGAATTATTGCAGCTATGAACAATTCTATTTATTAGAAACAAGCTATACTCTACACGTCTCATGTTTATCGATACACTGTATGCTTGTTATAGGAATGCATAAGAAATTTGAAATTCTTACACAAATTGTTCATATTACTGCATTTTTGATTCTTTATTATGATCTAACGTTTATGATCTCATGTAAGTACGTGAGATGTCATTTTCAATGGTATATGAGTACCATCACACTTGTACTTGATGATAATAAACCGATTTTTAGTAGACCTTTGTTATGTGTACTATTCATTGATTTGTCAAAATATATGCTTCGAACTACATCGGACTTGTCTCATCAATAATGTAGCGTTTCATCAATTTACGTAAATAGTTCGCTTGTATCAGTAACTGGCATTTTTCTGTACGTAATTCTTTGGCGATTATTTGCGCAAAATTTAGTCGACGCCAAAAATTATTGAGATATTGAAAGTCTTTCATAGTCTGAAAAAAAATTGTTGTTAGAGTGGTTGCAAAGTGATTACAAAAGTGATTAGAAAGCGAATTAGTAAATACGTATAATAGTAAACTAAGACCTAACTGTTTGAAGTGGAAGGATATTGTTATCGGTTGTTGGTAATTGCATAGGATGACACTCAATCATTGGAAGTACTTTTTCATCTTGTGTCTCGTATTTTCGACACATTTGCATGTAAGCGAGTATACGTTCAGCTTTGATCACCAAATCTTTCATGTATTTTACACTATGATTATATTCCTTAGACATCGTCATTGTTTTATGTTTATCTTTCTTGCAACCTAATAAATCACTCACTGTCACAATCTACCGCTACCCGGTTAACCACTTGCGCTAGAAAGACGTGCCACGCTTTTGTTCCAAAATCGCCAGCGACGTGTATACCACATCGATAGGCATTTGTCGCATGTTATATTGTAGCACATGGCACGCGCAACCGTGAGTTTATTGGTAGCGTAAGTGGTTAAGTGAGAGATGTATCGAACAAATATGTACCAAAGATGAAACGTTCGTTCGTTTCTCGATAGGCATTATGAAAGAAATTTGATTCTTTTGTCATTTCTTGTAGTTCAATTATAGATTCTATCTTGTAAGAATTAATCTTACTACGAAATTTCATGATCTCGTCGAGAAGAATCGCGATACGCATATTTTGTCGAGTTATCATTTGTTGATCGATCTGATCCTTTTTTCTGACGATTTCGTAACCTTTTCGTCGATCCTCTGTACCTATTAGGGAGGGAATATGTATATGTACATGTATATACGAGAGAGGGAGAGAGAGATAATATCTACATACTTTTACGATAATCGGAAAAAACATTTCGCAAATCGTTCCATAGATTCTCTAATCTTTTTTGAAGTTGCGTTGTAACTATCCTTTTTTCGTTTTCCCTATCTTCCACGAATGTATTGATTTTACCTTAGAATTGGAAAATATACCAAATAATTTAATGTCTGAAATCGTTGTCCCGAAAGTAATACGGTACCTTTTTAGTAATCAAGAGAGAGATAATCGTGTGAGAATGATATATGATTCTGCGAGCATGGAAAACGTTAGTAGGAAATATATCTTACTAATGGCAGTACTTCTCGCGACATTCGTTGCATTTTCACCTCGATGATTTAAGAACAAGTTAATTTTTCGTAAAGCAGTTTCTTTTTTATTTCGATAATAATTGATATTTTCAAACTGAAAGGTTTTATCGGCTAACGCCGTTTTCACATTTCCATAGAAGAGCGTGTCGGCATCTGTCAGTCGAGTTTCGTGTATTTTTAACGATCGATCGATTATCTCTACGTGAGCACCGTTTACCGTTCGTCGTTGATCTTCAGCTTCTTGCAGACTATCCAATAATAAGCCGATGCTGTAAAGATACAGGGGATATCCATAATGTATTTCAATGGATCGTTTATCACATCGCATCGTACCTGTAGTCCTTGAAGTCAAAGGCGTGTTCTAGAATTTGCCAAGTTATGTCTATCTTTTTCGAGATATCCGGCATTCTTACACGCGTAAGCATTTCTCTCCAGTAACGTCGATTACGTTCCGTATTCAAAGCGCTCAGCTTAAGTTCACGTAATAGCGTTTCTCGTTTGAAATCTTGCTCTGCACCGTTTGATTTGTTCCGTGTTTTTCGTTTCGATTTAGGAGGCATTTCATCGTTTAGATCAACCTTTGCCAACACGCTCTTACGATCTTTTTTCTCTTTCCTCCACGCCTCGTTACAGATTAGCCTATATCCTTTAAGTTTCGATTTTCATCTGTAAACGTACGACTTTCCTTCTTCGACCAATCGAGAATATCTCTTTCGATATTATCGATATTTATCATCTATCGTAACGGTTACTATCTTATTGCTGATAAAGGTAGTTTTCGACACATTGAAAAGGCGTATCGTACGGTACGTAACAATCGCTATCGCGTCGTTACAGATGTTCGACATCGCATAATTGCTGGATAAATGCGTGAAATATGCCTGGTTTAATCATCCTCTCAAATTTCAAATGATAATCGTAATATCGTATACGTAAGCGTTTTTACATACGATTCTCTAAAGATGATTCATTTCATTCCACTCATCTCGCTCTGCCTTCTTCCGTGATTCGTACACCGCTATTGGAATCTTCAAGGTTATGGAATTAGAGAATCGGCTATTTACACTGTTCAGTGAAAGCCGATAGTTAGCATGCTGTGCCGTAGTCTTTTTTTCGAATTCTCCACGAGCGTCGTCTTTCATACACGATATCCAATTCTCAGTTTTAATTCTGCTTACACCCGTCTATAAATTAAATGCATAAACGCTGTGATCGTGGCATCGAATTAAGGAAGAACGTAATGAAAGAGATTCGGTAATTTTAATTGGTCGTGCCGATCGAAGGAAGGGGGATACACCTAAGTAAAGATAGCTGTTAATAAGTCGAAGAGGAGGAAGGAGATTTGCTAAATTCCGGTTTTAAAACTAGAAACAGACGTTAATGATATGGAAGGGATAAAATCTGCGCTTCTCATATATAAAAGCGATTCGCGCGGTTTCAAGCACCGGAATTATTTTCTTTGTCACAAGTCTGTCAATCTTGACGAGGTTAGTAACGATTTTTTTACCATTCTCTGTTACAATTTTCTTCCTTACAAATTTCCATATCTTCTCGGTTCCACGTTCTTTTCCTTATTCTTTTTTCCCCTCTTTCTGTCCTCTTTCCCACTTTTCGTAATCACATGGAAAATTCTAATTTCGTCGTCTTTGCTTTCCAGATGAAGTCGTTTTATTTTTTTATACTGGTGGTATTGCTCGTTGATCCGATTCGTACGTTATCGATTCCGCGCGTAGAAAATCGTCTCGCTGTTATACGCGATGATCAGATTGCGGAAGGAAAAGCGATTCGCGTGAAAAGAGCTCCTGTGCATTATTTGCCTTTGCTCGCGGGAGCAGCCATAGTTGGTAAAAAAGCGCTTTTATTGGGCGGTGCCGCCGTTGGAACAAAGGCCCTTGTTGGTGCTGGAATTGCTGGAGCTGGTTTGTACAAAGCTAATTAGTAAGTATATTTTCATGGTATTCTATATGTATATATATATATTTATCTATTTTAGTAGTTTTCTTTTACCGTCAATCATGTTTCTCGTTTAACGTGCATATATAATTTTGATGAATTCTTTGGATATAGTTTTGGCGGCGGTTATGGAGGTGGATACTCAAGCTATCACTATGAGCCATACTCTTACGGACCAAGTTGGTATTAGCGTCTAATATTCGTCGATACAAGGATAACAATTTTGGAAAATAATTTTATCGTTATTCAGGCAATTACTTCGGCACACGATAAAAAGTCTATTTATAGAAGATATTGGTGTATCAAAACTTGTCTTTTATGTTTTAAAATAATATATTATTATATATTTTAATATATTCTAAGTTTGTTTCTAATATAATTTAGTTGTAAAAGAATACAAAATGTTATTTATTATAATTTAAATACGTACGTACACGGTTAGTACGAGAATAAAGAAGGAGAAAGGGGGAAAAAAAAGAAAAGAAGGGAACAGAAGCCATCTTCCTGGTATTCCTAAAATGTACCGTTTCATCCATGGCGTCAAGTTTTTCAGCGTTTATTTTATTCGCACTATTCGCTAATTGAATGTTTCGATGTCGTAACCCGTAATGTACAGCGATAGATTTAAGTATTTGATTGTACGGGAAAACTCGTGTACGAGAAGAATCGATCAATCGGTTCATATACCAAGGTGAAGCACGCTGTTAAAAATGTTACGAGATGGATTTCCATCGACGAATACCTAATGACTCGAAGCATTGTAAAAGCAAGCACTTTCTTATCCGTCTTTTCTCTTACTTTTGCAACCTTTTTCTTTTGCGATCCGTATTCGATATTCTTGTCACGCGCTATTCCGTTACCTAATTCATCGAACGATTGACATCTGGAAATGTAAGTAAACCGAAAATGATAGAAATGGATTCATTACTATTCGGCGATTGTTCGTTAAACTTGCGACACTTGCGATTAAAGGTGCGACCCGGTGTTACGTTAACAAACGTAACATACATACATTATTCGATATGCGGATCGATCGATTTTGTTCCCCTCGACTCGTATATATACATATATATGTCTATTATTAATTATATCAGCTTAATCGTTATGTGTTAACTATCCTGTTAAATTCCTCGTTTTTTAGCTCAGCCGTTAGAATCGATCACGGAAATTAGATATGCTACCAACGATACGTTTAAGCGATAATGTAAGCGTTAGCGTATTGTAACATACGCGTGTGAATTTTTGTACATCGTTGATAGACGATAAAAAGAATCGCGATTCACATTCGTTGCGCATTTTATGCAGAAAGTAGCATCTTATAAAATTGTACGAACACGTAGCTTAGAATAGCGAAAGGGACGAGTATCGTAATACGGAGACGCTACGAGCTTTAAGAGCTTTTCACCGATATTTTCACCTCACCGTTGTGTCGCAAGTGGTTCGAACGTGGTGAGAACGGAGTAGTGTAACATTTAAAAAGGAACACGAACGTAAGTCGGATCGCTCGAGTGGGTGGGAGAATTCGTTGCTTCGAAGGTAGGCAGGGCTCTATATAAAATCAAAGGAGGCTATCGAAAAGGTACCATACGAGTTAAAAACGTACTCTCTGTACGCTTAACGTTATTCCTAGGCCCCTCGTACGAAATATAAAGAAATACGACGGTAAGGCAACGAGAAATCCACAAGCAACGTAATTATTTTATTGCGAGATACTTTTGACGGCAGTAACGGTGATCTTTCTTCGTTTCTTCTCGCCAGATGCAGCCAATTAGCATCGCGGTTCTTGCCGTTGTTTGTTGTTATATCGTACCATGTATAATAGCCAAAGAAGACGCTTTACCATCGACAGAGAGCCGTTCCTCGATTCTCGATCAATCTGTTGGTCAATTAGAAAATGAAGAATATTCGGGCGCTACGTTGAACAGGCAAAAAAGAACGCTTTTGCTGAAGAAAAAGCTTATCGGCGCAGGACTCTTGGGCTTCGGCTTAGGCGCCGTGAAAGGGTAAAAGAACGATATTTCCATGCGTACAGCGAACCTTTACTTAAGAACGTTAAGAATGTAAAATTGTACGGATGTATCGGTCTCGATATTTACAAAGATATCCACGAAATGCTCGATTCAATATCTTACTTTTATTCTATCACTCGCAGGTACAAGCTCGGTTACAAGACGGCTCCAGAAGTTCACCATATTTACGTGTCGAGTCCTCCAGCATCCGTAAAATACGTCGAATACGTTGACAAACCTGTCTTCGTGGAAAGAATAATCGAGAGGCCAACTCCGGTTTTTAAACCGGTACATGTCGAATACAGAGAATCTGCTCCTTATGGGTAAGCGTAACTTACAGCAAAAAGTCGCCGTTTTTCTGTGTCTCATATGCTAATCGAATTTTATTCCTGTTTCCTAAATTTTTTTTTATTCAGGCCTTGGTAATATCAATGTAAATCGTGGATCGGTGCAAGCAATCGCGTAGAATTGGCCAAAAATAATAATCCAATAGCCGGCCATAGACCAACAAGAAGAAGTTTGTAAAGTACCAGGAAATTTCTATCAAAACGTCTTCGTATTGGTTTATTCTCATGTACACACGCACACCTATGTATTTATGCATACGTTCAAGACTCATCGTACAATAGAAGAAAACAATATTTTATACTATGCTCGACGTTGTATTCGTGACTGGCGATCTAAAATTTAAATAGACGCGATATCGTCATACTGTTTTATTGCTTAAAATGAATTATTGCATCAGGACGAATACAAAGTAACATCGTCACTTTGATTATCTTAAAGGGAAAAGAAAAGGAGTACATAGAAAAAGAGTTTCATTTTCCTGTATCATCGATCAAATTTTACTTTCCATGTGTATGCTCTGCTCCACGTTTTGCATCAGTTTATCGCACCGTTCTTAGCCGCATCGTTGCGTAGAACGAATTACGCGGTTCATTTGTCAGATGATTGATTAAAATGGCTCGATGTTAAATAAACGCTCGTATTTTTACATCTTATTATCGATCACAATTCTTTCCAATATACATATATACGTGTTATAAGGTTCGCGATGCGAAACATTCGTTGACAATCTCCTGATAATCTTTCGCCCACGAACGCTTGCAACATTATAAAATGTCCATCTATACATTATGTGCGCTATATACACTTATTCGTACATCTAACACACAAATTATTGCACGATCACATAAAACACGTTTGCACGCGCTGTTTTATCGTAATTAATTGCGTGTGAGGTCGCGCACGCACGCAATTTTTAATTGGCGCGTTTAACGTCGCATCGTTCGGTTCGTTAATCCTCTTATCCTTAATCTCAAAGTACACGTTACGTTCGAAAAATTCGCGAAATTAATCTTTACGATAGGTAATTGCACGATTGGAAATCGGAAAGAGAGAGAGAGAGAGAGAGAGAGAGAGAGAAATACCTACGTCTTTATATCATAGATTTTTGAATTATTGTCGACGACGGTTCAGGGACGACGATGTAGCGCACACATTCATGAGAAAATAATAAACTTCTTCTCTTGCTGTACGGAAATGGTGCGAATACGCTTAGTTGCTTGCCAAATCGCATGCAATCCTATTACAGTAATAAAGTATTCGTCTCGCGTGTTGTCTCATTTCAGCAAGGTTTTTAAGAACAATCTTAACGATGAGATTTTGCTTTGTTGGATTGTTCGCAGCATTATGTACCTTACGTAGAAACACGCAACGTTTCGTTCCAAGTCGTAATCAACTGTATCGGGTTATCGATAAAAAAAAAAGTGGGCAATTCGAACGACATCGATATCAATTATACGATATTAATTACACCGGTGTACATTTAATATTTCTCGCTTTCTTCGTTCGAAATGAACGAGCCGAACGCTGGAAACTTAAAGATGTACAGCGGAATAACATTTTAGGAATAAAATTTCGTCGATCTCGAAGGAAATTTTTATCAAATAATCTGTGTGCGAAATGTAAGCGACAGCAGGTAGGTAACAGGTGCGTGTAGTGGCTTTAACAGCGGCGCGTGGTAGAATTTCCCATAACTGTGAATATATTTAAACGCGGAATATTTAAACGATGCTATAGAGCGAGTTCTTATTTACGATTCTGTGGATTTCAGCAAGTAGGCGGATCAAACGTGATGCGATGCGATGTGCGCTATAAGACACTACCTTACAACGCTGAATTACCGCAAATTTATACGACTCGTATGCGTTCACCTTTCTTTGAATAAGAAAATAGAAGGTATTGCGAGTCTTCTTCAATTTTTTTACAACGATATATGCACCGTTACGCGTGCATCGCATTAAAATTTCGTTTCGTCAGTCGATCGTATCCGAACTGATACGATTATGCGCCTTGAATATTTTTCGTCGAGGCGCCCTGCCTGGCAAGCGATATCGCGATACGATACGATTCCCTGTCGCTCGATCGAATGTGCAAGTAAGTATTTACTTGCACTGGCATAAGGTGGGTTGCGCGTGTACAAACGCGATTCGTAGCGCAGGATTAAATTATTTATAACTTGGAAAAGAAGCCTCGTCGTTTTTACGCATCAACTTTCATCCACGACAGAATCGATTCTGTAATCAACGTTCGCTTTTTATAAACGTTTCGCATGCCATTGGCGACTCGTATCCGTTCTTACGAAGCGAAGCGACCGAGCAAATACGGATCGAAAGAAACGCAAAATTACAGAGTTTGTACGCGTTTCCTATGCGAAGAACATAACGCGAAGCCTGCATGTACGCGTATGCGTGTCTATGTAACAGAGATTGTCATCCGCGATAATGGGTATAAACTTTTCTCTATACTTGGGGACCGTAATCAGCGATCGATCATAGATCAAACGTCGATCTATTATCAGTATCGTAAAATTGTAAGAAAGAATTCCAAGAGGACCGATACAATTTTTAATTTTCGCAATGACCGACACGACTGTTCTTTTATCATTTTAGAAATGTAATATCGTTTATACAGCATATCCGATGACTCACGAATATTCGTGACGATTGTCATATTTTTTTTTTTTGTGAGATTTTAGTCGCAGGTGCTCACTGATCGACATTTTGACCAACTAAAATGGAACATTTATCAACGAAGCGTCAGAGACTCGACGGAAAGAGAAACGGACGCGGCTTGTCTGTAGTGCTGAAGAAGAGGTGCCGGAGTAGATGGAACCTCTTCGATACGTTCCAAGTCGTTCGCTGCGCCCGCGCTGTTCTGTTTGTACAGTCTTGTTGCTGCCGTATTCGTGTTTTGTTGTTGTTGCTGATGATAATGATGGTGTTGAAGCTGCGGCTGATAATTGGCCGGTTCGCTGAAACCAAGGCAGGCGGTTTCATCGGGCCGATCTAGGCTGAACTGCCTCTTCAAGAAACGACAACCTGTGCTTCTTCCTAAGAGAATCGAATGGATGGTCAATTGGATTGATAGTTTCAGATTAAATAGAGAAAGCCGACAAATATCGAGACTTGCCATAATGTTCGTTCGGAGACAGACATCTGTAATGATTGTATGGCGTGCTCAAGTCGTTCTCGTCGATATAACCGGCTATTCTTCGATGTCTTGGCGGTCCCGGTCTATAAGGAATCGTAGCCGAGCTTGAAATCGACGTAAGGGAAGTGGTAGATGCGCCAAGAACAGCTGTTTCCGGACAAAATATAGCAGATGTTCCTAGAGGCGCTTGAGTATCGCTGGTAGTACTTTTGACGACGGTAGCTGGATTCGCGTCGTCGTTCTCTTTTTCGTTCGGTTTTATCTTCGACGATAAAACTGGCGCTGATTTCGAGGAAGAACTCGAATCGTGAACCTGTTCATCGTGCACGGACACTGCAACTTTACGCGTCTCTGCATTTTTATCGATATTCCTGGCTGTATCGCCATCGTCGACGTTTACGTTGCGACATTCGTTAGGGTTTTTGCGTTCGTCCTCCTCCTTTGTATCTTCGCAAGACAAAGCCATGGATATAGGCGTGCCGTTTGCCGATACGACGTTTTCTTCGTTCATCGAGCTCTCAAATATTAGACTCTCGTTCAGCCTTTGGCGTGGGAAATCGAAAATCGTCAAATATCAAATTAGTCGTTAATCGGATGCTTATTAGACTTATATGAGGAAGGATCGCTTGTCCGTTATACTATCCGTATTCGAGGATACGTGCGCGTTTATCATTGAACATCGGTATTTTACTTAGAAATCATTTTGTCATACGTATATGTATGTTCGCGCATGTATCCACGCGATCGTTCCATTTTCGCGTGTACCGTGTACCTACGTAAAACGCAATTGACCATTTCTTACGGTTGCATTATCGTATTTACCGATCTTTCACTTACCCATGGTTTTCCCTGAAGATGGCGGCAGAATGGCAACAGATAAAAGCATTAAAAATCTGAAAAGCAAACGGCTCCAATGAAGATCTACCAAATCAAAGTATACGATGCAGATGCAATGAGCGTTAGCACACACTTAACGACGTTGAATATTCGAAGGAGAAAAGAAGGAGAAGAGGAAAGGAGGATCGACGAGGGACGATCGACGTTCAACCGTATCTTCTAATTTGTCGGACGTATAGTTTTAGATGCGACGATGTTCGATGAACGAGACGATCGAGTCGATAGCGAAAGACGAGGGGAAAAGGTAAAGAGAAGACAGGGCAGCCAGATAGACTTATAGAGATCGGATCGATAGAATTATCTAGAAATAAGTAAATGAGATAAATAGGTAGAGAAACGAGCGAAATATTTTCCTTTTCTACATTATGGACATAAATATATGCATGTACTTTGTACATATGTATAGAGGTGGCTTTTAAAAAAAGAAATAAAAGAACTAAACGAGTATAAAGGCTTACCCGAGCGTGGGTGGCTTTGGAAGTTCCTTATCGAATCCTTGTTTCCCTAGTAACCAATAAGTAGGCATTTTTCCCTTGCCTTTAACTTCCGTCCGTCCACGGTATTCGATCTGATATCCACCCGCCTGAATCAGTCGATCTCTTGTCACTTGGCTGAGATGGATACGCCATGGTGCGCCGGTAGACTCCATCCTCGATGCGGTATTAACGGTATCACCGAAAAGGCAGTATCTTGGCATAGTCAGGCCAATAACACCGGCGCAACAGGGGCCTACGTTTACGTAATCGAGATACGCCGTTAAGACAAAATGTACATATATGTATTAACGCAATAGGTATGAAGGCCATGCCGGTGTAAGGCCATACTTAACCGGTATGAAGGCCAATTCGAAGTCTCAGCTGCGTATTTGGCAGATGTTTCAACTTGAATTTTCCGCTTTGGTGCAGTAAATCGAGGGCCATGGTAGCTATTTGAGAAGCATGGTCTGGTATTCTTACGGGACAGCCACCTACGACCATGTAAGCGTCTCCTATAGTTTCCACCTGTAACGGCGAAGAAAGAGAATGATTTTCTTTTCCATTGAACACGACGACAGATACGTATCGATATTTTCCGCGCAGATTTCTTATCGTCGAATAAAAATCGATCACGCTCTTTGACTTATCGACCATGTACTGTGTCTATTGCGTCCTTGTATTCCATCACCTTATATACGGTATATGCGTTGATCGTGGCATCGAAGCAGGTATACAAGTCGTTCAAAAGGTCGACTACTTGGAACGGGGTGGAGTGCGCAGAGATGGTCGTGAAGCCAACAATGTCCGAGAAATAGATCGTTACTTCGCGGAATTCTTCAGGATCAACGGGCATGCCCAGCTTCAATTTCTCAGCAACAGAGCTAAAAGGTCATTGCGTGTTTGATACGCCGCCAATCTTAAAATATCAATAGGTAAATATAGGTACATCTATACACCTATTGTTCGATTCTGTACCAAAGGAAGAAAGGTAAGGGGGAGGAGAGAGAGAAGTAGGGTGGGCGGAGGCGAGGTGACGTGCGATGAAAGACAAAAGACATCTCTATTTACCTGGGTAACATTCGATTCAATAGCTGTTCCGTTTTCTTCTTTTCCATGTCGAGTTGTTCGGTGCGCTCGCGTATTAGCTCTTCCAGATTGTTCGAATACTTTTCCAACATTTGAAACATCGTATCGACGATATTGACTTTTCTACAGATACAGATTAACTAGATGTGTGAAACGAACAACGATCTACAGTAGCGCTAAGAACGGCTAGGTATACGCAAACGTAATAATCATTTACCTTCCATGATTAAGCTTCTTGAAGAGATCGTGGACATCGTTAAAATCGGGTCTCATGTCCGCTGCTTCTGCCCAACATTGACGCATGATATTTATCGCTTCCGGTGGCGCGGCACCTTTGCTTACAGACGGCCGAATCAGTGGCGGTGGTTTCATCACTTTTTCGATGATATCTGCATATAGAAAAGGTGTATATAAATTTCTATGGAGAAACTTGTACGGTCGGTATAAAGGATTTACATTTCGTTAGTTACCTTCCGGGGACAAAGCGAGCATGCAAAATGGTTCTCCGCGGACTACCACTTCCTGCATAATAATACCAAAACTGTAGACATCTCCGGCTTGCGTTCCTTTCTTTCGAAGATTTGGTTGCCTTAATAGTTCGGGTGCCGTCCACAAAAGATCTAAACGCGAACGCGTTAGGAAAACCGTTATTCCGTCGTTCGAAATTTGCATTTCTTTTGCATAAAAAAACTAACGGGAAACGTCATACCCCTAGCGGTTTTTGCCGGAGGAACGATATTTTGTGCTTCGTGAAAAACAGGCAGTCCATAATCGGTTACCTTGAGAACCCAGCGAGCATCGATGACGCAATTTCGCGAAGTAAGATAACCGTGTACACGCACTGGTGTACCATGAAGATATCTCATACCCTTTAAACAGAAATCAGAAATCAGAATACTCGAAAATATATCGGTATAATTTAACACATTGCGTATGGATCACGAGGTATCTCGTATATAGCAAACCGAACTTTGTGTTACGGGATATCTCGCTTTAATGTTTTTTCATACGCGCGTGTCGGTGGCTCGAGAAATTAAGAACTGTATATATGCGTTGTATAAAGGTTTCTTGAAGCGTTTAATAATGTAATGATCTTGGAAGCACGTTGAGCGAACAGGGCGCCGCGCGCAATGTGTTAAAAAGTTGCAAATAATTGTTTTATTTACCCGCACAAGATCAGTGAGGAACGATAATCTGAAGGACCAATCGAGCTTGATCTCGTCCTGCACCAGTACGTCTTCCAACGATCCTCTTGAACAATATTCGTAAACAAGGCACGGTCTTGTCGGTTCATTCAAACATCCTATCAGAGGATTGAGATTCTCATGACGCAGACCATGAATCTACGATCGATAATAGAGAAAAGACGCTATTGTCAAACGCCTGTTATCTCATCTCGATGTTAATAGTCGACGATATCGTCGAATGGCAGAATATTCTTACCATGGCCAATACATCCATAGTTTTGCTTTTCAGTTCAAACGTACCCTGAGTTGGTAGTTCTTTCAGTTGCACAAAGTCACCCTGCCATGAACGCGACATAACAGAAAATTGTATATTGCTTGCATGGTCCCGGATAGACAATTACAGGTATCTCTATCCATACGAATACGTATTCATTCGTTAATTTCATACGCGTATACTCACGTTGTATCTTGCACGAGGATCCTTCAAGAAATTATGACGCGTCAAATTTCCTGTGCTAGTTCGTAAACATGGTTTCAGGGAAGATACGCTACCTAGTTGAAGTAGATCTGGCTTTTCTACTTCGGGTCCACCAAACTCTTGCAGTTGTTGCAACCAACAGCATAACATTCTCTCGATACCCTCATCCACCTACACACCTTGTCGTCAACTTTGTTCCTCGTGGGAAATTTTATATACATGAAATTCGCATTGCTGACTATCAACTTACCCTTCTGGAATCTACTTGAGGCACTTGAGGAAATACGAAATCCGACGTGGTTAAAATGATCTTGTACGTACCCTTGGACATTCTCTTCTTAAGCAACTTCTTTCTGAGGTTCAAAGGATATTTCGATTACCACATTGATGACATTTACACGAGATAAGTCGTGGTTACTCGGTAGATACCAAGGAAAATAGTACTTTAGATGTATATTATAGATCGATTCGTTACCTAATCAAGATTGCGACCGATATCGCGAACACAGTTAGTAAGAGCGATCCCAGGATGATAGTCACGATATGTGCGATACGCAATGCTGATTCGTCGGAAGTATTCTCTGTAAAAGTGGATATTTTAGAAAATTCATGAAAAAATTTCACCTAATCCGATCCAATCATCTTGGATATGGATACTTAGATTTAACGAAATTTAACGATACGTTGAGCCAACGTTTCTCGACAAATTCTAATTTTATATGCCGCTTTGTGAACATCTCTTTTAATTCCAACGAAAAAACACAGATACGAAGATAATACTAGTCGATTTATTTTTTGTTACCTTCTTACCTGTACAATCGATAAAGGGAATCCCGTTGACATCGATGCTGCATCTCGGAAGATCAGTGTCATTCATATTACGAAAAGCCACCGCATTCGTCGATAACTTTCGAACAAACAATTTTTCACGTCCTTCCACGGTGATCATTATAGGTTTCCAGGCGTCAACACGCCAGTCCAGCATAACGTACGTGTAGATCTTGTTATTGAATGCATTTATACTAGAATTGTCGTTCATTAAGATATTAAGAGTTTCGTTCAAACGGTCCATCAACGTCGGTACCATATATCGTTCTACGCCCTCGAATACTTTTTCTACGTCATATCTGTAGAAGAACGCATACGCTTCCGGTTTATCATCCATCTTCAACAGGTTGTTATACATGTACACGCGTTATATAAATTACATAAGTAGAAGGTGGCAACAGTTTGAATAAAACTTGACCGTACCTGTAATCGAGGGGTGTTATCGTGATCAATCTTTCTAGAAAAGTCGAGCTCAAGTTTCTTGGCGGGTGGAATCGGTTACTTGTTTTTGATTTATTCCATGGTCGTTGTCTGGTTTCTTGCTCTTCCGCTTCCTCCAACGTGTCTGCTACCGTTACGCTGTCATCGTAGTTGTCAAATGTCGTTTCGTAGGACACGTTCAAGGCAGAGTCAGAGAGATTCAAGGGTGTTAGAGTTGCCAGGGTGTTAACATTGGACGTTGCTGAATCGAAATAAGAAATCGAAGTGTTTCCGGATGGTAGAAAGAGGTCATCGTCTTCCGTATGAACAATCACGGTCATAGAGTCCCACATGGAATTAGAGGATTGCTGTACGTTATCTATCTCGGAGAGGACACGAGTTATTAATCCGTCTTCGTCGGATGTGGGTAGACATAACACCGTAACTGCGTGCAATCGAAAATGAAATCGTGAATCGCATTTGAATCGCATTAACACGTTACGGTGTACACACGGATAGCGATATACGTATATATAAGCATTTAATAAAGCGTTTTAAAAGATGTCGAGGTAAGTTGGACGAACCAACAAAAGCCGAAGCAATTCGATCGAAAGTTGGAACGTACGAAAAAAAAAAAGAGTACAAAAGTGATCCTCACCTCTGCGAGAAACCTTGTAAACGGTGCGAAGAATTTTTCGAATTTGTTCGAAAGAAGCTCGCCGTGGTAATACCGCGCGTCGTCGTACTACAGCTCCGATACTTTGCAAAGAGTTCAACAATGCTCTTTCGAGACTCATCCATGGCTCGTGATCTGTAACATCGTGTACGTATATTTACTCACCCGTAATTTCATACTCGTCCGTAGGCGAGCTCGAAAAGAATATCATCTGCAACGTTGTATAAACGCGCTACGATTTATCCAAAACGCTAACGCGATACGCGTGATACGTATACGATACGAGATACACTTCCGCAAATAAGATATACAGTCTAGTTCTTTCCTGAGTGTACCGCCTATATGTATCATCTGCGTCGATCATTCTTCGATCTGTCGAAAAGTATCAGCAGCAGTCGAGATTCTCGGGATACCTTAAGTATCTCCCGAGAATCGTCGTGCGAACGATTTAACGATGAACTATTTCGAAAGAAAAACAGTTGAGTGGCAAGGATGAGTGGAATGCGATGCGATAAAAAAATTTGACGTTGAACTCGGACGTTAAGGTCGATAGCGCGGCTGCTTTTTCCGCAGATCTCCGTCGATTCAGAAGTGTAAAGTAACGGCGATTACACGATATTACCGACGAAAGGAAAAACAGAAATAAAAATTTACCTGTTCCTATTATCGCTACGGTTTTCCATTGTAAGTGTATCAGCATCTCCGCGAGGGCTTTCGCTATCATAGGTAACGACGGCGACAGCCTAACGATCGATGAAACTTGCCTTTCCTCCGAGTCTTTCTGAAACGATTACCGTGATTGCGTACGTATATATCGGTCGAAACGTTTGTACGGTGTACTTACGATTAGCTTTAAGTTACTTGCTTATGTACATAGAACGTTGGGAACGAAAGAATCGAAACGAAGAGGGCGTATGTGTTACTGTTTGGTGTTTAATTCGCTTACCAAAGGACAAGTCCATGTGAACAACGGCATGTTCCAGAGATGCGCGAGTTTAACGGTAACTTCACACATAGGTGAGTCAAGAGCGGCTACGAGAGCTTTTGCTCTTCTTTCACCAAGTACACGTAACAGAGCGTCGAGACCCCAAGTTTTCGTTTCGCACGACACTAGGGAGCAGAGAGAAACGTTGTATCCCTTAGATTCCGTTACGATAGACACGGAAACGTAGCAATGTACTACTTATGTATGCGTGACAAGGACGGATACAGCGTGGCGAAGAATTTACGAATAGAAGGATGCTGCGTATTAGTGAGATACTCACGCGATAAGGGTATAACGGTGATCTGCACGTCGAAATTAAATCGATCGAAATAGTCTTGAATATCCGTGGCCATATCGGTGGTATTCGTCTCGCTGTTGCAATCTTCTCTTAAGAAAAGCATTACTTCCGCTTTGCTATCGTTGTAATTCTCGTCGATCGTATCCGACAAATAAGGAACGCATGGAACTTGTTCACCATTCAAAGAAAACAAACATCCGGGCAGGATCATGATCGAGATCCACGACCAAAGCCGGCGAAAAGAGTTCCCGGCCATGGGCCTGTAACCACCCTGTTTACCGTTTTCGCCCCGTAGCTTACTCGCTGCTCGCTTTTTTCCTCAGCAGCTAACCTATTGACCCGTATCTATTTGTCTCCGTATTCGCCTTCTTTTCGTATCTTCGCTGTGTACGGGATAAAACGATCGTTTAGATCCGGAAACCGAAAAATCTGGAGCCGCCCCACCAACGGATCGTACGACGTATCGTCAGCTACGTACCGTTATACTCTCTTATTATCGTAGCCCTACGTTTAACAGACTTTAACAAAGAGAGATCGAGACCGAAAGAGACAATTTTTCTTCTGTTCTTCTAATTTTCTTTTCTCGACTGGCCTCACGGTAAAATGCCAATGTCCTTTGAATTTCAACTGCAACAACCTCCTAATCGTATAAGCGACATTCTCTTTCACTTTTACCCCTTTTTCCTCTTTCCGTCTACTTTTTTCTTTTGTCAAAACGACGCGTTGGCGATGAAAACGCAAAATACGTACATCGATCATTGGTACGGAATTCCTCCATTTCCTTCAATTATCCACGGATAACTTTATTTATTCGTTTATTTATGGCGAATTATCGGAAAACGCGCGGAAATATCGATATCGGTGTCTCCAGCGTCCACAGAATGTGGTAAGCGGCGACAACTAGAGCGTGCACGATCTTTTCGTAAAAAAAGGTGAATCCTTTAATCACGGTAGATCAATTTGCTGTAAACACATTTTCCGCTACATTTAATACTTAACGACGTTGAAAATATTTGCAAACAATAGCCCATGGTTGCTGTCACTCATTCCCTATAATTATCAATGTATAATAATCGCAGGGTTGCAACAGCTTTGAAAGAGGAGCAATCCTGTCCCAATCCGTACCAATGATTTCAAGAAATCGAACGTCCAATTCTACCTGATACAATATTTATATGTCGCACAGCCTGACGTATTATTTTCTCAGCGACAAACGACAATTGCATTACAATATTCGAGTATCAACGATCGAATTAATTGGTATATTCGATCAAGGAGAATAACCGCGTTTCCATCCGAAGTGAAATTTATCGAAGAACGGAAAGCAGCAAGCTTAACGGAAAATTAGATTTTTTAACGAAATTAAAACGGCCGATAGATAAATCGTCGATATTTGAAAAGAGGAAGCATGTATCGATACGTTGATAGGCTCGGTTAAGTATACAATGTGTATCGTTCGGAATTTCATCTTACCGTTTCTCTTTCCGCGACGAGGAACAACGGTGAAACAGTTCTCTTTTTTTCTGTTTGCGTATATACCAGAAGGGGATGCGCGAGTCTAGAAATATTTTAAAAATACGCATATCGCGAACAACCAGCAACGAAGTTACTTTATTATATTTCAAAATTTGGTTGGACTTTCTGTCGCGCACAGACGAATAAAACGCGTGTCTCAAATGTAATCTGTAATTCGTTCCGTCCGAGTAGAAATCTCAAACGTTTCAGACGGACCGAACGCCTCGGCGTCCGGTATTGAACTAAGTCGAGTTTCACCCTTCTACACATGCCCGAAGTGACGTTATCACGAGGTAACGAGAACGTTCCGTCCCGGGAAACGAATCCAGCTAGCGGACGCGCGAGCCCGCACCATTCCCAGTATCAGTCGCGCGCCCCGTACACGTTTCGATCCGTGTCATCGTTACGCGAAAAGGCTAGCTAACCTTCTGAATTTGTCATGGAACACGAGTGAAACTGTCCTTGGCCTACGCGATATCTATCACAGTCGCGATCATCCAAAATAAACGTACACTACGCCTAAATCTTTTAGCTTCATGCGGTTGGAGATATTTAGGGTAATCGTGTCGAAAGAGAACGCTGCATGAAAGCGTACGATCAAACTGTAAAATTTGTTTTCTGAAATTGATCGATAAATCGACGGTCCAACAGAATCCATCGGTAATAGAAATTGAGAGAAGGATGCGAGAAGCCTGGAAATACGCGCTATATGCAATATGAATATCGAATAAGATAATTACTTTATATCCTATTTCCTTACAAGTTAACTACTTTGCTTTGATTTTTCTTAATATCGCCAGTTTAATTTCATCGATTTGCTATCGCTTTGAAAGTTCTTAGTAGCTTGACTAAAACATCTTGCGGCATTAAAATGAGGGTGAAAATTGAGTTTCGCAGCTTTACCACTGCACGATAATTTATCTACAGCGATCGAATCATTAATTTATCTCCACGGTATTTCCAAATGTTATATAAAATTAATAAATTATTCATGTAGGTTGAGATCTTAAATGGCAGCTTAAAAATATGTACTTTAGCGAAAAAAACTTCGTTTTCGTATTTCTATTGTTTTCCTTATTGACATCTATATTTACAAGCTGCGTACACATCGCAATATCGTTTATTCCTATATTTATACGTATTAGTCAATTGTGAACTTTCCCCTATTTATACCATTATTTAATAATTTACTGTCTGCTTCTATATAGATCAAATGCGTTTTCAAGAGGCCATTTTTGAGATTTTCAACTTTCAAATGCATATTCAAGACGTAAACTTGTAATGTACGACTTTATATCTACTTTCAAGGGCCATACTGAAGATTTTTGACTCCCAAATTGAAATAACGTCTCATTCCAGGAATTTGCCGAAACTTAAATTTTCGAGATTTCGACCAAAGTTTTCGACGATTTTGTATCAGGAGAGCATGACGTCATAGGAAATGGCACGAATTTAGCGATTTTTTAAAATGACGTCATATTTCAGGAATTTTTTAGAGTTAAAATTTCGAACAAACTTCTGGACCGATTTTATAATCGATGTAATTTTGTTGGTGGTGGCACTTATTTTCATAACTGGAATTTCACATCACTTCTCCGAATTTTTGGGAACTGTGACACTTTAGTGCCATTCTAATTATTTTGCAATCTCATTTTTTAGTTTGTGTGCTTTTTAGAGGCTTTTCTGTAAACAAAACGTAAAAAGCAATTTATTTCCAATATTTAGTGAAACTTTCAAGCATTTTGTATATTTTCTTTATATTTACCCTCTGCTGGTACGAATGCACATTTTCCGTTCCGCCCTGAATACGCTTATTTCTCAGCAGCTGAGAAAAAATGTGCGTATAGTCCAGTCTTTGATCGCTAGGGGGCCTTCGTTTTATTCTGCATTTTGTGACTGACATTTTTAATATTGCATCGGCGATTTCCATACTTTCCTTTTGGGAAAAATTCAATCCTAATCCTTCCAAACGCTTTTTTGTGGGTTATGTTTGGATTTTTCGGCTTCTAAATTCTGCTGGGTTACATTTGGAATTTTTGGCCTCCAGACGAGAGAACTCGAATCCTAATCCTTGGGAACGCACGTGAGAACTGAATAATCCAAACCTGACAAACATTGAACCATTCGTACGTTTTCATCATAGATAAAAGTACTAGTAAACAACTGATACTAGTTCCGTATTTTAAAAAATGATGATACAACGATTACTATCTCTTATACAATTGATTACAAATATGGATTATAGGATATTATATATCATATACATATCTATATATTATTTGTTTTCACAAATAAAATATTCGCTTTGTTTATAACGTCATCGTTCTATATCAAAGTTTGTGTATATTTTTTACAGTGAAATTTTGAACGTAATACGAAAATATTTAAATTTCTCTACCTTCCCTCTGTTTAGTATTAATCGATAGTAGAAACAAGGTTTTTAATTCCTTGCATTTTCTTTAAACAAATAATTTAGGGGAAACATATCTTCGACAACGTATGGTCTACTTATTTCGATTACTTCCCGTAAATGGGGTATTGTAAACACTATCGCATAATGTCTGTAAAGTATTTGATTAAATTTCCCCATAATATGCGTGCACTTCTATCATAGATTGTCCCTTTTGGCCATATTGAAACACTTCCGATCCACGTATATTCGTTCTCCTATATATTTTCGATGCATATTCCGATACCAGTATTAAAATCACTATCACAAGTACTAATCATTTTACTAATACATTATAAAACCGAAACTTTATGTATTGTGATAATTACTCTTAACACTACTATTGACATATTATGTATAAAGCCAGTTTTTATCAAGTATCTATTACCATAAGTTAAATGTATTGCAAAGGAAAACAAAAACAATTATTTCGAAATCGTGAATATTTATATTTGTAGTAAATTAGTCTTACACAAGTAGGATAAAAGCTCTTGGACTTAAGCTTTTAGATTTTAACTTAAAATGTAAATAAGCAATGTAGTGCAATGTCCGTATGAAAAAGCATTCAATGTTCACATAGATTTTTTTTAAGATCAAAAGCCCTCATTCATTCTCACTCTTCTCATTATGGTAACAAATTGCAGCCTCCTAACAAACAAATTGTTCCTAGTTGACTTTGTTCGTGCAACAACGCATGAAGTTTCACATGGAAAACAAAGCTCCATCAGCAGTATATATTATTGATTTGTTGTGTTCTTTATAAAAGTTGTGATGGAGCTTAATGCTTGTATACATGCAATAGACACATTTATAAGTACATTTATAAGTATACAGTCATATATGTGACAAATAGCATTTATAACCCACCCTTTGAAATCCAGGTATAATTAAAAAACTTCACTTTCAAATTGGAGTTACTTCCTTTCACATTTTTTGAAATAAATTTAGATATATCTTTATCAGAAATCTCATTAAACAAGTTCAATCGAATTTGATTAGGCAGTGTTGTGAAGAGTTTAATTATACTATTATGCTTTTTTAAATTATGCTCTAAATCTATCCACAGATCTATTTTGAGTGGCACGAGCTGATATATAGTATATTATGCGCTGTTAAAATAAATAATATAAGATTAGCAGCACCGATTAGAATTCCTTTCCACCCTTCGATCAACCGTTACTCTATCAGGAGCATCTTGTGGTTCCTTTCCATGAGTTTTCTCCAATATTGCTTCGGTTAATTCATTAAATGCACGATCAATATTAATATCTGCTTTTGCAGATGTTTCCATAAATCTGATTCCATGCTCTCGTGCTATCTAAAGGAGGATATTAATTTATTAGTTCCTGACATTTTTGTAACTTACATACAATTTAAATTATAGCTGCTTTACCGCTTCCCCTCTTGCTGTGCTAACAACACGTTTGTCTTCCATATCGCTTTTGTTCCCCAGTATCATTTTCTCCACATCTTCATTCGCATGCTGAAATTAATTAAAAAGAGAAAATAAATAACGTTTGTAAATGATTATATTTATGTATAGACAAAAAAGTTTGCAATCATACTTACTTCGTCAATATTTCTCAGCCATTTAACAATATTTTCAAATGTCTTTTCATTAGTAATGTCATAAACAAGCATAATACCCATTGCACCTCTGTAATATGATGTAGTAATGGTATGAAATCTTTCTTGACCGGCTGTATCCCTGTAAATATAGAGGTTAAGGAGTGTTTAGAAAAATTTAATATTTCACAACTTACCATATCTGTAACTTGATTTTCTTTCCTCTTAATTCCACTGTCTTGATTTTAAAATCGATACCTAAGTGACAAAAAGCATATTGTTCATATATCTAACATACTCCACAGTGTAATAGCATTTATTTACATAAAACAATCAACTTTGATGACAATGTTGTCAACATATTAATTCAGAAACGCAAATTTCTCTATGCATTTAACGTAATAAGACAATCACACTTCAATATTCAATTATTTATTGTTCATTAACTTCAGTTTACAATATCATTATTTTAGTAGCATAACCTACTATACGGAAAAAAAATTCACAATAATGGATAATTTGATCGAGGAAATCCACGAATGATAATTATTTGGACAACGTCCCTTACCTATCGTAGAAATAAATGTCGTTGAAAATGCATCGTCCGAAAATCTAAACAATATACAAGTTTTGCCAACTCCGGAATCACCGATCAGCAGCAACTTGAACAACAGATCGTACGTCTTTTTTGCCATTTCACTGTTGCTTCTTGTTAACGAGGCGCCGAAGAAAACAAAAAAGATTCGAACCTGTGGAGCACGATTAATAGTTTTGTAGACGATATTTCGAACATCGAACGCTATGAACGATTATAGGTTTCAAGGTCGGACGAGGGCGCGTCTCAACGTACAACGGTGTCTTGTTAACGACGGAAAAACCGGTCACAGGGGCTGACTATTAAAAGACAGTACGACGTCACACAACAGACCAGCACGCAGAAGCATCGGGGTAACTTTGCACTTTGCTTTCAGTCACAAGTCTGAACAGAACTTACTGATTTATTAACCGACCAACAATCCGTAATATGTACAACTGTATCTTTATAGTAATTAGCGGTAATCGCGAAACTCTGCCGGGTTCAATTGCGAATATTTCATCTACCACGGGAGGTCACCACCACTGCAAGAATAATTTTAAATCACCTGGATACTAACGGGACACATACGCACAAAGTTATTACTAGACTGCGGATGTTTATGTAAATTCACGTTTCTCTGAACGCAATCAGAGAAGTGGAACTTAGAAATTTATTTCGATTTCTAAATATCATTCTTTTTTCTAAATATACTGTCTTACTTTGGATAGTTTGTATATTTTTACATATCATAAATATTCTGTGCGTTTTTCACAGTTTCTATTTTTATGTAAATATCTGCAGTTT
The DNA here is from genome assembly GCF_024516045.1 of Bombus affinis. NCBI lineage: Eukaryota > Metazoa > Arthropoda > Insecta > Hymenoptera > Apidae > Bombus > Bombus affinis. The sequence goes on from NC_066345.1 coordinate 17,229,096, forward strand.
AGTTATTACTTCTTTTATCGATTTCACATTAACGCTTATACATTTGTACTTTGTTCGTTTCGTATCGATGCGCATCATACATTATGAATATTTTGCGATGCGATATAATTTTTTATCTAATGAACATGCTTTACAGTTACTTTCAAGCGATTTTTGCTTGAAAAATCGATGAATATTGTTAATGACAAGGTATATTGTTAATGACTAAGATAGTTTATCGCGTGATTTTCAACATTTGGATCAGGCGGGAAAATATGTTGATGAATGCTGTATATGAAGGGTAGTAATGGATTCAACAGGACCAATATTACTATATACATACATACAAGAGTTTCTATCTCTTTATCAAACGTTATTCAAAATTCATACAAAAGTTCATAAATACCACTTTAATTAATTAGTGGATTAGAAATATAATTATAAATTTTAAAGATTGCATTAAATTATTTAAGAAGGATATGTACATATAAAAATACCCATATTCAAATACCCATTACTGGGTAATAAGTGTAGAAAAATTGCTTCGGAACATGAGCGATAGGTGGCAATGAAAAATATCTACGATTTCATTATCGTTACCTGTCTTTGTAGTTTGTAGTTTCTGTCAGTACAGCTTCAGATGCATGTGGAAGAGAAGCTTGATAAAACGTATTGTAACAATACGTAATTTCTTTTCTACGTGATCAAGAATATGGCAGCTAAAATGCAACACTTTGATCCACCAAGCTCGGCGAGTTCTGAAAGGTAAACCATAATATTTTACCATCTGTTTCGTCTGTCCAGTCGAATATGCATTGAATTTACTGTGCTTTAGCGACGATACTGAAGTGTGTGTGGACGAGAAGGAAATTTTATTTGCTGACGAGTTGTGCGAGGATGCTGAGCGTTGCAGACGATCTGACATTGGCACACCTACTCCGCAATCTCCAAGGCCACCTTCCACGGGTGAGATTTCATACACTTTCTCCTCAATGTATCGCTTCTTGGAGTATTCTTACATCTTACTTATTTCTTGAAGTAAATAAGCGATGTACCAATTATTTACAGAATCATTGATATGGAGTACTTGCGTTTGGCAAACAGGATGTACTTGGTTTACCGAAGTAGAATCTTTTTGTCATTTGAAGAAAACAGTTAAAGCCTTCAAAAGTACCTTTATCCCTTATCCTTTACCCTTTATCCTACATAATAGTCGAAAGGAAACCTTTTTCTTTGATTTTTATTTACTTTTATGTATTTTTTTGGAAATGTAATTAATAATACGATGCAACCTCGTATAATTTTTCAAATGAATTAATAGAAATTATTTGTGTTTATACGACAGGTTCTCAGAGATCACCAAGATCAAGAAGGCAGCGTACTACTAGTCTATCTCAGTCTAGCAAAAAAACTTCTGCAGAGTCTATCCTTAGAAGTAAAACTAGAACAATATACACAGCTGGTAGACCACCATGGTACAATTCAGCTGGGCAGCAAGTAGAACCTTTTGTAATTGGTTAGTAATAGAAACATAAAATATATTTATTACTTTAAAGGGAAAGAATGTACAATGCTATTAATAGTTTTGTTTTAGGTATTTGTGGGGGCAGTGCGTCTGGGAAAACCACAGTTGCAACAAAAATTATAGAATCTCTAGATGTACCTTGGGTAACGCTTCTTAGCATGGATTCATTTTATAAAGTATGAGAAAGTTATAAATATTATTGCATAGAGAAGAATGCAGATAGTATATTCAATTTTTCTTATAGGTTTTAAATGAAAAACAACACGACATGGCTGCGCGGAACGAGTACAATTTCGATCATCCCGACGCGTTCGATTTTGAGTTACTTAAAACAACGCTACAGCGTTTAAAGGAAGGTAGAATGGTGGAGGTTCCTATCTATAATTTCGTAACACATCGCAGAGAAAGTAGAACTGTATGTAGATATTTATAAGTGCATAATTGTTAAACATACTTTGTACATATAACGTTTGCTTTTTGTTTTAAAGAAAACAATGTATGGTGCCAATGTGATTATATTTGAGGGAATATTGACGTTCTACAATGTCGACGTTTTGAAGGTAAGTCAATGTATTGTCAGGAAAGCAGAATGAGTGGGTTTGAAAAACAGTACTAAGGTACGAAAGTAAGAATCAAATTACTACTGATCTCCTTCATTCGATTGGTCAAGATGTGCGACATGAAGGTGTTTGTTGATACTGATGCTGATGTGAGACTTGCTCGAAGATTGCGTAGAGATATATCGCAAAGAGGGAGGGACTTGGAGGGTGTGCTAAAGCAATATAGCACTATGGTACAACCCGCTTTTTATTATTATATAGCTCCATTCATGGTTCACGCGGATATTATCGTACCTCGTGGCGGAGATAACGAAGTCGCGATAGAACTCATTGTACAGCACGTACATACTCAGCTTCAACTGGTAAAATTATCGGTTTTGTAAATCTTGCTCTCTCTTATTCTGTTTACTTTAGTTCATTTCTTGTTCTAGAGGGGTTTCAAACTCAGAGAAAAATTAGCTCATTCTTATATTGGTCAGCCATTGCCATCTTCTCTCTACCTGCTTCCAGATACACCACAGATAAAGGGTCTCCACACATTTATAAGAAACAAAGAAACATACAGAGATGAATTTATATTTTATTCCAAACGTCTAATACGTTTGGTTATTGAATACGCGTTGTCTCTTCTACCCTTCGAGGTAAATTTTGATACACAGTGCTAATGAGATGTGACTAACGTGACTTTTAATTGTCACTTACAAAGATGCGTTTATAGGATGTAAGAGTAGAAACACCACAAGGAGTATTATATGACGGAAAACGCGCAGCTACGGATAAAATATGCGGTGTTTCCATTTTGCGTGCTGGTGAAACTATGGAACAAGCTGTTAGGGACGTATGCAAAGATATTAGAATAGGAAAGATACTTATACAAACCAATCAACAGACCGGAGAACCAGAGGTAAATGATGTAATTTACTTTTCTAATTTGCCACGATCATTTAAATATTGACACAAAAATTATCAATATTATCTTCAGCTTTATTACCTTCGATTACCAAAAGATATTAAAGACTACAAAGTAATATTAATGGATGCAACAGTAGCAACGGGTGCAGCAGCCATTATGGCTATCAGAGTTTTATTGGATCATGATGTTGCTGAGGAGAACGTGTTACTCGTATCTCTACTTATGGCAGAATCAGGAGTACACTCGATAGCTTACGCATTTCCACGTGTAAAAATCGTGACGTCCGCCTTAGATCCTGTGATAAATGAGAAGTTCTACGTATTGCCTGGTATCGGTAACTTTGGAGACCGATACTTTGGAACCGAGCCATCAACCATCGAAGATTAATACAACTTAAGATCTTATACTTCAATTTTCGAAGCTATTTAATCTGTTATAATGGAAATGCAGTAATCTCATATATCTTTAATAAAATTTGTGTTACGCTGGGGAATATATGTATCGTTTATATTCATTCTATCTACGATATACAAATTTCAACACCAATCTATCTAACTGCGCGGTTAAGGAGACGTTGTATCGATGTTTGAGCCAACGACGCCTCCTTCCGCAGTGGTGCCCGCGATATGTAATTGTTTGTAATCTCCTCTTGCATTTGTCCTATGGGAACGGCGCCAAGAATCCAAATGGCCAGAGCTGACGTTACTCGATTGTCCCAAAAGATACGCGATCATGCGATCGAGTGCGGCCAAATCTTCACTTGTACTGCCAGAATTACCCAAACCTTCTGGTGGATTAAAGCCACTGGGCGGTGCCTCTGGCTTCTGTTCAATATTTCTAATTCTACGTATTCCATTGCTAGCGGGAAGTTCAAGTTTTGATGTAAACTGCGTAAGCGGTAGATGGCTTTTAAATTTATGCATAAATAGGATATCGTTATAAATTACGAGATTTCTAATATTTTAATTACCTCTTCTGGATAGTGTTGACCATAACTCGATCTCTGCAGGATCTTGCGGAATGTTTCGTCTACAGCTTTACGCACTGCTTCGTTTAATGTTTGTTCCAATACTTCTTTTTTTTAAATTTTGCGTTAAATACCATAAAACATTAAATATAAAATATATCATGTTTTTAAGACAATGAAAGGATTTTAGAAACTTTTAATTTTCTTCTCAGTCACCTCGATTTTCTTCTTATTTCCACTCAACTAGCAAAGGCAACAAATTTTATAACAGAAACATTGTAATTACCTCGAGTCCTTGGAGCTGTTATCTGATGTTCTTATCACGGACCAAGCGGATATCGTGTTCCCAAAAGCGACGTAGTTCCGGCGTCGATGTGCATGGCGCGACTACTTCCTTAATCTAACCGGAAACCACAAATCTATTTTCAGAACAGATATTCTACGCCTTTTTTACCATTTAATTAAACAATACCGAATGTGTTCCTTATTAAACAAAAGCATGACCAAAATTTTTCAACCAACCATTTTCCACGTGTTACGTCCGGTGACTGTGTACGTGACCCGGAATCCATCCCTCGAGGCTGCCATTAGCTGTGCAAATATAATTAGTCGGACCGCAATAATCCCAAGGAACTGTAATAAAACTAAGCATTTGTATTTTATCGTTAGGTCCCTTAATCGTTATAATATATATTCAAGTCCAGACGTTCCTTATGGTTATTGCTCCATCAGCTAAAAAATTAGAAGGTCGGGTTTGTCCCGTGTCCAACGGTCATTTCCACCCTCAAGTGACCGGTGATGGGGCGACCAACACCCAGCAATAGTTTTCCGCTGCGACAGGATCGTCACCGAACTTCGCTGGTTTACCATCGTCAGATCAGTCATCATCTCTAGACTGGTTCAACATTTTCAGATCAGCCAACATCTCTGGATTGGTTCATCATCTTCAGACGAGTCAACATCTCTTCACTGTCTAGATCTACTTTGGATCATTCATTCGTTTAATTTATATCTATACGCACCGAACGAACGTGCCTATGTCTACAAGTTGTTGGAACAAAGTGTAAATTGTAACCTGTTAATTCGGGTTATAATCGATTCAACCACCTCTATTATCCTAAACGAATTAGGGGATCGAACATTTCGTGGCATCGATTGTATAATCGTAACGGGAATTTACGACTGCCGTTGACGCGCTTCCTCGCGATCGCGTCTCTCCGCGAACGGTCGAACGCCACGAGCAAAAGCAATGGTTTTAAGAATTTCCGAATTTTAAAACTGATAATTCTTACAAAATTAGAATAACGAAACAGAGCTCTGAATCGCGTGGAAATTTTAAGAAACGATGCACAATTAAGATATTATTTGATAAACCTGATTAGCACATCGTGTCCTTTTTATAAAGATACCACGAAGAATACGTTTCAATTATTAATAATTAATAGAAAGAAATTTTTTTTAATTCCCTCAAAATTTTCCTTTAGCCAATTAATCAGCAGATCTACTCTACTGATATCGCTTTAGCGTCGTTGTATTTGCTTACGTAATCACGTGACAATAATATCGTGATATGAGAAATTATTAGGAAAATGACATCACGTGCGAGAGGCGATTTGTCGCGTTTTATCTTCGAGAAATCAGCTGTTTCGCGACCTTGCTCACCTTCAACGCGACGATGGCCGTGATAAAGACGCACATGACGTTACAAAGGTCAAGCACGCGCTGATTATCCCGTTGCAGAAGAATTCGACCGGCAGGTAATCGGTGTACACATAAACGTACGAGGTGTCGTAGTCTGTGTACGATTCTCCTTTCATGTGCGGCATTTTAATCGGTCGATAGATTAGCCATATACATCCGAGAGCCCAGAATAAACCTTGCGGGAATAAATTTCATCGATTGCCACGGTCAGATTAACTGCCATTCATTAATCACTGCTGATGGAATGAGAACGCCGCACGGTCGCCGATACCTCTTTTCCTATCTATCTTCCCTCGCGAATTATTCCGTCTGTCCGTGTCGATAGCTGGCCAATTTCAATGTCTCTTTCGCGGATATAGAGATATATGTATTTCGATTTACGGGATCGTGAATAAATAAGCGGGGAAAAACAAGTGAATTCTCCACTCGATCGTTAAGAAGGTTTTTAAATAATTTATAGAAAAACTGGGGAAATACGAGCCAATGAATCTCTTTTATAGAGGAGAAATTTTTAATTTATTTGACTGCCACGTTGGCCATATTTCTCCTGTGACGCCACGGTGATCGTTGGTGACCGGAGCGCTTGAACTTCTTACAATTGTAAAAATTGAACGAAAATTGATAGTTGGGACATTTTGAATATAACCGATAAACAGAAGATACTTTGAAATAAAAAGTGCCCCATTGAGCTATTAGACATCTTTATTAGAACACGAATAAAAAGAAAATCGGTACAAATCTTGCATCTGTGGCGTCCTGAGTGAAACATGTGATTTCGGCGTGGCAGTCAAACTGTTAAAATTATCCTTCCAGGTATTAAATATGTGTTTTACTATCCCCTCACACATTTAGAAACTATCAAGAATTTCATGTTAATTGTGATTAATATTATAGGATAGTATCGTAGACTAACATTAAAATAGCAATTTCATGTTAATCACCAAGTAATATAAGAGACAGTACTTGGGCGGACTGGACTGCCTAAGCGAAAGGGTTAAACAAAAATAAATTTGGACGAAATTCTATACAAGTTCATTATTTTATATAAATTTAGTTATAAATTAACCATTGTCTAAGTTAAATTATAAAAACTGTTATTTCATTAATCACCGGTTATTTTGACCTCACACGGTAAGAATAGGTATACACAAAGTGTCGGTAGGTTTAACGTTACGAAGATACATCCCACAACCTTTTGGCTAAGTCATCCTTGATGGGTGTAGCATCAACGCCACACATACCGCTGTACGTGCACTGAGTTGGAATTACGCTGGAAATTGTTGGAAGGTGAACGAAGACGTTTGGAAAAGCTTCGTGGAGGGGAAATACCGAAGACATTAATTCACCTTACTATGGAGTTCATTTTCACGCCGATCCCCATTTCCGTGAGCCAGTGGAGGCAATTCTCGCATGGTTCCCCAGCTGGTACAGGAAATATCACCTTTCCAGAGAGATAAAGCCAGAGAGTAATAGGAAATGGAAATAATTAGCGTTACTCTCTTACCTCGTAATACACGTTTTCCTTGTCCCTACACCAAATAACGCGTTCCACTTTCAGCTTCTTCAGCAGCTTCTCTAAGACCTTCGAAAATAATAGCGACAGATAAAACAGATAGAAGAAGCTTGTATCAAGTCTTCTGTCGCGCTACGTTGTACAATGGGGCATACAATTCTTTTTTCTCTCCAGTTATCTCGGTTGCAAGATGTCTGGGTAATTGGATGCGATTTACTTTGTAAGCCGAGGCTAGTTTATTTCTGTAGATTCTTTAATATTCATTCGTTCTTTATTTTCTCAAATTTAATTTCTGCTTTGCTGTCAAATTGATAAAATAGTAAGTAATTAATATAATGAAAGGAAAGTGAAAGTTAAAAGAAATTCCTGTTCTTTCAACTTGCTTCAGCCTCATTATTCCTTTTTCTAAACTTAATTTGTTTTTTGGCATTAAACCGATAAAATAATCGATGTACTAGTTTGATTAGATAGTTAAATTATTAAATATATAATTCTTCTGTTGAAAATAAAGTAGTGGATGATATATGAGATCGACGAGGTCGAACAATGTAAAATGTTATCCAGTATTGGAACTATATCAGTGATATTCTGTTACTAAAATTATTAATATGCTATTATTGAAAATTACATTCTACGTATTAATAAACGAGATTGGTATTTTATGTATCAAAACAACAGTTCATGGATATTCCAAAGCAGCCATGTCATGAGTCTCTAATTGAGGCTAAATAAACCGAAATTACTCAACGATAGTAAAAATAGAACGAAAATAACGTTCGTCTATCAAACGAAATTGTAACATCGCAATAATTGAAAGAATACTCTGTTGTAAAAGAAGCACAATAAATTTCCATTTGGTGTAAAGAAATCTTAGTTAGTGCCCGATTAAATAAACTCCTATTGAATATATTCGAACGTATAAAAAACCGTAGATAGCGAGAGAATCGGTAAACTTCTATTATACGAATTGTTTATCCCCCGATCGACTCATATAAAATATAAATGGAGTTGTGTAAGAAGCATTTCCAATTTAACGTTTAATTGCTTTCGTGGAATCGTGAAATACGTCGAATGACGTAAAAATTGTTATAATTTCGCTTTAAAATATTAGGTTATCCCATAAGTTCGTTCCGTTTTTCGAGCGGTTATATACGTTAAGATTGTTTACATACCTTTCAGTTTCATGAGAAAATGTAATCCCCATCTCGTTGTACAACTTCTTCCCATTTTTCAAGTGCATTGGTCCCCTTATTGCCTTATTTATTATGTTCATAAATCGACACATGAAATGTTTACACAAAAGTCAGCACGAACTTACGGGATGACCTAATAGCAAATGACGTAAAGTTTCGCCAATCTTCGTTCAGATCGAACCCTATAATTGTAAGCTATAACTTCAGACTTAGATTTTCATTGCGCTACCTCAGAATCCCAACAGAAAATCAATATCTTTCTATCTCATCGTAGCGGTTGAGGATTAAAAAGCATAATATATCGTTTCCATTGACACGAAAATCGGGTCACTGTCACGCCGACCGTCTTCGACTTCGAAGATGTCGCCTATCGGCCAAATCATCCTCGATTTCGTTTGCCTAAGTCGTACATCGACTTTTGGTCCAACTGGCAATTTTTCTGGTTTTTCGATCTTCTTCGTTCGTTTCAAAGGCAGACCGAAGATCAACTCATGCTCGTAACTAAACGTAGATACGCAAACTAAAAATACGACACCGCCAGGCATTGGGATTCGCGCGACAGTAGACACAATCGTGCAGTTTATACTGACGTTTTCGCGAAGTTTGGTTCTTTCTGATCTAACCGTTCGATCTGGAAACGATCGTCGAAGCACCAGTTTCATTAACGAGCCGCTAGTCGTTTTATTGCTCCGGCTTTAATCAGCGAGAAGTTGGCTACGAGTTAGTTGAAGGCTTCGTTCGTTGTCCTTGATGGGTTTTTTTAGTTTCATTTATTATTACGCTTTTTAATTTCTATCTATTCTTTCCTCTTTTCATTTCAATTTCAAACGAGTGGAAAATTCTGAATTTATCGTAAAATATTCTTTCCATAATGTTTAAAAAATTTTGGTTTTTATCATAATCTTTGGCAAGCTTTTAGTTCAGAAGCTATAAATAGATCTTAGAAAGAGGAAAGATAGTTCGTTGAATAATAAACTTTGGTCAAAGTGCCAAAAATTTGGCTCAGTTGCGAGATCAGTGACCATTCTACTTACACGTTGAAATGCGTTTTAGTCTAAATTGCTCGGTGACTCCAAAAACGTATCTGCTTAGTTTTATGTTTTAATTAGAAAGGAGGAACGTAGGATAAATGTGAGGAAGATGTCGAAGAAGGGAAGGAAATTTTCAAGCGCCAAGATAATTGCGAGACAAGCACGTTATTTCTTTTTTTTTTTTTTTTACGAAATAAACATTTATTTTAACAAATCAACAGCGTAAAGACTAGCGTCTAGAGACTAGTCCGACATTTGTCTGATCTAGGTAACTAGAGGCCGCCAGGAATATATCGCGCGAAGGGAAATTTCGAACTCTGCCGCGATTTTTACGAAAATTGAGAATCCTTCTTTATCTCTACCAAAAAAACCCCTCGCTTTTGAAGCAAATATTATTCAAGCGAGATGTGCGTGAAAAATGTCCTCCCTAAACAACGAGTTCGAAGGAAACCCTACTGCCATAATTGACAAGAACTCTGTGACATCGCGTTAATCGCGGTCTTGGTCGAAGATACAATTTGTCAGGACACTTTTCTTTCCAAGTAGAAATATTTTTCATTCGATCGCGCAACAAGGTAACGTTATCGGGAACGTAATAAGGAAGCAGCTTACAGAGTAATTTTTACGCGAACGATCGAAGCGTTCATAGATCGAAAATGAAAATCTATCAGGGATGAAATTTTATTCGGATCGATCATGCCGTCGAATATTGCTAAAAGTACTTGGACGCGACTTTTAATGCTTTTAAAGTTCCTTTAAATTCATTTCGCGGAAAAGTTTACTTCCGAGATAATTAGATAGAAAAGTTGCGGAATGGGAAATATTTCGAAACTTGGAAGCGCTAAAACTCCTATCGTGGAAAGTATCTTTTTCTTTTATACGTAAATACGTATATCTTTGTGATTAATTCTAGAGGAAACGTACGTATACGCGCGTTCATAGAAGTGGCAGAACTTTATAAGAGCAACTTTTGAAATACCAGTTAAGACACGGTATTAAACATGATTACGTCCACGCTACGATTATTTTCTACTACCTTCCAACGTATTCCGCTTCATGAATATTTCCAAAGTTGTTCTTAGAGTCCACTATCAAGATAATTTGACGTTTTAATTTAATTTCATATTTAACTTCGTTCGATTCAACCATTAATTCAATTTAATCTAATTTATCGCCCGTTAAAATAATCAACTACCTATCATATTTAACATCTTATATTAAACATTAAAGTAACTCGGTGTACATATTTAAACCACTATTACATTTCCACGAAAGTTTACACTCTTCGGAGTTTCTTCGATCTTTCTCGACGATCGTATCTTCGACCAATTCAAACGCCATCGACGATGACATTAAATCTCTAAACGATCGAAAGCTAACAAATCGATTTCGTTCAATTCCGTAAGCATCTAATCAATGGCTGGCGAGTGCCAGCGTAGAATTATTAATTAATCGATGAATATCTTCAATTCTCATAAAAACCGGAATTCTAGAGTTTCCCTTGGCAGCTCCCCGCCATAGTTTCACACTTCGCCTTGTCACAATGTTTGTTTCACCCGTTTCGCGTCGCGATAAACCATCGTAACAAATTTGTTATGACTAATTAGTCATCGCGATTAACTTGCTATCTTATCTTGCTAAGAAAAATTTCTTGCCTTTTCCTCTTTTTGGCTTTTCCCTCGACCTTCTTACGATCTTTCCCAGTATCTTTCGTTTCTTGTCTCGTTATGTACATACGGTGGTTTCATCGAATGCGTTAAGTACAGACCTACGACGCTTCCGCGGCTGTTTTTCTACACGAGACTGTTAGTCAGTTATTTATTTATTTATTTAGTTAGTTACTTTTTATTTTCTGTTTTCTGCTTCTTTTAAGGCCATACTTAAGGAGAGGAGGAGCGTTTCGTTTAAACAACTTTCATGTCTGTCTGTGTGTGTATATGTGTGTATGTATGTATGTATGTGAGTTTGCGTTCGACAGCGTGAAAAAGATTTCGACGATTGTAATATGGTGAGTTCTATTAGAGATGCTCGGTATTCTTATTTTCCAGCATCTTTTCGACACTTTGCTTTGTCGTTTTCTTGTTGTTGTTTCGATCGTAGAGATTCTTCGTCTGTATGATTCGAGAGATCACCGTGTTCGAACTAGTTTGATGCAGTGATCCTCGTGAACTTCTTTGGGGAACAGATAATGATAGGCAACAAGTTTTCTCTAAAATTTACGCGTACTTTTGGATGCCGAGTGTGGTATTTTCTTTTTTTTCGTAGTTGAAAATTCGCAAGAATCGCTGCAAAAAATCTAGCGTGAGAGTAAAATGAGTAATCTAAAGGGGGACATGGTTGTTTTTGAAAATACGGAAGTCTCGTTGGAAGAAAACTGTGAAGTTCGATAGAGCGAATGTTCGGTAAATATAAATAAATGGCAATTTTTTTCCATTTGCAGATCAATTTGGATTTCATCGGTCGATCGTATATTACGCGCAATTATTTTATTTTCGTTACACAAGGAAAAAGAAATTCTCGAAGAATCAGTGTATCTTCTATTCTACAAAGAGAAGAATATTTCATAGAACGAAGCGAACAAACAGATATAGCCGAAATGGAGACAATTTGGAATTTGTCAATCAATGGTATTTTCAACTCTCGCTGTGTAGAAATAAAAGTAATAATATCGAACAAACTGAATAATAAATAGACTATTCTCTGAAATGAAGATAAATTGAAATCTATCGATCAATTGTATTCTTAATTTCTGTTATATGAATAATAAATAAATCCTAGAAAATACGCTCTTACGAAATATCGAGACAAAGGAACAGCCTCAAGTCTCTCGTTTTCTTCTCCCCGACATTTCCATATCTTCAAAATACAACAGGAATAATTAATCGTCCCCGTTTTTACTTTACATCAGTGTATATACGCCATATGGCGTGTCTAAATCTAGACTCGCGTCTATAAACTCGAAAGCGAATCGCACGACGATTTCAGCGTTGCGTATCGAGTATAATACCAAACTTGTACATATTATACATATATATATTTATATATATATACTTCATTTTCGAAAGACTATTTAGCGTTGGTGTTACCAAAGAAACTGAAAGAAAGAAAAAAAAAAAAAGAAAAGAAAAAAGAAAGAGATCACCACGTTCACATGTCATGATTTAATCGTCATTTAAACGCAACACGTATCAAGGTCCCTCGAGTTTTTCCCACAAAGTCACCCTTTTTATACCTTCAATCTCATTCTCCTTGTTTTTCCTCTTCTTCCTCTTTACAATATACCGGAAGGTTCAGAGTTTGCTGCTAGGATATTTTTAGGAATCTTAAGGCCACGATACCAAGTTAATGAGCGATCGTTAAAACGAGTCGTCGCTACAAGGGATACGCGCTATTATGGCGTCTAAGAGAAAGAAATCGCGTGCTTTTTCTGGTTCACGATCTTTCTCAGCACGCAGAAAGCGACACATCGACGAAGAATCGTCGGTGGTTCAAAAATCTTTCGTTCCTGCTGATCGAAAGCATCTCCCTTCCAATGGACGAATCATTCTTCTCAGGAAGCATTTGAAAAATCAACTACCAAAAAACGTTCCTCCGAGTCTATTCGTTAATACTTTTCATCCATCAGTCGTGCTACGGAGGAAACGAGATGTATCGTCGGTTTAAAAAAATAGCACTCTCTCTCTCTCTCTTTCTTTCTTTCTTACTTACTTTCGCTCTTTCTCTCGCTCTTGCACTCTTTATTTCACTCGTATCACTTTCATGGTCGAATATTCAAAATGGATTCACACGATCACCGAGTATCAAAAGAGAACGCAATCTCGACTGAATCATTCTCGTCGAAAAATGGTAACATCGCTATATCGAAAATCACGCTACTACAACGTCAACTGTATTATATATCATTGTGTCAACGATTCCTTCGATTAAACCAACCGAGAAAATACTTGTTTGTCTCCTCTGAGATCGAAGAATTCTACCTAAGTAACGTATTAGGTCGCCTAATAAGTTCGTTCACATTTCTTTGATATTTAGATGTTTTTAACTTCGGTCCAGTCTCATCCTTTTTTGGATATCGATGGATAGTTAATTCTGGAATATTCAAAACGTCAGACTGAGCTGCCTTGTACTGGAATTTCATTCTCAGTTACGGTTCTTAAATATGCAGGAATCAAAATGATATTCACCGAATCGTTCTTTACAAGTGCTTTTTCTGGGTTGGCCTTGATCTTACTGAAGGTTGGTCATTGGTCAGCTTGATCGCTTATCGTTCGGTATTCGTAAAATAACGTCGTAGAGACGACGAACTTATTGGACGATCTAATTTAGGGTGTCCCGAGAGATTGTCCCATAAATTGATCAATGAATCATCAGTCGCATAACTTTATTTCTCTTTCGGTCGTGAACTTGCGTCGAGTAATCCTATTATTCTCTAAATTATCAAACGTCTTGAAGATTCCCTCTCACCGTGGCTGGTAGACCAAAGAGAGAGAAACACAATTCCAATAAATACGATTCAGAGAAACACGATTCAATAAATTATTGCTAAGAAGTATCTACCTTATTCCATTAAGAAATTGTACAAAGACAAGAAGGTAAAGCTTCTCTTATTCTACCTTGCGCAAAGAACCAACAATTTTTTATTTCCCCCGGAAATTATTTAAAAAAACAAACAAAGGACCAATTTTTGGGACACCCCGTACAACTCCAAAACGTTCGTTTCTGCGTGCGAATGAAAGCATCGGTAGTCAAAACGAGGGGTACTTTCCGTCATGTAATCTGGTCCTGTGGAAGAGAACAAGAGCTGTCAAAACAGCTCGTCGTCTCCGGTGTGAGTTCTATTAAAGTGTCCATCCTCGAAGGGAGCGAGATCGACGATCGTCAAAGGGGGAACAAATGTTATTTTCGTTTTCGGTTGAAAGGTTGATCGTATCTCCCTAGAATGGGGCGAAAGATATTAGAGGCACGTCCTCTGTTCAGACCGGAGCGCTAGGTCGTCGTAAGAGAGACGAGAACAACGAACGCCGAGGTGGCCGCCGCCATGGCCGACGAAGACGACGCTCGTCGACCGCGAACGATGACGTCTGTTCCTCGACGATCCCCAAAGGTCAAGCTTTCTCTTCCTCCTCGTCTATCTCCTCCGACGATTCGGAGGAAGAGGTGATAAGGGCGGTAGAGAGACTGGGAACCTGGGCCGAGTACGCGAACGAGCTCATTCGGATCCGTTGAGGATTCCAACACTCTGGCAGGGAATGGGATCCGTCCTCCGTACACTTGTCCGATTGCGACTTCTCTATGGAGCACAGCTCCATCATGGATACTCGCCTAGCGGGTGCCTTCTTGCTGTCTGTAACAGGGAAACTGTTTTGAGGGTTTTAAGTTTTTATGACGGAGGATTGTATGTTTGTTACAATTTCACGTTTTACGTGTAAACTCGTGCAGAAGGTGAATTCAGAATAGGATAGTCAGACGTTTCGCGGTTGGTTTTTCCAAGGATTCGATCTAACGTCCGACGACGTTGGTATAGGATTTTATTTATCAATTATTTATAATGGATCGACACGTTGATGCCGGCAATGATATTCATTTTCTTTGCGAGGCAACGCCGAATGCACGCCGCAATCTCGCGTGATCCACCGATGGTACACGCCGGGCTCAACGTGTTAAACAGGAAACGATGGTTATGTAACGTGAACTAAATACGGTAACGTGCTATGACTCGACAACGCAATTCCCACTTTCTGACTTCTCGACTCGCACTGACTGTTAATTCGTCTTTCTCCCTTAGCATCCCTTTGTTTTTCTCATAGCCCTACCGCGCACGTGTCCGCAACCGTTCGTTGCCAGGGTCAGGTAGGCCGTCTTTTCGCGTAACTATTCGATCGAAGGACCAACGATACATCGAAGGGCCTGTCTGCACTTAGGCTTTCTCGCGACGTTGTTTATGGCTCACCCGATATCTCCTTAGACCTTTCGTCCACGATACTACATTAGTTATTATCAGTTGGTTGCAACGCTATCGCGATATATCGATATAATTCATAATATGTAATTTAAATTATATCAATATCACAGTCGGAAAGAACGGAAGAGACGAAAGGAATAAGGGGAGGAACGAGAAACGGGTCAGACGAAAGAGAAGGAGAAACGGATGGCAATTATACCAACTATGTTACGTTACAGAAATAAAGCACGCGTGTCCGCTGAATTAAAGTACCGTGTGTTTTAAAGATAAAAAAGGTGCATTATCTTAATTTGTCCCCGAAGGTAAGCAGATATAGCATACCGCAAGAAATCTCGGTAATTTTTATCTCGCGTAAGTGGTTTTCGAATATAACTGCAAGGGAGTTGAATCGTAAATTCTATGCGACGTTTATGTCACGTAATAAACCTGCATATTTAGTGGCAATGAAATCACGACTGATAATGTTACATTTCATGGTCCATAACGAGATGTAACTGTTTTATTCTTAATATCCCCCTTTTATATTTCCATCCTTACTCAATGTCGAGTATATTTAATACCTGACTGAATTTACGACGTCTTTAACGTGGTTTATATACCTTGCTACACTTCATCTTTATTAATTATATCTTCTTGAGAAACTGCAAATCTCTGTTGTTCATATCATAAATAGAACTTTGAATTTTTTCTAAAATCGCATACATAGATCTTATATGTCGCATCGTTCAAGGTGCAACATTTTCTTTTAACATCTTAGTTAGCAGTGAAATGTAAAACTTTACGTCATTGTACTGTATCATAACAAGATACTATAGACAGTTCGATGGTTTTTACCGTCTTACCTTTCTCGTATTCACTGAAGGTTTTCGTGGGCGAATCCTCCGTCTGTTCTGTCCCCGTCAACGTGTACTCGTCACGCTCGTCCACAGTTTCCTGGCAATCGATACCATCCGGGGTGCATACGCTCTCACCACGGAATAGACCAATTACTGACTGGACCTTTGGCTGCTCGATTCCACCTTTAATTAGAACCAAGTGTTACTAACGAGGTTAATGAAGATTCATCGAGTGTTTCGGTTCGACCACCTCTAATATCCCCCCCCCCTTTCTCTTGGAACATCTCTGTTAAGAGAAAGTGCACAAAGTTGATCGTTTTTCTAGATTATGCACATAATAAAGACCACAGGCGAGAAAGCTGTGATAAGTTCATTTTGATTTTTTAAGTTTCATCTACTTAGACGCTTTATTCCAAAATCTAATAAGAGGATGTAGCTTTTAATGAAACGAAGAATGTAACTCGTATCGTAGTGCTCGTATCATCGTCTTTATTCCGTTTCCCTTCTTTCATTCGTCGGACGAGGACACGAACATAATTTAAAAATCATTACATCGTATCTATTATACGAAACGAGGAAAATTGCATTTGTTTGAATAAAGTTTGAATATATGGCTCAGGATATTAGCCCATTTCTCATCGAATACACGTTAAGCGAATAAAAATCTATGGTCCACCGCATTTAATGAATTACAGCCGTTATTAACCATTTGTGCTCGTTGCTGCAAGGGAACTTGATAACCGAACATCAACACCATCCGGTTAAATAAAGATTAATAACGTTAGGACATTTAAAAATGGTTTGCATTCGATTGAAAAAAAAAACAGTTATCGTAAATTTTGAGAACCCAATGTTCCGACGTACGCTACTACCAATCACAAGTATCCGGACCATTATTTCCTTCGCGAGATGCAATTTCACGTTTTATACGACAAAATCACCAAATTTTCGATATAACAAAATTCGACGTAACAAATAGGTGTGAAAAATTTGCATTTGCATTTTTCATTTTATTCTTTGTACCAAACGTATATTCAATCGTGAAACTGAACGAAAAGAACGTTATAAACAATGTTTAGCTGTAGCGTGTGTAATTCGACAAATATAGTTACAAGCTCCATCAATTTTTAAATGTTCACATCGACACAGCAAGCCGATAGCAAGGAACATCGATGTTTCAGCTGGCCAAAGTAACCGAAACACCCTGTACATCGTAGGAAAATGTGAAACACAGAGAAGTGCTCGTGGAAGAACTTGGCAACGCAAAAGTGTTCCGAATCGATAGTTCGAGGCTGAGAATATGCACGAAAGATTCGATGAGATCGATCGTGTATGACGCACGATCGATCGTGTATTACGGTGACAAGGTGCTTTGTGTATGTAAGAGTGTAGTGTACGTGTGAGCGTATTTAAAGAGCTCGAAAGGGGATTGGGTAACCCAAAGATCGAAAGAAAAAACGCATTCGCTTTGTAGATCGAGAGAAAAGAAAAGAACGACACAGAAATTTTGAGACCACTTGAAGATAACATTTACATGTTGTTCGGCCGGAAGTCCGAGGCTAGTATCCTCCGAGCTCGTTAAGCTGGCCCGCTCTCGCAAATACGGCTCTCCTGTAAAGTAGCGTTCTTTCAACATTTTACGTACCTTTTTATCAATTAGCCGAATCGACAGTCAGAAATATTTTCTTTTCATACATGAACCTACGATTAAATGTGGTAGATATATAGATACAAATTTTAGAATATAATTGGATATTGGAAAAATTGTTGATTTGGTCCAAGATTATTATTGGTTGATTTTAGTAAATGAGATTTTTAACTAATATTAGCTATGATAGATCAATTAATATTTAACTGATTTATTAACGCTAGAATTACCACGCCAGTCAAAATGATTGGTATTTTAAAATTTCCACTTTGTGTTATATTCTTTCTCCGCGATGATGTAATGATTTTTGCATAGAATAGATAAAGGAATAACATAATAAACTTTAATTTCGTTTTATTCGTTTAGAACGAAAGTAACTTTGTATCATGGTTACTTGTACCGAATACCAGTACCAGTACCAATATCGAATCAACCTTGGTAGGGAATACCTGAAACAACTCGTAAAAGTTTCAAAATATATCACGAATAACTCGAGAGGGGTTACCCGAGCCCCATAGAAAAGTATGTTAAGGTTTCTAGTAGGTGTCGGAGAGTATAATTTGGGTATTATTTTTAAAGATTGTTAAAAAAGGATGATTCGATGATTCTTTCGTCACGAGTAACTCTATTTGATTCTCTAAATAGTCGATACATTTAATAAACGTTCGATAATCCGATAGGAGTAAATTTTTAAGCAATTTTTAAACATCTTCTATTTCGTTCGTTCTACGAATCACCTTTCTTTAACACTTTGTTGATTTAGTGAAAAACAGAGTGCACGATGTAACAAAACTACGACCGAGTATTATCAGAAATTTGTATCCAATACCCGTGGCGAAATGATGTATTCGTGGTATCGAGCGGATTATTTAATCGATCGTACCTAAGAATGTCGCTGATGGGGAACTGTAAGCCAGGTACTCCTTGTTTGAACACCAAGCGGGAAATTCATTCTGTTTAATCGGGTGCCCGGAATCGTAATCGTCTTCTCGCTTCCATGGCAACATGGTCTCCGTGGCTGTTGGTGTCGTTACTCTGTAGGTTTCTACAATTCGACAAATAATACTATTATTACTACTTCGATATTACTAATACAAATCTTGAGACTTGGGAAAAACTTGAGACTTTCGAACAATTCTGTCAGGTATAACGAAGATTTTAAGAGAGAAATGGTTACCCTTTTTATTATCAAGGGATTTAGCAAAAATTCCAAAATCCTTTAAAGAAGGATTTTTAAAGAGACGACGAAACCTCGAAAAAGATATTTCACGCTTCAAAGGTTGATAATTTCCTCTGATACTAAAAGATTCGCGAATACGTAAGAGATATTTCAAAATACGAACGAAATGTTTCGTAGTTTAAAGAAACTTTACGAGATTTGGCAGAAATTTTGGCAGCCGAACCATTTTAATCTTTTTCGCTATCAGAGTATCCGACAATTTCTCTTACGCCGTCGAAAGGAATTTCAAAGACGGTTAAATCGTGCAAAGTACTCGACACTTGCACAAGGAATGGTATTTCCATTGAAAGACGAACGATCTTCGGCGATACTATCAACAACGAGGAAGAACTCACCGTCGCGTCCTAATTTCATATCGGGATCGTCGGTATTTATGGTGTCCATTGAGGTAGTGGTGGTGGCGCCGTGGTGGTTGTCCACATTCACGTTCAACGAGTCTACGGAAATCGAGCGACGGGAAAATTATAACTATGAATCGGGACAGGAATTAGCCGCTACGCCTTTTCTTCTCCTGTTTTATATTCGAAAGACGCGCTTCGGCAAGAAGTCTCGTTGAATTATCTTCCGCGGAACTAATTTGTCAAAAGAATCGGCGCGAGGATGAGAGGATAATTCGAGAACTTTGCGCGCCGTTCTCAATCGACGTCGCGACGTAGCCAAAAGCTTCGCTGAAACGAACGAAAAAGATAGAAAAAAAGAAGAAGAGAAAGGCTGTTCTTACCGGAAGTACGAGCTGTGAAAGTAATCGCCGAGTCCCAGTCCTCTTTGCTCGAAGGCTTTGAGGTGTCTCCGTTCTCCAATTCGTACAGGACGCCGTTGATGTAATCTACGTTCAATGAAAATTCACGTATTCAAACGAGATCCTTTTTTTCGACTGCGAAAAAAGGCGTCGATATCTCTTTCGCCAATTTTACCTTGTGTGAACAACTTCGTCGAGCCATTTTGCTGGAACTCCGGAAAACTCACGTGATTCTGCTTACCGTCCTACGGTTCAGTCGAGAGAAGGAACGACATTTTAATCGCAAATCGTACAGTACATCGTATAATGGAAACTCGTATAAACTCGAAGAACGCGCGTCAACGCGAGAACATTCTTACTTTGAGCAATTTTTTACTGCGCTTGTGACGATGCTTGTGCTCTCCCATCATCCGACGTATGTTCATGTGCATTTTGTAATTGACTTGGGTCGAGAGATCGCGATCGTTCACCGCGTGTCGGCTGTAGCTTAGACGCCGATGCTGCAACAGTTTCGTTCCATGCTGTAGAGAAACGTTTTTGCTCATTCGCCTTCGTTCTTTTCGTTTGTGCAGGATTTTTCTAACATATACATATACATCCACGAATACATACATGCGACACAATTCGTCTAATCGTCGCGGCAAACAAGCACACGCAGATTCAATCGTCGAAGGCGGTTCGAAAGTCTCTTAGAGTATTCGTTGTTCTTCTTTCGATCGCCACGCGTGCGAGCAACTTAAACGAGTTTTACGCATTGCAAATGAAATTAAGCGTTATCGGTGGAATTTTAGCTGTCGATGTCGATTTTCATTTCATCAAGAGAGAGAGAGAGAGAGAGAGAAAGAGAGTACAAAATATAAATTAATATATGGAATTTTAATAAGTTGATCTCAAATATTAATACTCCGTTTCACGAAAACTATGAACAACTATGAAATTTTTATTTCTAAACGCGAGAAGAACGACTTTAAATTCAGACTATCTAAATTCTGACGTGGCTAACGTTGGAAGATAACAATAGAAATTTCCAATACAATTTATTCTATTCATTTCGTCTTATGCGCGCCTTTCTCGAAAACTTTCGCAATTGACGAACACTAAGTCTTCTGGAGTGTGAAACTTTCAAAGCTGCAATTTTCTCAAATCGCAGATCTCACCGCTCGTACCACTCGTCTCCTAAGTCTCGCGTAATACCATTACGTAATATAACTAAAGGATAGAATCGACAGCTCGAGTTCCAAGCAGCGATACGATTATCCTTCGAAAAAAAAATCAGTCCTCGTCAGCGAGGTTTTCAGGGACATGCATACACGATATGTATATATATGTATATATATATATACACGCACATAAAAATCCGAATACTCAGCAAAAAGCGAGTTTCTTACCCTCTTGTATGGCTTGCAAAGTTCTTCGGCCAATAGGTGGTGGATCCTGGCGTCCGTCAAGTCCTTCTTGGAAGGGTTGTACTCCAGTTCTTGGAGATCAATATTCCAGCCCGCTTCAAGCTGGCTGCAACTCGGACTGGAAGGAGAAAGAACGAGACTACATTTTTATGACGGGCTGCCACTTCAAGATCGATACTGTGTTTCGAGGAGGGTCCACCGTTCAATCGAGATACAATGCAGACTTATCTTCTTCGGTTATGCTCCTTGGCCAGGGTGTATACGGGCTGAGTCATGCAGGGAGTCATCGACACCCTACGGCGTTTTGTAACGCTGCAGCATATAACGGGACATTGCATCGGATGGAAAGTTACGTCGTGTCGTGTCCTCTCGATCTCACCGATGTGACGGAACTTTTACAATAATAGAAATTGCTTCTCCTCTTTCTTTTTCGTTAACAGCGTCGTCGACGATAAAAGTATGAAAGTGTATAAAGCTTCTATCAAAGAGGTTAAAACGAAGGGTATAAGAAAATGTACGTAATGCAAGGAAGAGAAGAAACTTTCGTCATTGTTTCACAAGACACCCAAAGGTACTACATCGTAAAGGTACGAAGGTTGTACGACCGATTGATCACAATTTAATAGGTAAGCGATATTTTTATGATCAAGCAAAATGTACATCTCTATATTCGATACTTTGCCGTTAATACGACGAATAGGATTTTTACGGTAATGGAATAACTTGTTCGATTCGTTTCCAGGTTGACGAGTAAGAAAATCATCGAATGAAATTTTCGCGTGTCCTAATTCGTAGAAAAATGTTAAAGGTAAAAAGGATTGTAGTCAGAATATTTTAACTCCATTGTCAATTTTTTGTGACACCGGATTAACGGAAACAAAGCATCGGACTGCGAGGTGGATCGAGCTCAAAGAAATTTCGTTCTCAACGATTTCTTCCGTTTCACCGGGAAAACTTTCCTCGATAATTAATACATTCTCACCAGGGCGACAAAGGGATGGCGTACACATCTGTTGCGATCAAAGAAGCATTCATCGTGCTCCTTATTGTGGAAGTAAACAGGTCAGGTACGAACGAAGATAACTCAGCGTGCGAACGATTGGAAAGGATGGAAAGAGAAACGAAGAGTCGAGGGAAGAAAAGAACGGAGCCCTACCTTCCATTGAACTGTCCTGTGTTGCTATAGTTGCGGAATATCGCGGACATGCTTTCAGTTCCGCTGATATTGCCAATGGTGGACGCGTTCCTTCTAATGTAATCCAAAGCGTCTTTCATCGCGAGCTTCGAGTACGTTTCCAATATTTTCGGTTCCGCGCCACAGTGATCCCTCACTAGGTACGGACGAACGAATTTATTATCGAACCGCTTGAATCTGCGAAACAAAAGAAAGAAACGAGATAATGAAACGAGGAACGAGTATTTAAAGATGAAGTATCAGACGACGCGATCAAAGAATCAATAGATTTAAAAGATCGTTTTAAAAGTACGTCGTTAATATAGATACGTTGGAGTTTGATTTTTATGATATTTCTCAAGATAGCGTCGTTTCTCTTCTACTTGGAATTTAAAATGAATATGTCACGGTAATTATGGAATCTCGATTATTGGAACATCATTTTCGAATTATTCTAAATATTTTGGAAGCTTAAGAAATTCTTTTCGCGTTTGCTAAAAAGATTAGGAAAATTCTTGTCCATCGTGAAACCGTAGTAAATAATTTACGACGGTGAATGTAGTCTGGTGATCAGGATCATCTGCATCCCGCATCACCATCTTCAACGACTCGTGAGTCATCCTACTAGGGGAGAGAAAAGTCAATAAACTTTGCTCGTGTTTTTCAACGTACGGGAAGAATCAGTGGCCGAATGAACGCAAACGCCAGAGAAAATGTTATCTTCGATGTTAACAAACGTTAAACGCTAGTTTGTTGCGCGATGAATGCCATTTTTCAACAACATCTTATATCACGGTTATTTTATGATGAAAAAATATTCCACGGTTATTTTCATTCGTAACTTGTATGTTTGTAAAAGGCCACGGTCTATCGTTTTATTCAACGACTTAACGATATTTTTAAAACAGTTTGCAAAGATGTTCGACTTTACGAGCGTAGATTTTGTTAAATCATTTCAAAACACAGAGAAAGAACGCTAGATTTTACTTTGAAATTGAAATCAATTCAGACGGTGCTTACTTTGAATTACGGCAATAAAAAGCGTAATTTCGTGTTATTCTTCAGCCTGCTACGATATTCGTTATACAACGTAATATATTCAGAAATTATGCATACTTGTCTCGAACATGGTAATTGCCGTGCTTGCCCAAAATGTCCTCGACCCCAGCCATCACGTGGTCCATTATCTGTAAAACGGAGATGCCATTTTCCTTTACTCCGCCGGATTTATCACGCGCTCGTTATTTCCCTTATCCAGCAAGATATTTAAACACCGGTTTACGAAAACATTCCCACATTTGTCCACATTTTCTATGAACGTGTTACGCGCGTTATACGAAACATTCTGAAAGTTCATCAACACTGCAACAACATCCAACTATCGTCGTTATATCGGCAAAATTTTAAACGATTCTGAAAATGTGTTTATTTAGTTACAACACAATTAGCACGAACTTTTTCCTCCTACATCTTCCTGTATCTGCAAAAGTAACGAAGATATTATAACGAGCAAGACATTTTCTTTTATTTGCAAGAATTTTACAATAAATTCTCATTGAGAATTATACGTAAATTATCGTGTGTAATAAGTGATTATCGTACGTTTGATTCTAGCTGAATCTAATGTTCAAATCTAGAGGACGATGTCTTTTTAGCCTACGAATCTGATCCGTCGTGTCAAGTAATTGAGTGACTAATGGGTTTTGGTGGTTGTTAACTCTTATGCTATATCTGTTACCGAATTTGGATATTTCTTCTTTAACTGTGGGTATCTTAAGTATTGTTTCGTTGGTAACATACCAAGGATCTTAGAGTTTTCGATTGGAATCGTTGAAGAGTTTCTATGTTGGAATTACTCGCTGTTCCCCATAGTTGTATCCCATAGATCCAAACAGGTTTTAATACAGCCCTATATAGCATCATTTTACTCTGCGCGCTTAAGTCGGAACGTTTGCCAATGAGCCAGTAGAATTTTTTAAATTTTGATTCAAGTTGTTTGGATTTATCTACGACGTGTCGTTTCTTCCGTCCATTATCACGCCCAGATATCTAACTGAATTTTTGTTTTTAATAGGAATATTATTTATAGTCACCTATATAGTCACTAGGATTGTTTCCACAGCGGTAGTGGACAAGATAAACGAAAAATCTTCTATACTATCGGACTAGCTTCAAATTTTGCCAATACGTACGATCATTACAGCTTCGATGAAATTTCAAAATACTTCGCATTAACGCGCATAATAACGAAGCGTAGGAAACTGCTCTTTTCCTGCAGCAGCGTTCGTTTACGAAAATATGGCTACCGGTGAAAATCAGTGCGCTCTTCTCGTACACATCGGCCAACGAACGATTATTGATTTTCCCGTGTATCGTGGCTCGCTGCTCTTTTTTAATATTTGCACGAACGATAAGGGCGTATAACCACGCGTCCTCTATAATTTATACAACGCGCCGCTGTTCTCCGCTCTTCGTTCGCCGCTCTTTTTCCCCGACGCAACGTACTCTCTCGCTACTTTTTTATTAAACGATCGATCGCAAAGCGCGGCACTTCGCTCGTTATGGCTGATCGCCGGTCTCAGACGTTTCTTTTTTTCCAGGCAAATACAAATAGCAGAAGACAATGAACAACTTACTCGTTCGTGGATCCTCTCGTTCATGGTAGGTTTCTTCTTTTCTGCCCGTTTCACGTTCAGGATTTTCACGAGCGGCTTGATCGTGATTCCCTGGAAATAGAGTTTCTGATAGTAGATCTCTTTTTAATAGAATCATTGTAAACGAATGTGTTCGATGGACAAAGGGTGATATTAAATTGTCGGTTGGCAAATGCGGATTAGATTAGATCGAGCTAGCATTTAGACTGATACTGTTTGTCAGCGAGATATCAAGTCGAAGGTTAAGCGATTGGTATATTTTATGTAGAATTATAAAACGATAAAGAGAAAATTTGAAGGTAAAATCCGTTCTTCGCAAATATTCATTACGTTATTCTAGTGTGATGGAGTTCTATAGCTGGAAGATAGACAGAGTAGATTGAAAAATGATATTTTAAGCGCCGAATATAAAATATTTAGGTGACTGCATACTTTTGTAACTGATTGTAAATGTATACGAGTATTAGATAGACGATCTACACGTAGAAACAGAAAAAGAACATCAGAAAGAAGATTTAAATTTAGGGGTATTGCAGAAGAATATTAGATTTAAATGTGGGGCTCTAAACGAGGAAATTTAATTTAATTTAACGTAGAAAGGGAACAGGAATGTTAAATCGAAGATTCAAATGTAGAAATAGAAGAAGAACGGTGATTTTTGCATTGCGCCCAATTGTACCTATTTTTGTGATATCTTGTCTTAATCGCAATTACAAATTTAAATTGCCAAATATTTTATCGCACAATTATGTGTATTACTTTAGACACGTTTCCAGAGAATTTCAATACACCGCCAGATATTACACCGATGGCTGATTAACCCTTTGCACTGCTATGTCGAGTGTGACTCGACATCAGTTTTTGTCTCAGCAGCTCCTTTGTCGAGTTCCACTCGACGTTCTTTCGGTCCCACCTTTTTTGTGAAACGTGCGAAAGAAAAGCAGGATTGCGTCCTGGAAATTGTTTCGAGATATATCATACGCTTAAAAATTAGAAAATACAACAACAGTGCGAATAAAATTGATATTTAAGTGAATTTCTTTCTTCCTTTATTTATTTAAATTGTCGTATTTTTTAGTTAAAGTAAATTTCAAATAAGACACTTAAAGCGTTGGGAGCTGCTGGCAACGAAATTGAAATAAAATTCCGAGTGCAAAGGGTTAAAGGGTCGTCGTTTAACTGGCAGGGTGGAGTCGAAATAACCCTCGCGATATTTTTTTTAGTATTTCCAACGTATTACAGCTATCCTCTCACGATATGTTATTTATATTTAAAGGAAGGTAAAATTAGGAATTATGATTTATTATAATCATAACAAGCTTTTATATCTACGAATCTATTCACATAATTAGCAAGGAAACGAATGGTTGCAAGTCTAATTTTAAATTAATCGTTCAATCCGTCTATTTAATATTTAGATTCCGACATTTGCATATTATCAATATTTATACATCGAGCATGGTAGCATTTATGCATCTACGGTCAAGAGTTGACATTAGTTTCCATTGATTTACAGTGGCGAACGAAAGAAAGTTTAACGTGTAAACGTCAATGAATTACAAAATGGAATAACGTTTAACGAAAGCAATGAATAAATATAATATATTTCAGGCGTTCTGTGTAAAAATAATCACCTAAATATTATCATTATGTTACGATGATACAATCAAGATATCAAAGGAAAACACGCTGCAAAGATTATTATTACCCAAGGGTCGTTTCTTTCAGAAGCTTCGAAAGTCCCTGAAGACTTTTCGCACATATTTGAGTGCATCTCTTTTTCTTCCATATCCTACGTCGCGTTAAAATGCATGCAGAGACGTATAGCGACATGAATTATCGAACAAATATTCTTGAAATAACATACGTACCTTTTACAAATGTTAATAAACTTTCTAATCGTAATCAATCACCATGCTAATACTTTCTTGTAGCAAATTTACTATTTTTAACGAGCGAACTTTCTTTTATCCGCTATTGTTTATGGAATACTCCTCTGTCGATTGTTCATACGAATTATCCTTGGAATTTTAGGAGTTAAATCAAGTTCACGCGTATTCGAAAAACTTGCAAATTCGATTTTCTCGGAAACGAAGCTTCGTACGACAAAATATTTCTCTAGATCTTTCGCTTAATTCTATACGAGCAACCAGCCTTGTATCACAATTTTTCATACACCTTGTATATAGAATTTAGAGGACGCGACAGGCTTTTTGCACGTGTGCAGCGTGCCTTTTTGTTAGCTGTGTTATAAATACGCAATCGACGATGACCTTTCTTTATGTCGATACTCATCGATTGCCTGGCTCTATTATAAATCTGCACTACTAAAGCATAGTGATTGCGCGTATTATATTCGAACGCATTATAGGTCGGTACGAATTGACAGGTGGCTCTTTACTCCAGTGGATCACAGGAAAGAAGGTTTAAAAAGTTTAAAAGGTGAAAGGTGCAGAAAGATTATTAGAGGGAAGATATCGAAGATTAACGAAAGACTTGTAATTCAGGGAAATTAATTTCATTCGATATTACATCGTTAATTTCATTCTATAGAAAGTTGTTGGGAAAGTTCGTACGTAGAGTTTTCAAGATTAGGGGACGGCTATTTATTAAAAGCTTCTGTGAATAAAGTAGATGATGTTTCTATTTATCAGATATTGGACATTAAATGGAACAATCGACGAGGAAAGGAATATTGACCATATTGGTCGATGGGAAAGAGCTGACAATCAATCGAGGTGTCCATATTTATCTGCCATAAATACTACTTCTTTGTTAAATACGTTATTTATTCTGATTTTTACGTAAATTCCTTCAATGGAAAGAAACACGGTACGTATTAAAAGATAGACAAAATTTTGGAAAATATTTTCATTCGAGTAAATTAATTTAAACGAAGAGATAACTTGATACGAATAATTGTAATATAGAGATCTTATCTTTGCGCGTGTCTTGGGACAAAAATATCACGAGACTGGGTGGAAAAATCCAATGCAATTTATTAACACTTCCTACGTAGTTATTCGCTTTAATTTCGTCGAATTTCTTCGCTGACGAATTAAATCGAGTTTAAAAGAAGCGTGGCCAAATAGAATAGCAATGTAATTAAACTGCAACGGTTAAAGCGCCTCGAGCAAAAAACCACTGGATAGAAAAACATGCTCCTTTCATCCTGAAGGCGCGTCCTGTTTGCGACCTCCGCGGAACTACCGCTCTGGGTCTCCATTAAGTCTAGAAACACCATCGACTTTGTCGTGCAGTCGATCGGAAATTCGATATCGACGGCACGCTGCGCGATATCCGGCACGGTCCTTTTGCATAGCGCGATAACTTACAAGAGAAATGCCGGAGACATTGTAAAATTTCTAAGGCAACGCTGAAGAAGACATCGTCGAATTTCTTGCGCGTAGAATGGCGGACAAAAGAACGTCTCGCTTGCAGTAGGCGTAGAAAGTATTTGTCTAATGATCGGTTACGTCTAAAATCTTGTCATTAGGTTTACGAGGCGATATTTCTGAGAAACATATGTTATACTGTATGGCAAGATAAATATAAAGATACATAGAATGTAATTGTTTCGTTTAAAGCTTCGTCCTCGAGAAGATCGAAGATTTGTCAGGTACACGGGCGGAAGAAAGTTTATAAGATAAGAAGCACAGGAAGACACCATAATTTTAATTTTGACAAATTTCCAAGATTCGAGTAGTAATCTCCTCCCTTTGGCTCGTACCATGATTTTCGATGCATCCTATGTATACACGCGTGCACACATGCAGTGTAAAAGAAAAGAAAAGGAATTTCCTCCACGTGGTATGTTCACGCGTATACCGATATTACGATCGGATATTATAACGCTCAGTTATATTATATTAATATTAATATTATAATGATCAGTTATGTCTAAAATTTTGTCATTAAGTTTATGATGTGATATTTCTGAAAGACATATATTATACTTTGTGCCAAGGCAAATAAAAAGATACAGAATGTAATTGTTTCGTTTAAAGCTTCGTACAAACACAAGAAAGTTTATAAGGTAAGAAGTACAGGAAGACACCATAATTTTAATTTTGACAAATTTCCAAGATTCGAGTAATCTCCTCCCTTTGGCTCGTACCATGATTTTCGATGCATCCTATGTATACACGCGTGCACACATGCGGTATAAAAGAAAAACAAAAATAGGAATTTCCTCCACGTGGTATGTTTACGCATATACCGATATTACGATCGGAAATATTATAAGGCAGTATGTTTGCGTTCGCTAAACGGTGTGAGGTGATCGTTGTAAAGTCGCGCGAGTCGAGCAAAACTCGACAGTTCGATAGTAGTTGCCTGTAATGACAAAATGACCGAGACAAGTAGTGAATGTTCGCGTATTTCCCGGTTAACGCGTATCCACGATGCTTAGTAGTACAAACTGTGATAACAGGTTCCGGCATATGAATTCCCATACGTCGCATCGCTGCTAGCCTTTTATGGAACGTTATTAGGTAGTTTCCACGAGCAACGATCAAATCGAATATAAATGTTTCAGCTACGTTTGTATATTTCCTTAAATTCTTTCCATATATCTTGGTTTAGCGAAATGAAGGAAATTGTGTTCTTTCCTTGGTATAATCTTCTGTTATTTTTAATAAATGTCTTGGAATAATTTATACATGCGTTGAATATCTACGAATGTTTCGGATAGTACTAATATTAAAAATTAGTATGATTAATGCTCAAAGACGAAGAAATAGCATTTCGTCTTACGTAACTTTATTTCCTGAACATTTTCTTTTTTTTTTTTTTTATCTAAACCGCTTTTTAATTTCGCAAACGAGAAGAGACCTTAAAAGCTGTCATCTTAAATACTTAGAGGTAAAAGCCATTTAAGTTTCTTCTTCCTTGGAGCCTTTTAACCTGCGTGCTCCGATAATTATTAATGCCGGAACCTTGCAGAGTTTCGAAAAATCATTCATTTCCGAGAAACTTTGGTCCACCTATCGATGTACCCGGTATATTAGAATCAGAGGGAATCGAGAAAATTTGTAAGAATGGCTTCGGCCCAGCCGAGCCAATGAATGGTTCTCGAGTCTGAATCAACATTTCTCAAAGTTTACTTCTCACGAACAACGGGCTCTCGGGGTGAAATGTTGATTTAGAGGTAGGGGGTGTTCCTACTATCGCGTCGTTCTGTCCTGAATCGAGCAACCTTTCTTTGTTGTTATCTGTTCGTATGGCATAGGTAGGGTGGGTTATTTGCGTTACCCAAGCTACAACATCTTAAAAATCGATCTTGAACTTTGCACAGAATAACAAAGCTCGCGATATTATGAAATACTACTAGCTTTTGATATATTAACGAAAGAAGGACAAAACTCGAGTCAGCGAGGAGCCTGTTGTATAAGAATTAATAAAATAATAAAGTAATATACACGGGCTACTGGATTCTGATAATTACAACTGAGAATATTAAAATTAGTTAAGCAGATTTCTCTTCTTCCGACAAGCAGAAATTATATCTCGTAGAAAATTATGGCTGTCGAGCTGTCAACGTACGGGATATATTTCACCGTTCATTATGTCATTAACTATTAAGTCTGTTTTCAAATATAAATCGCTTATAAATTCTTCGTAGCTGAAATTTTACGAGGTAAACTATTTTTTAGTCAAATTTAACGCGACTCAAATATCCTACCGAGTGAAATAACTCTACGGAATAACTTCGTATTAAAACACGTAACATAACGAAAACACATTCGAGCGTACCGTGCGTTAGATTACGATAAAGTTTAATTTAAAGTTTTACGGAAATGGAACGAGACCACGCGGGAAAGTAACGTTGAACCTCATCGGTTTAAACAACTGTTGTCTACGAAACAATTCTGGGATGTATTGGGACAATCCAAACGAAAGACGCAAAAAGGAGAGGCAGCATGAAGTTATAATGGCAAACGTAAAAGCAAGCATAACCGAGGCCATAGTACTCGATGGAAACTGTACGTAACAATGCTCGCAACGGAGATGAAAAGAACGTAATGCACAAATCTCAACTATTTGCTTAAATGTCTTCTTTTAAGGCAAATATCCGTGAAAAGTTCGCCGAGTTATTCCACCACTCGAAACGCAAGAAAACGCTCTGACTCGAACTCGAAGGCTCGCTTGCTTCCATCCTTTCTATTTAATTTCCCAACTCTAATAATATCTAAGGGGTTCGAGTGACGTTAACAGCGTCATTTCGTGACGTCTAGTATAGTTAATTATAAAGACTACCTCCGAATTAAGAGATTTATGATATTTAATATTACAAAGCGGTTGCGAGATTTTAATATTGTAATCATTAATGGTTAGAGGGAAACCCGAAGTACGGAAATATCAGTATTACCAGTAATACTTGGTCGTATTGCTAGTTATTATTAATAACGTTAATATCCGCAATAATAAAAGCAAATACGATAACGATCGCGATTTATCTTCTACACGAATGTTGGATCGATTGTTCTTTCTATTAAAGAAATTTTGTTCGTGATCTGGCACGAGCAGATATCGAGTATTTAATTCGAGATATTTCTATATTATTTGTATCGAATGGTAACTCTGTTTCGAGCTATAGACGTGGGACGAATTTTTACTAAATACACGTTTTAATTAAAAACGGCTAGCTGAAATGATAAAAGAGAATTTTAAATTCATTACGTTTCCTTTATCGAAAATTAGAAAAAAGTATCGATATAAATTTTAATAATTTCACTGTGATTTATTTTTACTAAAAAAAAAATGATTAATCGATCTTCTCGATTCAGCCGATAAAAGTCCTTCTATGAATCCATATTAAGTTATTCGTATACTCTATATTTCATTCTAAAGTAGTTTATAATCCGTAAAGATTAATTATTCCCTTTTATTTTTCCAACAGGCCAGATTAACGATAGTTTCTAATATTATGGCAGTCGAGATACGAATTGTTTCCTGAGACGTAAACCGTAATATTTGATTTCCCTCGGTCTATTCGTTACCGTATTGCGAGGTTACTCGATTGATCGTGTTATCGTTGTCTTACCTGTATGAACACCGTGAAGTAGATGACTGCTATTGTAGTGGTGACGAACATTGGCTGCAAGGACACGTGCTTTGGGTCGATCAGCAGGACCAGAGCAAACGCTACAGCACCTCGTAAGCCACCGTAAGACATCACGAACTTCTCCACCTTGTTCAGCTTGTGCAGTCGAAATTGATTAGCCAAGGCTGTCAGTAAGATCACGCCTGAAATTCGATTTCAGTCTGACTCAATGCGTTTGCCCATTTCGTCGCTGATAATCCTCTACAGATCTGACTCAAAAGCTAATCACGTGTCTATTTATACGTCGCGAGTTCTATGTCTGTTTCCAATAATTATTAACTTGTGCTTTTGACGCGACACCGGATAGCCATGTTCAATCGTAGGAGAAAGAACATTTCTATTTACGATAATTATCTTTGGTGTGTAAAGAATTTTGCGTTCATATTGTCGTATACGCGAGTGAAAAAATTTGCATCCAAAAAGTTTCTCTTCGTATCTCGTGCATCAACGAAGAAACGCAGTTAATTGCAATTTTTTTGACAATCAAAAATATTTCGGTTCAAAGAAATCATTAATTTCCAATTTGTATGTAACGTCGCAACTACGAGCAATCGCAACCCCTTTCTGTAAATGGAAAATATATTCACGATAAATACAAATTTCCATTTTCCAGCCGGCAACGAAGGCCTGTGATTAATAGCAATGGAAAAAAGAAAAGAAAATTTCTATTTACAACAATTAGTAGCTCACACTTTTTTAGCCGACCTATACATGGCGATCGAATATATTTTTATTCAAAATAGATGTTAGTTCCCATTTCTTATTTCGACAACGAAAATCTGTATTTAATTGCAATTGTTTTTGAAAGAAAGACTAGTAGCTTACATACTTTATCTGGGAATAAAAGGCTGTGGTTAATCGCATGTTTTATTTCGCAAAATAAAAAAAAAAAAAAAAAAAAAAAAAAGAGTCAAGAGGGGAAAAGGAAATGCCGGGTCGTAGATGATGGAAAGCAGAATATTCCCAAGGTATATCTATAGAGACAGCGATGAATTTTTTAAGTGTCGCCGCTGGCTGACGATTTGGCGATAAACCGCCGATGGAACAGGAAGCCGTAAGCCCGTGACAGTAATCCGTGATGTAAACTGCCGGTTGTGGAAGGAGCTAGACGAATCTCGTTAAGTGTCTTTCGATATATTTCGCGTCTTAAGGGAAGGGATAGATCAGAAAAATTCGTGCTTCTTCAAGATTATTCTCTCCGTTTGTCTAACGGCCAATATCAATTTTCGGGATTGACCATTTGGATAATCGAGATTGCGGGGAACGGAAATGAACTACTCAGCGATTGTAACATACAATTTCATATTTGCTAATTTCTTAACTTTTTCTATCTTGCAATTACTCTTTTCGCTTCATTCTTTAATTTATCAACCTACCGCGAGATATTGGTATATTTAATGCTCTTGAATCTTCTGTCCGATCCAATGACCAAAAATGATGTCGATTATTTTTCTCAAGCTTTTTGAACTATTTCTTAACGTTATTCGTCTCGTATATTATCTTTACATATGTAATTTCCTATACGATAAATACGAGAATAAAATTCTCTCGAAAAAGTAATTTTTAACACCATTTTATAAACATAATAAAATAATACGATACGATGTTGTAGTATGATCCCGAACTTTGTGATCTCTTAAGAGGTTAATATATCAGATGAGCGATCGTCCACCTAAAACAGGGCTCTATCCGAAGCACATATTCCAGCCTAATCTTCGCTTCTTCTGCTATCCAAATTACACCAGAAAACAAGAAACAATGCTTAGTTTCATGCCAAGTTTCCCTTCATTCCGGATCGATATTTCGCAAAAAGGCAAATAGCAAAACACGAGAAACGCCTTATTCTTGGCACGGCCGCGTAACCATTCTCTAAGTAAGTGACACTCGATAAGCCATGATCGGTTTAACTTAAGACTCCTCTATCTCTTGATAGCATTAACAACTCTCTCTTTCTCTGTCTTTCTGTCTGTGTCAAAATCGAATCGTGCAGCTCGATAGCTGAAGTCACGTGACAAGATTACCGTCGCGAGAGTTAGATACATACGCGACAGGAAGATTCGTAACGAGAGCTAAGAAAGATTCGACCGGAGAGTTAATTTTTTACCACGAGTAACTTGACGAGTATTTTCTCGAAAAACCTTTCGTCTTTCTCGGCAATGAATTGCTTCGACCAACTTTTACGGGCTTTTAAAGTATTAGAGCACGTTGACTACCACGAGAATTTGATATATCTTGCCCTGTGGGCCCCCCAAAAATTGACGTATATTATTGTCCCAAAAGTTTCTTTCGTTTTATGAGGAAATAATAGACGCACAATGTTTTTTGCTTTATATTAGTTTATTGAATTATGCACGAACATAATAACACCTAATTCGATAAAATAATATAAAAGAGCGTAGTATCGTGTTCAAAAGGCCTAAGATATCGGCCGAACCATAAACAATGTCGCGAGAGCCGCGGCATCGTCGGGTACATCGATGTGTCGTGGAAAAGGCCTGTGTGACCCTGGCCACGGGCGTTTCGGGACACGTGTCCGATAGGACGGGAAAATACAAAGAGACGCTAAAGACAGCGTTAGTTGAGAAGCCGACGAGAACGAATGCAAAAGGCGTACAGTGTGAGTTGAGAAGCGAGAGCGTGCGAGTGCGGAAGCCGAAGACTAGAGTTGTAGAGTTGCTAGCGTTGTAGAGAGATCGAGTTGTCGCGTTATAGAGTTGCGAGAGTGATTTGAGTAGAATAAGATTTTTGCGTTTAGTTCAAGTTGAACATTTATCGTTCTCTGTCCAATTAATCTCTGTTATTTTTATTTATCTTAATAAATAGTATTAGGAGAATTCTACAAATCTAAATTATCCTAATCCTATCCTTTTTCGCGATACTACAAGAGAAATTGTTGTTCATCTATTATCACCTTATGAAACGGATACCTCTAACAATAACCTCTAACGATATCATCCGTAAGTCATTCGCATCGTAGAAAATAATTTAGTCCGTGAAATTTATCTTGTCTTAATCGTTTTAAAAAGTTCAGTAAAACGAAGGTCACCGATGACCACGGACAACTTTCTTGCCTGTGTCTTGCGAACTAAGTTTCGTAAAGACCGCCATAAATAATAAGGAGATTCTATCAGTATATTTGGCGAACAGAGGCAGATAGAAATGAAAAATATATCGCAATACGTTCGCAAGCGTATCTACAACTTATATTCTGCTCTTGTGTGGTCGTCGTATAGGATACAGCATTGACCTTGACATTACTCACCGACGATTCGATAAATCGAGCAGAATACGATGGTCATGACGACGAACCACGTGTTCCAGTCGTGACGGTTGTTCACCGTAGCGACTCCGAGGAACATAAATATGATGGTTTCCGAGCTGCTCGACAACATCTTCATCGTGTATTTGACGGTTGTGTGCGATTTGTGCGAGATATTCGCCTCCACGTAATTCTTCATCGTGATGCCGCAGAAGGTGATCCTACGACAAAGAGAGGTCACGGTTAATCGACGAGGGAGGACGACACGTAGAGGGGTGGCTCGTGAGACGTTAGGATACCCGCGTATCGATCGCCATTCGGCCAGTTTCCCAAACGTCGTCGAAATTAATTCGAACGTATACGATCCGAGGGGTTTACGAAATCGACGGGCTACGGGCCAATGACGTCGATTCGATTTACGACAGGGACGTGACCGCTCCGCAACCCCTGCAAATTCGTGCCTACGTCTGTCTACGTACGTTTAGATGGCTCGCAGACCGGATCTGCGATTCATTCGTTAAATTGGGCTAAGGGAATTTAGGAGCTTGATTTTCGAATTTGCGAGTTTGAAGTCTTCTGTTACAGTTGTCATCTTACGTTTCCGATCTATTGGCGCGGATAGAGAATTAACGCCATAGAGAGTTGTTTAGTTCGCTCCATTTCTTTCTTTTTTTTTACAGCACAGAATACGTTGTTTCGTATCGAGTTCGATCGAAATGCATTAAGGTCATTGGTTACAAAAATACAAAGATACGATCCAATCATGAATAATAAGAGGTTATCGAATATGAATTAGTTGAAACGAAACGTCAAATGCAATTTAGAAGGCGAAGGTTTCGTTCTTTTCGCGGTACGATAAATATACGTACAATCGACATTGATTACATCCGATCAATTCTCGATCGATCTAAGACGGTCTGGAGGACTAGCAGCGCTATTAAAATTCTAGTCAAGAATTCTTGATCAAATTTTCCCCAGACCAAAATTGGAAGAAAGAAGAAAAGAATTTCAAAGACGTAAAGGCGGTTAAAGTTCTCTTCTCTTTATCAAACGATTCTCATCGATTTCGCGTCGCTGTCCAAATATTCGCACGTCTTAAACGTTTTTAAATAAACAGACCGTCAGTTTGTAATCGTGTCACGAGCATATGTCGGTCGTATATTCGAAAGCCATCTGTTTGTCAATCAAACACAAAAGGAGGCACTGTTTAATCGCATGAACAAAAATCACGGTAAGCAGAACAAGAACCGAGCGATTACGGGTTAAGCATATTTGAACAGTTATCACACAGCGAGCATTCTTTATATCGCGATCGATCATCGATTTCGCTAGAGAAACGTGTAAATAATAGACTTAACTAGAACCGCGTCGTTGTCGTAAAGCTTTCCACTATTTATGACGACCATTTCTTACCCTTTGGTTTTTTAAGATAAAGACCAGCCTTGAGAGAATTATCGAACAAATCGACGATCACGAGAACGTGCCATGCTTTTCTTCGATCCTTTTTCTTTCTTTCGCGACAAGTTTCGTACTTTCCATAATAAAACGGTGGGGAAAACGTGCTATTTTCACTTCGTCGTTTAACGAACAGTTTCTGCGAGGTTGCTCGAAGGCGTGTCGGAATCGTTACGTTTGTACATGACGCAAAATGTGCACGCTTCGCTCGATATACAGGGTGTTTTGTAATTGACAACGCATAAAACCATGTATAGCGTGATCCAACGTGAAAAATAAGCCGAGACTATACAAGGACCTTTTTCTCATACGGGGCATAGCTTTTGAGAAAATTGCGTTTGGTTGGCTTTCAGCTGAGAAGAAGAAGGGAGATTACTTTATTCTACGCGTGTAAAATAAAACGAGCAAAACGCGTGAAACATAAACTTTGTTCGTTTAAATCGTTGTTTTC
This sequence comes from Bombus affinis, assembly GCF_024516045.1. Taxonomy (NCBI): domain Eukaryota; kingdom Metazoa; phylum Arthropoda; class Insecta; order Hymenoptera; family Apidae; genus Bombus; species Bombus affinis. The sequence goes on from NC_066345.1 coordinate 17,266,407, forward strand.
AAGAAAACAGAGTTCGATCGTATTAGACCCGCGTATTAGACAGATTTTCAAACATTTCATTTCATACTTTCGATTTATCTTTCTACGTAGAAACATCGTGTATCAAATCGTACCAGCGGTTCGTAGCGAGACACCTTGTAGAGGTAACGATTCGCGTGAGAACTGGAAGGTCCTTTTTGGAATTTACTGCAGGCCGAGAGCGTGTCGAGGAATGAGCTATGCTCGTGCTGCAAATTTCTAGGTCGCGGTAGCCACGTGCGGCCTATTTGGTTTTATCGATGTAAACAAGGGAAACAGAGTGGAGAAATTTGCATATGTTCTTCTGTTTTCATGGTAAACTGACCTTTCGGAAAATTTTATCTTCGTTTGTTACGAGTCTGCTAATAATTTCATTCGCATAAAAAATATAGCAAACCTAGACAATAACGATCATCCGTAGTTTTCTTGATGGAAAAAGATAAACGTTCCAGCGTACACAGCGACAACTAAGAAGCTTTTTCGGTAGATGTTAAAAACGTACGTATAAACAATTTACGCCTTGCCTTTAAATATTCTCTCTGTTTGCATTCTGACAACTGGCTAAAGAGCTCGCAGAAGTAGATCGGTTAACTTACGCCAGAATGCTGGACATGTGAAAAATCTCAGCGTTTAGGTAGGCCAGGTAAGCCATGACGAATATGAAGATGGGCTCGATCACGCGAACCTGATGAGTGAACCTCGTAACGAATCCAGTTGCGATGCCCCATATCACTCCTATTATCGTGCCGCCGATCGCCACCACGAAGAACGAAGCAAATCCTGACAGTACGTCCGTGTAGAGTATTTCCGTTGGTCCTATCTCGTTGTACGCCTCGAACATGTGGTACAGTACCTGCGTGTCATTAAACAACCACAACTTATTCAGCTGTTCGTCCGATTAAGAGACTGCACGAGATGCCATCGAGTAGATAAGAATTCTTCGGGTATACGAAACGGAGTCTATGAAATGGAGGACACGTGAGGTCGAGTAATCTTTAAACGATGTAAGTACTGTTCCAAGATAAGGTTATAAGTCAGGGACTTTCTGATCTGGGCTAAGATCACGCTCGAACTTTTATTTACCGACTTTCCCCGAAGAAATGTCGTTACATCGTGTTTTTAGTCCATTCGTTGGGACATTTTATTAGCGTTTAATGGTGTGTGCAATCTTATTAGCGCTCGCGTGTAATTTTGTATTTTAACAATAGAACTACCGATAGTTAACACGAAGCTATTTCTACCAAAACCAGTGACAATGACTGGTTTTTAAAAAATACGTAATAATAGAATATTTTTATATTTATCGATTTATTATTTTCCCACAGATGGAATTCCATGTTACGTAGTAGATTTTTGGTATTATTAATCCATCTGGGATCCCTAAACGAGGTTTATAAAATTGTAGAGCCAGTCATTTCGACTGGTATTTCTAGTGTTAGCGTCTAGCGATCGATCCGGAATTTTCCTGATAATTGATATCGTCATATCGAACGATACGCGGTAAAAATTTGAAAAGCGTGTGGCAAGTTGTACAAAACGAGAAAACTGGCAGGATCTTTTTACACTTTGACAAGTATCGGTCATTTTGGCTGCTATTAATATAAATAGCCTTGATATAAAATTATTTCGAGTTCGAATACGTAAGAAACAAAAGTCATTACATCATTGCGGAAAAAAGTATAACACGAAGTAGGGATTTTAAAATAAAATTGTAAAACCAGTCGATTTGACTGGTACGGTAGTTCCAGTGTTAAGGTGGAAGGGCGAATAAAGGTACAGCGTGAGTTATAGTAGGCTTTCGTTTGATCGATCCATGCGGTAATAAGACGTTACTTTGATCAACGAACGATCGATTAATGAAAGTTTATAAACTAATATATCTATAGACTGGGATTAAACAATATATATGCAATATGTTACGTAACGAGTATCTTAACCCTTTGTGCACTGCTATGTCGAGTGTGACTCGACATCAGTTTTTATCCCAGCAGCTCCTTTGTCGAGTCCCACTCGACGTTCTTTCGGTCCCACCCTTCTTTGTGAAACGTGCGAAAGAAAAGCAGGATTGCGTCCTAGAAATTGTTTCGAGATATATCATACACTAAAAGATTACAAAATACAACGATAAAACTGGTATTTAAGTGAATTTCTTTCGTAGTTTATTCATCTAAATTATCTTATATTTTAATTAAAGTAAATTTCAAATAAAGCACTTAAAAGCGTTGGCAACTGCTGGTAACGAAATTGAAATAAAACTCCGAGTGCAAAGGGTTAAAGTGCGTTTTACTCGTGATATTTTATACGTTGACTCTTATGCTTGTAAACTTTGCACGTTTATACTCGTTGTTAGACTACAAATGTTTGCGCAATTTCATATTATAACTAGGAAACAATGTTTATATAACGTTAGTCATGAATATAACTAGAAAAATTCATCTTAGATAGGAATTCGTTCCTTCTGTTAGATACCACTGCCTTGTATATAGAATATTTAGATATTTTATATATTTTTATGTGTCAATTTTTGTGTACAATTTTTCACTCCTAAGTTTCTCAAAAATACACGGGCATCCGCATTGTACTCGTCAGAAATGCATATACACGCGCAGCGTAATTACGACGAGAGAGATATGCGTAAAGATCCTCGGAACTAGCACAACATTAAAGGTAGTTAAGCCCTCTAAGATGAACATAAACGGTACTTACGACGGTGACAGCGTCGTTCAACAAGCTCTCCCCGAATACGACGATGTACAAGATTTCGTTCACGTGAATTTCCTCGAAGACCGCTAGCACGGCGACAGGGTCAACGGCGCTGATCAACGCGGAGAACAGGAACATTTGCAACAGCGGAGTTTCGAAACCGAACAGGCCGCTCTTACCTAACACCCATAACGAAGCTCCTATAAACAATTTCCAAAAAAAAAAAAAAAAAAAAAAAAAAAATATATATATATAAATATAGAAATATTAAAAATTAAGCATTTTAATCAAATTTTAGTTTAATCCAAAGTTAATTAAGATTGCAGTTTAAACGCCATTGAAATGCAAGTGATTGAAATTTTCGAGCAGTAGTTTATTAAAAGGTCAAAACTCGAGTTTCTGGACTTTCAATAATTGGTAAAACGATTCATTTTGAAGCTCGTTCAACTGTTTCGTATTATGAAGTATTCTACAAATGTAATTAGTTTTTAATGAAATTCAATCGGAATCAATGGTGAATGTAAACTTCGTTTCTTTGTGTTCGCAATGAACGTAGGTGTTTAGGGGGAAATGTTCCACATTCCTTTTTATTAATTTAATTACAAGTTTAATCGAAAGTTAAAACGTCGTAACCATTCGTTATATTTAATCGTCTGCCCCTATCTTCTTTACTTTATTTCGTTGATCGTCGTTCGGTTATGATTATATATCGTGTAATACTGCTCGGTTTAAGCTTCGAATATAGAAAATACGATTTTGTAAAATTGGAGCACATATATCGATATACAAATGATAAAACATAAAAATGTTACATCGAAACTACATATATGTCCACGGATAAATTCGCTCAATCAGCATGATAGCAACCCGGTAACAAAGTTGTCTCGCTTTATAATAAAATCTAAAACCAGAATCTCCATCGCTTTATTAAATTTTCATGTAAACTTTTGTCCAGTATTTTTCAATACTTCGCGTGTGAAATAACATTTCCAACTTTTTATATATCCCACTATTTTCAATACGCCAATGTCATAACTGTTTCTGTCCTGCGTTATATCTCGTCCTGTACAAATTTTAAGTTCTAAGCGACACGTTTCGAACCCAAACGCGTAAAGAAACCAATCGCTAACTCGATACAAAAAAAAAAAAGATCAATCTGCGATCCAACGTAAAAATCGTTGGTATGAAAATTTTTGGCAAGGATCGTCCTCGAGTTAGCGGCGTTTATTCATCGATATTAATAACGAACGCGGATCACCGGTTCCACGAATGTCGCGTTCTCGCGGAGTCTTTAATTATCGTCGACATCGAGGAAGTTGCGCACGTTTCGTAACGAAGAAACGTCGCACGTTCGCGAACACGTTGCGCCGTAAACAGAATTCGCGTGGGCGCGTTCGACATCCGCGTGTTTCCACACTCGATACACCTAGGCGTTCGCGTGCACGAGTTTCTATGTTTGTATAGGTGGTTGCGAAGCGCGTGGTTGAACTTTTCGAAAGGGTGAACGCGCGAAACGGACAGATGGCATGAAAATACGAAATGTTGAGTTAATATTTAAAAAGAATACATGCTACGAATGTTTATAACTGGCGACTGTGAACGTGAGCGTGAGTTTCGGATATTAATAGATTTTTGAGTACCCTCTAGGATGGTCTTCGATGTTCTTTTCTAATAAGAACAGAATTTTTCCCTTAAAGTTTTCTCTAGTTGTTATAGACAAGGTGGAACGTCGAATTTGATTATTATGATATTTACAAGCGTAGAGCGAAGTGGGTGCATGGTTGAACGTATACGTGGAAATTTTCGAAATTAATTCCGTGAAAAACTAAACTCCGAACGAAAGAGCTTTTATTTCATATATTTCCCATGTGTTTTAATAGGCTTTACTAGGAATTATTAAAAAAATATTTTCAGATTAATTAAAAAATTTATTTACATTTTCATTCGCCGTCATATATAGAATTAATTGACAACTAAAATTTCTAGATTCGTATTAAAAGTTATATGGTATTTTTCTTCGAAAAGCTTTCAAACCTATCTAAAAATAGTTGGAAAAATAAAATCCCTAGAGTAATATGAAAAACTATGTTTCATTTCAGAAATAAACAGAGCGAGATTTAAAGTGATCTCTTTGAGATCCATCAAAGGATGAATTGCACTAACTTTTAAATGCGTTCAGCTATTTTTGTAGTACGGTATATCTTAAGAAAAATTTACATATACGCGCGATATAAAGTAAAGAATAATATTAATTCGATGATTCCTGTACCTGATAGTTATATCAAGACCATTGAAAATATGTTCAAATCATTCAAACGACATAGAAGCACTTATACGTTGCCGTCAGTGAATATCGTTTGATCGAGTTTATCGTTTAATCAACAACGAATCTTTTATTCCACTACGAGGTCTAATTAACTCCGTAAAGTGCTCTTGCGCGATTCTATCGCATCGAACGCTGCCTATGTTTGAGAAAGAAGTATTTCTGGACCAGCATCAATAATCTGACAAGTAGTTTGAACACCTGCTGCACAATTACTCTCGTGCACTCAACACACTCGATAATACGTTTCTTACAAACGTGATTGGTAAAAAATAAACAGAGGTAGAAACGTAGAAGCTACTAACACGTTCAACGAAAAGACGTAACTGACGTAAAAACAATGTAACAACATAGGAGGAAATAAATATTTACATGCTCAACGTGAATACTTAAAAAAAAAGGAGAAACGCTTCTCTACTGTTTTTAAAAAGCACCATCTATCTCAGTTTACATTGAAAAACGTCCACATCGGCGATCTCTTTAAATCATCACAACCCGTATCCACGTAGAAGAGGCCAAACGAAAATAAAAAAATATCGTGGAGATCGTAGATCGATGTAACTGAAAAGCTACCTTAGCAAGAGAGAAAAGCTAAAAAAATATATATAGAGAAGAGCGTATCTTGTTTGCGTAATCTTGAAGAGTGGATCTTAAATTTTGGACGATTCACTGTGATTTATATTGGGATAATGGAAATATAATATCACGATAATAAAATAGAAAACGTATTAGAACGATGGATCCCTTCTGGAAGCATGTCTTATAAATCAGAAACATAAAACAAATTTTGTCATGGTTTACAAAGGATAACTCGTATCATAATCCGCTAGAAATATTTCATTTCTTCCAAGTACCATAAAATTTACGATCCAACGTTTATCGATATTTATCAATTTTATTATTTAATGAAATAATTTAGAGTAGCATCTACGTAGAAGAATAAAGATATTAAGAAAATTGCTGGAATTCTCGTGCTTTCCATGCCCATAATTTGAAAAGAAACGAAATTTTCAAATATAAATTCACTAAAATCATAGGTATACCCTGTAAACTAATCCGCTGTGCCAAAGAATTTCCTTGCGATAGACTCGAAGTCTGACGTACAACTAAATGATATTACGATATCGAAAATATTATAAACGAAATGATTCCTATCGCAGGCTAAGAGCGATGCAATTAATTACGCGATACATGGCGATTGTTAAACGTTCGATACGTTAATAGCGGAAAATCGAATGGCTCGGTCAGCGAACAACGTTGAAATGAAATTTTACGGCTCTACTTTCCGCTACTTCGTAATAGTTTTGAATTTTTACTAACCTATCGACAAGGTGTTAAATATAGTCCCAATGACGGCGAACAGGAGTATCGTTCCCAGATGGTCGAAGAATAGTCGGTTCGGCATGAAATAGCCAGCATCCAGGATGATGGGCGGTAGCATGTAGAGGAAGAACGTGTCGGGAGTTAAGGGTGACACGTGGACGCTGCTCGCCTGGAACAGTAAGACACCAACGACGACGCCGACAACGATCAGCAAACAGGACTCCGGAAAGATCTTGCTCAGCTTTGACGTCATGTGGAAGCCTGCACGTACGCGATCATAATTTAACACGGCCTCGCTTTACGTACATTATCACCCGTGATAACTGAACGACGCGAAAATCGCAGTGGTATAGGTCAAGATATCGGCGACTCGAACTTCATCGCGTATTTTAACTTTCAAAGGTATCGTCGCTTTAGTTTCGCAATTAATTAACAAGCTGTAACTTTATTCTCGAACGCGAAGCAATTTTTCACGGCTTGAGAAGGTACAACGAGTTTTCTAGAATAATAAACAGCGAACACTATTTCATCAAAAGTAGCTGTGGATTGACTTATATCGCTATGATTCACAGCATTGTTGCAATTATTCGAACGATATTAATAGTCGGTGGATGTTGTCGGAATAATTTGAATTCACGGCATACGATAAGACACGCGAAGATAGTACTCGTTGTTCCAATAAAGAATTATTTACGCTAAGGATGATAAAAATCTTTTAGATTATAATTTTTATAACGCGAAAGACGCGTGTTTTTCGTGTTCGAACAGTTATGAATAATATTGCACGTAGGTGTATTAATAGAACGGGGAACGTGGCGGAAGAGTAGAATCGCGAAAAATCGTCTCGTTGTTAGATCGTAGTGGTAGCACGCAAACGTTTTATTATTAACGCTCGTTCGACGAACGTTGTACTTGGACCGGTTTTTAAACCGCCTGTTGCAGCTTATCACGGAACTAGTTCTCTCGTCTTCGGTTTTGGTATCGAGCAGGTCATTCTGAGATAACGAGAATTTTGTGAATATCGTTTAACGATCGAATTGTACTAAAACTATCAATTCGGCTATGACCCGAATGTTTCTTTCGCAATAATGTAATCTCCGATACTCTTCGACGTAGTATCGAATTTTTAAATTGCTCTCCTATAAGAGATAGACACGTGACGATATTTTGCAAATTCTGTCGTCGAACAGAAGGCAGGGAGACGCGATATTGGCTGTTATTTTTGTAAGATGTGTTGAATCTATAAAAAGCCTCATTGTATACGGACAACAGTAGTTCACGAGCATGTTGCAAACGGGATCGATATTACTGAGAAACAAGTAGAACCCTCGTTATTCGAATCTTTGGTTCGTGCTTGTTACATCGAGTTGTCTGACCACCGTATTATCGACATGGTTATATTATATCGTCCCCCTTCGAAATGGAAACGTTTTACATTAACTCGAACACGATAGAATGCAACACAATGCAGCCTTATTTATAGAGTTTAATGCGAGTCTAATATTCAATAATCATTTATATAACAGAGTAGGTAATATTCAGAGATTAATGTTTACTAGGTGGAAATAAACTATGAGACAATCGACTAGTTTCATAATGGTTACGATTATAATTCGAATAATTGAGGCTATTAATTAATTACTAGACTGCAGATGTTTATGCAATTCCGACTTTTTTGTAAATATAATTCTAGAAATTAAACAGAGATTCATAACACCATAATAATAGAGAATTATTCGATAATAATAAAAATAATAATTATCAAATTATTAAAATAATACGATTAATAATAAATAATACTAAATTATTCGAGCAATGAAATTAATATTAAATAATGTTTAAATTATCAGAGCAAGTAAATTAATAGTAGGTAATGCTAAATATTATAACGAAACATTTTTGGATATTTAATACATAATAAAGAAACTTCTTCAAATATTTACTATAAATCCTAATAATTACGTTACTTGAATTATTTCTCAGACAAGAAAGAAGAAATATTGAAACGATCTTCTAGCAAAAATGTAAACTGAGAACGTAAAATGTATCATGAAGATTATTTTCTCTAGTTTGAATTTTCCAAGCGATTGAAAGCAAAATGCGATTGAAAGCGTTTAATAAATACAAAAACCGACACACAGAGAAGCATATAATCAAATAAATCGGATTAAGAATCGGTCGAATGTTTCTACCTCGATAATTTTCAATATTTCCGATAATTCTGTTCGAAATTTCCAAGTAATCATTTCGTAAAATATCATCTCTTATCTTCCCAACCAACCAAACATAATCCGAATTTAACAACAAATCCCAATATTATCGTAAAAAGTAAGAACGACGATTTCTTAAGCGAACAATAATAAAATGTTAATTGTGAAATTCGAACGATAAACGATGTAGATGCCAAAGGGATAAAAAGTGGCTCTTTTTAGTAAAACTTCAACGCTATACCGAATACGATGTTAAACATTGTAAGTGCTGGAATAATTCATTGAAGAGTTCATTAGGTTTTAGAACTATTAAAGTGGAGCGTCGACTTTAAACCAGTATACCTCATTCATACTGAAAATCTCCACTTTCGGCACTTAGAGTGATTCACGGAAGTATTTGAATACTTATCGCAAGAACCTCTTACGTATAATACTACGTGCATCATGGAAAGCGTATCAAAGTTTCATTAATATTGTAACGACACGATTATTACGATAGTATTGAAACAAATTGGAAAACTAAAAGCTATGACATATTTATCGAAAATTTGTAAGGCAATATTTCCATGCTGTATACTAATTTTTTACCAAGTTTGTGTGTTGCGTTTAACGTTATCTAGCTTCTACGTTCCATACAATCGTTCTACACGCAACTACGATTAATGTTTCTCCTTTCTATTTCAAGTCCGTACGTAATACGATATTAATCTATTTAATTGTACATTTAATCAAATTATTATCGACAATTGGGACAAATTTTACGGCTAAACGTTCGCGTTTTTATTTCGCGTAGAAAACTATAAATTCGAAGATACTGTGAAATCCGAATACGAGTGCGAATAACTATACATGCATATAAGTTCAGATCGATTGCCAAACTTTGTCGATAGAATCGTGCTTCGTGAGAGCACGAATGAAACTTTGAAAGCTCGCATAACACGCGTAATACATTCTTCAAACTCTGCTACGATAACTAAACCAAAATACCATCACGAATCGTTACGAATAATTAAACATCTCAACTGCTGCATTACGTCTCAAAATTCCTGCATCGAATTCGCCGAACGAGGGTCAAAAGCCATCGGTTTACCGAAATTACCACGCGGCAGCGACAAGAGTCGACCGCACAGCGGCTACCAACGAAACTAACAAACAATCAATGCCTGAGCCAAGTTCAAGCTGCACGCATTCCGTACCTATTTTCGCGAGACTCGCGAAGAAGATCCAGATTCCAATGATAAACGGTGTCTCGACTCGATGAAACTCCACAGACATGATCTTATACTCCGGTTTGCTAGGCTTAGATTCATCTTCGTGCCCTTCCATCGCCTGATTCGACGACAAATGTTCCATGGAATTCGCTGCTTCGTCTTGTCCGGAGGCCAAGCTTCGAAAAGACACGTCATCGGGCAACGAACCATCGATGGGACCCATAGGACCGAAACTTTTGCCTGGATAAGGCTCCCTGAGATCTCGAGGGAACTCATGATCGTCGACGATCGGTCCGTGAATCGCGTAGTCGTTGTTAGGAATTCGTCTGTTCGGTTGTAGATCAGGCACGGACTCGTAGAACCTCGCTAAACCCGCTTGACCTTGAGCAGACCAACAAGCAAGGATCAACGCAAACGCGATCATCGTCGAGATGACGATACGTGGAGCCATGACGATGTTACTCGACGATTACGATGCCGATCTGGGATACGGGGACCGCGCTGATTTTTCGCGCTCGTCCACCGGTGCTGAGTCACCCTCTGTACCATCAGAGACCTCCGACCTCGAGAAACCTTAGTTTCAATGGCTCCCGCTGTTCGAAGGGAGTGCACCCTCGTGTATCCACCTCACTGCACCCTTCTCGTGTCTTTTTCTACCACGAGTTTTGCTCTCACGGTATAATCTTCCGAGTCTTTACCAACTACTTATTTATTCAACGTCGAAGATTTCAGTTACTTATTTACTTATTTGTTTGTGTACTCAACGGCGCAGATTTATTTCGCAATTATTCTATTATTCCGTTTCCCGAACGATGATCGTTTAAGAATCGTTCAAGGAGATTGTATCGTATTGTATCACACGTGGAAGACGATCGTTTCACACCCTCAGCAGTACGTCCGATTTCTACGATAGTCCTATTTATTGATGTTGCAGATTAAACGAGTCAGGCTCGCTTATTGCTTCTATGGCAGGCATTTACTCTCCGATTCTGTTTTCTATCACTCGTTGTACGCACGGTTCGCGATAGCAACAACAACTTCTTCGAACTGTTTTCCTAAACACACATGAGATTCTCAAGATTCTTCCGTATATCAGGATGATGATTCGTTAGAGATTCCGCTTAATAGAGGAGAAAAATTCCTATCGATTCACAAACAGAGACACGGCAGGGATCCTTAAACAGCCGCGCTTCCGTTCTCCTCTTCGATATTGCTTCACTGTCGGCCTCGTTCCACGACGTTTCTATATTTGTATCGTCGATGACCTTTTTCGGCGGCCAACGAGTTCCAAAGCCGATCTCCTAGCCACAGTGTCAACGAACCCTTTGGAATACAGCGAAGAACAGAGAGGCAGAGAGAGAGAGAGAGAGAGAGAGAGAGAGACGTAGTAGAGCGACCTAGACGTCGGGCAAAATCGAGATCCATTTTCGTTGCAGTGGAAAAAAGGAGCGGAGGTCCGCGGCGGCATATTTGTTTTGGTACTTACCGCGGGTCCGACGCTGCTTCTGCCTCGCGAGCGTGCTCTCCCCGCCGTTTATTGGCTGGTTATCGACGAAGAAGAGAGAGTGTTCTCGGTACGCAGCTGCAACAGAACCAGACCAGGGGGTGATCAGGCACTCGAGCAGCCCTTATCGAGCCTCCACTACTTAACCATTGTGTTTATGTTCCTTGCACAAGCAACGGCCTTGCGATTACGATCGATCGAGCGCGCAGATTCGCCTGATCACTTTATTAACAATATAATCAGAAAAATACTTCACTGGAAACAGGCTTCTTTATTCGACTCTGTCCCTCTTGCGATAGTAGATCGTTCCTTTTACCTTGTTTTCGTCATTCGTCAACGAGACTCGAAATATTCTAATTCAACGAGAACAATTTCCAAAAGGTAGATACGGTACTGTTCACGAACGAGTCAGGAAACCACAGGGTGGATATACCGCTGGTTCGGACGAGTTTCTGGGCGGCAGCTAGCGTAAGAAGGTTCACGCTGGTACTTGCCGATACACGAGCCTCCTGTAACTCGGATAACCATCCGGAGACTCGAACGGAGGGCACGGGACGACGACGTGGCAGCCGGGCAGATGCATCGTGGAGTCGTTAAAATGGAAGGTTGCGTGGCATTCCCAGGTTTCAGCGGTGCGCTTCGATCGACCGTCACGGCAGCACTGCGCGAACAGGAGTCGTCGAGTCGCGCGCCGGCTCTCGGCAGCTACGTCGACGTCGTGCACACGATCAACACCATTGCCACGATCAGAGCTAAGGGCATCGACGAACGTTGCCAAAAACGTGCGTAGCTGCCGACGAGGCCACCCTCGACGTCGCTACTGGCACTAGGCTCCACGCAGTTCCATCCTTCTTTCTCTAACTTTCGCCCGTTTAATATCTCCTGTCTTCCTCCTATATAGCGCTGTCCCGCTTCGACTCACTGCTATCTCATCATTCTGTCTCCTTCTAGTTAGGTCTCCTTGCCCCTCGTCGGTGAGGTTCCAGCCAGCTGATCGTTGCGAGAACCCGCGCAGGCGTCGCGACGCCCCGATATAGTATCACGCGGCGGCAGCGACGACGACGACGACGATGACGACGACTGGGTGTGCGATGCGTCCAGCCAAAGCTTCGACGCGGTTTGTTGTTGAACGCGGCCGTCTCCCTCTTTCTCTTTCGCTCTCCTCCTCTCTCTCTCTCTCTCTCTCTCTCTGTCTCTCTCTCTCTCTCTCTCTCTCTCTCTCTCTCTCTCTCTCTCTCTCTCGAGGCCCGGACATCACATTGCGAATATTGCGTTTGAAAGGGATTACTGGAATTCTATGCGGCTGGAATGATCGATAATCAGACTGGATAAAGGATAGACGGAATGGGATATTGAATTGCGGGCCGCGAGTGCAGCTTTGTTTGCAAATGGCGGGAATCGGAGACGCGTAGCGGCATGTTGTGTTTTGTTTGATTTCCACCGATTGTTTCTTGATTGATGATCTCACATGATAATGAGGAAATTGTGATTAACGAGCTGCATATGTATTTTTACGAATAAGACTATAACACGAAAGAGAGAGATTTGCTATATTTCATAGACGTTGCGAGGGTAGTCCTATTTTGGATATTTTATATACTTTTGTCTATTTTTATACATTTCAACAATGTCATTTCAACTTATAAATATTCGCATCTCGAGTGATCGTTTCGTTTAATTTTTGGAGACTGTATCCCGCGAGTGCAGTTAGAGACCAAGTTGGAAGATGAGCTATATTTTGGTCGATCGTTTGATTAATTTTACTCGACTATCAACTATTTCAAGTAACTGTTTTATTTATCTTCCGATGGTCACACGTTCATAGCTTCGCTTGAAAATGTCAGAAATAGAAGACGAGCTCGCTTGACTTTGTTGTGGCTTAATCAGTTGTCCCTTGACCGATCATTTCAAATGAAAATTAACAATAAATTTTAGATGATCGTTCGCTTTAATTTCCAATGGATATCGAGTGTTCCTGTACGTTACATAGGTAAGTTAGATTGACCGAGTATACCGTATGTCGACGTCACGAGGTACGATCGAAACCCGACCTTTGGATTTAAAGGAGAGAACACACGTAGGCTTCCACTGTTTTGCTTTTGCTTCTTCGGCGATTTTACCAACAGTTTCGTGGTAAACGCTCGTAAGAACGTTTAATGAAACGTATTCCTCGCAGCTGTTTATTTTTCGCAACGAGAATCACACGCAGAGCATTTAGCCGATAGGAAATATCAGGATGCAGAGTGTCGCTTTAACGTTTCTTTCGATTACACTAAATATCTTATAGAGTACAATAAGTCCGAAAAATTCTAGTTATACGGAGAAATTACGCGGACGTGTCTATATAGAGTCAGGGAATCCAAGATTTCAGGTTTAAGATCGAGGGTCGACCTTAAACCAGCCGCGTCACGTCGTTGGATCTTCGAGACATCTTTAACCTTGACCTCGTCGCTGTTGCGCTAGCAAAATGCTGGGCTGTCTCGACATTCGGCTCGCTACTTGCCAACCTTTTCCATCATACGGTGTGCTGCGACACTGCGACCCAGTGCTCGCCATTTCTAGCCTATTGCACGTGTCGGTTCGAGAGAGACGGTCTGATCAGTTCGGGATTGTTCTACTCGATAAACCGCGGTGGTAACGGACCAGTATCGGGGCTTTTTCTCTTGTTACAAATGGAAAATCGTACACTATACGCCGTCTCTTCGTTCTCCACTGACCGATAACAACACGATAATTAAACGTACGTGGCTATTCGCAAACGCAGTCTGTTCGATTTGAAACGAAAATGGAATTGTTTCTGATGCTACCATCGAATCTTCTTTCCTTGAAAAATGGTAGAATAATCAACGACTGCAATTACCGTATGTAGGCTACCGATTTCGATTATTTCTTTGCGTATCGAGAAATCTGCCATGACATTCGTTTTTTCCATTTTGACTGCCCTTCGATTTGTTAACGATTACGTTCCTTTAGGGTACATTTGGGAAATGTAATAGTCGAACGGTGGATCTTTAGACAAATTTAGAGTTTTACGCGCACAATTAAGGAAATAGAAATTAGAAAAATTATAATCGGTATTCTTACTTCGGATATTTTATATATTTTTATGTATCAGATGTACCCAGCGCGGTTTTGCATCTTTAAATTTCTATCTGCACTTTTGTCTCTATCGATTTTCTGACTTTTACGACACTCGGTGTCGTTGGAAAATACGTTGAAAAGTGAAATCTCATCTTATATATAGCGATCACGAGTTTCTGTTGTCGTAATTCCTGTCTCTCGATCTGCGAAGTATAATTTTATGTTGCACGGTATTCGTAATAAATTTGATTTGAAATTTTTGGTGTTCGAATAATTCCTGCGTCTATAAATCCTCATTTCCCTCGGTGTTCAAAGTTCTGAAAATGATGAAAATGGAACACGAACGTGTCGTAAACGTTAAAACGTACGTCAACGTTTGATTAATTACCTTGTTTTATGGAAATCTTAAAAATACTACTCGCTTTGAAGCTCGTCCGAATTTATCGTATTTTTTTTTTTTCCTCCAATCTTTTCCACTTGAAATATCGAAATTAATTTTATTATCGTGGTAAAGCTATCGCAACGCGTTCGTAAATACCGTATCTCTAAACTGTATTACTGTATCTCTCAGCTATATTAACGATCGCATCCTGCAATATCGAAATTAATTTTATTATCGTGCTATGCCTATCACAATGAATTCGTAAATATCGTATCTCTAAACTAGAGGTGTATTAACGATTATAGCGTGCAATCCAGCTGGAATTAAATTCACGTAATTTAGTTCGTCCAATCTATAAGACGACTCGATAAATCACACGTTACTACGCTTTGACAAACTTCGATATATCGTTGACTCATTTTTCTCCGTTTCTTCGGGGTCATTAGGTTGTCAACGTTTTCCTCGATATCCTATTAATCGTATTAATCGTATTCATTTGGAATTTTTAACGCAAACTTTCGTCGAGGTCCTTCGTCGTTACTCGTTCCATTGGAGATGTAATTTGTCAACGATTCTTCGCTTCCAAAACGCAAGACAGGATATAACAAATGATTCTTCGGCTCGCAAACAATCAACGCTTCAAACTCTACCGTCGTTAGACAATTAACGACCAAACAGTGATAAAATCTGAAAATTCAAACGCCACAAGCTTCGAACGTCCGGAAGACTAAAAATCGAGAAATTGGAAAATTCGAGAATTCGCAAAAACTTTACCGTTCGAAAGTTTGGAAACTTGATAAAATGAAATACGAGTTGACACAATGTTCTCGTCTAATGTTAAGATACCGTGCAATGTCCGATTAATCTAAGAAAGCACAGAAAAGCCAGAAAAAAAATATACGCAAATCAATTCGAAAAAACATCGATAGCTGCGATATCATCTTCCGAACGATCTGTCATTGACACGTTGTGTGCTTTTTTTTTTTCTTTTTTTTTTTTATCAACGTGCGACATCGAGCCAGTCAGTTTTCAGGCAGATAATAAGCCGATTGATAAACGGCCTAGCATGAAATCTAATACGATCCGGTCGAATCGAACGGTGTCATCGGTTATTCGTTGATAACGCGTTACGTAACGTTTCCGATATGAATTTCGCGATGATTCGCAGCTGGATATATTCGACAGACGTTTAAATCGTTTTCAAAGCGAAGGGGCTCGGATAACAGCTTATTCCAACCACTCGAATCGCGAATCTATTATGAACCAGCGAACCGGTTCGCGGACCAGTTACGATCGACACGTTTTATTTACACGAAAGGTATAAGGAGTGGGCGGGATTTCTTTTTGGAGCTTTGGCGAACGTACGCCTATCGACTATCGATGGCTGTAATGTAAACGACGCGCATGCAGCGAACGAGATCGTTTCGATATCGAAAACGATCCTCCTGCTCGTAAATAATTCTGCCTTTACCAGAAGGGTTTGCCTTTCTTGAGCAACGAAACGCTCTCTCATAAGGCTGTTTCTTTCGTGTATTCGCGAGTAAAGAGAAGTGGAGAGAGTAGGGCTGAGCTATGGCGCCATTTTAACCTTGTCCTGTCTATCAGTCGCTATTCAAAGTTGAATTTGTAGGGGATTGCCGGATTTTCTTTTTAAGCAAAATAGGGAAAATAAATAGACTGTGGCAGATGGATCGAGATAGAAGTTATTTATTTCGACAGAAAGAAATATGCTGTGGCGATATTATCGTCAAATTTATATAATGTATTAGGAAGAGTTAAAAATACAGGAGTACAGGTGACTGTTGACTCGTTTCATAATAATATTTTTACAATTGAAACTTGGATTTCGGGCAAAAGTCCTAAGAATAATATCGATATAAATCCGTATAAAAAATCGTATGCAGAAGAAATATTTGAAAATCATACAAATCCGATCGCATGGAAGATTTTCGTAGAGGGGAATTATCGAATCTCGAAGATCGTAAAGTCGTACAGCCTTGAAGAGGTTTCTTTTTTTTTTTTTTTTTTTTTTTCAGAAAAGGTTCGAATAATTTATCCTTGGTTTGAAAACGTAAAAACGCAATATCGATTAAATCTATTGACCTTGCCGATTGTATCGTCTCTCTTTTAGTACGCTGCATACATATTTCTCAATCAGTTGATGTGATTAATAGTTCCGAGTGTCGTTTGGTATTACGACACTGAACCAACGAAACGAGGTCTGCTTGGAATTGGATTTTAGATTAAAAGAATAAGATTACAGATCGGATTACAGGATGAGACTGCCTTCGATGACGCTGAAAAGATTATTACTCGCTGGTAATAATTTTACAGCAATTGCGGGATTAATCTTTTCAGATTATTTCAACAAGATATTAATCAACGACAAACGTGGAAACATAGACTTGATAAAATTAATCATAAACGAAAAAAAAATATCATCATTCGTCGATTAACTTCCTCGTAAACAAATTTTCTTTTTATAATTAAAAATAGTTTGATCGTGAAAGGATCGAGTTATTTATAGTTAGTTTGGACACGGTACAGTCACATTTCATACGTAACTGAAATTAATAAATTTCAATGGCAGGGAATTTAAGTCGAATGGAAATGAAAGAGGATTGAGTCTCGTTTCTCTAACTAGAAAATATTAGTCTTCAAACGAGCGAAAAATCGATGTTCTCGGTGTACGCCGGAGACAATAGTTGCCACGATAATAGAAGTTGATTTTCACTTTATTTGAAATTCATTCGAACAGCCTGATACATAATTGTATTTGCATATTCTTTGCGCTCTGTTTCTCTGCTACGCGTTTCCTCACCTTTGTCTTCCCTCACTTTGTTAACGTACCTTTCATCCGTCTGTCTATACCGTCATCACAATTCTCGCTATTATAAACGAAGGATCGCTATCTCGTTCGTAAATAATAAACAGAGAAGAAATTGTTATCGATTTTATCATTCCATGTTTGGTTAACGACGCGATAAATAACACGAATGGAAAAGAAATTCGAGCAAATGGACATCGGCTCGTTATTAAATGAAAAATTACATTTTGAAGATGAAAGGACCGTGGAAACAACTTTATCGCGCGTCATTCGTACATTATCGTCGATTATTGCAGTTCTCGAGGGTGCATTGATTAAATTTACAAATCTTACTTCATTCTCGTGGAATTTCAGTGTTCGGGAATACCGGTTCTGCAATATCAATCAAACCATGTCTAAACAAAGCCTTAATGCGAGGCTTATCCGTCCATTTATCGCAAATAACCCACCGATACATTATCGTTTCATCGAAACGATCAAATAGCCGTTATTTTAATATTAATGGAACATTTCACGAGAAACCTCTCGAAATTATACATGTAACAATTACGATGATTTACGCTGATGTTTATTTAATCTGTCCGATATACACAAACGCGTACACCCTCGTTCACAAGTAGCTGATTATTAGGAGAAATGTAAGAAAACTTGAAAGATGTTTAACAATGGTTGTAATAAGACGATATATAGTTTAATAATTACGGTAAAATATTATATTGAAACGTTTAAAAATTACTAATATACACGGTACAATGAAATTTCCTTTTCTTGATCAATTTCGACATTAACATTATCGTCGTTAACATTGTTATTGTTGCTCCAATCTTCCCGCGATCCAAAAACTGCCGCATTTCGTAGAAAACAAGTTACAAGTTGCAGACCTCTACCATAATCTTTCATAAAATAAGAAAGTCAGGTAACTCGTAATTTCTAACATTCGCTTGTAAAATTTCCTTCGCTTCGTTATCAAACTTGTTCCATTAAACTATTCCGAAAGGATGTATATAATTGCTGGTAATTCGGAACTTGTGAAATTTTGGTAACAGTATCGGTTCAGTTGTACAAGACGGCCCGATACTTGTGAACGAGAATGTACGCAATTGTAAGAAACGATTTTCAACGTAGTAAAGTAGCAGCGGTTCAACGTGATGTATGATTCATGCCGAAACTGATAAGGCTTATTTTGGAAGCAAGAAGTACACGGGGACCGCGTTTATCAAAAGCTTTTTGCTTCCAGCTCTACCGCCGTTACCTGTGAAACTTTCAGCCAACTTCGATTCGTCTTTGTACGATAATAACAATAACAAACGACAATATTCTTTCACGGTACAGGCACGGGACAAATCGTGGTCGTTTCGCGAGTGCATAATCGATTTAAAAAAGAAAGAAAGAAAAAAGAAAAGAATAGAAGATAAATGGATCCGCACCTTGCCGAATAACGATAAATCTTAAGTCAGGCGCTATTTAATTCTACTACTATTCGAGACAATTCGCTCGATCGACGCCGTGGATTGCATGAAATACTGCAGTCAGCGCAGCAAATCCCATCCCCGTGAAAAACCATTATGGATCAATCGCGATTACACAACAATGCCTTTTAATTTTATCGAATTGGAAAAACGCCAATCGCCGGATAAAGTTTTCGTTGACAAGTGCTAATTGCTGCAGAACGAAAAAAAAAAAAAAAAAAAGAAAAAAAAGGTATCATTTGTTGGCTAGCGATCGGTGAACCGAGGAACGTAGCAGTGTAAATCTGGTCGATGCCATTTTTTCGTGAAACGGCCCTTCGTGTTTATTATTTATTTTTATTTATTTATCCTCCTGCTATCTATTTACTTTTTCACATTTATCATCTTTTAAAAAAAAAAAAAAAAAGAAAAGAAAATGCTAAAGATAAAAGAAGGAACGACTTACTTACCATCTATGTAATTGATTATATTCAGATAATTCTTATCGAGCGATATATAGAGGTATAAATTAATTCGATTAATTCTTTATGCCTGTACCGACATCTCTATGTGAAATTCAAATATCGTACATCGTTATAGTTACACGAGTTTATCTATTATTACCTAAGCACGGTGACAAATAAATAATAAAATTAAATAGAATTAACGAGCGATTTGCGATTTCCAATCTGTCAATGATTACGTAAATAAATAAAACGAAGTATAATTACCGCGTAATGATCGATCTAGAAATTAGCATTAAGATGTTTCAATTTTTCAACCTGGTAAGTAGAAGGTACGTAAAACAAGCTGTGCCATTTCTCTGCGGGACAAAACGCACAGTATGGTAATGCAGAAGAGTTCTTGTATTACGCGACAGGTGATTCTCGCTGTCGCTGATAAAATTTGAGAAATGGAGGGTCTGATGGCGTCGAGTGTCTTTGCGCCACCGAATTATGTAAGTTTCTTCGCGTAGATCCTCCGTTTTAAATATTCCAAGAGCATGATTATTTCCTTTCTGAAAATATATTTCATTTCCTTGCTAACAATGCCCGTAATAATAAAATAATAAACAACTTGAAGATACAAGATCCGACCTTTCACATTTTCTTCGTTCGTCCAATTTCTATAGAGTTCATTGTATAAGAGAAGTTGGAAAGATAATTCGTCGTGTACCTTGCAGACACGTTGCGCCAATTGTAAACCAATCGATATTGCGACACAGCCTTAATTTCGTTCGGGAAATGTTACAGCGTTCGCTGGTAACAGAGGCAGAACGTTCGAAATCGAAATAGGTGTATATCGATTCTATTGTATCGCGATTGGTGTTACAACAGGCACAGATTTACCAAAAATATAGTACAAGACGGTTGGAACACAGTGGCGTTAATGCCCAATTTATTTCTGTTGTTTTGGCGGACGATGGAGAAATCAGAAAGGCAGGGATTTTTTTTTATTTTTTCCAAGGTATTCTTCAAAATTGCTGGCTAAAATTGTTTGCAACGCTCGGTATCGACCCGTGGAAATTTTGTTTGTCGCGTTTCAAATCACTGCAACGTTGAAATTACTTGATTTCGCTTATAAAGATCATAATGGAGAAACTTTCTCGTAAGATTTCCTTTATATTCAAGTTGTTGAATTATCACGATCTTTTTATTTGTCCTTTAAGTAATAAAAACGACGTAGTTCCTTAAGCGCCATTATAATTATCAATTCAAATATTAAAAAACTGGAACTGGATCTTTCGACGTAATTTACTCGATTTACCATTCTGTTTTACCGGCTCTCTTACCAGAAAGTTTCTCTGTTATTCTTGAAACTTGCCATTTCTTGATCGCGTCACGACTTTCTCTAGTTTCCAATCCGTTTCGCCCTCGAATTGTATCTTTCCAATATTTTCCACGTCTGATCCTTTTCTTTTTAAGTTTAGTTTACTCTCAGCTTCGGCTAAATATCCTCCAATTTTCGTTTATTTCATTTTCCAAATTTCCTCCTCGACAGACTCAAACCGAACACTTTCGTTCCACGATGCCTCCAACTCTTAACTCTTGCTACCTTCGGATTTTATCAAACATCCCACGACTTATTCAAATTCAGTTTTCCCATTTCACGATACTTTCACCCTTTAATTCGAGTCCTTTAATCTTCAGATTTTATCAAACCCTTCTCGACCCTTCCTCGATCCCTTCTCGACCTTTCCAACATTAATCCAAATTTCTCGTGCCAGATTTTCTACATTCTGTCCACGATTAACAAGGCAAGCTTAATCCTTCCATTTTGCCAACATTCACCGTCAGACTTTTTCAAAAAAGCTTCGAGCTTTAAAAATCAAATCTCCGTTCTTTCCATTCCATATATTTCTGCACTTATAATTCTTTTGTAAACCAAAATCAGAGAATCTGCTACGTACATTGCCATAAATATCGAGAAACTTGGCCAGATTTCGCTTTAATTTGACATTTTACGTACAAACACGACGCGCATAAAGCAAATTTATAATGAAACAACTAGGAAACACGGGCAACGAAGAGCATTCGATTCTACCGAATGTCGGAATTCCGCACGACCATTAAATTAATATTATTAAGAAAAGTTTACAAATTCCAACGTTAACAAATTCCCTTGCATACAGTCGCGAGTCATCGAAGCCGGCGATTTAATTATGTAATTACATAATAAATTATCGCGCAAGCTGGCCCAGGTGTCCTAACACTCACTGCCCACAGTGGATGTGCAACGTCTCACGATCATCCGGAAAATCCGCTCGTAAGGTACGCTGGACACGAAGGAAAAAGCGAAGATGAACGACGAACGATCTTCTTCGGTCGACGAGATTTTTCACCGTCGAATGACGAAACGTTCAGACATGCCAGTCTCTCTCCGCTTACATCGTCGTTATCACTCGGTCCGACAAATCGTGCTAGCGTACGATAAAGGTGTCCGAGCGGCCGAGACGGGACCAGGAAAACTGTCCGCGTTTTCACCGCGAGCCGATATCGATTTCTCGTTAGCCCACGTGCAGTCTTCGCCGTAGTAGGCTGCGCGCTTATTTTTCAAGATGGCAAATCCGTTTCCGCGTGTGTCGACGAGTTTCGCCGTGAAATTCTCAACGACAACGACAATGACGACGACGACGTGGAAGCACAGCGGAATTTGCAACAAGCGTTACTTCGAACCGGATACCTGCTTGGGAATGTCTCCCATGGCAAATTCGACTCGAAGAATGGGAAAATGTTATGTATCGTATGATAGCTATGACGAGGATGCGGTGACTGTCTCGCGACTGTGTCTGCGCAAGTTGTATCACAGCGTCTGTAAGTGAATTTACCAGGAGAATTGTGATTCCACAACGGGTACGTGTTATACGAGTAACGGTGTTTCGTGTTTTGCGACCGATGTTCTTCTCGTTTTTCAGCTGTACCAGGTGTTGAAGAGGTTTTGCAACGCCGGGCGGCTGAATCGTTGGCTTTCGGCCGGCTGAAGTGGTTGATACCAAATTCGCGGCTGCATGTGTATTCTACTTGATACATGTAATTGGTCAACTGAGTGCACGCGCGTTGAATAACGTTATCCGGATTTTCCAACGACTATTATTTTGTAACAGTTTCGTTATATGAGACAGATCGCAGGCGTTTATATATTGTTGGGGAGTTGGCGAACGCTCGATAATACACGCAATATATAAAAATATGTAAAATCTCTCAAAGTATAGTACTCGAGATATTTAATGAAACATATAAATATCTTCGCGTGGGTTTCGTTTTTTAAGTGTATTCGCAGATATAACAATTTCCAGAGACATTCGTAGAACTTGCAGTTATATTTTTAAACACTGTGCATAAACGTTCAACAAATATTTCTCATTTTTATCCACCGAAGGAAAAAGCTATTCGTCTATCCGTGAGAAATGGAAATAGACTGCAAGCCGTGTCTCAATTACGGACACTCGGAAACGCGGCAAGAAACTTCCTGTGTTCTTCAATGAAACTGGAAACAGAGATGACCTAACGCGATATCAAAATGACAGAAACAGCGGGTGTAACCGAAAGGACGAGGGAAAAAGAGTCGGCTGGTCTGGCATGGTTTCTAAAGTGCTGGATTTATAACATTAATTTCCGTGATGGACAAGTTAGCCCGGCTAATGGCACTTTAATGACCGAGAACTATATCGAACCGTTGCTCGTTGGCCATGCGTACCGTGACGCATCTAAAATCAAGATTTACCTTCGTGACGCTGATCAATGACCGACTCTCCGGCCGATACACGAAACCGCGTATTCGATGCTTGCGGATCCTTGGAATTCCTTCGCGTCATGCAAATCCGGCTTGAGTTTCGGTTAACATCTCACGCTGAAGTGGCTTTCTCGCTTCCCTTCTCAAACTGCTGATCCTGTTCCACGGAATTGTTACGAGAGGATGTTGTCAGAGATGGAAATTGGTTGACAAAGTGTTCTTTACTGTTTGACGATAATAAATGGCCGGAGTGACACGAAGAAGTATTTGCGCGTGCATTTGGTCAGATTAATCAATTACCTGGATTTCGGTGACTCGAATTCGAGGAGTTTGCAATTTGTTATTCGTTCGATTTTGACTCGTTGTTTGTTCTTCGTACGATTCCAGATATTCTTTCGCGTTTGCTTCTTCTTGTTGGTCGAGCCACTTGATTTTTATATTATTCCGTAGGATCTTGCTACGATTAGTTTACTTACGATAAATGGATTAAACAGGTGTTGGTTAAACAGAAAACGATGGTTGTTTAACGTGAACTAATTACAATGACGTACTATAATTAAGACAAATAAATAGTTGATTTGCAACTCTCGTTCCAACGTTCTCTCTCACGCGGACCACCGTCTCTCGACAACGCAATTCGCACTCTCTGACTCGTCGACTCACACTGGCTGTTAATTCGTCTTTGTCCCTTAGCATCCTTTGCCTTTTGTCTTTCGTCTTAGCTCCATCACGCACTTGTTCCGCAACCGCTCGTGGCCAGGATCAGCAGGCCTTTCTTCCGCGTAACTATTCGATCGAAGGAGCGACGATACATTGCTGCACTTGGGCTTTCTCGCGACATTGTTTATGGTCCGCCCGATATCTCTTAGGCCTTTCGTCCACGATACTACAATTCAATACGGTTAACACGTTTTAACAAAGTGTCAGATGCATCAGACTGACTCCGTTTGGCAATCTATTTCCCTATCTAAACCAACCAGTTTTTAGAAATATTATTCCTTTTATACTGTCTTTCTTTTTTCTTAATTTTTAACCACTGTGAGTCTCGTTCCAAAATCCTTAACGATACATCTGAACAACGATATGTTTTAGTATCTAGAAGCGTACGTATTTTCCTACTAGATTTCGAATTAAAAATATCGCCTCGTGGCAACAAATCTTCCTTCAATTTCATCCCACATATCCGCTCTCCAATAAAATCATCCACTTATATAAAATCATATTCACGAATCCAAACGATTTCGATTCGAATAATCCGACTTGCGTAACCCGCCTAACATAATAATTTAGAAGCTTAAGACACAAATTGTCAGTTATCCTGGGATGTTCGCGAGGAGTCGAAAAGTACCCTCGAACGTAATTATCCTGATTGTTCGTAGCTGGTAAATCGATACGGTGTCTCGTTGGCGAAAAGATTCTCTCAGAGCGCTATAATAGCTGAAAGAAAGAGAGAGAGAGAGAGAGAGAGAGAGAGAGAGAGGGAAGGAAAAGGAGAGAAGTTGTGCTGTGTCGGGGCTAATGAAAGAACATTGTAGAACATCCGAGTTTCTTCATTTTGGTGTTCTTCCCGATGCTTTTACCAACAGCATTGCGTGTTACAGTAATCTACCCTTATTTATCTTACCATTGTTTTTCATTGTAGCGGGCGATGTAAATCGATAACGGGTGAGCGTTTTAATAAAGCAACAAAAATCCCCACCCGTACGTCGAGATTGCCTTTTTATTAAAGAAATCCGGTGAATTGCTGGCGCTTGGATAGGTACACGAGTTATAAAATGGAGGGCGCGAGTGAGTAAAAGAGTCGAAATAAATTTCGCCTGGGCGGAGCCATCCTCGTACGGTTTTTGTAGCTTTGAAATCTCATCGGCTAGGCTCTTCGGGTCATTTTTTTTAAGGGGAACATGGAGTAGAACCGCTGAGAGAGCCGTGAGAGGGTGACACTTTTACATTGCCACTTACAGTCGCTAAATCTAAGGGTCGACGGAACTCGATGAGCACAGCAGCGTTCCTCTAGCTCTATGTATTGTAAGCAAGCTCGATTTTGCTGAAATCGCCAGCTTTCGAAGGCAAATTCCGCTCGACGATATCGATCGATATTTTCCTTAAAAACGACTATCGCTAACTTTTTCATAATATCGTATATTCTAAGAGACTTTGTGTAACGTATATAGCGTTCCTACGCATTGCGACAGATGTACAGGATGGTCCATCTTAATCGATCTCCTTGCGCATTTCTTTACCGTTATCTTCATTTACTAACGCTTGTTTGTTCAGTTTAATCCATTAAAGCTTAATTTAAAATTAGGTCAACATTGCATTCGCAACTTTTCCTTCCGGCAATTTATGTTATTGCTTTGGTTTTTAATATCGCGGCTGTTTTATCGCTGTCGATGTCTACGTATTTTTATATCTTCGATAATGCGCACTTTTAAATGAACAAATTACCGACTACTTGCTACTTGCTTACTTACTGTTAAGTGAGAACTTGTATACAAAATTATGGATTGATAGCTTTGACCACTCCAGTAGCTCGAGTGTCAGCGGACAGTAACTGCGACTTTCTTTTCGATAATCAACACGATATTGAATTCCGTCGCTTAACATTCCGATCGCAAAGAAAATTCTACGATTCGTACAGATTTGATAACGTTATGAAGCTAAAATATGGATAAATTTTTTACTGGAAATAAAGATTTGAATAGAGAGACGGAGAAA
Organism: Bombus affinis; assembly: GCF_024516045.1. Classification (NCBI taxonomy): domain Eukaryota; kingdom Metazoa; phylum Arthropoda; class Insecta; order Hymenoptera; family Apidae; genus Bombus; species Bombus affinis. The sequence continues at coordinate 17,292,385 of NC_066345.1, forward strand.
ACGTTCTAATAAAAGTTGTAATAAAAATCGTTCAAAAGACCTCTAAATAAACAAGTTTCTCCGAGCTCGAGCATTCTTGCCAATTGAAAAAGCACGGTGAAGCGAAAGAACTCGCGCCGTACGAAATTCACAACTGATTTCAAACTTCCAAGAGTGTATAATGTTTATCTGTAAAAAAACACGCCATCTCTTGCTCTCTGAAAATCGTATCACGCCCACTACTTGTAGAAACGCAACAACTTTCCATTGCTCTAGTTTCGTTCCAGCATGACCGATATTTTTTCTAAAACGAACATATTCTCCGAACACCCGTAGCATCGGGTCAAGACTTAGCAAAAAATTACCAACGCTCGAGCAATGGAGCGAACACTCCAAGCTACTCCATCAAAACCCGCCCCAAAATTCGTTTCTTCACTGTGTAGCGCTGTTGGCCGGTGTCGGTTTGCCTGTTTCTACGAGAAAATCACGAGTACGCTCTATCGCTCGTTTCCCTCTTCAGACCGCGATGGTTCGACTATTACACACCGTGGGCCTAAATTCATGCTTCGAACAAAATCAGAAAGATTCTATGGTTTGGAATAAAAGAAGAAAAAGAAAAAAATTTGAGAATAACGTAATTATGTCAGAGGCGTGATTTTTCAGACACTCGATTATACCGACAACTACTCGCTATATTAATATTGAAAAGATATAGGAAATTTTACTTTGTTTAGCGTTGTACTTGTATTTTTAGCGCGTGACGCAAATTAAATAAAATATTTACGACGCAAATAAATAAAAGCAACGTAATGTGTACAATTTGCGCTAAATATTAATAGCTGTTTTAATTCTTACGGCGTTGCACGCGTATTTGAATAATCCCTGAGTAGAGAGACAGCTGCGAAGAGATGAAATTTTAACCTTGCAATTTTTACAGAAATGTTTCATACATCCTATGTCCAAGTTGATAATTTATAGATCGTAATGCGTTCTAGCAAGCCCAGTTTAGTATCTAATATATCTCGGACATATTTGGAAATTTTCCAAAATTTTGATTTTCTCCGATTTCGTATTATTCTCCGGTCATGGAAACTCTGCTAACGTCACGTTGAAAGATTTAGCGCCACGACGTACGTACTGAATTCTCGATAGAAACAAGTAAAGTCGCATCACTTGGCCGTTTTTCTTTTCGATTCCCTTCTCGTCTTTGCCTGGCTTGATCACGCTTTGATCACAGCCTGGCCGGCGTTAATCAAGGCGTAAACTGCGCCTCGTTTCTTTCTTCGACGCTTCAACATGGCCGAGAAGGCTGTGCTCTCATTTCCAAGTTCAAAGAATCCGAGTTTTTACGACGGCTTGTTTTCCCTTAATACTCGATGTAACACGACCTCTCGCGTTCTACGCCTTCCGCGCTTCTTTGATCACAGCCAAGACTCGCAACAATCCTTCTCTTTCCCTCTTGAACCATTGATAACGATAACGAGAGGGTGGATGTAACCGGAGGGTTTTACAAAGGAGGAGAGAAAAAAAAAGAAAGAAAGAAAGAAAAAGAACGAAAATGAAATATGTTTCGGCGGTTGGTCTGGTTTGTTCCGCGAAAATGGCTTGTTCGCGTGTCGAATTTATCGAGCACGATTGAAACGTAAAATCGACGTTACACGGCTGAAGGATCGCGTAGCTTAGCTCGCGAGCAACATCCAGATAACGAGTCTCCTTCCTCTCCTTTTTGTTTCCTCTCTGTTTTTACCGGCTCCTCCTCTCGACTTCTCTCGCTTCTTAACGGCAGGGTCTATAACGATATTACGGTTCTTCGACTTCCGGTTCGAGTCGCTACAGCCCGGTAGATTGATCCCTGTGAATTGGAATCGTTGCACCTTCGAAAGTCGAGAGAGTCGAAAAGTCATTCTACGGAATTCGAGCAAGTTTTAAGTATCGAATAATGTTTCCCTTTCCTCGCTGATCGTCTTACGTTCCAATTTTTCCACTAGAAATAATGATACTTACACGGTAAGTAAGTGTTTGGACACTCTGATCGACTTGCAGTAAGAACGTGCGAGCTTTGATAAATCGTAGAAATTAACGGCGAATTATAACGATTGCAAATTTCGGCTACTTTAAATTGTCTAATTATCTGATGTATCTGATTATACTAACAATAGTATATCATAGCCAATATTAACACTAAAACTACCATACCAGTCAAATCGACTTTATTTTAAACTTCCTACTTTGTGTTATATTTTTTTCCACACTGATATAATGACTTTCGCAACGATAACTAAAAGAATAATACAATGAATTGTATTTTCTTTTCTATGTATTCAAACTGAAAATAATTTTGTATCAAGGCTACTTATACCAATAGCAGTCAAAATAACTGGTACTGGTCAAAGTGTAAAAGGATCCTGCAATCTGTTTATCGAACCCCAATTAACCAGTTTCCTCGTTTTCTACAACTTCCCACACGGTTTCAAAATTTTTACCGCGTATCATTCGATATGATGATATCGGATATCGGGAAAATTCCGAATCGATCGCTATATCGCTAGATGCTAACGCTAGAAATACCACAGCAGTCAAAACGACTGATTCTACAATTTTATAAATTTATCAAGCTTCGTTTAGGGATCATGATCCCAGATGGATCAATAGTACCAAAAATGTACTACATAACATGGAATTCTATAAGAAAGTAATAAATCGATAAATATAAAAATATTCTATTACTACGTATTTTTTAAAAAACCAGTCATTTTGCCTGGTTTTGATAGAAATAGCTATGTTAACTATCGGTAGTTCTAGTGTTAAGTGGTTACATTAATCATTATAATAATCATTACGCCAGAATAATTTACTTATAATTCTCGATGAGAATTGTTTGTAAACTACTTCCAAATAAAAAAAAGAAAATATTAAGTGGTCCGTCCGTGTATCCCTTAGTTCTAAGCATTCCTTCTTGAATTAACGTCATATTTTTATCGATTTAGAAGCACCTTATTTTCTTTGCGAATAATGCAACGATTAGCAAAAGTCAAATTTGTCGCGTAAAATAATCTCGGAAATTGAATTTATTCGCCCTCTTAGGATATTACATATTCCTTCGTCTCGTATGTAATTTTACGAAATCGCTTTCTGCCAAAAGCGCGAGTCTATCTAGAGACTTGTAAGCAGTACGATATAGTATTATCACTGCTTTCAATTTTTTATTTGGCGATCTATCGATAACCAATTTTCGACAGGGAATTCCGCATGTATCGTAATATCCGGTAATTTATTTCTACGTAACATTGAAAAAGCGAACGGTTGCCAGCAATACTCTTACGTTGATCGTGTTTGTGCATCGTTCTGTCGCCTTTAATCCCACAATACCGGCCGCTCTATACTTGGTATGAATTCTCCTTTCTTCGTACCGTTGCCCTGCATACCTGATATAGATTCTCATTTCTTCGCGTGTCACTGGCCTCTATACGCGATATAGATTTTACAGCCAATTACAACCCGTTGTTTTAAGGGTGAAACCTCTGGGTTATAGAGTTAATTACCATCGAGGCTTGAAATTCAAACTTTCCATGTACAGGCCCCTGTATAATGCGCTCACGTGTATAATAAAGTCGTAGATTGAAAAAAAAAAGAAAAAGAAAAAGAAAAAGAAGAGAACGTAGACAAACGAAAAGTAGGATCGTTATTTTAAGGGCGAACTTTATCCGGTTTGAAACTGGACGGTAATTTCGCGAGCAAACAACAGATGCAAATTATAAGGCGTTTCAATTATAGAATTAAATTAACGGACAGTTTATTTACAAAGTATCCGGGTATTTGGTAATTGCAAGTTCTTTTTTAAATGTCACCGTGCGTCGAAATTAATGGACGCTCTGAAAAATGCAAGCAATCCGAGCCACAAAGCGTGGATAATGAGACAACTGAGCTGAATTATGGACTCGGCCATGCGGAATTCTCGAAACGCGTGAATCTCGCGTTACGCCACGAGAACCTGCGTCGCCGTGTTTAGCGTGCGCCAATTAAAGCGAATCGATGTCTCGTTGATCCATCGATCGTCGATACTCTTTCACGCGATCCGTTTACCGTGCGACTAAGAAATGCGTTGAGCGAAACTTGTCGTTTATTGCGATCACCAGTTCTGGTACCCGAAATGTGCTGATTTAAGTAACCGATATATTACACTCTGCGTAAGTCCTGTTTCAGGCTTCAGTTTTTGGTGATTCGTTAAAAAACTTGGATAAGATCCTTCGGTGAGTTTGCGATGGAACACACCGTAGGTATAAGAAGTTGCAGCTATTTTCGTAAGAAACCGATCATTATGAAAGAAACCACTTAAACTTACCGTCGAAGAACGTTGTTAGCAATAAATTTCCCAACTAAAGATGAGGCGATCGTCGGTGAAGCTGCCCGCAAGAAATACTCTTGATTTTCAACAATAACGTTTATTAAACTCTTAACGATTAACAAGAAATAACGATCAACCACGAATAACGATTAACAACGATTAATAACAAATAACGATTAACACCGAACTATTAACAGTCAATAACCCGTTTCTCTGATTGTATTGGCTTCGCTTAACCTCTCGCACTTCGCAGCTCGGGGCAGAATGAATGTTTTGGTTCAAAACCAAACAGATCCTTTCCTTTGTTGCCCCTCGATATCCCCACTACGCGCGCGTTTATTAGAAGTCCGCGATGGTTGCCGCGTATGCATTCTTTCGAATATTCGGCGAAACCGTAGAGATATCGATGGTACATCAGGTCTGTCGGCCTTACGGTTCGAAGGTACAGCGCTTTGTGTCGCGAAACCGTTGGAAATTTCCGTGGTCGAGTGCCGCCACAGATCATACGTGATATTGAGATATGTATAATTTTATGTGCCAGACTAGGTTAGTTGCGTAGCAGTGATACTTGTATGTGAATATCAGTGTGTGGAAGTATGTGTGTGCGCGGCGTCTCGAAAACAAACGAATGTAAACTGTTCAGTCGGTTAACGGTCTGGTATGGAAGAAGCTGAGAGTGCAAGTGTGTATCGATGAGTATCTTTGAAATCGCTTATCAAATAAATATCTAACTATTCTAATATGAATTCTAAGTGTAAATTTAGCGTTCCTATACCATTATTTCGGCTATTAAGATCCAAAATTCTCAACACGTGATTCGTTAAAATAATATAAAACGAAAAATGTTGCGCGTCCATTAATTCCTTATAAAACGAAAGAAACTTCTCGGACGACCTAATGGAAATAATATTCTGCTAGCATATAATGAAATACAATTGTGTACAGTGAATTAATTCTCAAATTTGTATCGTCTACGGTGTAAAATATCTTTCGTGCACCAAGTGAGAGACCATATTTTTCTTTCAAAGAGTATCAAAGATCGAGACAGTTAGTGCTTTAAACGTTTAATAATATTCAGTCGACGAAAAACGAAGTGAAAAGACGAGATCTTCGAATGTTTATCGATTCAGTGTGCAACAATAGATGCGCGGTGGTGGAAAAATGGTTGACATTTCGACGCGTTGCCAACGGAAGTGCATAATGGCTGCTCGAAAATTTATAGCGTCCTTCGTGACAGCAAACTTCGCATGCATAAAGCGCGGACACGCGGCTCGGAACGATCGCAGGCGAATTTGAAGAAACACTTTAGGTTCGCTCTAGCCTGGCATCAACTAGAATCCCAGTTTGCTCTTCTATCAACGAGACTAGATTCCTTGGACTCTGTAAACACCAAGCGCACGGTAAATCTTAAACATTGACACAAGATCGTTCGAATAATCCCGGCGTGGGGACGGGCAAAAATTCCATGATTTATAGTTAAAAGCGATCCTCTGTTGCAAGGATACAGAGCGGTTCGTTTAATTCTATATCCTCCAATTTCTGTTGAATATATTTATTTATTTATTTATTTATTTATTTACTTTTTCTATTTTCTTTGGCGTCGGCACCGGACAAACTTCCAGCTTTCTACCGTGTTACGCTTTTGAAATTTTCTTAAAATTTATATTTCGCTTCACATACACCATAAAATATAACATTTTGAACAATTGTATAGCAGCGCATCCTATAAGAAATAACGATATGTTGTTTAAAAACTCGGCAGAATAAGATGGTGGAATTGAGATTCTGATTCATCCGTTGAATATAAACCGACTAATATTATTAGAGAAATTTCACGAGTCGGAAATGTTCAATGTTGATAAATGTTTCTCGTATGTCAGTAACAAGTCTGATAATAAAGTAAGTAGGATTTTACAAATCAATTTCACGAATCTAAATTTCGCCATATTAATCTGAACTGTCGTTGTACAGTTTGTTTTCGATAAACGACACGCTATTTTAGTAAATATTGTCATGCAGTTTTATTATTTTATTTACGTACGTAGCCTGTTAAAACGATCGAACGAATCTCGTAAATAAGATACACGAATTGTATAAAAGGAAAAAAAAATGTCGGTCAGCGGAGTAGAAAGTTATAGTACGCTCAATTACGTACAGTTATTTACGTGACATTTGAAAGAATGGCCATAATCACCTGTGGGACATAAGAAGCGCCTAGCGACTATAAATAGTGACTTTTAATGCAACCAAGTGCTCGACATTGAGCGGCTATAGTCATCTTTAGCAACGACTTAACTGGAACGCTGTATTTCATTGGTCAGTACACGATGATCACTTCGAAGGACAAATTCAAAGACAAGAAACTTTCTTCTTTCTTCTGGATTTTCAAACATCGTACAAATAAGATCTTCCATCTAATTTTCAGTCTCGTTGCGAGGTAATTTTCCGCTTCGTCTTCGATTTTTCGGAACGCATTGTTTATTTATCAACATGTTTTTATTTCTCTTCGCCATTTGTTACGAGCCAAGTCGTTAGTTTCGGTCGATGCGAAGTCGAATTAAAGCGCAAATGGAATTGCGATCAAATTGTAGGGCAATAATTGAAACAATAGAGATGGGGAATAAAGAGAAGCTTGAAACGATCTCTTAAGGGTCGTAGATTAAACTGACAGTAATAGTTCACGACATGGACGATTGGTATTATCGTTCTGTCGATTTTGGCAGTACAAGGCATAAAAAAAAGAACACGGCATATAAGATGGAATATAAGAAAATTAATTGAAAGAAAGAAAAGGTATTCGATTTAGAGATTTTCCTCGACTAGGTAAAACTACGTAGATTTTGTAGAAGAAACATTTTCTATAAATCTAAACTGTAAAATACTGAACGCGAACAAAAATTAAATATTTCGTCTGGTCGATAATTATTATTATCATACAGTGATTTCCGAAGAATTAAAAAATTGTAACGTTTCAATCAAAATTCACCGTATTCGTAAGCAAATGGTTACAACCGAACATCTTTGAGCAATAATTGAAAAGGAGGAAAAGAAGCTTAAATATTCCTCGATCAGTTTCTCGCTACAGGTAAAATTTCCCAAAAGATTTATCAGTCGTCAAACATTCGTCAATATGCAAAAGCCAGTGTTAATTAGAAACGAACTACCACAAGGTGTCGGGAACGTTTTCACGGGCAACGCTCGCGACGTCAGACGCAGCCACTAAATCGCTAAGGAAACAAGGCTGAAACGCATTCCAGTAATTACAGGAGTCAGGCTAAAGCTGTTTTTAAATACGTGGATCGGCTGAATCGCTGGTTGGCTCGCGTCGTTTTCCGGAACGCAATTACCGCGAATATTCTTCGTGGCCACGCACGTGGCTCTGCAGGAGTCGCGCTTATTCACGCTACCGTGCTCCCCTTTCATTACAGGCTTCATTTCATTAAGGGGACATCTCGCTAGTCTGTGCAACGATTATGGGAATCGAGAGGAAAGAAAGAAAGAAACAGAGTTCAAAGGACTTGAACCGCTCACTGGTTAACCGTTTTCTTACTCGAGTCTCCTGACTTATCGTCCGATACACGTATATACAGTCAGGTGCAAAAACAAAAGAACAGGTGGTAGTGGAACTAGGTTTCAACGAAGTTTAATCGAACTAGTGGTACTGGCGTTATATACTCGAGTTTAATTTATCGAGTGATAAGTTTATTCGCGTTTACTCGAAAGAGCGTGTGAGATGCTATTATTTACTTTCGTACAAAATCTACTTAAGAAAGCTACGAATAACGCGTTAAGGAGATCTCCTGAATTAGAATGCTCTGAAACAGCGTCTTTTTGTGATTGTTTTTTAGAAGGACAAGAAGGAAATAAAGTTATTGAATTATGAGGTATGGTTTTATATATATTTAACGAATACAACAAAATTTTTTTAAAGTGAAAAGAAAAAATTATAACAGATTTCTAAGCCCATTTCATGGGCTGCAGTTTTCAATCGGCGTGAAAGATCCACCTCGCAATTCTTGATTGAAACGAAAAACCAAAAAAGCATTAAATTATTATATAATTTTCTTCTCGATGAACTCAAGATGTTCCGAAGGTTGTTTTATTGAATTATGTACGATCCATTTATATATACCATATATTTCAAAGAAACTTTCGAGACAATCTAATATATTTAGGCGGTTTGTTTATAAATTCAGACGCATTCACATTTTCTAAACTATTCTTGTAACCGGACTGGGAATTTCTATGCATTTGTAAAAAATTTGAAGCCAGAAAATTGCACTAGAATGTACATAATATGATGTACGAAAACGTATAAGATATTCAAATTATAATTTGCTTTTTGTGGTACTTGCCGGGGACTAAAACAATTTCCTACCGAGTTTCTACTTTTTTAATTATATTCCCAAGAACGTGAATTTGCATAAAAAACTGCAGTCTACTTAAAACATTCCCTTTGAATGTGTACATTAATGGAAAGCGAGCCAACTTATTGCTCCAATCCATTAGATTATTCAGTAAAAAAATAATCGAAATTAGTATTTACATTTTTCTTTAAACAAGCCGCATTTCATTTCAATTAATCGATGCCTATTTCCACTATCTGGCCGCTTATTCTTGCGCCCGACTGTATACACCTACACAGAAGGAGAAACCTGGGAACGTTGGAAATGGAGAAAAGAGAAACGACCGTCCAGCTTAAGCAATCACATTTTCAAGATCTTAATATAGAGACACGTCATCGTGCCGCTTTTCCACTGCACCCCCTCAACCCTCTTAGTTTCTCTCTCCCTTTCTCTCTCTCTCTCTCTCTCTCTCTCTCTCTTTCTTTCTTTCTCTCTCAAATCGACGACTTTCTCCCAGTGGAACTGAGCAGCGGAACCCTGGGAGGAGAGGAGAGATTGAGAGAACGCAGGGAAGCAAGAGAACGCAAGAGCACAAGGGGAAACGGAATGGTACAGCAGGAGGGGAGAAACGAGTAGCGAGATAGAGGGTGGCCTGCAGGCGAGGCACCGTAGGAAGGGTGGAAATAACGGTGACTGCAGAAGTTTTCGCATTGCACGTAAATTACAGACGACATCGATGCATCCACCAAGTTTCCTATATTTGCAACGCTCTCCTCCGGGCGAAACAATCGCGGGATCTCGATACTCCTGCCGACAACCTCGCCGGATTCCAACCCTTCTACTCTTCCTCGGTGGATCAGGCCGTTCGTTTGATTTACCAGGGAAACTTTAATCGCGATACACTACGGCTAATTTTATTCCAGCAGCCGGGCTGCAATCAATTTAATAAAAGGGAAAACACGACGAGAAAAGAGAAGCAAAGGAACGCGAATTTGGACCATCTCGACGATGGATTTTATTTTCTGATTACGTAGGAAGATGAGACGAGCGTCTGATAAGTCGAGACTCGAAGTTGATCCAACGGGCCAACGTCACAGCACGGCATGCAGTGGACAAAAATCGAAATAATCATTGCTCGATTTTGATCTTATTATCGAGTTGTAAGTAATATAAATGTAAACGATAATTCCTTGTTTATTAATTCCGATCAAACAGTACCTGTTACGCCTCAAATATGGAGATTCCGAATAAAGAGACGTATAATTGTAATTTCCAATTTAGATGTGTCTTTCTTTCTTCAAAGAGCAATTTAAAAGAAAGGGTTCGCACCGTCCTGTAATTCTGATTCTTCTGTGTCAAAGAGGCATTTCGTATTACGCTGCTGTATAATCTATTTTCTGCTACAAAAACTGCTACGCTTTATTTCCTTATATCCTTTATTTTTCTTTGTTTTAATCAAATCTATTCGTAATCGCGACTAAGTAATTTCGCATGGCAGTTACGAAAAGATGGAAAGATCGTTCCCGATATCGGCACTGTTTATTCAAACGCCATCGTGTGTGCTTGCACGAAGAAATGAATACTCGAGATATTTCAGTCGAGCCAGGGAGTAGGGAAAATGCTAACAAAGATTCGATAAATAGACTTCTACTCGCGTCCTATCTCTTGATATCAAGTTTCGAGAAACTGCGCATTATATGCATTTCTCGATCTTTGTCCGGAATCCTCGTTCAAATGCCGCACTGTAAGACGGGAGACCGTGCACTCCGAGTCTGTCCAGTGAATTTTGATTTTTGCCCCGAATTCTCATTCAAATGCCGCACTGTACGACGCGATCATCTTCTAGAAATAACTTCTGCTTGGATTTCGCTTTAGTTTTACATTATCCACGGTTAAATCACGAGTTATACGGTGGATACGAGACAATCGTTAGAGGCGATTTAACTCCTTATTCTGCTTAAGGCTGTTTCATTCGAAATAAAAATCGTATTTTAACGCATATTACATATTACTTTATTAATTTCGTTCTTCGATAAAACGTTGCGTTCTTCGACTTATTCTAGATATTTCAATTCCACAATTTCAATCTAAAATAGTCGAAAGTATTTTAGCGAATTAATGCACGATTTTATATTTACTGATTTGTCATAGTCTGTAAAATAGTTGGCCATTCCCTCGTTGATATTTGTTGCTATATACATCGTGTATTTCGTACTCTTTTCCAATGAGGTATAATGTATATTTGAAAATTTACGAAGAAAGAGTATATACGCGAAGAACAAGTAAAAAGAACGGAAGATAAAGTCCTTTTCTGGCCACGATGGGGATCTTCTGTGGGCTTCTTATAAATTCGGGAATTTCGTGTGTGGTAATCGATTTATTATACAGATTGTCAGGAATATGGAACGGGGGTAAACTGTAAAATCGAGGTTTTCTTGGAGGTAGAACTTTTGTTGCGGTTTTAAGTAAAATCGTACGCTTGTTTTCGGTTGTATTGTGCGTTCGAAAGATTTAAGAATATCGTATTAAATCGTATAGTTACGAGCGGATTGCCAATGTTTATACAAATTCGTACTTTTATGCATGCAATTACCGAAACGAAAGCTAAACGGATGTTTGTTTCGTTGTTCAAATATCAGAGTGGATTCGCTTTACGTATTTTTCGTATTTCGTACATTTTTGTATATTTTTGCGTCCCTAAATTTTCCTCCACACGAATGCATAAGAGTTCGCAGTGTAGTTATTAGCAATGGCAAAGCAGTTGCGATTCACTCGACCAGACAAATAGCTGGGACGTTGCTCGAGAGTCAAATGAATAACCTCTAACCACGAATCCGTTTTAGCCAAATAATACGAGGCTTGTCCCATCCGTAGAACGATTCCGGATTAGCCGTCGTCGCGGCTTAAACAATCACATTTTCCAGGTCTCAAACAAAGACCCTCGTCCCTCGTTATTCCCCCCGCTTTTCCGTTTAGATGACAGCGGCGAGACAGGGTACACAGACGTGGGCTTGCTCGAGGCCAGGCTTCAACATCGTCGAGGAGAAGAGTTAAGCTCGAGAGCTCGTTCATCCTCTTCGTTCTGTCGTTTAATCGACAAATGAAAACTTATTTATTTATTGATATCGTTCTTGGTGCGATAACGACTCACGACAATCGATAAAAATATAGAAGTTTTATCGCGTGCATCAAAGTGATATTTGCTGAATAATTTACGATTCGCATCGTTCATCGGCGACTACCTTTTAACGATCAATGCGCGAATATACCACCAGTGTCTTATCGTAACAATAATATCAAGTTAGTTTTCGTATTACGAAGGAGATAATTAGTTTTCGACATTTTAACGACATCTTCAAACTTTTTCAAGTCTGGCTTACTTTTTTCGTAACCAGCTCTTCGCGAGAGATACAGATGTATAGATGTATAGAAAGAGGCGATACAGCAAGAAAAATTCAGAAAGATTACCATTTCTCCGCGTGTTTAAATATTTCCACGTTCATCCAGATTTAAATTCCTATGAAAACGTAGCTGCACTCTTTTAGGAGACAAGGGGGTGGCAAGTGTTCAACGTTATATTCATACGAGGGAAAAAATCCAAGCAATTTCTATATCCTAAGCCTGGACGTTCCCTGAGTGGCCAATTCCGCAGGTTGCTCGACCCGGGCAGGCGTTCTTCTGGTCGTTTCGCTTCTAACGCGGTTCTGCTTTCCGCCAAAGCAGCGCGCCACGGTAACAGATAAAACCGGATAATGGAAAAACTAGCAGCAGGGAAAAAAGCGGCGAAACGACGAGCAGAGATGGAAGGGATAAGAGTAGCAACGGTAGAGGCAGAGTCGTGAAAGTTTTGCATCGAGCTCTGACTTCGTAGCCAGAAAAACCCGATGCGTTTGAAAGAAGCTGAAAGTTTCGCTTAATCAAAGCAACGCTGATCCGAAATTGCAAGGTGTCTATGTATATTTGTATGTGTACGCTACTGTATACTACGTACTAGTGGTCGAAAGTGCGTAAACGTTTATTTACTTCTTAGCAGAATATAATTTAGTTGCAAAGTTAACCAGCTGGAAACACTCGTGCTGATTTTAGCATTCATTGGAATATTAATTAGTATTAAAAAATTTACTTTTAAAAGTTAACGCGTAATTATTAAATTAACATCTGTAAATGGCAAACATCGTGGAGAAGTTTTGTCATTTAAAGAGTTCGTTGTTCACAGATTGTTTCGTTGTCGAACTGTGGATAAAATAGGAGGAAATTGCTTCAAATCGATAGGCCATAGCAAAAATGATGGTCTTTTTTACTTTCTAGATAACGATATACTCGTTAAATTAAATTTAAAGTTAAACGATTCTACAAGAATGATACTTATCAAGGTTCGAGGATTTTACGATTTAAATAAATACAGCTCGTTTGTGATATCGATATACCGATATACTTACAAACATTGTGCAATTTCACGAGTATTTCGTTTAAAAAAGTTGAAATATGCGAAGCATGTCCTGGCGGGTTTTTCTGGAAAAACATGGGCTACGATCATTTTCGATATTTCATTGAAAAAATTCTAAATAAATAATTTGTATTCCATACGATATACATCTGTTGATTCCACGATATTTGTCATAACTGGTTTACCATTAATTCGTATACTTTGGTAACATTGGCGTGTGTCGTTGATACAAATCGACCGATACAAAAGTGTCTACTTATTTATGAACGCGGTGTATACAGATTTATACAGAAGCAGAAACAACGGTAATTATTTGTTGCGACGAGAACGAGCGAGAACACCGTCGATTCGTACAAAAGCATCGCGTGCCTTCTACGTCTGTTTAAATTAAAAAATGCCTCGTCTAAGCTAATTAAACCGGACGCGCTGCCGCTTCCTTTAAAGCATCGCTGTCTAATCCGCTCGAGAAGAGCAAGTGGAACGTGTTCGCAAGTTGCTATTGCGTTTGTTAATTAACCTCGACGCCGGTATTTCGGCCGTAACGAGCAAAATTTTTCGCGTGTCAGGGACTTTTGATCGTTTGTTCTGTCTACCGACGAGATACTAGGTTTTCCCCTTTAGCGGTTAGCACAAGAAATGGACACATTAGCGATCCTCACACACGTACGTACGCGTGTATATACATACGTGTAAAGTACAAGAAACAATCAGGCCGTGATTCGTTTAAATTCAACGCTTTTGCATGAAATAAGAACAAACGTGTTACGTATACGTACTGTTTACGTGATACACGGATATTTATTTCACGTGCATAAAATTTCAGATTACCGCTCAGTAAAAAATACAGCAAACATACGATTCGTTATAGCGTTTGGATGGTAGTTCTTCGTGAAGCGAATAGCACGAAAAGGAAACGAGCAGAAACGACAAATTTTCATGTTCGAGATTAGTCGAAAATTATGGGACGCCGTTGAATTGGTATCGTTGCTGATTCAAGGTCGTTAAAAGATGGAAAAAAGCGAAGCAAAGTTCTCGAGTTTCTTCCATGTTCGGTGATTATTGTTCCAAGTTTATCGACTGGTCGTCCCGATGGTTGAAAAGTTTTTAATGAAAACAATAGAAACTCTCAGGACGATACAGAAGATAAATGGAATCGATGCAGTTATGTTAAACGCTTTCCGAAAACTGTCCAGCTACTCTTTAACTGAAACCTGTAAACTTAAAAACTTCTTTTAAACTCTCTGGTCGAAGAGACGTTTCTTCTCGGCTCCTGAAAATTCCATCTCGTTTCGTACCTTTAAGTGCTTTTGTCAGATTCGCGCACGTACACGCGCGCACATTCCCCGGAATCGCTTGTCTGTTTGAGACACGCGCTCCTCTTCAAAAATCTCAACTTACAAGTCTATCAGACTCGCGAGCAGACACCTGCAATTCGTAAATTCAAAAAATTATACAACTTTTTCCTTGTTCTCTTTTTTCCTGGCTAAATTCGCTTTAAGAGAGGGGAGCGGGCTGAGATCGATCCGCGAAAATTCGGTTACTTTCCGATTTTTCGTTATAACTCGCCAAATGGAAGAGCTAGAAAAAATGCTTTCAGACAAAATTGCTTCTTCTAATCAGGAGTATCGTTTGGAAAAATAATTTATCAACGAGTTACAACGTATCCTGACGAAGATTCTTACATTCCGAATCTTATCCCATCGTCTTCGTCCTACGACTCACATCCCACGTCTTATATCGCGCATCCCATAATCAATACTTCATTTTCCATACACTATGCCACACAAAAGTTGCATATTACGATCTTTATCCCACCTGCCACGTGTTCCACTGTTCGCATACTTTATACTCTATATTCAACATTTAACATTCACTATGTCATATCCATATCCATGTCCATTATCCAAGCCTATTCCCCAGTTCACATTTTCATCTCGCATCTAACAACGTTTCATAGTCCCTGTCTCCTTTTCTATATTCCTTTCCCAGTATGCTCAGGCTATATACTCCATTCTAATTCACACAGTGTATATCTCCACTCTACGCTTCATATTTCTACATTCTTCGTTCCGTAGCACATCTTGCCCTGGCACATACGCCCCTCCTCGCATCCTACGTCCAATATTTATCGAAACATAGAGAAATAAAATCGAAATACGTTCGTGTAAAGGATTAGGATACGCAACGACCGATCGAAGTTTATGCTTCGAGCCATTTCTGACACGTGGAACACCGGTAAAGAAACCTGGCTGCGCGTATACTTGGCAATACCACGTGAAATCTAATTCGCGGCACACGCCGACGCTCGTTCTATGATTCGCCATCAACGCGTCAGTGGTTTCGTTGCGCGTCCGAAACGAGTTTTGTTGTTGTTGCTCGGTGTCTCCTTAACGGGGTTCGCAGATGTCATGGAAATCCCAGTGCAGTTCCTTGCGAGAGGAGAAAATTCCCCGAGACGCGGTCGTGCCAGCGGCGACAATATCGTAGAAAGCGAACACCGCGTTCCTCCATAAACGTCACAGTTCATTTCGTGTGACAAACGAGGTTTTGCAGCGTTACACCTTTGGCAAATCTCTGCGAACCATCGCGCACGGACTATAATGTAATTCGTTGGATAAATTGAAAACGTAAGGGAAGAAACATGTCCCGAAATGGTGAACGTTATGTAGCATGAAGAGGCAGCTCTTTGCGAGAGGCTTCTTCCTGCGAATTTCGTTAAGGTATCCTAAACTGGAGAACGTTGGTAACGTCGGTGAGTTGCATCCTTTTAGACACAGATTTTTATGATCTTCGAGGATAGTGTTTTGAAAATATTCTCGACCACGAGCCGTTAATTAGACCTCAAAAAGATCCAGCACTCTAGCGAACGAAACGATTATAAGGAATAACATTGTAGTGATCTTGCTACGATTAGTTTATTTACGATAAATGGATTAAACAGGTGTTGGTTAAACAGGAAACGATGGTTGCTTAACGTGAACTAATTACAACGACGTACTATAATTAAGACAAATAAATAATTGATTTGCAACTCTCGTCACTACGATTCCAACGTTCTGTCTCGCGCGGACCACCGTCTCTCGACAACGCAATTCGCACTCTCTGACTCGTCGACTCACACTGACTGTTAATTCGTCTTTGTTCCTTAGCATCCCTTTGTCTTTTGTCTTTTGTCTAAGCCCCACCACGTACGTGTTCCGCAAACGTTCGTGGCCAGGATCACGCAGGCCTTTTCCGCGTGACTATTCGATCGAAGGAGCGACGATACATTGCTGCACTTGGGCTTTCTCGCGACATTGTTTATGGTTCGCCCGATATCTCTTAGGCTTTTCGTTCACGATACTACGGTATCAACATCGAATAATATTCGATCAAAAAATAAACGATAATATCTAGGAACGTTGCGTTAAATTAGTTTAGCTTGATACTTTCTGTATAACACGTGAACCTTAACTTTAATCTTAAAGTATGACACTGACAGGTAATTACCATGCATCGAAGGAAAATGTAGCAATTTTAAACAAGGTACAATTTCATGGGATCTTCGAGACAAAAATAGCTTAATCTTTAACGATAAAAGAATTTTCTCGCGTAGCCAAAGCGTAGAAATTCTTTTCCTCTCGATATGATTCTCCTTTTTTCGTTATTTGTTACAGGGTAACGAGAAACATATATTTATATCTTTATGTCATAATATTCAATCGTTTATTTCGAAAGTGATGTAAATCCATTTCCTGAAATCTATAATATAATCTATAATATAAACCAATAGCTAGAAACAAATGACAGTGAATGTAATCGTAATCTCTGTATCAATAATATTGCGTTCATGGATGTGAACAAGTTGTTTAAATGCGATTCAGTAATATACCAGTAAATTATCATTACATTTATTAAATTATCCATGCTATTATTAAGTTAAATTGTTATAATTGAACGTAATTATTACGACATCTGAAATATTATTAAATCAATTACATTCGTATCGCATCGTATCGAAGTGCAAACCTACATGATCGACAAAAGTATTACATATTGTTGTTATCTTTACTCAATGGATAATGACAGTGGATAATGATCCTGACGAAAGATATTCGTCTAGTTAATCCTCGAAAAAACTGTATCCTTCTTTGTATAATTTGTATGATGAATTTACATGTACTTAAACATATGGAGAGGTGAACAAATTAAGTAGATCTTATCAGGATTTTTCAATCGATTTTTCAAACAAAAGAAAATGGGCTTGTATCACTTTCCATTATATCCAATTATACACGACGAGGTTATATCTGAATAAGATTAGAGTCTTGGAATTTAACGTGCAAAGATTCAAAGCGTTCGAACGTTCGAGTATACAGTCGTTTCGAGGTCCCTTTCACATACAGATTTCTCAAATGTCATAGAAATGGTAATATTATTTTTGTTCGATAGCCCGGAAATAGTAAGAGACGTATCTTAAATAAGAATCACTTTGTTTCAGAAAGAAAATCACGGTTTTCTCCGCACGGCAAAAGGCGGAATATTATCGTTTACAGCTTTGACGAATCTTGTAGCGTTATCGCGCAGAAATCGAGAAACAATTTGTCGGATATATTGAAAATATAAGGTAGGAGAAGTAGTTTCGAAGCGAAACTCCGACTTTTATTCAGAATATCGAAACTCTTCTTGCTCCGGCGTGCAACTTTCATGGCTACATCGATGCAGCATTTTACGATGCCAGCGTGCTACCATAATATCATTTTTTCAGTATGTTCAAAGTATTATTTTCAACCGTTTCCTCATAAACGTCGGTGTACTCTTGCCTTTCTTCCAGATAACTTTCATCGTACTTTCCCTGTGAAACGATACCGTTTGTCACGGAACGAACCAATGATAATCTTGAAATATGAAATTCGTTAAAACTAGCGGAAATGTTCGTACAACGGAAACATCGCCAAGAGTCTCTACGTTTTTAATATGAAAAATAAACTTCGTCTGATGTATTCGACGAATTTTATAATTTCACCGCGGTGCATGGTTTTTTGCAATTAAAGGCGATAAAAAGATTTCTGGGAAAATGGCCAGCGACAGAGAACACCATACTTTCGTTCTAAATATTAAAATTCGTTTTAAACGAATTGCGCTCAATGTTTTATATAATTTGCCGGTGTTCCTCTTCTATCGCGAAAAGGCAAAGGAAACAAAAATCGTGTCACCGCAGTCGTTGCTAATATTAGAAATTCACAATAACTAGCGTAAGCTGTAACAGTCGGAGTTCATTTTGTATGAGGAACGAGTTCCGCTTATACTACTTACCTTTGGCAAAGATTGTGACCCCGTCACATAAAACGCGGCTCAGTTTCCGCGCAATTCTGAGAAACGTCGCGCAATAAAATTGTTATGATCAAAAGAACTTCTCGTTTTAATGCGAACGTCAAAGTTCATTTCATACGAGAGCCGAGGATCGCCGTCATTCTTTTCCAACGTGAAACGCACTTTTCTATCGCAAACACTTTGCGAAAATACCTTTCGCACGTAGCACAAACTTTAAATGACGAAAATAGAAAGTTTTAAGCCTCTTTCAAATTTAAATTCAAATTTATATTCATATACGCGGGGATGATGTTTGACTCGAGGTTGTTTAAATTCGTGTAATCTGACTTTATGTGGATGTCTCGTTCAAAATGGATGTCTAAAATAGCGCGGAGGAAAGAGATTAGGTGTGTATGAATGTTAATTGCATTAATACGAGACTGCTACAACGTGCCTAACACAAATTTCTCCTTTCTCCTACCGTTTCACCTTTATTTCTAAATTTACGAAAAGAATAACGTTTTCCCGATAATATAAGAACGTAGGAAAGATAAGCTTGGATACGAGTAACCGGAGCAGCTAGAAAAGCAACGGTAACCGGAATAATCAGAATTCGAACAACATGACCAACGTGGGCGAGTATATAAATTCGAAAGAATATTGGAAAGCAGGTTGCGCAGTTTCAAATTTGTTGAATGCAAATCGATTGCAACTGAAAGAGACTTTACGAGGAGTTCAAACAGGAGGAACACGAATATCCTATTATTACGCAAAACAATATTTTTCAGACGGTATTTCTAGCAAAGCGATCGGTGAAACACATCGGTGGACGATAATTCTTTAGCGATGCGAGCGATCAGAGCGAGCGAAAGAAAGACTGTACGTTGCACAACGGACGTGTCACCATCTTTGTTTTTCTTTGTTTAGAAGCAAGTTTCATAGTCGTATATTCGCGAATGCGATGCGCGTCCCAACAAAGCAGACGCAGTCTTTCGGAAATATAAAATATAGCTAGGAGACAACGGGGAGGAACGTGGCGAGAAAGAACTCCGTGGCCGTTCGCCATCGCAAACGCGTGCAACCGCGTTTTGTCCTCGTATCTTTCGCAGGGCTCGTAGATGTTGCGGAAAACCTGACACAGTTTCTTCGAACCGTAAAAAAACTTCCCGGGAAGAAGAGAAAATCAACGATGACGGTACCGTGGGAACGGAACTACGCCGGTTCTGCCGCCAACTCCGGCATTCTCGTTCGGCTCGTGTGCAATCGAGTTTCGTCGTCGCGTCATCAGCGAAGTAGACGATCGCGGAAACTCTGACACGGCGTTTTTCGAAATATGGTGAATTCGTCGAGGAACCGCAAAAAAAAGAAAAGGACAAAGAAGAATAGTAAGTAGCTATCTTTCTTCGCGACTTTAAAACTCCGCGACATTAACATCGAAACTACCGACGATCGCGCTATTGAAATTATTAATAAAATCCACACGCCACAAATTCGTCAATATTATTTACATACGTTGATCGATGAATGGATCGATAAATAAATCGGCAATAAATCGGACGAAATTTTACAACTACCCATTGAAAATTTAGGTTAACGGTTTATCGTTATTTGGTCTATCTTTCCGCGATAAATAAAGTTGTAGAAGCAAGCCATTCGTTTTTCGATAGCAACAACAACGTCGTCGATGACGACAATGTAACGACAGTGAGAAATTAACAAGAAACGAAGTTAATCAGTTTGACTTCTGAAAAATGATGTACAAGACGTCACGGCAATGTCTTGCTCGAGATTATTATGATAAGTATTGTGTAAGTTCTCACATTCGTTATTCTCCTGTACTCTTTAAATTACACGCTATATGCGATCAAAATAATCGTTGATAAAATAATCAAACGAAATCATGATAATACTGTTGCGGATAAAATTTCACCCTGGTGTCCTGTTTTTTCATTTTACCGATCGATAGAGTCAAATAAATGCGATTGAATGTTCTATCAATACCAAGGAGGGAAGTTACTTGTTGCAGCTACGTATCGATTGTGACAGTGCTATTTTCACGAGGTAATAATATTAACCCGCAATTAAACACGTTCATCAATCTTCCAAAAGGATAATTATAAGGTAATTTTTTATTTCGCCGCGCGCCCTATGTATGCCAAAACGTACGTAATTGGCTCTACAATCCCGTTCGTTTTATCATCTGTTCGTTCCAATATCGTACATCGAAATATGTAATAGGCTGGTATTTAGAGTTAATCCATACCAGGTCAACGGTCTAAGGCAAGGTTTCGATCCAATGTGATTTAAACAGAGTGGTTGACTTTAGAATAACGTTCGAGAGCATAACGGTTTTACGATTCAGACAAAATTATTGAATTAAACAGAAAATTTATATAAAAAAAAGCCTCGTCTATATTCACTCGATCTAACACCAGCCATTACGGTTATCATTTATTCAGATTCCAATACGTTTATCCGAACGGAGAAAGTTTCTGTAAAGGAAGGGGTTGAAAAGCTCAAAGAACTAAATCGAAAGTTCTGAGAGCTAAACTCTCAGAAACATTGGAAGATTGCATTACCGATCGTATTAACACAAGATGCGGAAGTGCAAAAACATTTTGTTTGACCTAACGAAAGTAGAAAATGAAAAATTGAACTGCGAGATTGGCAAGAAAAACGAACGACTTTCCTATCGCGCAGAAACTTACGGATACGAAGTTAGCCGTAGCTTCGGGTTTCAAAAAATTCAACGCGACAGTTACAAAAGCATTCTAATAAGAAGAACTCGATCTGAACGTCGTTAAAACTGTACAGTGACGCAAAGAATAAGAGAGCGTGTAGAAGAGCGAGAAGGAAACGGACGGTCGCGATTCTATTCTAGAAAACTGCTTTTCCCCTGAATGGCCGTTTTACCGAAACTCTGCCAGACTATGTACGGAAAAGCCCTGACGCAGCCTCTCAAAAACGCGGCAGCTTGCCGGCAAATTGGAAGAACCAGGAATGACATCGTGTACGGCGACGAGCAATTCCAAGTCTGGCTTCGTTGGCTTCGTTCTCAAAAATATCAAAAAACCAGAGCGTTCTACGAAAAAGCAAGGGAAAATTCGAGTTTCGGACGAGCCACGATCAAAACAAACGGGACGATACGTAACGTGGAAACGCGTATTTAATACGATTGCGAGCGACTGAGCTACGTGAAATCGAGAGCTTCGGATTAAACCGTCAAGAAGCAACGTTGCGTTAACGCCTCGGTCGTTTTATGATTTATTTCTAATCGATTCGCACGATCGACATCTATCGAGACCCGTATTGCGATTCTTCGTTGAGGATATTCGTACGAATTTATATGTTTATGAATGTAATTAAAAAGATACAGCCTAGGTAGAAAGTGATTATAAATGTCGTAGAGTCTCGTATTTCCAATATTTTATATATATTTGGATTTCGCGTAATTTTCCACCTTGAAATTTTCTAGAAACGAACAAAGATGCGCGTTGTAGCGATTATAAAGATGAGTTGCACAAATTTGCTCGATATCGTTCTTATCGGTGTTTCTTCTTCTTCGGATATTTATTATAATACCAAGGAATAATTAACAACTGGAATATCCAATTTATAACCGATAATACAACAAATCGCTAATAATTAATCGTCCATTAATTCATATTGTCCATCTTATCTGCTGTCGACGAATCTCGCATCGACAATATCCGCAATTTTATCCGAGGGGAAGCTCTAACTAGAAAAGCACGAATCGTTCCAGCAAGTCGGTCTTCTAACTAAGACGCTTCGATCGAAAAGGGAAATTATTTTCGTGGAATCATCTTACGCGTTCTTCCTATTTTTCCGCCTCTTTCTACATCGTCTCCTATCTTTCCTTCTTCTCTCACGAAAGCCAGCCAGTTTCTTCCATTACACGCGCTCATCAGCCGTCGACCGATCGAGCCAGCACGAATATTCCACGGAAACCAATACCATAGAAACTCGGGCTCGCGTGCACACGGGGGTCGAATCTGGCCTACCGATAGATGCCGAGCAACCCCTGGCCGGCGAACCCTCCTGCGTTCCACGGCTAGCAAAATCACCCTTGTACGAACCAGACGATAGCCCAACGCGGCGTGTCACGCGAAACTTTCACGAACGCTTTATTCACCCTTTTCTCCCCTATCTTCCGTTTCCTTTTTCGCGACGCACATTGTCGCTTACCTCCCCCTGTTTGTCGCGTTTTCTTCGGTTTCTAAGACACCGAGCCTGACATTTTTCAGACGTTTACCGACTCCCCTACGAAAGCTCGTTCGTAAGTATTGTAATAGGGGGAGGGATCATGCTCGCGATAACATTTTTTGCGTATTTATGAGAATTTTTATCGTATTTAACTGCGGTAACGAGTTTCGATAAAACTCTATAGTATCAAGTCGTTTCATAAATAATTTCGTCCCTTATTTTCCACTTTGAATTTCTAGGCGATTAAATTAAACGATTCGATATAAAGTACACGAAAGAGCGAGTAATAATAACAAGGTCCGAATTAAGAAGCATAAATCTGAATTTGTGGGAAATTCGATACGAGATGGAAGCTCGAGTTGGATAATCGAGCTCCAAGTAGAAAATTATTGATAACTCGATCACATTTTCCATTATCAGCTACTTCCATTATCAGTTTGACTAACAAACAGATTGTTTCCCTTTGCAACTACATAGGTCGTAGCAAAGTACTCTTATTCGGCGCTTCTTCGTCTCGAAGATCGATAAAAATATGATTCATCGTATGATCTCCGCTCCAGAGAAATTTCTATTTAGGGGACGCGTCGAATAGACTTTGAAAGCTTCGGCATAGGTACGAGCGTCAAACGTATCTTGTAAAATAATTTCTCTTCGTTATTTTCTCGTAATTTTCGTGTTGTCAAGCGAGCACTCGTAATTGTGCGGCGATTTAACCGCGTTATAGCCAGTTACGTGGTCGCGCTGATCAAAATCCTCGTGAAAAAGACTCGTCGCTGAAATCCGGATTCTGAAAGACACGAACAACAACAATTCGATAAACGAGCAGAACAACCAGTCGGTTTGCAATTGTTTCGGGTTATACAGATGCTCGTAGTGTCTGCTCGAACATACTCCACAAAGCAGCTGAAAATATCGTTCGTCGCGCGAGCAATTCGAAAGCCATTGTGTATTATTTAATGACTTCGAAAGCCATTGTTGCGGGTCGCGAGGTTCGTCGATTTTCACTGGGCGCAAGAGCTCGCGAAAACTCCATTTACGCGGGATAGAAATAAAAAGGAGGACAAAAAATATATCTAAGCGAGAGTCTCGAGAGATCGAGGTGACCACATTACGCTACTTATGCTAACCAAATCCATCATCCTCTGGAGACGTAGCTATTGAAAAACCGTGCAATCCAACGAAAAGAAGTTAAGTGTGACGAAGCACCGGCGCATACACACACATACGCACACATACATATAGGTATATAAGCGACAGAGTCTTGCATCCGGTGGCAAATTTTCCGACAGATTATTCTGAAAAATTGCCACGGGAGAAAAGCAAGATCATGGAAATCCATCTCCTATATATTTTCTGGCCACATATTAACAGGAAATTGGATGCCTCGAGTAAGGCTGTTTGGATGACGCTTTAGATTCGCCATTTTCCCCGACCTTGTCTATGATCCGTGCATTTTTTCAAACGCACTCTCTCACCGGAGACAGCGACGATTTACGACGGAGAATCGTCTCTTTTCCCGCGAATATTAAAACAGTGCCGCGGTCGAACGATCGAGATACATCGAATCTATTTATATCCGATCGTTCTCGAGAAGACACTCGATTATGCGCGAAATATATCGATACCGAACTTCTTCCCCCTGACTTTCCTGCGCAGCGATTTATCCCAGAGATCGCCGCGAAATTGAAATTTACGATGTATCGGTGTTTCCAACTTCGACGAATTTTTATTGGCGTAAAGTCGTTGACAAACACGCGTAATAAAATCATGTGACGACAACCCCCTCGAAAAAACGAAGTATACGTTTCGAGGATCGAATTTGGACCACGTACGAACGCGTCTGTAATTACGACGATACTCTGCGGGTCACGATTATTATTATCAGGACACCTCCGCGTTGGTATGAATTGAAAAACTTTGATAAATTTTATTTCGAGTATTTAACGCTTGAGATAACGAATCTAGCGAATTAGAAGAACGAACTCGCCGAAGTGCGTTCGACTCTTAGCACGTATCGCGAAATATCGTCGATGTATATCATAAAAGCCGTAAAAACGAATCCAAGTTCAAGAAGCAAGAACGATAGACTTTCGTACTTCCCCAAGGACAACTTCGGCTTGCTTGCCTCGCGAAACCATCGAAATAAACGTGGGAATCGAGCCACGAGGGGTAACATCGGCCAACAGGTGTTACGCAACAAAATTTCATTAAAAAAACAAGGAGCATCGAGCTGCTCGCGAGAGCGAAGCATCTCGGAATAACCCCTGCTTAAATCCATTCTTCGATCTGCAGTCGATTAGAGTCGACTGTATCGAGTACAAGGACTCCGAGTCGCCGGCGGGCACGGGCGAAGGCATCCGTCGGGCATCCGTGCGGACGAAATCTCCAAAACGACGAGCAATCTCGCGAGCTCTTGCTTTTCTTTTGCTCCTCTTAGCCGCCTCCTCTATGAAACAGAGACGACGTGTGTCAGGACGGTACCGGTTGTAAAGGAATTGCCGGTATCGGTGGCCCGGTACCTAGCTCCGCTTCCAGAACAATAGAAGCATGCACAAAGGGCAAGGATGCGTCTCTGTGTGTCGCGAAGAAGGATGCTCCGCTACGAGTTTATCGTTCCGCGTTGCACAAGGGACGCGTCTGCGTTCGCGTCCTCTGCGAACACATACTCGCTGGCTTACGAAGGACGAAGAGGTTGCTGAAACGAAGCAGCCACGAGTTAACACGGTTAGAAGAAGAGGAGGAACGGAGAAGGAGGAACGGTATTGTGGGAAGGGTGGGAGTAGATGATTTTAGAGTAGGGGGTAGGGAGAAGAGAAGAGAAGAGAAGGAAGGGGTTGGCCTATCGGCTCGGGGTTGCTCGGAATCTATCGGTGGGCCAGATTTCACTGACACAGTGTACGGCTTACCGGCACACGCAAACGATATCCTCTCGCTTTGCTATCGCGCGTCCTCCGCGACCATCCTCGCCCCTCGTCGGCTGGTTTGGTGGTGGTGAAAGACGACGGCGACGAGCCAAGAGGAATAGCGGAGAGAGATCGGTTGCGGAGCGCTTGCGCGCGCACTCGCACTCGCGCCGCTCCTCGACGTCGTTTTGCAAGGAAATTGATTCTGCGCGAAACGCCAGGCTACGAGGGAGCATCGTCAGAAGAGCCGGGCTCCGCAGACCGCGCACACACCGCACAGGGGGTTGTTCGCATCGTTCGCCTCGCACCACACCGTCCGATCCGCCACTTGGTCCTTCGTCTAGCCGTCGGGGGCACGACTGTTCGTCGACCGTGCGCGACGTTGCTATTATGTAAGGGGAGGTCGTGGTCGTGGTCGTTGTCGTTGTCGTTCACTTGGGTGCCAACGGGAACATAGCAGAGGACGCGAACACGCACTGGACACGCGAAGGGGAGAGAACACGCGCTGGAAGGGCGACATGCGAAGAGACGCGTCGCGCCGGCCGCGTTACGACCACACACAGACGTGCCACGATCATCGTAACCACCACCGATCCGTGCAGGAGTAGGAACGTGATATTCGCAGGACGGACACTGCAGGAGAGAGAGCATCCATGGAATTGAAAATCCTCTGGTTCGTTCATATCGTGGGTGAGTGGAACGATATCGTTAAATTCGTGTCTATTATTTCTAACACGATCCTGTGATCTTTCCGTGCATTCTTTCGACATTTTCATGGTCGTTGTGCGTGGAAATCCCGTCCGACTGTTCTCCCCTGTTCCTTCTACTTTGTCCGTCGTTCTGCCCCTGCTTGACCCTCGCTCCTCGGCCATCCTTGCGGGCCGTTGCCCCTCGTGTCTCGCGTCCTGTATGGATTAGATTCTCCGTTCCGACGAAGGCCGTTATCCTAAACGCACTGTAAAATAATGTTCACGCGTACAACGGTTTCAAGTTTCGTCGCGTGTTTTTAGATGATCGAACGAGGTTGCAGTTATTTTAGATAGATTTAAGAGGATTCGTGTAGATCGTGGCGTGTGTCGGCACGTCGATGTCTCTCGGTTTCGTCGGTGGTTTTCTCTTTGATAGAGCGAGATTGAAGCAAGCTGGAGGGTGGAAGGAACACGAGCTGCCGGATGAGATCAGAGGCATGAATTTTAAGTATGATTTCATGCACCAGCGGCGGGGTTGTTTGGTGAAAAGCGTGCGGCTCGTTCTTTGAGGGGATTGAAACGCGATTTAATTTCACCAAGCGCCGAGTTTCTTTCCACTACTTACGATGGTTACATTTTCGTTTATTTTTCGCTTAAAGAATTAGGAAACGGCACGCGCGGTTACACGCTGAAACGTGTAAAAGATTTCCGTCGAGCCGGAAGGCGATAAATCAACCAACACCTGTGAATAACGACAGAACGGACGGCTGTTATCGAGTCAAAGAAAGTGTATCGAAATTTTCGTGAAATCATCGCCATCGGATTTCTAACGGATCTGGACGCTTCAATTAAAAATGAACGCATGAAATCAAGCTGTTCGAACGTGAACAGGAGACAGAGAAGAGAGAGAGAGAGAGAGAGAGAGAGAGAGAGAGAGAGAGAGAGAGAGAGAGAGAGAGAGAGAGGAGAGAGAGAGGGAGGGAAGGAGAGAGCGAGAAAGAGAGAGAGAGAGAGAGGAACTCGTTGAATATCGACGCTTCCGTGAAATTTTGTAATTTCACCTCGCTTCACGTGTCGCGACCGTGTGTATCGACCGACTCTTTGTTTAGGGGATGGAAAAAGCACAAAAAAAGGGAAACAAGCGAAAAAAGAGGTAAAAGAGGAGAAACGAAAAAGTGAACATACGCGTGCACACATGTACAGGTACAAAATACGCACAGGGGATATGCAGTAGAGAGGAAAAGGGACAGCAAGGTTGAAATGAGCGAAAAGGAAGGGAAAACTGCGAACGAAAGTCAGATGTCGAGATCGTTTTTCGACGATGGACGAAGGGGCGAAGAGGGTGACTCGTCACCGGGCGGTTAAAATATTTGTCCTCGCAACTATTTATTCGTCGAACGCGAATCGAACAGCTCGATTTGAGAACCAATATCTCATCGACGAACGAACCATATCGATCGATCGGAAAAAAAGTACTCCGTGCAGATTCGTGCAGAGAGATCAAGGAGCAAAAAACAGTAAGAAGTTGCAGAAGGAGGGGAGAGGCGGACAAAGGATGGTGGCTAGGATACGAAAGGAGGAAATGGCAGGAGAAACGAGTGGTACATGGACAGACGTAGACAAAGACATAAACAAAGACCTGGACAAAGTACGAGATACGAAGGAGAATAGGAAGTCGAGAGGATTCTCATCCATCGGAGCATTGAACTCGCGAAAGGGGGGTGGCTCGCGACGACGAGACGCTGCTTGCAAGGGTCACTGCTCTGGGACGGTCGAACGGTCGTTTCGATGATGGAAATTTAGCGAATTTGACGATTAATTGTGTCAATGGATAATTGCGTTAACGCTGCACGAACGAGCGCTGCCGGTTTCAGGCCAGATCACCCCTCTCTTTCTATCGTAATTCATTCGCCGCAACAAATCGCAACCCCCTCCGTTAGTTTGGCCTCCATCATCGAGCCATCCTTCGCGTTCGTTCATCGTCCAGTTATTTCATCGACGATCTATCGAATTCTTCTCTTTTTTTTTTCTTTTTTTACCGCCTGTTTCATCCAGCTGATCTCTCGTCCCTTTCAACTTTTTAAACGCAAACGACGATAAACTCGCCGTTGAAAAATTCGTGTCGAAGAACTGCGGTTTAATCGAACGTGTATATTCGTGCGGTTTTACGAGCTCACGGATAGAAACGCCGGGAGCCAGAACCGCGCACGAAACTCGCGCGTCTCGTTTTGGTTCTCAGCCGCGAGAACACCTCTCTTTCGTCGAATCGCCGACGTGAAATACGATCGCGCGGCGTCGAAACGTCGATTCCATTGTAGCGATTCCATCGACATCGAGCGCTCTTTTCTTCCTCTTTTTTCCCCGTTTCCCGACCGGCTTTTTGTTCCTTACTCGCGCGGCGCCGCTAGATTGTTTTCCTTGCCTCTTTCTGCCTCTTCGCCCTTCGCCACCCGCCTCCCGTGTATTTTCTTCCAGCGTGATCCTTTCTCCGTTTCTACCCCTTTATTCTATTTCCCATTCTCTCTCCTTTTTTAATCATATCTCGCCAAGCCTCCCCCGATACGCGTGCACTTACACGATCGTATGAAAGATGCAAGTCGGTCGGATCGGTTGGAGCGTGTCCCATCTTCGTCACCCAGACTCTCTTCTTTATTTCCTATTCCCGTCCCTCTCCTTTCTCATCCCGTTTCGCTCCCTTAGGAGGGAGCAGGTGCATTCTCTCTCGCGCAGTTCTTTCTTCCTACGCGTTTCTCTCTGTCTGTTGTCCGTCCTCTGTGCTACCCTTGCAGCTACCGTTTCTTTCTTTCTCGTCGTAGCTGTTCTTTTCACTCCCTTGCCAAGCAGCCGCGAGAGGTTAACGAGTCACGACGATTGTCATCTTTCACGCAGCATCGCGCGGCGTCGCGCTGCCAGCTAGACTCCGTTGAATAGCTCAGCCACTCTCGCAGCGTGGATCGTCGTTTCCCACCGCGGCCAAGCAATTCTCCCGACGAACGAGCGACCCGATTTATTCAGACCCATCCGGTCGCCGCTCCTTATTCCGTTCTTACGCAACCAGCGATTCTTGCCGCGCCCAACCCCCCTACTATTTCTTTCGAAAGAGCTATAGACCGCGGCTACGAGAAACCGGAAGAATTCTTCGGGTTCGATTGATGGCTAGGAAGCAGTCTGGGACACGAGTAACTGGCTGGATACGACGAAATATAGCGATACGTGGATCGTAGATTAAAATATCGAGGAATGGCAGCGTTTGATGTTTCGGGTCGCTGGCTCCATTAGTAGTACAACTCGGATTTTTCACTCAACGAGGTCAAGTGTCTTTGCGACGTTTGTTTCGGTTGTTTTTAGCACTGGTTAAACGTTCAATTAAAATTATATTCCGAAATAATTATTTTTAATACGGTCGAAACTGTTCTTCCATGTTCGGAGATCCAGTTTGTTCGACAACCGTTAAAAGGGAATCGCGGTTTAGAAGAGATTGGGAGATACTACGAGATAGAAGAATAGAAACAACCAATTCATCATCTTTTGCATATTATATTACTTAGGACGGAGATTTGGAAGATACGTACGTGTTTTTATATAGGTTTTCGTTTTGACTTTTGTTTACATTTGAGACGCACATTTTCATATTTTGGTACGATAGTTGCTGGTATTAGCGTTGAGAGGCTACATTCCAACTTGGAAGCGTAATTTTTTGGCGACTTTAGGTCGAGGATGTCGTGAATTTTACGTTACTACGGCATGGTGCGTTCGTTCACGAAGATTTCGAAACGCGATTTTCTTCGAAACGAGAGTCTCCTAACGAAATACTTATTTTTCACGTAGAAATCCCACGATAACTGCAGCACCGTGTACAGCGAAACAGACGAAATTTGCTCCGATTGTGGTGGCATCGTCGGCGTTAAGGCACTACGCTGGCGTTGAACGCGATCCTCGCGACACCATCCGCGCGATCTCGCTAATTTGCATCCGTGTTTATCATCCGGAGTGGGAGATAATTGCCTTGGATGCGTTTCATCGTCGAAGGAAACGCGTGTTCCTGCTCGGAAGTCAGCAACACGTTCTCCCTGAACGTTTAATGTCGCGCTCGAATCCGAACAATCGTAAGGATAATAGGTTCTACGATATGGCCAAGTGTCGTAACGCCGCTTGGGTGATCGAAGCTTACATATTCGAACGCTTGCACGAGCCAATTTGTCGAAATTTCCGAAGATATGGCTACGAAGCCTCAATTTGCGTCTCGTGAAATGCAGCTCTGATTCGGTCCCCTGTCCAAAAGCTTGCAACAGTCGCGCGTAGAATTCTGGTTGTCGTTGCATCAATTGGCATGCTGTTACTTGGCACCTCGATCGTGAATCTCGCTAGGTGGAAGTTAGTATGCGCTTCTCGACGTCCCTGACTCAAGTTTCCAACCCTTATCTTCCATGGTTTCCCTCGCTTTCCTCGTCCAGCCACCTGAACGTGTAAACTACGACGCTTGATCGATTTTACGAGCCGAATACGATACATACGCTCCCGTTCACGAATACCGCGACGATGACCGGTAAGTAAGTTGCAGTCGGAAGAAATATATTGAGAGATCTTCTCGCGGCATAATTGGCCCGAGAAGGGAAGTTGGTCATCGAATTTGTAAGCAAGAGTTACGTTGGTACGTTCCCTGAAAGATCGTATCCTGAACCGAATTCAAAGGACTTTATGATTTGCACCATTTGTTAGTTTAAATCGGGCGACACCGTGTAGCGTATGCGATCTTACGTACGTGAAACAGGGTATTTTGGATAAATAAAATGCACACCACCGATACATTAATGATTTTATCAAAACATGTATTCTCGTAAGAACACAATTTGCATAAATATCCGCAGTGCGGTCGTGCAACCATCTTTATTCCACGTTCTAACTTAGAATCTTTTTATTAGAGAGAGAGTACGTACTGTATCTTCCTATATATACCATCTCCTGACCCATGACCGAGGTTTCGAAACTTTATCGTCTATGCTTTATGTCAATTTACTCGTCGATATACCGGAACACGTAAACCATGACGTTTCTCAGTCTTTTACGGTCTCACGGAGGATACTATAGGTGCTGTTAAAAAATGTAGAATGCCACATAAAATTCCTGTGTCACTGTGTCAATTTCTCGGTCTTTTCATTCGCAACCTTGCTATAACGAAAAAGTATTCTGTATCCGATCTATGATCTCTTCGACTACTTATTTTCCGTCGTTTCTATTAACTTTTACAACTGTGTCGTCTATGCTTGTTCGTCGAGATGACGTCTGACTGATTTTATGATTCCCTCGAAACTACTATACTTTAGCTTTAGTTCCATCTCTTATTGAAAAATTTACAACGCCGCGCAGAACCACGATCGTCCATGTCGTTGCTCGATTCTTCGATTTACAGTCTTTTTCTCTTTTAGATGTTACCGTGTTTCGACGACTAAGACTGTATCTCGTGATCGGTAATTTTCTTTTTAAATTACACACTCCGATCTACGAATTTTTATTATTAGCGTCAAAACTTCTAAGGTGTAAGGTATAACGAGACGAGTTTTAGCGGGTTAGATAGCTCAACCGAATAATTGATCATTGTAAAACTAAGAAGCAGCGTAAATTGAAAATTTTTAACAATATCACGGGCTACATCCTTGGCTTGTTTCCATCAGCGCTCTTTCTCTCTCTCTTTTTCCGAGTTTCCTCGCATTCATTTAGTTTGCAGACCTCTTTCAACCTAACCTTTTCCTTCTACAAATTTCGTTCACTATTCAATCAACCATCTAAACTTTTCACTCCTCTCGTCCAACCAATCACCACTTTCTTTTAACGAAAGTTATATATCGTCCAACAGAGTTCAAACACGAGAATCTAGTTGATATATCCGTGTAGTACCGAAATAAAAACTTCGATATTCAACGATATATCCAATAGAAGAATTATTGTAAAATAATTTCGCCGTACATTGTAAAATAATAGTAATAATTCGTGCTGCGTAAAGGATAACTCGTAACATTGACATCGCGTGTCACTGTTACACCATTTGTACTGTTCCTCTTTCAATTACGATATATACCTATATCTCAGTGCATCGTTATCGTTATTTATCTTGTTTCTAGAAAAATATGCGTTTTTGCAGTTCTCGCTAAGCTCTACAAACGATAAAACGAGAAGCAGAGAAAACTGCTTTTTTCATTCCTCTTAACGTGACAAATTGACGCAAGGGATGACAGCCAACTCTGTTACGGTCCTCGAATTTTTATATCCTCGTGCTGTTTGAACGAATGAAAGAGACTTTTAATATCCCACGGAAAACATTGTTACAAAAGTGAAACAAAAAGACGTTGCCGGAACTGGAGAAACTTTTCAACGGCAGGAAAACACGATCGGATCGAAAACGATGCAAATCGGTAAAGTGTTTTCGCGCCATTAAGTTGGCCGGAGCATTGAGAAATTCGTAGAACCATTCGCCATAAGAAACGCGACTCGACTTACAAAGTTAAATCCATCAGATTTCAAACTTCTTATATAATCGGTTTATTCGCCATGAGAACCAATTTTCATAGCTCGCGATCGCGAGGAAGATTGTTCGCCGAGTCTTTTGATAACGTTATGAGTTATCGAAACCATTTCTATCCCCGATGATTTTCACTGAACGAACGAGCTTTCACGGGCCCAAGATTTAATCGTCGCCGCCTCGTAATGAATTCGCCAGGGTTTTCTTAAACGACCGGCACACCCGCCGCCAATTACATCGCCGATTAAATTACGACCGCCTGGCAGAAGGTGGGTCGGTGTCGCGAATGAAATTCCGACGAACCGACTGCTCTCGAAATCTTGATACTCTCGTATATTTCATGCTCTTTCATCTGCTCGCTATATGGGCGGCTTACATTTTCATGATTTTCAGAGATACTCTATAACGAAGGTTTTGTTTAGTAGGATGAGAAGCTTAAGTAAAGTCTACTTCAGTTACATTATTGGAAAATTAATTTATAGGTTTAAACGAGACGAGTCCGAGTTTCGTCGAGTTTCGCGCGAGCTCTAGGCATTTCTCGTCCGATTGATAGAAAATTTGGTTCGTTGATAAAGCAATGGCGAATGTTAATTAAAAGAAACGAAAGAACGTGAAGCCGAAATTCTTCTATTCGATTTATCTTTTCGAGTATTCTAGAACTTTTTAAACATGTTTTCGTAAGCCGAAAACGATAAAAGAGGATCAGGTGCGAATATAAATTACCCGGTTTATACCAAACGCACCTATATTTTTTACACGATTCTTGAAATTCTTTCATCGTATCATGCAACTTGAGAATGTACGCTGTTTTTATATATCCGAGGTATCAGCGATAATTTTAAGTACCGTAGCATTTTAACGACATTTTTACTTTCCCCTCTGGAAGTAACAGTCTTAGGAAGACTAATTGAATATCGTGCGTTTAAAGTTCATAAAAAATACATTTCGGTATATAAAAACTGGCAAGACGAAGAGTGAATTTAATTATAGGTACCTGCCTTTAATTCTTAAAAACTGAGAGTCGATCTTTTATGCGCGGACAAATTCATTCTCAACAAAGGATATGTTTTCACAAAGCTACATACAGCGAACATTTCCATATTATTCTTTTAAATCTACCTTATTACATAATATAATGATATACCATACTATTATACGCGATCCATCTTCGAGATCTTTAGCACATCGTCAAAGTTGTCTAACACGAACCTTACGTCACACACTTCGACGATATCCTCCATTATCCTCACAATATTAGCCGTGTCCTCGAACCTGCATTTAGCGATACGTCCTTCCATTTTCTACCTACTGTTAAACTTCCATTTTCATCGAAAACTACGTTTTCGCGGATCTATAAATAGTTTCCAGACTTTTCCCAAATTTATTTTACGTGCTAAACGATAGTAAAGTCCTCGACATCATTCTACTTCAAAGTTCTTGCTACGCTGTCTCAAAGTCACTTAACACGAACTACATCTAACGTCAAACTCTTCAACATCCCCTGTTATCGTCCTAGTATAATTTATTCCCGCTAATAAACAATTTCCCAATTACCTCGCCGGCAACACGTCCTTCCATAAACCTGCACCTTCGCTAAAAAATTCGTTCCCGTAAGCGTAGTAATTATTTCCAGTCGTTCGCGTCATCCTTGTAAAATCGTCTATCCATTTACTCGAAAATCCACGATACAATCCTAACGCGAGTCGTATCTTACATCAAACACTCCGACAATACTCGCATTATCCCTCGATATTACTCATTTCCCGAAGCATGTGATCCCTTAATTACTTCCAACAACACGTGCTTCCCCCGTTCGTGCCGAAACTTCCGCCTCGAAATCCGTGTGCCATCCCTCGCCCCATGGACCCTGCGAAAACATCCACGCGCCCTGACGAGGCAGCAACAGCTCCGTTTCAAACGTTCATCGAGGATCTTCTTTAAACAATCCTAGTCAAGCAATCTTGTCGACGATTAAATTACCGGGGCCGGGCAAAGGTGAGCTACCGGGGCCAAGTCGCAAATGAAATTCCGGCGAACGGAATCCGGCAGAAATCTTAACGATCCTCCGCTATCTTCTCGGGACAGAGTGGCAGGGCGACTGGGAAAGCGTGGCTCGAGGGAGCCGGTGCAATTTAAATCTGGCCAACCTCGCGACGCCAAACCCCATCGCGCGGAGGATGGGACAACGGGACGCTTAAAATGCCTCTGTGTCCGATTAAATCTTAACAACCTAATTTCCCGAGTCCCGCGCGTTCACCTCCGTTCGATGTTCCGCTGCTCTTCGATCTCTCCGCCATCCCGCCAACCTTCCGGTTCCCAACGTTTTTCATTCTAACTTCTATTCTTCCTTTTACCTCTGCCTCTATCTCTATCCATCTTTTCGTTCGTTGGATCGCTGCTTTTCTTTTGATTTTCTCTGAATCGAGACTTGAATTGGAACGAACGAGTCTCGGGTAGGGAGTTCGTGGTTGTTGTACTCGATTCGCTAGGTCGAAGATCGTCTCCTTTGAGAGCTCCAATTGCCCGATTGTGGACACCTGTGTGTTGCATTCGATTCGGTTAATGGAAAGACCTTCTTTTCGTGTTTCCACTTGCATGCGATTCCCAGATCTGTTGTCGCAAAGTCGTTAGGAAGATCGACCAATTGTTGGAGAAATGTTTACAAGCCACGTGTGTTATGATATAATATATTATTAAATAGGTTTCGAGGTTCGATATGTAATCGATTCGCGCAGATTCAGTTTTGTATACTCTGTATTTCACCATCATGTACAGCCATTCGAACACACCGGATACTCTCTGATAATTAACACGTAGCGAACAAAAGAGCGTCGTTAGAAGTCGTACTAACTTTGCACGTAGGAACTAGCGATCATACCAACCTAGCATTTTCCTCGACAAAAGATTCCCAATAGTATTAGATGCTTTGCGAGTTGCGATTTACTGCGATTTTATTTTATTTTACTCTATCATACTTTCTTTTATATAGATTTATATTATTGAGATATATATAATTTTATGTGCTAGACTAGATCGGATAGCGATAGTGACACACGTATGTGAATACGAGTGTGCGAAGTATACGTATGCGCGGCGTCTCGAAAAACAGATGAATGTAACTGTTCCGTTGGTAGTGTGATATGGAAAATGGCGAGACAAAGAAAGTGCTACAACTATTTTAATATGAATTCTAAGCGTAACCTCGATGTTCCTGTACTTTTATTTCGCCAATTAAGATCCACAATTCTCAACATATATATGTAGGAATGTTATATCACTAGTTTGCAAGTAACAGTACGATTAATACAATATTGTTCGCACTCGCACGAAATCGAATATAATACCCCGTTTCGCGTGTTCGTTACTCGCTACTTCTACGACGCAACAACACAACGATCTTCACACGACGAAGATAAATTCAACTCTGACTCTCTCAACTCTCGTTACAACGTTTTCCATGCTCACTTTTTCCCTTAACATACCTTGGTAACGCCCACAACGCTCCTTGACAACGTTAACATATCTTGACAACGCTAATAAACAATTACCCCTCGCGCCACGTTCTTCCTTGATGTCACGCTGTCCCACATATACATGTGTGGTAGAAAGAAAGAGGGAGAGAGAGAAGGAGAGAATTTTTACTTTGCTAGATACAATTTATCGGAAAATTTGATACGAGTAAGTAAAATCCTGTGTACCGAGCATTAAGACGCGTATAAATTCGCAAACATCATCTGGAAACGATCTATTATACATACGTACAATACGTTGTTGGGGAATATTCAGCGCGAACCGTTATATCGCGTGTCGCCCTGCTATAATATATTATGTATCCTTAGACAATGTCCGTAAATATACATACGTGCACCCTTTCTACAGCGATATAAATAAAGCAAGTATAAGTCGTCCGTTATAGAACGGTAAGAAATTTAGAATAGTTATCGATAATGTAACAGACGCGTTATAAGATTGTATTCGATATCGATTTACGTTGTGCAATTGCAGCGGGAAGTTGCAATCCGACTTAAATGCTTAAGCAATCAAGACGAGTCTTCGGTTCTCGAAACTTCAATATCAGATGTCTTCGTAAATAATGCATATTCATCCAAATGCATGGATACGGGTTTGCTCTAGATTTGCCCGCACTAGATTCTACGTGCTAGACAAAATTTAGTTGAAATCGATGGTCTTCGCTACTGTAACGTTTCCTTGCGACGGGATTTAGTTAACTGGTTTCTTGCACTCGCGTTGTTAAATTACGCTGGGCCAACTTGCCAAACTAATTCTCGCCGATGTGAACATTTTCAGCGTACAGGGTACGCTCGAATAACACGTACGAACGGACATAAGCTACTATCCGACGAAGAAATAAGAAAACCACTAGTGGAATAAAATTGCTTTACACGATGCCTAGCTTTCGAGAAAATTGAGCTACGAAATTTGTCAAGTACGCTTGAACTCGGTTAATTACTGGTATGTATGGTAGGTACGAGTAAACAATCGGCGGAATTCCGCGAGTGAAGATAAGCAAAATACGTGCAACGAAATTTTATGCATAGCTCGTACATGTTACTCGGTCGCACTCTGTATGTAACTGGGTAGCTCCCAGAAAACTACCTCGAGTGAACGTTAAACGCGCGTAGTATATTTATAAAAATGCTCTACGGTTAGCGTTCGAATAGTTTGGCGAATCGCAGTATCTTTTTTAATTTTATTCGATTTCGATATCGTTTTACCGTCGTATTTTACCTATGCAGCATCGCAATTGTATTATACTAAATCGTTGCTCGTATTTACGATAATAATTAAACGGAGATTTCAGATTAAGCAAACAAACTGTAACGAATTACAACTTTTACGTCTCGCGAGCAAACAAAATTTTGGTAATATAAGGGATAAAGCGGAGGTCAAAATTTTGATTTCACGTTATAATACGATTATAGGATTTTCAATATAAACAGCGATACGTTAAATAATTACGAATATCATTATACACGATAACGCGCAAGTGGAATTAATTAGCGAGAAAAAACACACGCTTACGTAGTCGTACGATAATTCGTTGTTTTCCCAAGCTTAAAATATCCGCGGAAGATTGCGCCTAACTAGCCCGTAGGATATTAAATTCTGTTGACCGTAATCAGCGAAATTCATTTCGCTCGGTTCATGCGGTATTTGTCTGTTGTGCTTTAAACTGCATTCAAAGTGGTGAATCTGTTCCGGACAGGTCGATCGAAGTGCCTCAAACCCTTTCACGATTTCCACTGATGACAAACATCGATCTTCCTTCGGTGTTGCACGCGAAACGCTGTTCTTGCTCCTCTATGATCCTCTATAAACCTCGATTATCGTTATGTCAGCCTTTATTGCTCCGTTTACGAAACCATCTTTAGAAAAACAATAATCGACGACAGTACATTACAGTACGATATCTCTTCTCTTCTCGAGAAATTTTACGATAAATATTTTCGGAGACTTTTGCAAAATTTCTCATTATTCGGAGGACTAATTCTAAGAATCGTTTCAAAATTTTTTAACCGATTCTACGATTATCGCAAAAGGTATCTTTCGTCCAGGACAGAACGGTATATGACGAATCAATCCTCGCCCCTGTTTCTTTTTTATTTATTTATTCCTCCGATCACATTTGTCAAGAAATCAGCTTGGAAATGATGATCAAGGGCGGAATATTCTATTACGTAATTACGTATTTCTTCGAGACTGCTATACTCCAGAGAATTTATTATTTCATTTATATCGGCTATATTAAAAAATTTATCCGGAAAGATCGAGGCGAAATGGCGAGTGTGTAGAGTGTCCAATAAGGTCAACTACAAAATTCACCATTTCCAAGCAGCGTTCGAAAATCCAAGCACGTTGAGAAACACACTGGACGAACGAGTTGACGTGCATTTTTCTAAGTAAAATATTCACGCGGGAATTTTTATTATTCAGCGGGATCGCGGCGGAAGTCGCAAT
This sequence comes from Bombus affinis, assembly GCF_024516045.1. Taxonomy (NCBI): domain Eukaryota; kingdom Metazoa; phylum Arthropoda; class Insecta; order Hymenoptera; family Apidae; genus Bombus; species Bombus affinis. The sequence continues at coordinate 17,331,106 of NC_066345.1, forward strand.
TATTTCCGGTGAAACGCGGCTGTCTCGAAGACCGCGGAGCCAAGTGCATCTGCAAAATTACAAACACACGACCCATGCTCACGAAAAACTTCAACATTTTCAGTCGTGTAACTCAATGAAACCTACAATTCGCCGGTGTACGCAGCGTAATATACCAGCATGAAACCGAGCTTACAATTCGGTTTAGCTTTTCCTTCGACCAAAAAGGCGACGAAAAAAGGAAACCCGCAGGCTCCTCGACTGCATGCTGAAACAAAACTCAACGATAAAACCTCTGGAATAGTCCGAGCAGGAGCTACCTGTCGTTAAACGCATCGCCGCGGTTCCTACGACCACCACCTTCTTCTCCTTCTACTCCTTCGTCCCTGCTCTCTTTCTTTTTTCTTGCCTTCTCTTTCCACCGAGAAAGTTCGAGAATACTATTCCAACTTGAACCCAGGTCTCGAGCTCGTTAATTCTCGCTCAAGAGGGTCGACACCTTCCAGGATCGATGTTGTTGGTGCGAGAAGGAAACGGAACGCACCAACGCTTTGTACGCCGTGCACGTACAATATCAAATACAAAACGGCAGCTATGTTGTATACGTGCGAACCGTATGTTGCAGGAATTTGCTCCGGTTTGCGAGAGGTGCGCATCCAGATACCGACGGCCGTGAAGAAAGGTGACTCGGCGATACTCAACTGCTGGTATGACACCGAGGGGGATCTTTTATACGCCGTCAAGTGGTACAAAGGGGGTCAAGAGTTTTATCGCTATGCCCCGAACGAGATCCCGGTCGTCAAGACTTTCCCCATCGGCAACCTGACGGTGAAGGTGAGCATCGCGTTCCGTCTATGCATTTTCTTTCGCACACTCGACCTCGTAGCCTGCGAGCCTATGCAGAGTCTGGAGGGTCGTCGATGCTCGATAGAGAGCGTCAGATATCGCAATGACGCCAGATCGTTATACAGGGTACCCCAAAAATGAAAACACCACGCGGTTTTCAGAGTAACGACGAATATCGTATTTCGTCTATTACTCGTCTTCTTTTTCTCGTATGCTCGACCTCGTGGCTCGCCAGCTTACGCAAAGTCTACACAAAGTCCGTCGACGTTGAACAGAGAGCGTGCGAGGTATCCGAACGAAATCAGATTATTACACGGCATGTCTCAGAAATGAAATCACGACGTAGTTTGCTAGAGTAACAGCGAGCATCGTGTTCCATTTGTATTTCGCCATCCTCGTGGCATTTCGACCTCGTGGCACGACGACTAAAAGGGAGTCGATGCTTTAATGGAGAGTATGAGAAGGTGAACGACGATATCGGAACAACAAAGAGCGTTATACAGAATGTCGGAGAAATGATATGGCGATCGAGTTTGTCGACTAGTAATTCGGTCTTTGGCGTAGTACGCTGCAATTTTTCGCGTAGCGGATAATGAAAAATTGGTAGATTTCGATCGCCAATATATTCATTTTTATGGTAAAGTATCGGTTACAGAGGATTCGGTGAATGAACATGGATATTTGAGATTCAGTGTGGCACGTGGAGATTTGTAAGTGGTGCACGTGGCCAGAATGTATATATGTTGCACGCGTGAGACATTTAAAAATGCAGCATGATTGAGAATCGAGAGTATGACGTACGAGTCGAGAATCGGAAATTGTGTTCGCAGTTGTTTTAGTTATTTTACTAATAAATAACAGTAGTAAATATCCTCTTCGTTGATTATATCCTCCTTAATTTCTCGAATGCTTGATTCTCTCATACTCTGTATTCCTCTTAAGAATACTTCAATGATTACTGAACATAAATAGTAATCAACTGTTATTTCAAACAGAACAAACAACGCGTCTCTCTCTCTTTCTGTAAAAATTGGGAACCTGCAATTAATCGCGTTTCTTATAAAAAATAACGTTTCATTTTCCAATATTCGTAATATAGCAAAATAATTCAAAATGATTTTTTTTTTTAGAATCAATAAAGTCGCTAATGTTATACAGATATCGCATCAACGTGGACGCGTTAGATTAATATTTTAATACGTAGATAACGTTGTTACTCCCATGCTGCGCTCTAAATACACGTTAACTTTGATCCCACCGCCTCACACCCCGAACCAAGAAAAAAATAATAAAGAGTAAAGCAAGGTAAAAGGCAGCTAGCTAGGGTTGAAGGGGACTGGTTATTAAGAAATTTATCGCAATGAAGGAACGTTAGATGGAACAATAACCGATCGTTGTAAAAGACGATAGAAAGATACGATCGTCCTCTCTTCGACGAAACTTCGTTTCTTTAATGAGCGGAGGGAGGCAACGCCGTCAATTTCGTTGAAGAATTATTCCAATGTTCGTTTTTACGAGCGTGTCTCGGAATGAGCAAAAGGGTTCCTGGAGAATCGAAGTATTATCGCGAAGACTTTGCGATCATGGCCAAAGATACCGTAAACACGGCTCGTTTTCTCGTGGATAACAAGGGTGCGTGACTGGTTAAAGGCCAAGCAGTGAAATAATGCGTAAAGGTTGCGCGAAGGCGACGTTACGAGCGAAATTTTGTAAACTTCTGTAAAAGTACCGTTGAACTAGAAAAACGGATGCTTTATAATAAACTTGCTACATAAAGCGTTCGTCTGATCTACGATCTAAAAGAAATCGTAGTTTATCATAGTTTTATGTTTCGTTGAATCTCAAGAAGGTTGCGCAAATGTCAAAAAATTCGAATCACGCGCGAGAAAGGAAATCTTCGCCTTTAAAGTCAATGCATAAAATAATACGTTGCCTTTCATTTTGATTTCTTCGGCAAACGCGAATTTCATAGTTTCTCGTTGCTGGTTACAAACTGTACAGATAAACGTCGAAAGTGACTTTTTTTAATCCCGGGAGAAATATTCTGTTAACGTATTCGTTAATTTTTAGAAGTGGCAAGTAGAAGGATATTAGAACGATAGAATTGCTTTGGTCAAATGGTACGAGAAAATGGGAAATTCTATTCATTGGTCGGTGCTGATGCTGATGAAACTTGGGCTGGTAGACGGCAGGATTAAAGAACATTTCATAGACGTTCGATGGCTTGGAATATTCGGGCGATAAAGGGGGTGTTTTATGCGATAACGCGTAAAACAGCGACGAGCTGGAACCCCTTACGAGAGGGACGGCGGCTTAATGGCAACCAGTGGTCTCATAATCGTCCGACCCGAATTTTAATCCCGTCAGGGTATATTTTTTCCCCCCTCCACCATTTCGTCGCTGCTCTTCTCCTTTTCTTCGAAACCAGCATCCGCTAGCGAAAGACTGATTAGATCTCCACTCTTCCATGAAACGGTGGAAAATTCGTTTTCGAACGTAAAACTAATCACGGGGAGCACAAATTTCCGTCTTTTTCTTTTCTTTTTTCTTTTTTTTTTTTTTTTTTTAGAGAGGGGGACCGTACTTTCGAAAAACGTTGGAGATTAAAAATTCTCTTTCACCAATTTCATACTTCAAAAGTGTATCTTTTATGAACTTTAATACAGTGAGTTCTAATTAGTCTTCGAAGAGTCGAAGAAGAAGTTCGAAAGAAAAAGTCTCTTTCGACTGAATTTATAGGGGAGATCGGTCGATAAAAGAGCGTTGTTCAAGGCGTTCGTCATCGACGTATCTTTACTACAATTAGTTTATTTACGATAAATGGATTAAACAGATGTTGGTCAAACAGGAAACGATGGTTGTTTAACGTGAACTAATCACGGCGACGTATTAGAATTAAGACAGTTAGATAGTTAATTCGCAACTTAATCGACGGCACTATCAACACTCTTTCGACATAGCGATTCGCACTCTCTGACTTCTTAACTGACACTCACCGTTGATTCGTTTTCGTCCTTTAGCAACTCCTTGTCTTTTGTCTTAGCCTCGTGTCTTTTGTTTTAGCCCCATCGCGCACATGTTCCGCGACCGCTTGTTTATAATTCGCCCGACACCCTGCCAGGCCCATCGGGAAATGGTACGATGAGAATAAAGTACCTGTACAAGATTCGCGATACTAGGTGCGATTCCTTGCGCGGAAACAGAGATTTGAAAGGAAGACTGGAATTGTAGAATAAAACTTTTTCGTGCCAAGCTTTGTTTTCCATTTGTATAGATGGAACAGAAGCACGTTTGTAAATACGAACGTGTGTAGGAGTATATTTGTCCATGGTGAAAAAGTCGCTTCGCGATAAACGTACGCATGCTCGAAAAAGATTTCCAAGTGTTTGTTTTCGAAAATAAAGCCTTGCATGAAAAAGGTGCATCGCGAAATTTAAATTTCGCTGGAAGTAAAAAGTCTCCTCTTCTTCGCTCGTTCCGCGTACATTTTCTACTTTACAATTATACCAGCACCGTAATAAAAATTAATGTCAAAAGTTAAGGGAAAAACGTGGAAAAATCTGAATTCTATCATTCTGGCGAATTTAACGAATTTAATAGTGAAATATACCGCGATAACTTAATCACGATTCCATCCAAGTAGAAGTAAAAATGAATTTTCATAAGCCCAAAAATAAAAATCGAGTTCCTGTCATTTTATCAGATTTGTCGGATTTGGCAGCTCTAATAATAAGTATCGAACGAATTACAAGATGTTTGTATAAATAGCGCGAAACGTAGATGTCTAACGTTTCGCGATTCTCCATTTGCCTAGTCCGAACGAACATTTTTCGTGGTTTTCTCGCCACGGCGAATTAACATCGGAATTCCCTCGTTTCTTGACAGAAGTAGAATACCAAGCGGTAAGCGCAATTCCCACTGAGAGAGCAGCAAAGTTAATTTAATTTGTAGCGTTAATTTTCGTAGCCATCGTTTTCCGCCAAACGCGGAAATGAATATTTGACGATCGAGTATATTCGCGAAAGCTGCAACAAAAAGATGAAACACCTTTCGTACAAGCGTACATTACACTTCTTTAAAGTTAAATACACGAAAAAAAAAAAAGAAAAAAGGAGAAAAAAGAGGAAGATCGCACGAACTAACCACCGACGAGTTGGCGTTCGTCCATTTGAAGATCGAATCAACCCTTATGAAATCTATCTATTTTCGCGAGTAGATAAAAATCGATGTAATTTTTTAAAATTGAAATAAAACCATCGGGCAAATTCAATCTTCCAACCTGTCAGTCTTTCACAAACAAGGGGGGTTGCTCTCGCCATTTCGAAACGGAAAAACGAATATTACTTCCCCTCAGTACCGTTTCAAACTTCCGAACAAACTATACGCCAGCTTACAACGGTTCCACTAACTGAACAAATACATTTTAATCCTCTGCAGCGTGCCGTGTAACGTAGAAGCTACACTCTCGCGTGTCTGTATTTTTTAAAAATCTTTTATTTACTTTAGCACCGCGCTGCTATATTTTATTACGACACCTCCGCGTGCCAAGCTGGCCGTTAAGTGATATCCATGAGCAATATCGTGTTTACATATGCGCGTCATTTTGAAAATGATGTACGAAAACTGCAGTTCGCTTATTTTTTAGGCGAATAGTATATTATGCGTTGCTTTTATTTATTTATTTATGTTTTTTTTTTTAGGACGATGCGTCGCCTTTCTGGCAAACTTTTCATTTTTTCAACATTTCTTCAAACGAAGGTTGTTAAGATTCTAGCGATTGATCGATTCGAGTTTCTCCATTGTATTAATCCTCGACCATCCTTTCTATCAATTCGATAACGTTACGTTTAATGAAAATAGGACAGCCCTCCACGCTACTTTGTTATTTGTCAACAAAGCGAAAGAATGTTATTTCATTAATTTCTTTTTTTTTTTTTTATTCGTAACGAAAGAATTTGCGCAATTTTTACCATTTTATTCCACCGATCCTTTTACCAGGCCGACATCGAGGGCAATTTATTTACCAAAGAACACATTAGATTAAAAACATACTCTCCGTGGTATTTCGTTATAAAATATCCTCTGGAAACGTCTCTAGTAGCTCGCTCTGTTCCATGCACTCCATGATGTAACAACTCGATCTTGGAAAAACGACCATCTAAATTATCAACCCCGGTTGTCCCAGGCCGAAATACAAAGAAAGACGGTAATTGATTAAAGCGTGTTTTGCGAGCAGGCAAAAATTTCCTATTACCAAGGTATACCATAGTCATCGGCCCTGTGGACTCCTTTCGAAAGCCGCAACGAATAGGTGCAGCGAAAATGTCGCCACGCCATAAACATGCGGCTAGTCGGCGTCGGATTTTTTATCAGCTCCAGTAAATCCGAGGGAAACCGCGTTCGCCGATCCCGTCGCCATTTACCTTCCTGCGAATTCCCGCCGCGGGGACAAGCCTACGCGCGAATAAATCGCGAGGTGTCGCGAAATTTCGCGTAACCAGCCGTCGGAGCGCCGTTACGGAGCCGTAATGTTGCTCGTAAACTGCGCGAAAGCCAACGTGCGGTCGGCGATGGTGACATCGAGTGGCCCTCGCAATCGATATCGCAAGGAGGCGTTTGTACGGTTCGCTGAGCTCGACTCGTCTTCCTCGTCGTAGAAATGCTCTCGTGGCTCGATTCTGCGACGAAACAATGCGACGAGCTGACCATCACCCTTTGTCTTCCGGTCGATTGATCGATGCTCGCGCGGTCATTCTTCGATGTTCGTTTTTTTCCCTTCTTTGTCTCTCTCTCTCTCTCTCTCTCTCTCTCTCTCTCTCTCTCTCTGTCTCTCTCTTTTTTTTGTTGTGTCGAGTTTTTTCCATGCCGTGGCACAGGTTGCTCGTGCATGGACAGGTAGAGTCATAAATCCTCGATTGTCAGAGCCGATTCATAGGCATCGAAGATGCAGGATTGGTTGTGACAAAAGACTAGTCACAGAGTAGGAACTTGAAACTTTTCCTCGTGCGCTGTTGGATGACGGATGGAGCGGTGACGTAGCATCGTGGTGCGGATTAATCATTCGACAGCGTAATCGAACGACGAAGAATCGCGAAATAATTATTTCTTCGACGCGAAGATGTCGTGGATTTTTGATGAAAAATTTTCCAGCGGAAGAAAGATGCGCTCTTTCAACTTTTTCCAGGGAATAGATATCAATATTTAAATATAAGTATTCAGAGGTGTGCGTGACAGATTGCCCGAGATTCACTCGTACTACGTTCGTTGCGCAGTTTATCGCTCTTGAATGGTCGCGTAGTTTCGAATCAAGCGATAAAACAAAAGATCGAACGATAGCGATGGAACGGCGATGATTCCTTCGTTGATATCAATCGAACGTAAAATTGGCACCGGTGTTTTCCTAAAAGGAGAAATAGATCAAAGAAAGCAGAGTTGTTCTGGAATATTCCGGTAAATGGCGGTGGACAATAGGCTTCGTAAATGACAATGGAAACAAAAGACATTTGTCGTCATTGTTCGGCTCTGTTGCGCACCTGCATCATCCGACTTGTCCAAACGTGACAAATCCGAATGAATAGAAATCAAACGCTGACATATTTCGACCTTCGGAATGAACATGTCCGACGGACATTCGTTTAACGTTAACTTTGTACAACCGATTCGAAACGATGTTTAATACATCTGCCGACGTTGTATATTTTTCATTTATCTTCGAGTCCTAGCTGTGTGCAACGTACGCACGGATTAATTATTCGTCCGTGTCTTTTGTTTTCAACTTCTAATGGAACTGAAATTGCACTAAACAAATGCAGTAATTACAGTACTATGCGAAAACCTTAAACCACTTACAGAACGGAAATGTTTTGTTTTTATGAATGAGTGCGAGGATTGTTTTAACACTACGACTGGCACAGGGGGTAAAACGAACAATTTGTACTTTGTTGGGGAAATTTTACGAATATAATGTAACTGCTTTACGAATATGGTAAAACCGCTTTTATACGAAAAATATTCAATTCCTAAGCTAAAAAAAAAAAAAAAAAAAAATCTTCCTTCTATCGGAATTAGCCCCTTTCAACTCGAACAAGAATATATCTCCACGTTCTTCGCGCTATTTATACCTTTATTCCCCGTTGCAGAAAGAAACAGAGTCGCGATAACTAGAAGAGTCTCTAGTCTGGCTTGGACGAGAATATGTCTATGTATTTCAAAAGAAATAAAATCGAGATAACGACAACGATCTCTAATCTACAAAAAAGAAACAATTCCCCCATCCGCGAGAAAGCCTGAAAGATCTCGCGATACACCCGATGCATCTCGAGACTATGAACCTTCTCTTCCTCCTGCGTCGTACATCGACGAGCTCTAAGAAAAAGAAAACCTCTGAAAAGAGCTTCGAGTAGAAAAGCGAACGGCGACTGCTCGCGAGGGTTAAGCGAAAGAAACGACCGTCGCGATACACGACTGACTACGACTATCCTGTCTGTTGCAGAAAAGCGAAAGCAACTCGACCCGGGTTGCCCTGACGAACCTGGAACTGGACGCAGCGGGCGTCTACAGTTGCGAAGTGTCCGCGGATGCTCCTTCGTTCCAGACGGCCTGCGTCCAAGGCACCATGAACATAGTCGGTAAGAGAACGTGTTTATTAACCCTCCGGTCAAAGACTCGAGCCGCTTTACTTTACGAGCCGCCATAAGCGGTACATAGAACCGAAAGGTTCGGTCGTGTGTACATATGTACACGTACACGTGTACATAGCCGAAGCTGTGTTGGCTTGCGAGCGCACTTTCGAACTGCGAATTAATGCCAGCCACCGGCTCGGTGGACTTAAAGGCTTACGCGAATCGCTGTGGACCGAGCCGAAGATAATACTGCGGGTACACGCGGCGGAATGAACGGGAATTAGGTGTCTTAGGCGCCCAGGGAACGAAGCCACCCCGGGGTTACGTTTTCCTACTCTTCTTTTTCAACCCTCTGCCCCTCGCTTCGCCCCATTTTCAAACTTGCTGCGCGATTCGCCACTGTCAGAGCGAGTTTACGCCGTCGCTCGTAAATACGAGGAACCTGTACGAAACCATACATCGGCACTAAAATCGTGTACGCCTTGTTTGTATCTTGTAACGAATTTTTATGCAAATTCGTACGTTTTTCAGAGTGTAATTAAAAATATAGAAGCCCGGTAGAAAATTGTTTTGCACACGGAGTATAATAGAAAACATTATCATACAGTTCACTTTGGATATTTTACGCGTTGTCTTCGTATTATGCGCATTCTCTTCAATTTTGCATTCTCGGATCCTTTTGCCACGATACTGTATAAAAATCGCCGGTTCACATTTACAAACTAATTGAGAAAAACAGGTCATTCGACGGTTCGATCTTTCGCCATACCGAGATCTACTTAAAGTTGCGCGAGACCCATAGAATCTGCAGCGATTCGCTCTTTTTAATCAACTCTTTGGTTAATGCGGTCGAACGAACGCCTAAAGTCTTCGTACAGGTTTCAAATCGGATATTAATCGTTAGAAACTGTAACAAGTTGCCAACCATTCCTCCGATTAACTTCGTTCTTTGTAAATGCCTCGAGATTAGTAAGTCGACGTTTCGCTCGCTTCACTTTTCGTCTCTTCTTGTTCCTTCTTTGGTAATTTTGTTTTTTTTTCCGAGGATATAGCAAGAGAATTTCGGTACGAGAGCGGAGAACGTTTGCCAACACTTGGCAGCTCGTCGAGCGACAAATTGGAGAGCTCAGAGTAACGAAGTTTCAATCGCGAAAGGGTTGAACAGGTTCCTCCTGTGTATCGCGAGTGTTGCGGAATGTAAATTTAAGGAGCGTTCCTTCGCTTTCGTTTGACGATACGTTTCCGTATCGAGGCAAAAGGACGGTTTCGGTTATCGTCTCGTGCCTCTGTCGAGTTGCTGCAAACGGAAACTTGTTAAACGATGTAATTAGGAGAGTAACAAGGGGAATATGTTTAATTTGTTTCGAACAAATATTAAACTACTCGATCGCAGTTTAACCCTCCGGTTCTCGTAACTGAGATTATTATATAATACGGGGAATTTTCATCATTTTTTATCCATACTGTCGCGATATAAGTTAAAGGCTAGTTTAAAAAAATTTGTTTCGAAACGCTTACAAGCTTCCAACTAGCTTCGAGCTTTTCAACTTTAATTTCCATAACGCAAAATGCGACGCGATATAAATTTGAGTAATTTTTATTCTTATATAGAGAGACGGTGGAAGATTATCAAAGAGTTTGGTTTCGTATAAACGAAAAATATTTTTCCTATGTTTATTAAAAATGTTATATTTTCTATCGTATTCGGTTATTGTGGAAAGCAACAAAAAAGCACAACGACGATAAAAGAGCGAACGTGTCAGTATGCAACGTGTTCGCGTAATGTATATAAAGACTCAAATATCAAACAAATATCATTATAGTAAATTCCATATGAATCTATCATGTAGGATGTTAAAACGTACGTGGTAGGAAGAAATTTCGCACATCGGTGCGATTTTAGAATTATTTTTCAAGTTACAAACAGTTTAATTTTCTATAAATTTCATATGGCGATGCAAATGCCAGATATATAATTTTTTAATTTACCCTTTTCACGGACCGTGACCGCAAAGTTAATCAAACAGGACAGAGAAAGAGGAAAATACATTTTTTAAGAAAATAAATCGCTTCGGTAAAGGCAATCGAAAGAGCAGTGAAATCAATTATCCTATCGACGGTATCGTGAATTAACATATCGAAATAGGTATCGGACTGATCATCTTCCACGCGTTTTGCGTTATGGAAATTAAAATTGAAAAGCTCGAAGTTTCTTCGTAGTCTGTACGCGTCTCGAGACAAATTTTTCTAAAGTAGGTTTTAACTTTTTAATATTGCATCGGTATGGATAAAGATGATCCAAATTTCCTGTATCATATAATAACCTCGGTTACGAGAGCCGGAATTTGCCAATTTGCTCGTGTTATAACGACCAGATCGTCACGTTTCACGGAATCTTAAAGAATCAAGTTTCATTATTTTAAATCGTATATTACGAAGATTTATACTCCATAGATTCAAAGTAACACATTCCGACGATGATATTTCTACGAACGTGAAAATAATTATCGAGGAAGAAAATGTTTCGTAAATTGCTGTGACGAATTACACGACGTTGGCATTATGGAACGAACGAAAAGCGATACCTGTAAGAACCGGAGGGTTGGTAGAAGCGAAAGAAACTTTTTATTAAACGTAGAGAAGTAAATCAGCGTCGTTAATTTCGACAGTTCCATATTACCGGAGTATTTAGAAAGCCTTTCTTAATTGTTCGCGTGGAATAGAGTCAGACAACCGGAGTTATCATTTTGATGTATTAATTTATACGCAATTGTCGTTTGTTCGAATAGAATTACGGTATAACGAGCACTTTACGAGGTCGTTAAATTTCTCGTCTGCGTTAACCGGAAAATTGTAGGCCAGGGGAACATAGACGTCTCTAAATTGCAAGCAACGTAAGAGAGAAAGAGAACGAGAGTTGCCGTATCGGAAAATATGATTAAGACACCAATAGAGGGTAAAAGTAACGTAGAACAGATCCGTTGTAAACGCGGTCCAAGGGCGATGTGTAGGTTGATGCGAAATAAAGCTAATGAGCTGCAACGTTCACTCCTCTGACTGAAGCTTAAGAGAGAAGAGAACGGTGCGAACTTTACGAGAAGTTTCGCGTGCGCGGGCGCAAATTATTGAATTTTCATAAACCAATCTGTTTTTGATTCATTAACGAGAGATACGACGATGTTGGTTGGAAATACACGATCGACGATACGCGTTATAAGTATCCGAACATTTTCCTCGATTTCCAGTAACAGCATTTAAATGTAAACAAGCTACGTAAATTAATAACGAATTAACGATCGCAAATAGTGCTTGGTATCGTTTAATAGAATCAAAAGACTACAAATTTCGATTATTCGCTGTAAGACGAGGCAACGACACGCGCGACGACTACTTAATGCACACAGATTGGCGATATTTTTCTCACCGCGAATTAGCTTCTAAAAATCATAATACTTGGAATCTACGTGCTGATCGGAGGATAAAATTCTCTATCAAGAAACGCTGATCGCACGGGATAAAACGATCGTACCTCTACTTATCCAATTTTGCTGGAAACCTACGAGTATCGAGATACTTTTGAGCGGTAATGTACACAGCGCGTGTCTAAATTTCATCTTGTTACGAATCATTGAATTCCTTTCTACGTAAATATCCACTTTCGTGAATATTTCTACATAAATATTCAATTTCAACGTGGCTCTCCAACCAATTTGTTTTATTCATTCGTACCTGCCGCGTTAACACAAACGGGACTCGAATCGAATTAACCGTGTTTTCCACGAAACGACACCGTCGCTTCGTCCGAATTACAATTATACGAACACTGCAAAAACACCGATCGTTTTGAATTTTGTCGCTGCCTGCACGCCGTTTCCCAGTGAATCAGAGTTCGTTGTCTCTGGCGAGAAATTTTCGTCGCGATCCTTTATTTCCGGTGATCTCGCGGTTGGTTGGAAAAGTTTCCTCGTATTATAGCGCGGTAAGTTTCGCGGAAAGGAATTTTTCGTACGAAACTCTCGAAACCGATATTTATATTCGGATTATTTTTATTAGAAAAGTATCGAAAAATTGGAAATTTCCGAGAAACGAGATAAGATAAAGCGCGCTGTGCAAACAAACCGTTCTTCTTTCTATTCTTTTCATTTACTTCTACAGCCACAAAATCATGTGGCGAATTTTCATGGAAAACAGACAGTCGAGGGAAAGAGACAGAGAACTGTGAAATTTTCTTACGAGAGAGAAAGCTCCAGCTCCGATAGAATATATATATTCGTGTCCGAAACGGTTTAACGAGGATTACGAACGAGTGCAGGGAGAACAAAATGCTTAGAATATTCCAACTCGCGACAACGATGAAATCCTACGACCGTACCCTCTCGCCAGTTTTTTTTCAACTTTTAATAAGTCCCAAATTTCGAAGGAAGAACGACAATAAAAAGACCTTACCGTGTGCACCACACGGTAAGAGAAAATTTTTACATCGGAGCCGAGCATTGCTCGCTGGTCGGGGAAAGTTCCTCCGCGCTCTTCCCACGTTTCCTTCCTCGACGATCGCGAGGCTAGTGAATTCTCCCCGGCAGAATAACGAAAAAAAAAAAAGAAAAAAAAAAGAAAAAAAGCATACAGGAGGGGAAAGAAAGGGAGAGAGAAAAAAAAAGAACTCGAGAGGCTCTCGCAAATCACGAAAACGACACGAAACAAAGAAGGGTAGGATAAGGGGGCTGAAAAAGAAGAGAGTCACGAGATCCGTATGCTTAAACGGTCCCGTTATATCCGCGGATGGAAAAACGAAACACGCGAATCTTCTCAGATCCGGCTACGTATATGTATGTTCGTGTCTTTAGTTATATACAGGGTACCCTAGGATTTAACAGCTAAACTTTGCGCGAAACGTATCCGTCGTTCTTACGCCACTATCGTGAAAAATATAAACATTTACGATTCAACGTGAAATTATCGGATGAATTAAGGTTGCGGCATAATCGTTACATTATCGTGCTGTGTTTGTTGTAACACTCGTCTCTTTAATCTACGTAATTAAGAACGAGAGAAAGGTACTCGACCGTTCTTCGATACAAAAATGAAAATTTATACACTCGCGACTTTCGTACAAAAGGTCTGATACATCCCATGAATATAACCAAGCACGCGATATTATGCAAACATCTAAGCTTTTATATTAGAAAATTAATTATAATATAAAATGATCTTCTCTGTATGACCTACTACTCCTCTTACGTACCACTTTTTGTTTGGTTACCCTAATAGAACGCACCGACCAAGTTTGCCTAGGTTAAATCCCCTGAGCTAACGATATAAACTGCCTGCTAGAACCGTTGCCTCCGGTAACTAAAACGATAATTGAAAAATTTTGTTCTACGTCTTTATACCGGTTCTTTCTACGAGGTATACCCCTGTTCGTTACATTACAATTTACCAAGCCCCTGTATAACGGTGCACGCACGTTCGCACGTACATGTACATCGGTGTGGAGACGAAACGAAAGGTATCAAACGCATCCCGCTTCGAAAACACTTCCGCAGAAACATTTGGCACGGTGAATTCTGTGTAAGGGAGGATCGGGACGACGCTGTCTCTCTTACGAATGCATTATTCCGATATCGAAACGCGAGCCCGAATTGCCAGGCATAAAAGAAGAATTTTTCATCAGGCAGGCAGGCTGTTGGTGCGTTGGCGAGAACACACGGTCGGATCTATCGGCTCGATCTGTGCACACGTGAGTACACTGGTTGGTTGGTTGGTTGGTGCATCCGGGAATCTTGAAAAGTCCCCTCCCCGCCACCGCCCCTGCAACCCAACCACCCGACGTCCTATCTATATGCATATATTTGTTATATATATATATATATATATATATGTACGTACGTGCACGTGTATATATACACACACGTAGGAAACGGTCGAACGTCAAAGCGGTGTTTCGAACATGCTTCGCATACTTCCGGGACCCGTGTGTACCTGACGTCTCTTGTTCCGCAGAATTACCCTCTCAAGGGCCGTCGATACACGGGTTAAGGAGGAAATACCGGATCGACGATATGCTACGTTTGAACTGCACATCCGGACGGAGTAAACCGGCGGCCAATCTCACCTGGTACATCAACGATCGACAAGTACGGTTTGCTATATGAAATCGTGAATAGCGGCTACAAATTCCTAACCTCCTATCACCGATGTCTTCCCATACCTCTCGTGCCGTATTCTGTTCTCGTTCTCTGGCTCCTGTAAGACGTAACCAAGCAGCCCCCGCCCCCTGCCCCGTTTCGCGTTACAACCCCTTTTCGCCGTTACGAATGCCTCGAGACTGTGCATTACGCGGCGGATGCATTGGCTAGGAAACAGTTAGCGGATCGCGTCTGAGATTTTAGAGTTAATTGTTATGGCGGTTGAGGAACTACGGTTGCGCAGTTTGATGGATTTAATCCATTAAGGGGTTGCAATCAAATTGCGGCAACGCTACGCTCCTGTGTTCTTTTTCCATCGATTTATAACGCGCCTTTATACCTTTGGATATCGCGACTGCAAAAGAGAATCCAGAGATATTTTTTCACGCAATTTATTCCGCATTGATTCTTCCACGGTTTTTGCGAAATTTAACCAAACCGATGAATTTGTATTTACGATATCCCGACAAACCTGACGCTTTCAACGATACTCTGGGTCATCGATTTGTCCGCAGACTCGTTTCTGCAGATTTTGCAAGATACTTGTTTCGAGATTATTCGATCGTATGAAAGTTGCGGATTATAATATCGTCTTGACGCGTTCCTCCAGCGAGTTTCCAGTTATACACCGCGATACTCGAACGCAGCGAGGTATCGATTGCGCTAAATCCGTGGCTCAGCTTCCCGGCTTTTGTCATCCATCGAAATAGAACAGAATTGAATTAAAATGTTGAAATAGATGTACGCTGTGGAGGGAAGACAACAGGAGTTACGGTCGTTTCGATCGTTTCGTCGCGTCTTTCGTGTAGCGATACGCGCAAGACGTCGAATACGTGGTTTCGTTCTCAATTTCATTCGTTCTATCTTGATGCGAAGCGAAATTGAGTGGAGAAATTGAATTATACGGGCTTGGATCGAAATTCCTAGTACAAATGAGATCAGGCAGCTACTACTTGCGAATTATAAAATTGCGCTGGAAGCATCATTTTCGAAAATTGAATATCCAACCGAATTGAAAATTTGTCAAATACGCTTGATTGCTTCTTTGCCAGATATTATTCCATAGACGATAACGAATTTGTTAATATATTTGTTATTATTGAAGTTTGTCGATTCTTCTTGTTATTCTCGAGTTTCGTTTTATTCCAAGCCACGGTGTCTCGTCCTAATTTCGTTCGTAGCCAAAGATTTTTCGTTATTCGTCGTATCGAATACAGGACCAGTTCGTTGACCTTGCTCCATAATTTGATCGGATGTGTCCCACGCTATCCCCTGTCACCTCGAAGCTTTATATTTTTTTGCGGCGAAGAACAGCCAAGTTTATTCAGCTGATCAAATTCTAGACGATTTTTAAATACACAGCCTCGTGGGTGAAATCTGTCGGTGGATCCAATTTCTAAATTGTCACGTTTTAAACGTCGTTCGCTTTTCCACGTTTCAAACGTCGATACGTTTTACTCTTTAATTAAGTCGCGTTGAAGACTCGAATTATATCTTCGCCAAGCTTCTTCTAGAGAAACGTTTCTTGTTTCATCAGGATGCGAAATATTTCGCGAAATACTGCATTTCGGACATTTTTGTCCGAGATGAATACGCATATTCCGATCGGAACGAGGCACGGAAATTTGATTTCGCGATGAAATGTTACCTAACGAAACCTCGTCGCGCGTTTTTCTCCTGTCTATTCCTTCAATAAAATGACATATTACGGAAAAAGCAACGTTGCAACGTTATGACGAAAAATAAGGGAGGAAAATAAAAGAGAGAACAAAAAGTAATCGAAGTTTCTTGGACGTGTAATGACGGCGTTATCAAAACACGGTCCTGTCGAATCGGTTGTCTATCAATTCGGTGCTACGTGCGTGCCCGGCGATAAAATCGCATTGTTGCTCGAAATACCGATACTTTTGACGTGCACCCTCCTCTTTATCAGCAGTTTGGAGTGACAGAAAGCCGCTGCGCTTGTCTTCTGCTCTTACGCGACACCGTACACCCTTTTAAAAATCATATTATTCTTCAAAGAAAATATCTGCAGTGGAAGTAGCGAATTTCCGAAAAATCAATTCGTAATTTTTCGTGAAAATTCCGCGGACTTACGACGCTACATTTTTGATAGTTCGAACGATTCTCTCGTTGTAAAATATTAGGATAAAAGCCCGTCTTTCGTCTGTTACTACACCGTTCGTTTAGACTTCTGCACGAGTTTTACATTTTACTCGCCAATGATTCTAAATTGATCTGTCCTTAAACGGATTCGATATTCATTAATATTCCATTATAAAGTTTTCGTTAAAACATTGGAAATTGATGGTCGAAAGCAGATATTGCAACATAAATTTAAATTAATTTAACGCCCGATAAAATTGCGGAATAATTAACGGTATATCGAGCACCTGGTGCGCTCGATTGACAATCCCAGTCTAACGATAAATGTCGTCGTCTAAGAAATACGCCGAACAAACGCCGAACAAAGTATCGCTTGAAACTTGATAGAGTTTTGGAATAATTAACGAAATACTAAGCACCCGATATATAGACAGCGTAGACAGTTTCGACTATAAAATCGGACGTTGTCGTTCGAGAGATTCGTCGACGTATCGATCGTTTGAAAAATCAACCGACGATGACGAAGATCGATGGTGCGAATATTTTTCTGAAAATTGCCTCGGGAGGATCCTTAATTTCCGATGCTATAACGTAATGACGCCTTTAATAGCCATTAAGTAGCAACATTTTACGCTCGCAACATATCAGGTTCGCAAACTGTCGTCAGTCGAAGACCACAAAGGATTCAAGTAGCCCTAAACGTCGTAGAAACCTTGTTATCGGAAACGCTAGAAGCGATTAGCAAATTCCTCGGTCGCAACCAATTAATCGGGCTGAAATTTGTCCTTAAATCGATACGACGACGTTCAAATTAATTATCGGGAAGTGGAAAGCCGAACGGGAGCCAGAGAATTTTCACGAACATGGCAGGCCACCTGTTTAACCTGTTCGTACAAACTGTCACACGCAGCCGCTGAAGTCGCACGTCCGCACGTACAGTCCCTTGGACACGAACGAGTCCGAGTGGCACATTTCACAGATCGGCCTTCAGTTCCTCGTTACGCACGACCATTTCGCGGGGGGCAAGCTGAAAATACGATGCAGCGCCTCGATATACGACATTTACTGGCAGAGCACCGAGGTCAGCACCGAGGAGGACAAACCGAGGCTGATACACTACGAACCAGCGGCTACCATCGTCGGTATCAACTACCTACAGCCGCCACCCAACTTCCAGACCGGCCAGAAGAAACCCGATGGACACGTTGGAGTCAAAGGTAAAACGAATCTTTGCATTTTCTTTTGTCGAATTATTGGGTTGGCAACCGAGAGATTGCGGATTTTGCCATTAGGTGGTAGTTGCCGACCCAATATTAACTCTCCTAGTTTTTGGCTAATTTTATCGTTTTTAGAATTTTATCGTTTTTTATCGTTAGAAGATTTATTAAGTTTGAGAAACACGAGAAACGATTGTTATTATTCGTCATTTAAGAATCATTGTTGTATCAAGCTCTCGAGAAACAATTTCGTAATTAGCAGTCGAATTTATGAAACAAATTTACCACTACTTCGTTCGTGTTTGCTACGATCGAGAAATATTAGTATTTACCACGTGTGTACGTTAATATGTAAATATAGAAACAGGTTCACGGTTTATAATTTTCTATAGTACGATATTCTGTGAAACAATCGTACGAGTGATTACTCGAAATTGTAGAAAGAGATTCAGCCTTCTTCGATCGCAGTCTCTGACAAGTAAAAATCTGATAAATTTTCTTCCAGAACGAAACGTTTCGTGAATTTTTACCATCAACTTGACGCTTCGACTTTCGAAAGGAAAAAAGAAAGTAAGATCGAAAGGCAGAAAATTTCAGGATCGCAACGGGATGAAAGAGCGTTCTTGCGAAGGGAGGAGAAGGGCCGCTTAAGTCGTATAATAGGCTTAGCGAGTTCTTAGATCTTTTGGGGTGTTTACAAGGAGGGAGTCTTCATGGAAAGCATTCCACCCGTCGTTGATTGAACTTTTTGATAGTGATACTCTGTTGGGGGTTGGTTTACTGTTGCAGACCGTGGGATTGCCGTCTTCCCTTTCAAACTTTGAGTCTTCATTGGTTATTTCCAGAGAATTTATTGGGCTGAAATAACGATGTTTGATAAACGTTGAAGATTAGTATTCCGAAGAATCTAGAACCGTTGGGATTAAAAGGCGACGATAAGTTTCTGGGATACCGAAATTTCCAAACTTTCCGATAAATATCTTAAAGACGAGGAGAAGGACAGATTGTGAATTTTGAGACAAAGACGATTTATTCTTCAGAAACTTGCCACTTTATCTACGACAGCCGAGTATCTTCGTTAGAAAAATCGTCGTGTTCGGTATGGCTGTTCGAGATGGTGGTTCTCGTTCTAATCTAATTAAATCAACGAATATTCGTTTCTCCTATTATCATCGCCAGAAACATCGTCACATTTTACCTAACTCCCACATATACGCTTCCAATATTTAATTAGCAAAACCAATTACTTAAACCGCGCGATCACCGCCGTAGGCTTATAGCGTTAACGAATTCAAACCGTGTCACTTCTACACGAAGATTAAAAAATGAAAAAAAAAAAAAAAAAAACAAATCCATTAAAAGAGCACGTCATCGATCGCGCGCTAAACAGCAAAGCATTACAGGCAAATTCGAAACTCGCAGTAGCGTTTCAATCCGTGGCTCGTTTACGACGACTCTGTCGAACGAAAGACGTCCGTTTTACAGATCAACGAGTTACGAAGCCGGTTTTGACCGATTAAATCGAGCAACTGGCATGTCTGCTATTTTTTTCCTTTCGTTTCTCCCATTGAGCCGTAAACGGGCTGTGCACGACGGCCGAGCATCCGGTTGTTTGTCCACATCGTGGTCCGGGATAATCTGACCGGTCGAATTATCCTGGTTAACGTCAAATAGCTCGGCACGCCATCAAATAATTCGTTTCACGCCAGCTAATCCGAGGCTGCGGCGAAGATAATTCCCGACGTATTCCAGGATTATTTGCTGCGGCTTTGGATTATTTGGCGTCGAGTGAGCCGCACTTCAGCGGCGCGCCGCGCTCCTCTCGAAAATGACAACGACGAAACAACGACGACGAAACAACGACGACGGTCGCTATAGCGATCAATGACAGCGAAAAACGAATAAATGGAAATAAATAAATGTACGGAGGGAAGAAGTGAAAGGACGCGATATAGGTTTCGTGGGTGCACCGGAGAAGCGTTATATAATAACCGCTGTGACAGTGACAATCGAATCGAGATCATCTCGTTGGAGGAAAAAAACGCACGGTCGAATTCATTGATCGTGGCTTGTAAAAAACTTGGTTTTGTTATTTGAGTTAGCCGGTTTGCCTCGTTATAGAAGCGGCTCTTCTAGTTTCCATCAGCAGCGGAGCCCCTCTTTCGTTTCATCCATCCTTTCTCTGTATTCGTTTCTCCGGTGGCTCGTGGCAAAGCAAGTTACCTGATAAACGAAATATTTGCTCGTTAGATCGCGTATCGATCGCCGATTCCACCGGTGATATCCATTCGCCTTTTTCCCTCGATGGAGCCGCTGGATAGTCAGATTTGCGGACGAATTAACCGCGCGCTCATTGCGCGTAATTGCCACGATAAATAAACGTTAATATATAATATACACGAGCGAAGCCGCCGAGTGTTTGTAACAAAGTGTAACTATAATACGACGTAATAGCGAACGGGACGATTATTAACGATAATTAATGGCAGCATATGGCATCCACGGCGGCCATGTTACTTTATTTAGCCTGCGGTCGGTGTTTGCGCGATTTACGTATAGTTAGGAACGCGTTCAGCTTTAAATTTACTAAATTAACTATCGGGCACAAACGAGCATTGTAAAAGGTGGTAATACTACCGATTAACCGGCGTCGTAATTAAGCGTCGTTTATGCGGATAGAATTGGTGATAAAGGGAGCGAGGAGGGGATGACAGACGAGACCAGGAGAAAAGAGACAGAGCCGCGTTACGGTCACGGTTCGCTCGCGGTTCGTTCAAATGTTATTCGAGGCCTTGAAGCGTGACTGCAGCGATCCAGGTTAGTTAATTCACTCGGAGAGCATTGAATAATATTTGATCGAAGCCCGTGACTGGATCGGGACTGCCAGTGTAAATCAAGTCACCATGGTCAGGGGTTAATTAGTGGGTCGAGAAAGCGCAGCCTAGCGATCGAGCGTCGACGGGCCAAAAATCGTTTCTCTTCTATCTATGTTATTTATCGTTTTGCCATCGCGTACAATCGTCGAGACAGACAGAGACAGAGACAGAGACAGACAGAGAGAGAGAGAGAAGGAGAAATTTTTGTTCATTCGCAGTAGCGCGTAGAAAATCCGTCATCCATCATCGTTCGAAAGCCTCGATCGAAATTCTATGACCTACATCCGGAGGCGGCTGTTAAAGCATAAGCGTACCCTCAATTTGATTTTTTTTCTTTCTGCAGGCGTTATTATGCTCGGAAGCGTCGTTTTATTACTTTCAATTCCCGGTGCTCAGCACCTACATCGCTGACTACACAGCGATGTATTAGCACGTAGAATGGCGCGTATTAATTCGGAAAGTTTCGCGCCTCGACGCAAGGGGATCCCTGTAGTCGCGCTCCCCTTCTCCTCGCTTTGTTCTCTCTGAAAAAAAGAGCTGCCCTATGGAGAACGTCGATCGGTAATTCGATCCATTAGCGACGATTTTAACCTGAACAATGTTCATAAAGGTCGATCATGAGCGTCGATAAATTCCATTCGTTCGACGATCTAAGAAATTCGTAGCTCTCGCTTCCAGCAAATAATTTGCTTTCGTCGCGTTCTCCGATTACTCTGTTCATTCTCGAAACGATCGTCGAAGCATTTCTCGGTTAAAAGTACAACGTTACCGTATCAGTAACAGCGGTCAAATACGCGATTTAGTCTGTTACCGCGTTGGTCTCTGCTCCGAGGCAAAAATTCATAATATTCTCTTGTTCAAACATCGTCGAAAACGTAATCTCAGCCTGGTCGAAACTCCGCTTAACCCGTTTCCTACGTCTAAAAGCCAAAATGGAAGCGGTGGGTATAAATTCATTTATTCATCCATCGCGTTCCGGGCGAACGATCGCCGCGAGCACGCGACGAATCCAACGAACGCAGAACTTTGAGTGCAGCAGCCTGTGTATTCTCTGTTTTCAGTTCTTGGCTCGTCCAGGTCGGAGATGCGGCTGCCGTCGGCCCGGCTGGTCCTGGGACTGTTCGCGTTCCTTTTGATCGCCATTCGTTAACCGTACCGCATTCAACTACGCGCGCTTTGGAGCTGTTTATATAAATCGACGTGCTTGTAAGAAAGTCCAGGCCGCTTTGTGTCGCGCGATGGTCGTCCTCCGGCGACGCACGTGCCGCGTCACACCCTTTTCTGGACCACAGTCAGAGAGAAACGAAGAGGAACGCGACCGAAGATCGAACGAGAAGAAAACGAGACGAATCGAGTTATTAGGAAGTTTCGATGCTGGATAAGTCGGTTGGCTCGAGCTGAAAGAACGAATGGAGCAGCAGCGAGAAAGGCAAAGCAGAGGAGGCAATGGACAGGGGAAATTCGCCGGTGAATCGCGGACAACTGGATGCAGCTATATCGCGGCATCTTAATTTTCTCTATGATGATGCCGATCGACGAACCAACTTCTCGCGAAAAGAGGTACATCCGTGATCGGCCAAAAATCGGAGAAGAAACGGGCAACGTCCGAGGAATATTTTATTATTAGACGCTATGTATTTGCTTTCTCTTTGGCAGAAAATCGTGTGTTCGCAATGTGTAGTACTCCATTTACGGTACCATCGTTTCCAAGATGAAAATGACAGTTTTCTTTTTCATACTTTTATAAAGCCCGACGAAGGACTAAACTCGTAGCGTGGATGTATATATATATATATGTGCGTGTGTATATATATATATTATATATATATATATATATATACATGTATATTCTATATAATATATATGTGTGTGTGTATAATCTGTCTGTATATCCGTCTCTCACTGCCATTATTCATTGCCTCTAATTCTCTTCTTCTTTTAACTCTGTCTTTCCAGCCATGCGTCGATTTTAATTTTGAAAAAAAGAAACAAAGCGGTTCTATCGCATCACGCGATTCACCTAAACGAACAAGAAGAATGAAAGAAAATATCGAAGTGCGTAAGAAACAGCGAGCGAGTAGATGTACCTGATGAATCGGATATTCGACGAGTCACTTTGCGTTGCTACTGTTATCGTGTCTAATATTCTTGTAATCGAGGAGGATGAACGAAACCGAAGAAAAAAGATGGTGCTGTTGCGCCACAACGTTCTTCCCGCGCGAATTGTTCGCCGTCGTGAAAAGTTCTCGTGCGGGGAAAATAGGCGGCAACGGACAAAACAAAAGGGCAGGACGAAAGAGGAGAAAAAGGTAAAAAAAAAAGAAGGGTCGAACAAACGAGGAAGAAAAGAACATTGGCGAAAGAAAAGTTTATCCGTTTACGGTTGGAAAAGAGAAAAAATTTGGTCGTTTGTTATCCGTACGCTTCTCTGTTCTATCCGCGTGCACACCGTGTAATTCCATCGGCAGAAGGTTATTACGTATTCGGTTTATTAAATTAATAGCCATTTACCGTTCGATTTAATGCGTTTCCCTCCGATACATTTGTCAACCGCGTGTGACACGCCTTCGTACGTAACGAACAACAAAAGCGATTTACACAGTCACGTTCTGTTTACAATGAATATCGAGCTTACTGTTCTCCCCCGTCTGCTTCCGGTTTGGAACGTTGTTTCCTGTTGCTCACGCCGGTGCATCGTTCGCCTCGAATCGGTACGCGCACAAATTCCACGTCTTGCGACTCGCGTCGCTCGAACGATTATTTATTTATTCTTTTATTTGCCGTTTTATTTGTCGGACGTGGCATGACGATCGAACGAGAAGATCGAATTAGAGAAAAAAGGACGAAAAAGGGAAAAGGAAAGAAAGAAGCGATACGAAGAATATCGTATATATATGTATATGTATATGTATATTATGTATTAACGAGCGATGTGTGCTAGTATTAGTTACGAATTATCGATTAAGGATCGCAACGACTGAATAATACTCTACATGATTTTCTAATTGTAATAAGTATTTTTGAAACCGTCATCGTTTCTACGTAGCTAACGCGAGCGAGCGTTCGATAGGGAACGTGTTTCATTCGGAGAATTAGCCAAAGAGAACAAATAAAAACGAATAGACGAGGACGAAGAAACGAGAAGGAGAGAAAAAAAAACGCATGAGAGCGGTGTAATTGATATTTTCGAACGAGATATTACGCGTCTAATAGAAAGAAGAAAGAATAAAATAAGTGTAAAGTGTCAGAGAGAGAAAGAGAGCGAGAGAGAGAGAGAACGAGAGAGAGAGAGAGAGAGAGAGATATCTCGCGTGCACGCAGCATAGTTTCACGATTCTTTGTGTAATAGAGACGATGTTAGCGGAATTTTTGCCAATTTTTTGGTATCGATGCTCGTTATGTTCCTCAGCTTGTCACGATACGAAAGAATATTTATGATAATAATAACGATATGACCACAACATCGTATTTCATTTCATTTCATTTCATTCGAAAGCTCACCGACATTTTCTTTCTTCCTCGCCATTACTTTTCATTTTACCATCTATCGTCTTTAATTCGTATCGTTGCAAAACACTATGTAAGAAGAACATAAAAAGGATATACAGAGTAATATCGTACTCCTTTGAAAAATATAAATCCTACTCCCTTTCGCTGTTTGATTTTTCGCAAGAAATCGGTCGTCTCTTTAAAAATCGCAACTTGGGGACACCTTGCGAGAGAGGGGGAGGGGGTGGGTGGTAAAAAGGAAAAGTAGCTTACTCAGAGTCTCTCAATACCACTTAACCTCCTTTTTTAAATCCCTGTTTTATTCGCCACGATATAACGTAATTCCTAATGGCCGTTCATGAAAATTCAGCATAAAACGGACCAAATATTCCAGCGCACGAATTATCCACGGCTTTACGTATTAGTACGGATAAGAGGCAATTTCGAGAAGCGATTTTTTTTTTCATCAACGATATCCGTGTTCCTGCCATTGAAACAACCCCTTAACGAATCAGCCGATTTTTCACCAAAGTCGATCCGAACGCTACCGGTTAACAAACATTATTTTATCAAACGCTCGCCGATTGAATCGTGTTTCGCTGGCATTATTACTCCATTTGTTTCCGCGTCACAGGCAATAATGCTGATGAAATAATTCAATTACCCGTTTTGCATGCGATACGATCATCATGGCGGTGCGCGTGCAACACGGCCTCGCTCTACTCCTAACTTTCACCCCTATTAATCTTCGAAGATGCGCTATTCACCACCGACTAATCCGTTTATTCTTTTAAATCCGAAATCCGATATCTCGTTCGAAAGGCCACGCTCTGCCGCGTCACGCTTTTACTTACACGAGAGGTTTAAACGCTTGTTGTGTTTTGTACTTTTGTTTTTTTTTTTTTTTTTCTTTTTTCGATCGTCCGCCTCCCCAAAAAACCAGCGCTGGATGATATTTGTTCTGTCTACTGGAGGATTCGTATTTTTCTTTTTTTCTTTTTTGTTTCCTTTTTTTTTCTTTTGAAAAAGGAAGAAGATGAGCGATTGTCGACAGATTACGGATTTTTATTTCTCTCTTTACAAGTAGAATCAAAGAAACCGGAATCTACGCGGAAATTTGCATACTTATTTAGAATACCGGCGCCACCTGTTAGATATCTTGCGTATTTAATGATTCGCTTTGATCCATACGCATGATGTATCCGTTCCTCTAATCCTACGTATTATCCTACGTATTATCCTAAATCTTAACGTCACACAGGTTAATTCGGTCTAAAATATTCAACGCGTTTCAAAGTCGAGATACGAAACTGTCGATAACAACGAGTCTTCTAAAATTAAATCGATTTCGAACGTAGAAAGCCAACGCGACGAGCGTCGATCCTTTCGATAATAGAATCTTTTGAATTATTGGCAATTTCCTCAGAAACTTTAAGCATTTTTCTGTTGTTTTCTGATCGAGTTTCCATGAAGTACGAATTTCCTATTGATTCTGATGTTTACAGTTTCAAGAAGTTCACCCACCACTGAGCTAAATATCGGCGTGTATTTAGTTCGATGAAACTAAAGATATTTCAACTGTTGTTTTTGGTATCGTATTGACTCGTTGAAGTTACGCAAGACGAATATTGTCCCCCTCCGCGGAACTTTGCCGGCGATAAACAACTTTTTAATGATAAAAACTGCCTGCGGATAATCTCAAGAAAGGAAACCAATTAGACATCTCCTGCGTTACTACGATTCATCTAATTTCAACGAGTGGATCTTATAACATTTAAATGAAATGCAAAAGATGAAACGAACATTTCTGTCCGTCTAGTACACGCTGTACTATTCGAGAACTACAAATTAATTTTTAGCAAACCTAGAAATAATTCGTCGTTTCTGATATTTTTGGCATTTTTTTATCCATCGAAACACATCGATTCGGTCGACTTTATCTTGATTTCAGTTAGCATTTCTTGATGGGCATAATCGCCACTATTATACATTTGTATTCGCGATAAACGATCGTGCGATATTGTGCATGCGTTTGAAACTACATATGTAGCAATCAATGGATGAATAAACAGTATTCAAAGTTTCTCGTTCAGTAGCTGTAACGCAAAATCGATTCGATAATTGCTATCGGGATGTATTGTAATATGCGCGGTATTTGTTTTGAAATAAAAATGGATTCCGGATATCTATCTTCGACAAAGTCAATTTTTCCATTTTGTCGGGCATTACATTTTTTCATTTACTAACGTATCTGTCCCATTCGAAAGATTAATAAAGAAGAGCGTTAACATCTCTGTGCTTTGAAAAATATGTATGGCTCTCTATCATCGAATCAACGTTAAATCGTTTTCCTGCTTAATTCGTCGAAGGAAATTGTACAAAATATATTTAAGCAGTTTATAGATTCCAATTTATAAAACATCAATACGAAACCACCGGCCGTTCGAACCGATAAAACATCCAGATGTCTATATATTCTTATTTGCTACATTCAGCAAATAAGAAACGGTAACGACGTTTCCTCGATATATATCTTATAAATACCATTAAACGACCATTTTTCTGCAGCAACTCTAACTAAAAGAAACAGAAATAGTCACGAATCTCCGAGTACTCGAAACATTTTGTAACTTGAAAACCATTCAAATCCATATAAAACCCAGAATATCAAGAAAACAAATTTTCAGCTAGAACGACATATATTTTCTCGTCTCTTTCGAATTCTCCATTTCCTCTCGTTCGACCACAAAACGGTACACCATAGAGTGACCACAGACATTGTTTTCATAGCATCGTATTTATCGTAACATCGACGCGCTAATTAATCCGGACCAGCTATATTTTTCGTATCGTTTGGTACATATACTTTCGTACGAATAGAAAAGTTACATACTGCGACAATAAAATGTAAGATCTGATAAAAAAAGAAAAAGCTTAAAAGAAAAATAAAGATATGTAAATAAGGTATAGCCGTAGCTGAAATTCCCAGACATTCAAGTTCCAAGATGATATAAATCTACTCATCTTGCTCGATTAAACTCTATTTCCGCTCGGTCAATGTATCCGCGACCGAAGCGAAGGTAATATCCTAATCGGCTGGCCACGGCACGCAACTAATCAAACGTATTTTTAGTTGTTCCGCCGGACGTTCCGATTTTACCATCAAATTAACCGTTAATGGAACATATCATCGAACGCGTACGAATCGATGGGAATTGGCGAGCACATAATACAGGTCCATGCGCCCGTTGCCTAAAGGGCAATCGATGCTATTTCTCTGTATACGTGACGTTATATGTACACGCGAACGCACTATAGCCAACAAGCAAACCAGAGACTATCCGTATGTAGAGAGAAACACGCGCGCATATACACAGGGATAGTCGCAAGCTTCGGTTGCCTGGAGACGGGAAACACGGTGGGCGGAGGAGCACGGCGAAAGACAGAAATTGGGCTACAGTCATGGTTCCATTTGGACGGCACGCGGATTACGCGCAGGAAGTTTTCATCGTGCCTCGATGATTAACAACGCGATATTTATCGAGATTCCGTGCTTCGTATCTCTTTTGTTTTCTATCGCTCGTCAAGGATGATACAGCCCGTATATACGAGCGGCGATGCGTTCTTCTCCCGATTGAACCGTGTAGTGCGTCATAACCTCTGCGTATTCGTGAATTTTCGCGTCGAATCCACGCAAATCGTTCAACGACGTATATCGATGTACACGTTAGAGCGATTGGCAACGTACCGCGTCGTGAGTTAAATTTTCTTCGTAACGTATAGGCGATTGAATAGAGGTCTAATTGGCGGTGGTATTTATGACAGACTCGTGAGGCAGGTGCTTGTGGACTCGTCGGAGAATTGGTGGCGATTTTTGTCGTGCAAACGATAGCCGTGACTGGCCGTATCGGATATGCTTCTTTTTTATTTGCACGCGTCACGTGGACAATTTCGGGTGAGCTGTGTCTGCTGTGTCTCATCTGCAACAGCTGTGTAGTCACTGCGAAACGCGTTTCGCTCTTTGCTTCCTTGTTCATCCTGCGTACTTTTATTTCCATTTCATTTTTTGTTTCGTTTTATCCTCGCTACCTTCGAATATCTAGACTCGTGCAAGTATTTTCCAACGCTCGTAGATATCTTTTACGAATATATTATTACGAGCGTATAACAAGTATCGAATACGTTTTATTAATAGAACGAATAATCGACCGTTTAAATAGTCTCGTGTCTTCTACGAAATATGTACTCGTACCAAATTACTCGTAACTCGTACGTAGGTAGATTTTTAGATTCGTTTCAAGTTGTAGCGATGTAATCGTGACGCGGTCGTATGTCATTACGGCGCTAAATGAAATATCAGAATGTTTTATACGACACGTGCGATATGGTTATAAAAGTTTTGTACGGTTAGTATTCAAATACTTTCGTGAGTCAGTGTATCATTATCTGCATACGTGCTTATCTACGGTTACGCAATATAGTCCGTTACGATACACGAAGTTTGTCGTCAATTTCTCCGTAATGCGGGCTAGTTCCTTTCGTAATTATGATCGTAGCGTTTATTATTGATATTGTCATAACGCGGGGCTGCATATCGCAACCGTGTGTCGACCGCGTTCAGGATACGGGATTATTTTCGATAATTATTTAACTTGTTCTCGTACAACGCACAACGCCGCTGCTTTACGATGCTCCAGAACGGCGTGCAAAAGTAAAATTTTTATCCTAATGAAAATTATCATTCGCAATGAAAATTGTTGGCCACGCGCCGTTATCATTTTTTCGATGGTTTAATTTCCACTTGGTGCAGTTGATTGAAATTGTATTCAAATTGTGATCTTTTCGAATAATAACGCTTTGTTACGGACGAAGTTACGGTCAAGCGTTTTCATTGGTTCGTACATTTCGACGATTATTATTTGACCGATATCGATTATATTAGGAGGCGTTTGTATTTTACATTTCCACGTAGGGATCGTTTCACCGTCCGTGGAAAAAATCGCATGCGTGATTAGACGCGGTGAAAAAGTATCCCTTTGCAAGTAGATGCGCATAAACGACCGCAAAACAATTTGGCCGCGGTCCAGTCAAATCGGTGACGCGCCGTATATTATTGGCGACGCACATGGACTCGAAAATTTGCGTACAAGATTTTTGAACTGTTGCCTAACCTTACCATGCAGACGATATCGACGAAAAGTGAAAATTCCGGTGAAAGAAGTCCGACTATTTTTGTCGGTGCGTGTCAATTTTTAGAAAACCTATATATATGGCGGACACAGACCCTTTCACTGTCGCGTTAAATATTTACACGTAACCGGCGATCACGAAATAAAAGCGAAAAAGAATGTAAAAAATTCTGCATCAAAAATTTACGTTGTATAATTTCGTACAACTTTTGTTGGCAATATCGAATCTTTCAACTCGAAGCGTAGAAATTTCGTTAGACGTAAACTTCGAAGACATCGCTTGCGCGGCTGGTAACGCTAATACTTGCGAACTATCCAAGCAGAAATACGTAATGAGACTGCATGTCAATGGATGGCACCACCGATGTATAAACTTGAGTAGCAGCCTCGTACACTGCCGAGGCGTGTGACGTTCCTGCCAACGTAGCATACAGCCCCGCTGTATTGCTTACTTTGCTTAAAAACGTTATCGCGCATTATGCGCCTCCGATACCATGCACGAGATATTTCCACGTATCGAATAATTCGTCGGGGGAACGATTCAAAAATAATCTGTCGCTTGTTATCGTGAAATATTGACCCCGCCTCATTATTGATTCAGTCCCGTCAAACACACATGCTGACAAAACATTCGTGCTCTATTTTCATGGTTTGTTGTTACGTGTATCGTAACGGAACATGAACCGTTCCCGTATACGTAGTCGATAACTTTTCTGACGTATCGGTAATCTTTGTCGAAACGGATAATTCGCGTAGTCGAGCGAAAGCGTGAGGTATACGCGAGTATATCGCGTATGTAGATACTAGAGAGCAGATAAAAAGGTGAATCGATAAATGCGTCTGGCTGGTTCGTGTTCAATTTTTCAAACGTCCAGTCTTGCCGTGAGCTTCGCATTGTTATTCCACGGGACGAGTCCTCTTCGTAAATCGGACTCCATGGATTTATCATACTAATTTTAATTTCACGGCGATGTTTACTTGCGCGAATATTTATAATGCGTATCACATCCTCCCATATGTTATATTTTCTGGCTATATCAATTTCCATCGCCCAAGGAACCATCGCATTATGTATTCCGTATCGCTGTTCCAATGTCACGGACTGTCGATGTAACGACAAACTATCGATGTTCCCGTTTCGTACGCCGGAGGTCGCTGGATTCACTGTGACTATTCCTACATGTCTGTTCGAATACACGCGTATTTGTCTGCGATGCCGCGTATAAACGACGCGTGCTCTCGGTAGCAAGGACGACGAACGACGTTTGAGATTTAAAACTTTCGTATATCTTGCTTCCTAAGTAAAAGAAAAGATACGGCAAAGTACTCGAACGTTTCTTATGGATATATTATGCGACGGGTATGCAAAACGCTTTTGAAATTAACGCTAGAGCGAGACAGAATTGTCACAGCTGGAACGCGTACGAGAAGAATCGGTTGGATCGATCGCTATCGCGAAAATAAATTACCAGATTCATGGTCTACGTTCAGCCAGCAAGATCTTTGTATCTGAATATGTTCGTACGTATTTCCGGTCCAGTTTCTTTTTTCTTCGGAAGGAAAGAAGCTCGTACAATACTTCGAGTTCTATGTTCGTTCGAGACTTGGAAAATTTCGCGATAGTCGCGTCTCGTGTCACGTAAAAAATAACTCTCGTAGTGATGTATATAAAAACTTTATTTCTCAAGAGTCGAAGGCTCTTGAGTACCAATATTACGATGCTGCAGTATCGGCTTATGATTCGGACTGGCTCGGCCGTCATTATTCGGAGTCTAAATACTAAGCAGGAACAATGAAAATGATGGAGGGGATATTGCTCCTGGAAGTTCCTTATCAGGGTGGCGAGGTGTTAACCGACCGGATGATATTTAGAGGTATCGACTGTCCTGAGAATATTTAGAGTAGAGGTATCAATTGTCCGGAGAATATTTAGAAGTGGTCGCCTAAGGTGACGCCAGGGTAAAAGAATTTGGGGTTACACTCGCAACGGTGCTAAGAAAATTTCCTATTTCCGTTTCCTATTTCTATCGCGATACGTGTAAGATCGGTACGTTACGGTTGACGAGTGCACGTTACCAGAAGCATCGCCATGTCACAGTCCTAATACCGAGAACTAAATTTCCCTACGGAATGATATTTTTTCGTGACGAGTAACTTCTCTATTTGCTCGACATAATTTTCGCAGATCGTCTGGCCACTGGCCAGGATATGTGTGGGCGAGTCGCGGTTTAATCGAAAATTTATATTTAGCTTGAAAATTAGATTAAAAATTTTTGTTTCGCAAACTGTGTCATCGGATTAATTACTCCGCATGCCACGATACTATTTCGCGGTGAAAAATACATACGTTTCGACTTTTCCGTTCATCGAGATTCATGTTCCACCGTGAATCATCGACAAAAATTCGTAAAACCAACGCCAATATCAACAAGTAGTAACGTACGTAAGGCTTCTTTCGTGTAAAATCGATGCAGATAATTATACTATACGGCCATGTGTACGCAATACGGTTGCGTTCGGAGAAATATCTCTTCCGTTTTAGCGAAATCTTGTTATAGACGTTCGGTTGCGTAATTTTATATAATTCGTCACGCATCAAGGAAGCGTGGATAGGACACTATCGAGTGTTCCGTTAATCGACGACACAGTCCCTTCGACATTGCGTGCGTAACAGTGTGCCCTGTGCATGAATAAAAAATTCAACGCGTGAAGATCGCTTGACTGATTCGTGTAAACAAGACACTCGTCAGAAATCAATAAGCTTCCTGATAGCGTATAATTTCTTCGCTGCAAAGATACCGACGGAACATGAAAGATACCGAAGCATTCGAAGACGTAAGAGAAATCAATTATTTTACGATATATATATATATATATGTATACACTAGCATCGACGAACTATTTGGATACTTTGGTTTGATTTGTAGCAGCATATAAACGTTTTGTAGAAGATACAAATTAATGAAAAGCTAATGGCTAAAAGCAATATTTATCGCTTTATAAAGGCATCGAATAATAAACTCTAGATATTTGTTTAAACATTAACCGACTCTACTTATCAACACACAATTTTTACTTGCGACTCTGTAATCAAATTATATATTATCGAAAATAAACAAATATCTCGATGCTTTCGAGTGGTACTGTACGCGAAGCGTAATAAGTTTGTAAATACAACGTCGTATTTGATTAATTAAAACAATCGTGTTCCGTGTACGTTTCAAGTATTATATTACCATATTATGCATTTTCTCGTGTACATCGAGACAGGTTAGCTTTAATTGAACGAGATATTTATACATCGGAAAAAGAACATTATGAAAAAGCAAACTAAATCGCACTCCGGTTTCTGTTCCCATAAACTTTGTCGCTAGATCACTCTGACGCTAAATAAAATATAGCGACATATTTTTACGTTCAAATTGGAAACGATATATAACGCGCCCCGTCATCGTTGCAGGAAATATCTTGCCGAAAAATTTTTAAGAGAGAGTTATTCGGCGTTGATATTTCCGAGAATTTCCTGCCTCCAATAACGCTCGATCTCCTTAATTATTAAACGGATATACACGCGTATATAAAGAAAACCATGGTCTGTCCGATACTCGATGGATAGAGGGAATGGTTTGAATTTGAATATCCGGTTCGAAGAATAAGAAGAGGAAGCCCATCGAAAGCCAGCAGGTACATTACCTAATAACCGTCGAATCGACGAATTTCTCGGCTGCAGTTTGCAACGACAAACACAATGGCGGTGGAGAACAACGGTGTCTGGGATCGCTCTAGAATTAATTCAATGCAAGTGGAATGAAAAGGAGGGATTGAAAACGAAGAAAACCTCGAGGGCCGTAGGAAAGACATCGTTAATTTCTTCGGAAGCAAGATGCAGAGATATCTCGTCGGTGAAGCATCTTTTTCAATTTGGCGAAACGCTGAGCTTGTTCTATCGCCTCTCGAGGATGAAGCGGTACCGAATTATATAGGCTAGACGTTATTCGCCCGGCGTTCGTCCCCTGGCTATAAGTTTTTCTTGGGACCGTGTCTATTTCACAGACACGGGTCGGCTAAAGTGCACCCGCGCGTCGTCCATGCGATTTTTTAAAAGTTCCTTCGTCCGCCGGTTGTATAATTAAAATAGACCGTGCCTCGAACAAAGCAGAATTTTTAACGAGTTATTTTTACGAGATAACTCCGACTCCCATTCGCTTTCAACCAGACAGCGGCAAACTTCTCTTTAATGCATTATTTCACGGTTCGAATGTATAAATTACGCGAAAGCGGATTCGGCGATACGAAACACCGCTGCTTTCTTAATTAACAGGCTACAAAGAAACGATCGCGAATTGAAACGAAAGAGCGTAATACAGACAAATGTTTAACAGAGCGTGAACCGAACAAAAATTCCGGTTACATATTTTGCTGGCAGGTAGCCTTTTTTTTTACGCTGCACCAAAATAGCGAAACATATTTATATCAATTTGTGCCAGAGCGAATGTGTTTCCCCTTTCTAGATATAATCTACGCAGTTCGTGGCGTGCCACGGTGGCTGCAATGCAATGCTGCTATGCAATCCTTATTACACGACATACTAATGCCAGTGAAAGTATTTCACGCGAAGACAGTTATTTCCAGCGTGTTTATTTCCCGCGGAAACGATTCTTATTTCATTCCGTGTTTATTATCGTTGTTCTTTGATATCAAGCAACTATCTATTCTCTCGGAACGTGGTTGGAAAAATTGCACGAGGGCATCTCTGCTAATCGACTACGTATGTACGTACGTTTTTTCGAAATCGCACGATATTTTATAAATTTCACGCGATATATAGTTGGCGCAAACACCTTTATCGGAAAGCAAGAAGTTACACTCGTAATTATCAACAACGCTACCACGAAACGATTGCACAGCGACCAATATCGATCTTGTCAGCTGCCACTCGTCGATTTTTAAATTCTATATATCCAATTTTTCGAAAACTTATCGAAATCCACGTTCTCGATTCCAACACAAAATTCATCGAAATATTTTCGAAAATTCGTATATTGTACGATACTAACTATCGAGAATTGAACATTCCTATTTATACACTCGCCACTGTAAATATACCAGAAATATAATATCGTACTTGAAACAAGCTTATTCGACTCTCGAATTATTCGCCATATTGGAGTACTTTAACCGCAGACGCAACAACTTGGTAAATTTATTTATCGATACGTAATACCTATATCGTTTCCAACGATTTATCCGTCGTCTAAAGTCATTCGCCGTATTGCAATCATCCTACGGAACGCACAAACGCGGATACCCAATTTCACCGAAAGGAAGACGCGAGAAAAATGCGTGTTCCGTTGCAACGTCTCGCAGGAGATTGGCCTAATAATTACGCGTTGGCGAACCCACCGAAGGTAGAAGATAGAAGATGCATGAACATAGGCCGGAGTAACGAAGGAAAAGCAGCATGGCGGTAAGCAGAGAAACGAAGAGCGAGTTCGTGTACAGTGTACGCGACGACGAATACAGCGAACAGTCGTGCAGAAAAGGAGGGATACCAGCACAGAGTATCGTTAACCGGTATACGCGAGATTACGTTCTCCAGCGTGCAAAAGCGGCGAGGCACGAGTTAGTGTCGCGAGCGAACTCGATCGACGCGCAAGTCGTGTCCTCGCGTTCTGCGAATCGTATGAATCGTTGGACGTCGATCGTGGCGAGCGGGAAAACCTACATGGGACGGTTCAAAGAGTCACGACGTCCACACTGACATCGGATACCGGCGTTTCTATTTCTGTGTTCCATGTGGCTGATCTATCGGAACGACCAAGCGCAGGCTACGTAGCGTTTCGAACGAAAGGCGTAAAGAGCGTGTTGCGCGCAACGTGAGAGAGAAAGAGGAGGGATCCGTGGATCGGCCCCGTTAATCGACAGGAATCTAGGTGTAACAGAAGAAAGGTACGTGGTGTTCGGCGGAGTTTCCAGCGAACGAGTTTCTGCATCGGCCAGAGAATCTCCCGCGAGTTGGCAAAGTTTCTCGGTGCGACGATGTTAATCGCGACGATACGAAGTAACGCGCGACTGAGAGACACCGCGACACAGGTCCTGCGATGTTTGCACGTCCGTTGCAAGCTGTTTTCTCGATCGTCAGAACGAGAAGAAGCGGTATCTCGCGCGGTGATCTCGTTTTACGGTTATCCGGATCGATTGCAACGAAAGTCGTCGATTTTCTTTTATCGCAGATCCCGAGTACCAACTTCGTGCTAGCTGCCTCTCTTTCGGTAATTTCCTTCGACACAAGTTTCTCTGTGTACGAGTTTATTGACAGATTACGCGCTGTTTCTGCCTCTTGCGCCGTTCTTTTTTCTTCTTCTCGTTTTTTTTCTACCTTTTTCTCGGCGAGACCCAGGTGTTATCTTCAAATTGAACCGCGCGATCTTCGTAGACGATAAACCACTTTGCGAAGAATATCGACAGGCATGCTGGATTTCCACGCTCCTTTGTTTGTGCCGGATACAGCGTGCTATCTCGATTGACGTTGTTTATCGGTGAGAAAAGTTCACACGTGCTTTTGCACACGTGCGATTCTCCGCTGAATTCCATCGATCGATCGCGAATACCTACTACTAGATCTACTCTTTCGTGGAAACTCGGCTTGAACCGTTTAATCGAGAATATCGTTCGATTACCCGGTAGAACGTGGCCTCGTCGGTGCACCGGCGATGTCCTTGAACGAAGGAAGCTACGAATTATTATCGCGACGAGATTTACGATTGCCAGAGCTTGGTTCAGCGGCACTCTACGAGGATCATCACGCGGTATAGCAGTCTCGATCTGGTGTAAGAACGTTGACACGCCGTGTTGGTGACTCATGACGCTTGTTTTTGCTGTGTCTGGCCTCTTTGTGGTTTCGCTCGTGTACACTGACTTGGATCGACTACATAGGAATCGCTAATCCCTCGCAACGCCGTTCAAGGTTTGCTTTGACAGGAGTTTTCAACGATAAAAAAAATACTTGTTCCACGTACGTACGCTATAATTAGGTATTCGGTACTAAATCCAACGTGTCACAGTTTCAACTTGGCTGCTACTAACCTAATTTGCATCTTGTATAATTGTCGCGCCGTGTTTCCTCGTAGAGATTCCCTCTAAGTCACGCGCGATGAAACAAGATTCCAAGAAGAATGAACGATTTATCGATCGACGTCACCGGAAAACCTTCGCAGATAATCGTTGTCTACTTCTTTAGCTTCGTCCGCTCTTTGTGTCAATTCGACACGTACGATAAATGTGGCAAAGCGGAGCGAGCTACGCGTCGCTTTATTTCCGTATGGTACGAACAATTTTATTTCTGGAAATAGAGAAATTTCATTTTTCTATCTGTCATAAAAGAATCTCGAAACTTATCTCGTTTCGTTGTGTCAATAGTTTGCCACTGTAAAATTCATATCGACTTCTTGTATATATTCGAACGAATAAAAATCTAATATTATTAACAGCACGTAATATCATTCTGCCCAGAATTTTCTGTATTTATTTGAAGCGATAACGATGAACGATTCAAAGGTGAAAGAGAACTCTTCCGTGTCTTACTCTTGTCTCACGGAGATTCGTAACTTTCGCGTTTCAGATTTCCGTTCAAAATTCATTGAAAGACTTCCATCGGCGAATATCTAATTTAACGATTCGATCAGGAAATAATCCACTTACGACTACGATACACGTACGTCGACCGATCGAAATTCGCGTTTCGCTCGCTGAATCGCGAACCGCGCAAGACCCGCACTGTCTCCGATGAACTCGCGTCCAGTTTTATCGATATTACCTACGAAATAGGAAGAAAGCAGACTCTGTGCAGGAAGGGCGCGCTGTTTCTGGTGCGTCGACAACTTTTGCCAGCCAATTGAGCTGACATAAAAGCCAAGAGGAGAAATTGCAGCCGCGGGTCAACGAATCGTCCACTTGCACGAACACAAAGGAACGATCCAAGCCACACACAGTCCACTGCCTTTTCTCTTTTTCGTCCCGCTGTCCGTCCGTCATTCTTCATTTTTCGTTCTTTCTGGTCGCTCCTTCTGGACGTTTTCCTCGTTGTACTCTTCCTCGTAACTCGTAACACGTTATTCCCTGCTTTTCGCAAAGTCAATTGTTTCTGTTGCCTCCTTCTCTTTCTCCTTCTTCTTCTTCTCTTTCTCGTGATAGAGACCAAACGACTTCAGGGTAGTTCCGTTTACGATCGATTGCGTGCAATCAAATGGCCTCGTAAACGGTATTACCTGACGCGACGGATGCTTCAATTTGACGGGACGACGTTTAACGACGGAAAAAGTATTGTTTTACCGATCCTGTTACTTCCTTTCTTTTGCTTAGTTTTCTTTTGCATTCGCGAGAGAACGTGCACACGCGATCGTGATGGATAAAGTTATTTTTTATAGATTACATCGACAGCGGAAACGTTTTAACTTCTGCAGGGTAGAGTGCTTGGTAAACGATGGGCTGAATTATTAAACGATACAGCGTTAACGATGCGACGATGGAAAACCATGTAAGATGAAAAGTTTAATGTAGTATAAATCGTTGTATCCTGTTCCGATACGAAGATCAAAATACAGAGAATGAATTTGTTGCGCATGTTTCTCTTATTCAAGGAAATACAAAGCGATTATTATTATTAATCTGTGCGATTTTTCCTTTTAATTTCACATTGAAAAAATGTTTCAAACATTAAAGGTACTCGTGTTTGTTGAAACGAGAACGATATTGAAACGTGAAAAGTTCAAGGACTATAAAGTTAAACGTATCATTATGTATTATTTGGTCGATTGGAAAATTTTTGTTCGGTCATTTTTGTTCTCTGCGAAGAAAGAAATCGATCCTTTTGGTATATTAATTAATCCTCGATATAAAATTCACTGTTAGCTGGCGATTCATTTATTCTCCGTGGAATTTTTCATTTTTATTATTCAAATATTCGTCGTGCTGCTGCAGCTTCAACGTTTTTCCCGTCGAGAAGATTTTATAAAGATCTAAACGAGTTAGCAATCTTCTAAGAAAGCCTGTGAAAGTTGCCACCGTTGCAAATTTTATTACCGGCAACTCTTACAAAATTCAACGGCTGAGGCACACTTTGCTATAAGACAATTTATCGATACAATTTATAACAACAGATAATTCTGTTAAAACCTTTTTACAGCTTTCGTTCCGATGTTTAAAATATACATGTAAATGTAGCGTTTCAGATGTATGTACTTTAACGTAGAACATTTTATCGATCAAATTTTCAACAATAAATATACATCTTTTTCTAGAAATATTACGTCACTTACTTCAACGTATATTTTGGTATTTAGGTATGTACAATTTATGGAAATTATGCAAAAATATGCAAAATTCTCGAATTATATGTATTACACAATATTTTCTGTTTACTAATGGATCCTTTCGATTGTATTCTGATAATTCGGCTCGACTGTGGAAAATTAACTCGTGGAATTACAAACTGTACATTCTGTTTCGCGTATTGGATCGTTTTGATTTTCGAAATATCTATATTTGAATGGTATTTTAATAAAATGATGTTATGCTAGAAAATATTCCAATTTTCTGTTTTTATTCATTCTTGTTCTTCGTTTTATGTTCTTCCGATTACTGGAAACGTAGGTACGATGTATGATATTTCTGTTGGAAATATCAGAGTATCAGATATCCTACTGTTTGAATTTCCATCCGTGCAATAATTAAACGTTATAGAACTGATAATGAAAGATTGGAACGATATATCGAAAGAAACTTACAACGCCAAATATGGATTTCGTTTTGTATTTCCAACGCTCGTAGTTTTTAATCTTATAATTTATTGACGTCGATAAATGCCAGCTATCTCATTAGGTGTAATTCTGTGGTTCAACGTCAAATGCAAATATAGTATTTTCAGTCCTGTTCTGCGAGTATGCCGCCGATTGTTTTGTTAAAATATTAACGTGGATAGCGTGGAAAATAAATTTTGTTAAAAATTCAAGAAACAGTCGAGCTTGAAAGTAGGAAGATAAAAAAAAGCTCCATTTAACCTAATAAATATTCTACTATACTATAACTATACTAGTATACGTATTCCTTCGCGTCACTATCCTGGCAAAAAAATGTCACTTAATAAAATAAACGATTTGATAATTATATGATCGCGCGAATTAAAGCGATGAATTTTATCCGTTCAACGTAAGATTGGACCAGTTCGTTTTACATAATGCCAAGGCCAACGCCAGCCTTGTATTTATTATTCAACAATCAACGTTCGACGATATATACTGGAATATTAAATTTGAAGCAAGAAATCTTACCTATCATCTATGTTATTGTTTACGTTGAAGCGGAATATCAATACCTTCGTATTTTCTTCTTATAATTAAGACAGTTAATTACAATTAACACAGATAAACACATAATTATCTAACGTGTCAAACAATTTTATCATACGTAACGACAAAATTCTCTTAATCCGACAAACCAACAACATAATCAATCTTTATTCCTACGCGTGTACGTAGACGCTATTGAGAACTTAAAGCGGCGTCAAAGAATCAGAATATACCTCTCCATGGAGCAGAAAAGATTAAAGGAACGTAATCACGA
Organism: Bombus affinis; assembly: GCF_024516045.1. Lineage (NCBI taxonomy): Eukaryota > Metazoa > Arthropoda > Insecta > Hymenoptera > Apidae > Bombus > Bombus affinis. The sequence goes on from NC_066345.1 coordinate 17,371,235, forward strand.
TGCGTTTTCAACTCCGACAAGTAATCCGTGGCGCATGAACGATCCCCTTCCGTGGGTTCTGCTCGCGTAGGATTACAAGCGATCGCGTTACGCATTGCTACGTACACGTACAAAAGTAGTTGGCGGAGATTCGCGCAACGATCGCGGCCGAAGAAATCGAGCGGAATTGCGAAGGTTCTCCGGCTGAGAACGGACCAGCAACGGTTCTCGGAATAAATAACGATGGAAAATTCAGCTTCTACCTGAATTCGCGAATAAGCCGCCATCGCGTTATTCCGACGTAAAGTGGTTTAATATTATCGCGAGAAACGTTCGACGCGTTCCAGCAACCACCTAGATTTTTCTTTCGTCGCCTGGTGTTCACGCAGGCTACGCGTTTTTCGCGCCCTGTACGCGAGTGTCTCGACCGATTTTCCCGCAGCTCGGGATATTCGAGACACCGGTCGAATTTCGTGTTAAGTATCGTTGCTCTCGTAAACTAGAAATAGAAACGGTTTCCCGTTTCCGCCAATTCGGGTCGGGTTCTCGGCCGTTCTTTCATTTTATCCGACCGAAAGATCGAATTTTCGAAAGCTATACGCAGTCTCTTCGTCGTTTATACCGTTCGCCGGACGCACGCGCGAATCCTGATAACTATGATAAATACGCGGGATAAATTCGTCTGGTTCGTTTGTCATCGCAGCTATATCTTTTTTTATTTATATTTCATCCCGGTTTGTCTTTCGGAATTGTCAACATTTCGCCGGTAATTTTACTTTATCACGAGGAGGATTTATTCCTACCAATTTCGCTTTTTCCGTGTATTTTTGATCGCACTTGAGCTACCGATGTAGATAACTTCTGTTTGCCGTGTTCTTTCTTCTTATTGCGGCTGAAATCGCAATATCCGACAGATACGTTAATTGCGTAAACTGTTTTTACAAACTGTCAATAATAGCTCGATACGTAAAATCGATATTTCCCATCTTGCTTTCCTCCTCCGATTCTGTGTTCTTGCGCAGCTTACAAACGCGGGATATTAATTTTCTTCGATAACGAGGGCAATTTTTACAAAGAATCAATTGTTTAGTTAATCGAATATCGTGGATACGTTTGTTTCGTAGAGGCAGACGATTTCTCACTACGGTTACACGTGATCGGTAATCGCGCAAACGTTTTTGCCACAGATTCCACGTAAACGGCAATTTTTTAGAGACTTTTTAATGCTTCCAAATGATCCGTACCCGCGTAGTCTTTGCTTCGCGATTAATGGACATTCGATAATTTGCTAAATGCTGAATTTAAATATTCCGATGCTTGTGCACAGTAACCGATTCACGGAGAAAGTTTCGACCATCGGTCGATAACTTAAGATTTATAAAATTTCATTAATGGCGCAACTTCGATCGTGCGAAATGCTTCTTCAACGATGAATTCCCTCGAATGGAAGTTCTCTATAAGAAATGTACTTTAAAATTACTTGTTCGAACGTTCCACTCGAACCAAGTACAAGCACTCTGCTGCGTAAATCGATAGCCAGACAAAATTGGAATTAGTAAATAATTTTCTGGGAAGAGGCGAGATCGTAGCGCGACACAAAGCTGCAATTGCTTTGCACCTACGCGTAAAACGTGGGCGGAGATTATTAAAGTTCCACGGGAGTATAGCGCGAAGCTGTTTTACGAAAAAAGAAAGGCGAAACAAAGGCATCAAGAAACGTCGTCTTCGTCCGGCAAATTGCAATTTCGAATGCCTTCGAAGTCTCCTTGAAATCTTAGAAAGAAAAACACACAAAAGACGACCAATCGCGCTGATAATTAAAATCGACGCGACGTTCTTTCGTCTTCCGTGATCGAATGCGTTTCAAACGGATGCACGTCGATCGCGTAAAATTAAGTCATTTTCAACCTCGCGTTTTCCGATAACGGAATCGTAACGAACCACTCGAAATAATTCACGTCGCTTCATTCGATTAGCGAATCGATCATCGGCCTTTCCATCGACGCCTCTTCTCTTTTTAAGTTTCTATCCACGGATAGGGATAGCTCGAGCGACGAGTGTTTTGTCATTTTGCGATAAAGCTAATCCAAGGTGGTGATACGGAGCGTTTACCGATAGATATAGTTGTACATACAGCGGTGGTCAAATAGATAAGAATATTTATATAACATTGATAATTTAAAAATTTGTAACGATTTGTAACAATTACCTTTTCCAATCGAAAATAAATTTTAATTCTGATTACACAAAACCTGATCAGAGGCACTTATGCAAAATCGAACGTTTAATCCTATAAATGTTATCGATACGATTTCATTTTATCGTATGCTCGGCTGTTTGCTGTTCTCCAACGAATCTAATCTACCTCTTTTGAGAAGAATAGAACAAGTCGTTTTTCCATGTATAATGTGGCATCTCGAAGACCAAACTAACGACGCAGCGTTGTTTCGTAAAAATTCCCCTCGACAGAGATCCAAGTGGACCAAAAATTTCTCGTACGGTATCGTCAACCTGATTTAGGAAAATTGAAGAATCAAGCAGTTGATTGCCACTGTAATTGGCAGATAACGTAAAGTCAGTGCGATCATCTCCGTTGCATCGCGACACAAAAACCTCCGGTGTTTCTACCTTGTGACGAACTCGTTGTCTGTGGATCATACGTGACAAGGATGTTATTATGAAACATTTGTTACGCGCGAACGTCCCCGTTTCGCGGCCTGGGTTTTTACGTTCCCCGTGGATGGTAAAAATAAAAAAAAAAAAAAAAAAAAACCGGCAAGTGACTTCAACTTCCAACAGTGTATTTTGCCAGTACGTTTTATTGAAAATCTGCGCGAGGAACGATAGCAATTTAGCGGGATCGCATAGCAGTTTTGAACGAAATTCAACCTTTAAATTGGAAAACTGTTTGGAAACGTATCAAAGGCAGCGTAAACTCCTTTTCATTTTATAGAACTTCATATTACGTTATTTATTGGAGTCTTTATGCGCCGTTTCTGGTCCCTACATTCTTTCGTCAATGGTTATTGAACGTATCGATTTTATGAAGATTTTACGTAAAAGTATTCGCAGCATTTAACTAACGATCGTCGAATAAAGTGTTAATAAGTTGTGTAATATGTTCGCCCGACTCTTGCACGTTTCGAGGCAAGTTATAGAGAGACGTTGCTTGCATTAATCGCAGTGGATAAGAAACGTTGTCGATTGTTTATTAATAACTGAAAATTATTCCGGTTTTATTTGAGTTTACGAGGTTCGAGATTGTTGTAACATCTACTATATCGAAACATTAAATGTTTTAGTATTTGGAAAATTGTAATATGTGCGAACAGGAATGGAATGGGGTCCGAATGAAAGTTATTTAGAAGACTTGTGAAAGACTTGGCACTTGTAAAATACAACGCATTTTTTAACGAAACCCTCGAATTTTACTTCATTGCCGTTTGATTATTCGAGTGAATATGTTTATTAGGTCCTTTACGATGCAAATCGTAATATCGCGAATTTCATTTTACTGCCAATTTCTGCTGTAGCAAATAACGAGACAAACTGATCTACACCCCCGTTCAGGACTCTTAGCGCATCTGCTGTTTTTCATAAAGCTGCCATTACCTCGTGTAGGTTACAAAGTTCCAAGCATATTCCTTCTTCAGTAAAACCGTTAACGTATCAGTATCAAACGAAGTAATATTTCTTCGTATCTCTCAACGTAATTCTGCTTGATTTTCTATCGCGCATAATAATAAAAAACATAAGAATTTTTAACGTTTCACGATCCTTCGTAAATTTCGTCTCAGTCTCGGTGAAAACGTAGTTGCATGCAAAAATACAACGATACCGAATCCACGTAACGATAAAAACGGTCGTTTAAGAATCTTTCTCGAAGAAAGAACGTGGAAATACTTTGGTACACCGAAGGTTAATCCATTTTTCAAAGAAGACGATCGATGCCTGCATTCGTGACTCTTTCATGGTCGATTCGAACGTGGGAAGAATGCAAGCAGAATGCAGGAACGGTCGTGCCAGCAGGCTGTCGTGCGTCATCCCACGGTTCCATTCTATGGAGCCTAGGATCTCTTCTAGGCCCTTTAGCCGGCCTATGTCGAAAGAGAAGGGGCGCGGGGAGGGTTCGTTTAACCTGGAGAGCAAGCAGGTGCGTTCGTTCAACTCGCAACTAGCGTGCAGTTTACCTGCGGGAGCGTCTGCCAGCGCACCGTCGCGCGGAACGTTCGTGTCTCGCTCTGCTTCCTCGTGGTCGTGCTCTTCCACACGTACATTCCATCGGAATTATTGTTTTATAGTGATACAGTGTCGCGTCGCTGGGGACCTCGATGCTCTGTCAGGTATCTTAGAATCGATTCTCGACAGTGTCGTGTCTAGGTTAACAGTTTTTTAAACCCGCTTTCACGCATTCGCCGTCGCTATAAATACTTTACAGTTTTGCTCTTGTCAGAAATTTCTTTGCTTCGAACGTTCGGTCAAACACGCGTTGCCCGTTATTTGCTCCGTGTTCGTAGCTAATTTGGCCGAAGAAAAACGCGACGGTGGTAGTCGATAGTACGATGCATTTACGATTAGACAACGAAGAAGATGCAAGTCGAGTCAAAGTTCATGCTGAACTTTGTCACGGATACGACCTGTCTTTATTGAATTGGTACTCTAATTCGTGGCATCGGTGTGACTCTGTGATATAACGTAATTGATTAATCGAGGAAATTGCTAAGGCTAGCTAAATTAATACGTATCGAGCGGGCAGCAAGCTTCGTTATCTATTTATAATCGTATGTGTATCGGACACGCAGCGGTTAGTCGACGATCGTATATGACGTCTCGAGGTGCATACAAATTTCGATAATTTGAAAAAATGACACGTAAATGTGCGTGTATGTATGGGACGTTCGAGGAGTACACCGATGCTTGTACATTTTTTTATCGTCGGAACCGATATCACAACGGATGTACAAAATATTTATTACGCAGTGAACAACTACAAAGAGAATTATTAAATGATATTTAAAAAAAAAATATATACCGTACATTTGTTCGAGTTCGCAGAACCGTCAAAGAAACGAAAGAAATACATATTCGAATAGGAAGAACGTGTAATGAAAAAGGTGATAAAAATAAAAGTACAATAGGTCGGTATTCGGTTTAAATATGAATTTCAAAATGTGAATGCGATATGTGTGTGACAGTCTGTGAACGAATATTTGGGTAGTCACGCGTACACGCTTACGTTTCGTACAAAAGTCGAGCAACGATTTCCTTGTCGAAATTCCAAGAGTAGGTAGGTAGCATTTCCAGTATCGTTCTTCTATAGAAACAAAGAACGCACGGTGAAAGTGCTTTTTCGAGTTTTCCCTCGTACCTAATGTAGAAAATAAAGGGCGATTGTCAGCTAATTGAGAGAAAATACCGTTAACGACATCTAAACGATCGATAAAGTTTCTACGCTGTAGATATTTTACGGCGACCAATATTTTCCCAACTACGTGAAATATTCACGATTCAACCGGATCATCGATCAAGCTATCTACAGTGATTTAATTCGAGTTTTATTTGGAATTTTACGATTATTTCTGATTCGAGGAAACCCACCTACGTCAGCCGATGGAGCGTCGATATCGCAAGTACCATTTTTACACGATATAGAGCGTCCAGAATGAGGAATAGATCGTAAGATGATCGTCTCGCGCACAAAGTACGCCGTACTTGGAATATTTTTGCACAAATCGGCGCGAATGAACACGTTGAGAGTGCAACCGTTGTTCTCGGCCGTTGAATACGAAGCGACGCTGCCGTGAAAGCGTGAGTGCTCGTTTTTAATACGCCAGTCCGATGAATATTTCAAATGGAACTTTAATCACACGGGGAGGTCCGCGTGACAAGATAACGTTAGTTGTCTCCTTTCTCACTTTGCCAGTTCGTGCGACGCGCCGTCATACTACCTATCTTTTGAAAAAAAACCGAGCATTGAAATTCCCCGCCAAACAACATTACTCTAAACCCGCGCGTCCTCTGCTTCGAACAGAGAATGCTAATTTTTATAAAGCTTCCCACGAAATATGCATATCGAAATATTTAAAAGGTGTTTCTTTTTCTTCCTTTGTGTCGGGTTGCTCGATTAGTTTTCGAAGGATATTGTTTTGGGAAATTAAAATGACAACTACCGAATGGTCGTTGAATTGTGTAAGAGAAAGAAAATAGATCGAATGGAATTGGATTTCTGCGTTCCAATTCCACTGGATCGCTGTGGCTCTAATTTAATCGATGAATCTTTCATTAATAAAGTCTGCCGCGCGCGGCGCTATCTTTTTTTATTAATTCGATAAAATTCCCAGAGCACGTTGAAAAATCCTCAAGCTATAGATAAAAGTGGCGAGTTATTCTTCGATAATGTAATCTTTACGTTGTAAAATATCAGCCACTTTCGTCGATATCAGTTATACGGTTCTCTTTGCTATTGCAAAAAGAGCCTTTGTGCCATTCACCATGCATTTTCCACTCGTTTCTCGTATTCCTTTTCGGTTGCGCTGATTGAATTTTCTTTTAATCCTTTTCGCATAGAAACATGATTCGTTAAAACGGGCAAAGATACGATTTCAACACTTTCATCGAATCTACCGAATTTCCAATCGATTAATGTTACTTTCGAGAAAAAACAGAGTTCAACGGTTAATGTAGAACGCTGCAACGTTCGCGAGTCTCGATCCTTTACGCGATCAACAAGATATCGAACGTCAATCGTAGAAATCTATGGTCTTTCCACTCGATTCTACCATTATGGCTTTTCACATTTTTATATCTCGATCTACCTCTTGTTTCAGCAAACGAAAAACACTTTTAACATTTTAACAAACGCTTTAGTTTATCATTTCGTTTCCCAGACATTCTGAGATTTCAGAAATTTGTTAAGAATAAAGAAGCACCATCGACTCGAAAGCGAACGATCGTCTACCTACCTCGTTGTAACGCAAGAAAAAGCAATAATAAATCTTTTACCGGAAAGAACGAAAATTACAATTACAATGTTTAAACGTACGATTTAACCGCCCTGTTCTCTCCCAATTGTTTTGCCATTTCCACCTTTTTCGAAACACACAGCGTACCGCGAACCAGCTAAATCAACTCGCCAACTGGTCGCACAAATGGTTATAGTATTCGATATTCTTCAACAACAATACCGCACCTATACGCGAAACTTGTTAGTACTACGATACTCGCGGAACTATGTACTCCTTCCATGAAAACGAAATAAAAGTAGAGTATATGTGTTCGAGCGGTTAGAAAACAATTTTATTACCGCAACCGCTTGTAACAAGTATAGTGCCGCGACTCAGCGGTCTTCATCTTCCCACGCGAGAAAATCATTCTAGTTTTATTATAGTGCTTATGAAACTGCCTAATTCATCCGTACAAATTTTCCACGCTAGATGTTCGAATACTTTCATAACTCGATATACAGATTCGATATTCGGTATGTATAACGAGAAAGAGTTATACGATAAGAAATACGAAAAGACACCGTAATCGTAGTATCGTGGAAAAATCGTTTAGGAAACGCCCGATGAACTACAGTGCAGGGAAAAGTGAAAGTGTTGTCGGGACTCGGCAACATGCGCGTGGACCTTCGGGACCATAGGTACGTGAAAAAGGCGTCCGTGACCGTCTTGAGTCATCGACAGCTGCAAAACGCGTATACCTGACAGGAGTACTAAAACTGGTACAAAAGGATGTTTCGGTGGAGAAAGTTATTTAGTCGTGAGTCAGTAAGTTGGAGTAGGTCGTGAGTTGCTTGTCACTCGGAAGTTGACCAGTTATACCAATTTAGTTGTTTTAGTTGTATTACATTACTACGTTAAGAAATAGCTCCAAGTTAAAAAATCATAGTTTCCTGTCAAATAAACAAGTCACTGTATAGCTTCACAAAGTGGACTTACGTTTGATAAAACCAACGAATAAATATACCACGGAACAGATGATCGTTGCTAATGTGGTAAACATCTTCGATACGTAAAAGCTATTAAAATTCATATTGTATCAATTTCAAACTTTCTTTCACCCATCACTGTGCGTCTCAAGAAAGATATTTGTGGCAAAAATTCAACGTATCGTTTCGAACGTGACAACGACCATACCCAAATCCACGTCATTCCATGCTATCTGACAGCGAATCGTTAGGTTTTGACTTGACATTCGCACAAGGTCCAACATTACGCTTTCTCCATTACGTAGAGTAATCAGGATCCTCCCCTTGCCCCTCGACACCTACAAACGCAACATATAAAAAGTGCAAGCATTCGACCGCGAGTCCAGTTTTTAGTCCTTGGACTTTAGTCTCGAGCCTCGAGTCTTGTGTACAGTTTGGCCGTGATTTAAACTTGGCTACTTCATTGTAATATTATACTTAATCATTTTCGCGAATAAAAGCCTACAAAATTATAAAAGCACGATCAAGTTGAGTTATTGCTCAACTACTTTTTTTTTTATCATTAATTTTACGTGACACGAGACACGTAGCTTCTAATCGTCGCAACAAATCGCTCGTTTCCATACTAATCGCAGCTAATAACCGAGCCGATGGCGATCGATGCGACATAACATGAATATAAAAGGAGTACCGTGAAACGGCGAGAGTACCGTAAAAAGAGATGAATTTATTATTAATTCCGCGTATATCGATCGAAGGCGATCGCGAAGGTCTTCGAAATAGGGTCTGCCAGGGCACACAGGGGTAGTAAAAACTCGTCGAACCGATTGAAACGGCGACGTACGACGGTAAACGTAGACGTTGGACGTTTTTCACGGTATTAAACGTTGCGTAAATCCCGGCTTCTTGTTTAGTCACGCCCAGCCATTGTTACAACGAGATGGAGAGGGCGGAAGGGGGTGAGAGACCAGGATCGTTCGAGAAAATCGCTCGACATCGACATCCACTTCGCTCCACCTTTCAATTACGCGCGGCCTGTTTACTCGCCGGGGTTGGAGGGATGGTAAACAGAGTCATACGTTTCTTTTTAACGTTGCGTTGCTTCGGGCGATCCCTCTCTTCTTCCCTCTCTCTCCCCGCCTCCCCTCCCCCTGTTAATTAGCAGTTTAATTAAATGAAGTTTGCGTTCTTTTGGTCCCTTGCGGGACGAGAGATCGCGGATTCCGATACAAATTTCGTGCCAACGAATCCCGCGGGGAAATGAAGATGGCAAACCTGTATACGCACGTATATACAGTATCTATATATACGTGTACAGTGTGTGTATATATATATAGAGATAGATATTTGTATTCGTACACGATATAGGGGATGATGTTTACGAGGATGTTCGATATTAAAGATTTAGCGAAGCCACCGCCAAGCACAGGGATTATCATCGAATAAAAATGAATGGAAATTAAGTTTTGCGGAGTGGTACGAGTTAAGTGACTTTTATGCGTCATCCGTTGGATATTGGAATCTTGGAGAGTTCGAAATTTTTAGAATGTGTCTAGACACGATGTGTAGAACGCTTCCAAAAGTTCTTCTACCGCCACGTTGGAGATATAGCGAGAATAATAACTTTTTAATCGAATTATACCGAACGTGCGAATAACTTGTGCGTGATAGTACGTCGAAACGATTATTCTAAGACCGATGTCGGAACGCTGTACGATATTGATAGTATCGCTTCGACGCGATTCTTTCCTTCTTAACGTTCGAATGTCTGCCAGACTAAGTTTGGATTTTTGGATTTAATTAGACGTAACCGATAGTAAGTTACGCGGTAGCTGAAAATAGTTTAATCGGATTTACGATAAACAGATTAACGTCGAAAGTTGATAATAATAAAGGGAACGAAGCGCGGAAAATTAGAAGGCCAAGCAGGTTGAGTTCGAGATGGCCATCTTGCGTAAATAACTTTTGTATTTCATTATGATTCGTTTGTTGTACCTTTTTGTATCAAACGGAAGAAAGGCCAGTGTCATTAAGAATCCTGTTTTTCCTCCTTTTGATTTCTTAAGAACGACTTTAAATTCCTAAGCGTTTTTCTATAACAGTCTCTAATGAGATTTTAACGATCGTCTATTCGAGTTCTAATAAGTTTCTCGACATCCTACCGGCAACAAATAGGTTATGAACAAGAGGGATATCGAGTAATACGTTTTTTACCAAGTTTGTTTGCCCCGTCTATTTTCTTCGACGCGCAATGAATCGTTTCAAAGGCTGTATAAGACCAGAGGAAATATTGACCATGCAGTCGGTTAAGACCGAGCTCGATGCACGCTTCGTTCGCAAACGGTTCATCGCCAGCTACCGTACGAAGTGCAAGAACATAATTTTCTGGTGTATTATTCATGATGTAGGAAGAGGCGATGCTGCGGAAAGCGAGGTCGATCCGAATGAATAAGCGAGAGGTAGGAATAAAGATGATATACAGGGTGTTCGTCTCGGCGTTTGCCACGATTTTTAAACACTTTCTGTTACTTATAATTCCCTGATACCATGTCAATTTGTAACCATCTGTCTAGATTTTTATCTTTAACAGTAAAAAAGAAAAAAGAAAAATCGATCGCATTTGTTCGACTTTGTTGGTTCTTCGAATGAAAATAAAAGGAAGATCGTATTGGAAGGAAGTTTCATACACGATAGCGTTAACGTGATATTTCTCTGATAATAGCCTGTGTCTTTGTAAATAGAAAGTAGTTAGCGACGATGAGACAATAGGACGTACTTGCGGTGGAAAAATTCTATAGCACCGTTTGAAAAACTATAGATAGTATCGATCTCTTATCGAAGAAATATTTTTTTGGCGATCTTTTAGCCTTCCGTCGATTCGGTATTTCAGGCTCACATTGTTCGGAATACTTTTTTCCAGATTATGGGAAGTATATCAGGATAAACACCCAGTATATTAAGTCGAATCTATTACGATGCTAATCTTAAACTTCTCTCACTTGCCGCTCTACCTTGACCCTTTAACCCTTAACTGCACCACTTAACCCTTTCACAGCGATTTCGCTTTGTGCCCTTCGGCAGTCTGATTTTCCTTTGTTCCGAGACTCCGAGACTCTTATTAAATGGAACTTCTCCGCTATTAATTCTAATTAGATTCGTTAAATCCCCGATTCCGAGCAGATACAATTATTTCTCCCCTCTATTTTTCTTACCATCGAATTCTAATTGAACCGCACCTCCCAAATTCTAAGAACTTTCATTAAACTTTTCAAACGATACGCGTATACGTGTTTTAATCGGATAGGGGATCCGCTATTTTTACGACGTTCGATTAAATTTTTCAACCTTCTCGTCGTTCGTAACTCTCTGTGCTTTTCGGCAAAACGAGCAAATCCTTCGTCGAGCCTGTTTCGTTTTATCCTAAATCAACAGCTGAATTCGCGTGTTTAGATTCCAGCACGTTCACGAAACAGGAGCTGTATTCGTATCATTCGTTTCTCTCTCGGCTAAAATTCCTCCCGCATTCCTCGAATTCATCCAGACACGCGTTCTCCGCTGAAACAGATTCCCGCATCCCAAGTAGCCACTCAATCTCTTTCATAGTATCCCAAAATACTTGTCATTTGCATCTAACCTGACAAGACGTTTATTCGACGCTTCAATGTACGCGTATTCCACTAGCCGTGATAACGCACATAATTTACATTACACCGTGATTAATATGCCATCGCGACTGCTCGAAATAATTAAGGAGTCACGTTCCTCCGTGATAGCATCGTTTAATTAGTTCTACCAATTATTCTGTGCGTTTGATCATCAAACGCGTACGCTTCGGCACACTGCTATTAAAGTCAATTAGCAATTAAGAATACGTCTGAGCCCTCGTTATTCGCAATTGTACCGTGTATCTGCTTCTACGTATCTTCTTGGTTTAGCCGAATGTACCAGAATTCCTACTTTTTTTCGTATTTCCCTCGAGCATGTTTCTTTGTGTACTTTGAAAATTATCGCTGCCAGCTAATCTCTCGTTACTTCAAACAAAACGTGAGAAAAACGCTCGTTTCGCTCTAAAATCAGAAACGAATCGTTATATCCACTTGTCTACGGTAAACATATTAAATCGTGATATAGATTTGTGCTGAAACGTCACGAGCATAAATTTGTCAAGAACAATGCCGATTGACTGTAAAGCGGAAAGTGGAAAGTGCGAGGGGCGAAGCGACGATATGACGAGTACTCTTGTGAAATTTTTCGTGGAATTTACGTTATATAAACGTTAATTAGCGTTAGGCTACGAAGAGAACGCGGAGGATATCTAAAATGTCACGAGTTCTTCGCTTTCGAAGAAACGAATCCTAGAATATCGTGTAAAGAGGGCGACGTATCATCAAGATCCTCTTTCTTCGTCGCATCTGACATCACTTACACCTCCATTACTTTAATAATCCCAGAATCCATCTGCTCGGATTAATACACACGATGTTCTCGAGAATAGAGGGAGATAAAGCAAAGAACAGCGATAAAATTAACGAGCAGCAACTCGAGGAAATGGATCTGACATCAATTACATCTGACCATCGTACAGTTCAGCTGTTTAGATTAATATTCACGACGTACAAAAAGAATCACGAACGAATCCTGCACCTCGGCACCACGGTAAAGCGAAGAGAAAAAAGCAGCGATAGAATTAAACAGAAACTCGAGAAAACTAATCTAACCTCACTACCATCATCTCGGACAGCCGTCTTTGCGTAATCGATACGACGATGAAAACTATTTGCAGAAAAATATTTTCCAATATAATATAGCACTTGCAAGCGTTCAACGATACCAAATATCTGTACAGTGGTCTCTGATTGTAACCAAAGTCATAATACGCAAGATATAGGTGCCAAAAAGTCACGAAAATTTTCATCTTCGGTAAAAGGAAAGAAGATAAAGAGTGGAACAACGAAAAAGATCAACAAAGAGCCGTTACTCTTAAAATGCAATTAATTTTACGTTTAATACTTTTTGCGATCTAATGTATCGCGGTAAACCTAAATTTACCGTTGTCGGATATAACGCGATGGTCCCAAGCATCCGACAATGCCAAAAATATTCGCTGTAACAGTCGTGAGAATCTCGACGTACAAAATATCCGAAATGAAAACTTTCCATCTTCGATAACGGAAGAAGATAAGGAAGGAGGCAAGGAAAGAATTAACGAGCAACTCTCGAGGAAAAGTAAGGAAAGGTCCGAGAAGCGATGGCTGACGGAGAGTACGCAACTGCAACTAGAGCGAATTGGCAATCGAGAATTCGAGCGAGGGCTCGTTATTTGGAAATATCCTGGCGCAGCTGGTATTCTCGCGGGATTTCCGCGATGATTTCGACGATAGGCGCGACCTCTGCTCGTTAGTAAGCGCCGAGGTCGATGCACGAGTTTGCCGGAAGTCGCGGGCATCCGACAATGGTGTCACGGCGAAGATTTCTCGTTACCGTGTCGCGGTGGCAATCGGCGAGTGAGTCACGATTCTGGTTAATTCCTCTCGCGTACGTTTGCAACGAGTTCACGGTGATTTCGTGCCCCGTTTCGACATCGTCCTCGCCATTGTCTCGGTTCGACTCGAGGCGTTCCACGCTCGCGTCTCGTCTGGTATCGTCGCATCCGATATAACACGGTTCTACATATGCAAATTATACAAATATCCATTTCTCAGTTACTTTCCATTGCAAGGAAAATGCGATGGTCGCTAATTTTCTACAAACAAGGTGGAATAAAATGTTCATACATATTTTGAAGGAAATTGAAAGTTATAGAAAATTATGAGAATGTAACAATCCGCGGAATATACATAACGAATGGAAATGTTGTTTATAACGTATCCAAAGTAAAATATTCGTTACGATTAGATTAAATATTTATAGAAGATATAAAGGTACAATACGCCAAAATATATAAAACACGCTCAAAGTAATCGTTAAAATATCCTTCGTCAAAGTATTTATCAGAGCTTCGTCAAAGTATTTATCAGAGCTTGTCAAAGAGCGAAACAAATTTTTAGTTCACTTTCATTTCTTCTCGTGTATTCATAAAATACGAGGTTGCGTAAGCATCTACAGTCCACATAATCTTGAATAAATCTTTTATCCTCTTTATTAATTATATATTTCCTCTCGCGACCCTTCTTACGATTTCTTAGAATCTATATTCATCGATCTGTGACTTCTTTGCTTCCTCCTCATAGGTTTTTCAGGTCTTTTAGCAGGTCTTTTCTTATTTTTTCCAATCTTTCCGAATCTTTCCATCGACCTCCGACTTTCTATTATATCTCCTTAACTTTTACATTTTTAGCTTTTTATTAACCGACGCGTTACGTTCCCCGTATGATTTATCGTTCGCATTTCTTTCTTATTGAAACAAAATTGGCAAACTTTAAAGGAGATTATAATTTTCGAGGGCAACGTTCAACAAATACTTTTCATTAAATCCTTGCGCAATCTTCGCAACTAATTTTCATTGAAATTTTTACCGAATAAAGCGCTAAAAATGGAAATGGTGTATATCATACGATAAGTAGCCTCTTACGCTTTCAAATAACGAAATTATAAAAATTTTATAATTTCATTCTTAACCACGAAATTATTGTCCAAAGGTTATAAAAAATATTAAATCGCAAATTAATCGTCTAACTCTTTGTTCAAACTGTTCGCTGCGATTTACTGTTTTAGATTTAAATGGCATTAATAACAGGCATAAATAAATACCGTTAAATACCTTTAACCAACGTTGACCAATGCTGCCTAGCGGTAGTGATAACAGTTATACAAAATTTCCTAGTGACAAAACTAAATTGCCTCTTTGTTATTAACCGAACGAGAGTGGCGAATAAATCGATGCAATAATTCCATGGTATTCGTAAATAACAGTTACGGGTGGAAATATCCAAATTGATTAGCAATTCGTCCAATTGATTTCAAAGATATTAAATCGCCGTCGTATTACGTAAAGTATATTCTCTAATTTCATATATTTTCTATAGATATCGCGTTAAAATTTCACTTATCGCAAGTCCGTGAATCTTCTCCGAACCAATCGACAGAAATCCGATTCTTATTAATTAATAAAGTTAACGAAACAACTATACGTTCCGAATAAAACGAGTGGCAGATTGTAATCTTATCGTTTCGATTCGCTGGCGATAATTTACAGCATTGTTATTGTAGAATAAGGAAAAATTCACGACGTTGAAGATTTCGAGTCGCGAAAGACGATCCTTTTTCTCAATAGTAAGATACCAGTTGATGAAATAGTTGATTATAAATAGCTGCCTGCTCTTTACTCGTTTATTATTTATTACGACGTTCAGAAAACTCTTAAGAATCTTAACGAATGGTAACAGAATTTTTTACGGATAGAAGAATCCTTTTCTATGCGAAGATTGCAACAATAATAATTAATTGCAACATTAATAATTCTAGGATATAGATGCTTGCGTCACTTTTACGACGACTGTTCTTTCTTCCAGTTTATCAAAAATTTAGAAGACTTTTGGAAGGAGGATCCATAAGAGGAAACGATTAACTACGTTCGTTGAGTGAAGCGAGAAATTTTTAATTCGAATTTCCTGATATCATCTATCTTTGAATCGATAGTTACAATGGCTCTTGAAAGACTTTGTTATTTTTGTGCTTAATACTTTTTCTATGTTTAATACGTAAATTCAGAATAAACAAAAATTATATAACGATTGGACTATCTGACTGAAAGGTACACTGGGACTGTCTATATATTAGCGCAGATTTATCATAATTTATAATTTCCACTCTTTGGAAATACAGTTCTCATAGTACTCGAATTTTATTGCAATATATTTTTAATGTTAACGCGGGCTGGAATATGGACAATAATTGCGATAAACACGCTAAGTCAATTTATACAATTTTCCTACGACATTGCATTTAAAAATAACGCGAAAACTAAATTACAGAGATTTATTTCGCGCTCTTTTAACGCTTTCGCGTTTAATTTCTTCTTTTGTTTCAATTTTTAACAAAAGCCACAAAAGCTTATTAACGGTAAAGATTTCAAACAAAGCACTCGATTTTAAAAGTTTTTCCTTGTATTCCAGTCACCACTCGACACGAATTCGATCATGTTCGTAGCCTAACAATTCTAATCGCTATGAGTCATCATTCATAGCGAGTTCGGACAAATACAAATTAGCAATCATCGTTCGATTACCGCAAAACGTTATCGCTGACATATCCAGTAGCTAATCCTAATCATGCTGATCTATTTCGCGTTACAAATATATCCCGATAACAAATCAGCAATAGCCTCGATTGTTAATATCGAGAATAATCGTTAATGACCCTACGCAGCAATCGAAAGCCACTTTACTCCCAAGCTAATGAATGACGTGTGATTATCTCGATGAATCACAATGTTTCTTGGATTCACATTGTATCTTTATATGAAAAAAAAAAAAAAATGGAAGGACATTTTTGTGCGATATACAAGAGATCACGCGAGACATAATTCTCTCATATACGACATGATTTTCCATAAAAAAAGATATATATAGATCGAAAACAAAGAATACAATTTTGTAAGATAATACTTCGTTGAGAAAATGGATCTTATGCGGCAAATATTAATCGATTTTGTACACGTACCTGGCTCTGACATGGATAAACCAAAGATAATAAGTTGATAATCACTGATAATTCATATCCATGGCAAACCGGACAATAGTGGTAAACTACAAGGTGAATATCATGTTTCATGGATACAAACATTGTTATTTTTATAACAGACAGGAAGAGGGAGAGATATATTTCAGAGCTGATCCAATTATTATTATACATGAGAATTACGCGCACGAGAACTTGGTGCATTTTCAAATTAAATTCCTTCGATAAATTGTATTCTTTATACGTCGTCTATTTTTGTATGGAGAACGGTATCCTATTCCATATTACCATACTCTGATGGAAACCAAGCGAAATAAAGTTTCATAAAAGTATAAACATTCCTTTATACGGCACGAGGTTTAATTCTTTAAATGGAAAATTATGGAAGATATCGCAGGGGTTTCGGAATTATCACGGTATTATATTAATAATTCCGAGACAATAAAGTTACATCGAATCGCTCGGGGACTCGACGTTTCGAAAATCTATGCTCCATTCTTTCTAACAATTGGCGGTACTTAGCGTTAGCGAGATGGATTACAGTATGAAACTTTAAAAGTCCATAGATCCTTGAAATCCGGGCAGAAGCGTCTTAAAAGTTTCGCGAGTTTCGCAAGATCATTTGGAGCGCGGTGGTAATGACTTGAAAAGTTAAGCGATCCGAATCTCGCGCGTTATGACAGCAACTGGATTTTGTCACGATGTTTGTTCCAATTAAAATTTTGATAAAGCCACGGCTGAAAGAACTTCTCTCTTTTCTGTCCTGTAGAGATTATCACTCTTCCTTTCTTTTTACAAAAGTTTTAACGGCTTCTTTTCACACGGCCATGTTCTTAAGATTCTTCTATTTTCACAACAATTTTTTTTTTTTTTTTTTTTAACAATTTCTTCTCGATTCCATTCCCGTCGAATACGGTGACATAATTTGACGCGTGGTACAAGCGATGAATATTTTTGAGTGAAAATAAAATTGTTGATGTCAAGGGAGGAATAGGATTTTCGGAATAATCGATGAGACGAACGCTGCGATTTATCATTTCTCTGTTAATAAATTTCTATCGTACCATTGTTCTCCGGAGCTGCTCTTTCATCCTGTCATCACCATTAATTCCACCCACAGCCTCTGCAGCTGCTGTAGATTCCTCTTCTTCCACGTGTCGCTTAACTGCCGGTCTGAATCAACCATAATATATTCGATCGACTTACATAAGTTTTATAATTAGAAAATCGATAATTATAATTATCCTCCTATCTACGTTAGCTACTCCTACGTTCCAATCTCGAAGATTTATATAAATAGACTTCCAATACAGATTTTAACCGAATTCAGAATAATTTATTCATCTAGATTTTGCGAATAGCTAACATCCACGATTCGAAACAACATAATTTTCTATTCTAAATCAAGTTTCTGAATAATTTCTTTTCGTCAATTTTCATCCATGTACCAAATCAAATTTATTACAAATCTTCGATAAAGGACTACAAAATAATTATCACTTTCTTAATTTCCTTGTTTCTTCGAATAGTTAGTTAATATCTGAGATTATTTAGTTAGAAGGCAGAAAACCATCGATGGCTAACACCCGCGATTCGAAGCAATAATCTCCAGCTTCCCGCACATTTTCCTCGTCCTCTGTCCAAAACCAATTTTCCCGATACAAAGAATTAAATGGTTATCACGTTCCGCAATCACGATGCCACAATTAATCCTCCTCTTTATACGTCGAGCGCTTTTACGCGATGATAAACAACCGGGCGATTTTCTATAAGAACACCATCGGACAAATGTTTGCCAACGTGTTCGATAAGAGAACGACGCGTTCAGGACGCGGCGTAAACGGTGTCCTCTCGGCTTCGTTTTAACGATCGTCGTTAAAACGACGAAATAATCGTGGCCAGGCATCCATACGTGCAATTACAATAAAATAAATCCTAGGTAACCGTAGAGCGTGCGTGGATCGGTGTAAAAATGGCGAGCCGGTCGTCGACGCGTTCCAGGGTTTAGTAGCGTGTGGAGAAATCGGTAACCGGCTTCGAATCAAGAATAGGGAATAATGCGAATCGATAATAGTTGCGTCGAATCACAGCCGTACAGTCGTGTACCGATTTGCAAATAATGCGAAATTTACCGTTCGCCGACTGTGTCATTTGCCTGTGGAATATTTGATCGTTCGATTCAACGATTTTCAATCCCACTATGGGCATAGATAAAATATTCTGGGTGGACAACTGTCCGCGATCGTCGATGAATCTAGCGGATATTGATCATAGCGTGTGCGCGTCAACGACGTATTCTTCGACCGATAATCGAGGAGTAAATGTCACCGATTAAACGATCAAGCGCTAGTTTCGCGATAACGCGGTGTCTTGTTCCGGATTTTTTAAATTAATTTACCGTGTTATCGTTGGAATTACCGGAATGATCGAAATGACCAAAATTGACGATACAGCCTCGCTACTGTTCGTTTTATTCAAATTCTGATTTGGCCAAGTTCGAACAAGTCGATCAATCGATCAATTTATTACGGAGAAAGGTGGCTACTTCTATAGGATATCGTAGCACGATTCGAACGCAGCAGAAAAAGATACCGCGAGTTATATAAAACGAGCTTTTCAAAATCTTTTCACCGCACAGTTTTAAACAATCTTCGGTAACCCAGTTTTAGTTACTCTGATAACTAGCCAGTATATGAGTTACCTCGTTTCTCAACAAAATTACATTCACTCAACTTTTGCTGTTTGATATTCAATGGATTAGCAGAGGGAAGACTTTTATTTCGCATAAAAGCGTTGGCTTGGAACGAAGCGTTCCCTAATACTTTCTTTTTCGTAACGTGTATACATAAATGGGTTAGGAACTTTGAAATTATTGCCGTGGAAAAAGGGGAATTTGACCTGGTATTCGCGAGAGGATCGATGTCGCGGAATTTTCGTAAGGTGTAATATTAGTTTCCGTATGGAGAACCTGTGGAAACACGAGCTCTACCTCTGCGAAGTAAACACCTGCGTAAACGACACTTTTTATTTCATCTCCTATTATTTGAAATACTTTTCGTAACGAATTAACCGCTTGACTTGAAATAACGTTTCTTACTAATTCCCTTACGCGATAAAAGTCTTGGGTCAAAGATCTTATCGATGTTTGACGATCGAAGATGTTCATAAGGTGACGTAACCCGCTGGATGTACGCAAGATAGTCTTTGGACTATTAATTAATTAAGAAGAAAATCAATTCCTTGAAAAATCGATAAAAAGCAAAATTAATCGTTAGATAGA
Organism: Bombus affinis; assembly: GCF_024516045.1. Classification (NCBI taxonomy): domain Eukaryota; kingdom Metazoa; phylum Arthropoda; class Insecta; order Hymenoptera; family Apidae; genus Bombus; species Bombus affinis. The sequence goes on from NC_066345.1 coordinate 17,391,103, forward strand.
ATTATCAGTCTTTTCGTATCCGAAATTTATTTCTACATAATCTCGATATATATCTATAGCGCCTCGCATAATTATTCCAATAACAGTCGATAGACGGCTCTTGAATATTTTAAAACACTTTTATCGCTCGCGTAATTTCTTATCGATAATACAATCGAAACGGTATTCATTGTCCCAATAAAGAATCGAACGTGTTAACAATAGCAAGAAACCATTAATAAGATTTTATAGTAGAAACATAAAATGTCTATCGTTCGAGTAATTATAAATTGTACTGTACTGTGTGTTATACAGTGATAAACTTTGTTAGTTTTAATCCATTTTAATCTGTACGAATTAAATAATCATTATGATTTATTTTCCCTTATTGCGTCCAATATAAAATCCGATTCTACTTTATCGAAGGCCATCCTCGACTAAATATCGCAAAACTAAATAGACGCAAACGGGTCGCGATCGTTGATTAAATTTCAAGCGGTTAATTCCATGGGAAAAGAAACAAGCCCGCGAGAAACAAAGTTTCTAAATCTTGAAATCTCATTATCGTCATGGTAAAACGAGAACATTTAACCTATCAAACCACTTAATCAAGCTACTTGTAAAAAACGAACTAGCCCGTTAATTGGGACATTCGTTCCCCGTGGTACGGGCTCCGTAAAGTTCCCTAATTTCGCGAATTTCGATCAAGATACACGATATTCGCGTGCCCGACGCATTCCATTCGTTATCAAGGAAATATCGTGCCGCTGTTTAATTCCAGGTGACACGGTCTCGCTGTGGTTTCGAACGAGATTAACCGTACCTCCGTATTCCTCTGCAAACCCCGCCCGACCATTTTCTTTTCTTACCTCTCTTTTTCCTTCGCCATCCTTTCGTTCTCTTCGCCTCTTATCTGACGTACCCAATAACGAGGTATGTGTGTCGCTCGATAAGTTGTATTGTTCCTGGCTGGTTGGCTGGTTTGCGTCGAGCTTATCGACCTACTACGGGGGAAAAAGCAACTCGGGCGAAATTCGTCGCGCCAATCGTTTTTCGACCCCTGAAATGCTCTCTCCGTGTATGATCGATTCATCGAAGAAGCCTTCTTTGCTTCTCGCCTTCTTCTTTGTCGTATTTTGCTTCGTTCAAGCCTATGGTGATCAAGACAGTGGTATAAGTAGTAAATAAGAAACGATTGAATTTAACAGGCAAGTATGAAACTTCAACTTGATTCTGAAAATAAAATCTGTTATATTATCGCGTATTTGGATATATTTCTAAATAGGAAGTCTAGAAATATGCAATTTGTCGTATAATTGTAAAATGTTAACCGAACGTTTGGATTTTAGCGTGGATTTGCAAGTAAAATTTATCGTATCTTGTACTTGTTTTAAAAATTATTTCGCAAAGATAGTTTGCCAGTAGATTAAAGCCACCCCCGACCGACACAACTGGGCGAATGTCACAACTCGAAAGCATACAGTTGAAATTATTCCGTAAATATATTTCTACCACGAATTAAGGAGATATGCTATGTGAAATCATCTTAAAACGCGAAAATAGTCTCCCTGCAAACGAATGCGCTAGGAGCCAACGTCGCGTTACCTAACATTTTTTTAATATTCCAAATACGGAAGAGAATTTTGAGGATTTGCTACGTATATTTTTATCGTTACTTCTACTTTTACCCGGGATTCTACAATTTTATAATGTTCGAGAAAAAGTCAAAGTATCTTTTTTTCTTTTTCTTTTTTTTTTTTTTTTTGAAATCATGGAACTTCATTTCGTATTTCTGCCCGTTGCATAACGTCGCGATCATGCAACTTTCGCGCATTTTTATAATTCGGCCCTTGGGTGATAGACGCGTACATCTAAGAAATAACAGTACAAAGACGCGAGTAAAATTACTCGGCAAAAATAGTTTTCCTGCGAATTAAAAAAGCACGCCAGGTAAAGCCATGGCATAACTCGGCGGCACATAGACAAAATTATTCCGCAACGCGGGAATTGTTTCTACAAATTGAAAACCACATCCCGCGAATCTGTAATTTAATTTGCGAGGCGGCTATTTCGCGAGCGTATTTTATAACACGCGCGGCGCAAATTTATTTTTGTGGGATAATTTACCGTACGGTCTCCGATTCCGCTTGTGGCGACAACATTTTTCATGCATCGTTGAAAAAGCGGGGGTGTGGTATTCGGAAATAAGCAGGCCGAAGTAGGAAATGCGAAGATGGAAGTGGTTGTGAGCGAACCGCGCACATGTTCGATTTTTATCGCAGTCCGCGTTGATCGACTCCTACTCGCGTGAATTGCAGTTCGCCGGGATGCGTCGAAACACGTTCAAGGGTATATTTCTTAACCAAACTTGGCAAACTTGCGGTGTGTGCTTCGTTCTTTTTCTTCCCTACTTTCGGTCTTAACTTTTTATAGTGTGATATATGTATAGCGAATCGCAAGAATATTCTCCACATTCATCTTTCTTTTCCTTAGCGTTATTTATAGCCGCATAAATCGCTTGCATGGATTATTAGCGACACAGAATAATGAAAAGTTACATGAGATTGTACTTACAGTGAGTGACTTACAAAAGTACTCGACCGCTTACGTATAGAAAACCTTCGTATACATGTACGTATATCAGTGTGTGTTATTTGAAATATTTTGAAATTACGTTAACACGTGTTTCCACGATTCTACCATAATTGGCAGGGTTAATCTATATATCGTTATATCGTAATTTCGAATATGTTAAATGATTCAATGGCTTCTGTATCGATCTATCATCCTTTAAATTACCATTTATGACGAGCTTTATGTCGAATCGTTAAACATCGCTATCGAAGCGTTTATACGGAATTCTAATCCGGAATCGTAAGATTACATATTTTTTTCGTATTTAGATTACATATTTTACACAACTGTGGAGATGCCGGAGCTTGTCCATCGAGAAGATCGATGAAGATGAGTGATATTTGTACGTGCCTCTCAAATGAAGTTTCGTTAGTTTATCTTCCTTCGTTCTTTTTTCTATTCTTCGCGCTTTATTCTTCTTTTCCATGTGAAAAGGTGTATACGAAAGTTCTTATAATTTCTGTTCATCAAAAATGGAGCATTCAGGGAGGTTCGTCTACGTGTCTTTATTACGTTCAAAAGTGCAGCAATTGCATAATTTATAGTGGCGTATGGTCCTCGAATACGAAAAAGAAGACAGGTGGCAAAACTGAGAAAGATATATCAGAATTTTCATGACTGTATAACAAGTTTCAAAGTTCAACGCGCACCATGTAAAATATTTAATGTCGACCTTAATGGCAATTCGACGTATAAAAGATGTAACTTGAGAAAACGTGGAAGAATTCTGTACGTTTGCCCTACGAACTTTCTTCCTCCCTCCTATCGCAATTAGTAAATTCTAAAGAAGATGCTATACATTCCGTCGCGTTTCGCAACTGCTCAAAACGATTCAAGAGGATTAACCGACCATAATGCGCGTTCATAACGAATAAATGGACAAACAACGCATTGATATTTCGCACAAAAGGTTAACAAAGAACGTACCTCGCCGTGCGCTTTGCTCCATTTTCGCTTTTCAATTACCGATGCTGTTGTTTCATAACCACAATCCTGATGATTAATCGGGACACAAAGTTTTAATAGGCTGTCTGCCCGGAAATTGCATCATCTCTTTCACTTTGCAACGAAATATTATGACGTTTCCCTCTTTTAACCTGCTTCTGTGCGTGTTGAAATTTCAAAATTACACGATCGCACGCCGACCGCGTTATTAGATTTCCGAAAATTCGATATTTTTTCATCGATCGAAGGATATCGTACAGGGAGCGACCGAAAACGTTCCAACGGGCGAAAAAGACGACAAACCAACAACCCCGTAGTCTCATGTACCAGTTATTTTGCTTATTCGTGTAGGCTTGCTCGATTAATCGATCGAAAGTGACGTGACTCGCGTCGAAAGAGGATGTTCCGGGAAATATTAATGCGACCAAGCGGAAAACATAAAAAAGGCGGAGTACATTTTCACGTAGACAACGATCGGCTATCTTGATCGTCATTAGCGGGCTTGCCGGACAGAGTTGTCCATTTATTTCCCAATTTTATCGTTATTATTTGATATTATGTTTCACTGTTTCTCGTTTCTCCTTATTCGCAGTTCATGCCTGTAAACACATTGGTATATCGTAAAGAGAGGTTCGCGCGTTTTAAGCAACGTTCGTTTAAATAGAACGCAATTTTTACTTTGACGTAGAGTTGGTTTCGCAAAGAGTTGCAGAGAGAGAAAACATATTTAACTATGAATGGCGAATCAAGAAATCGGAGTAACACCGTGATGCAATATGGTGGACGTATCCGGTGGTAGTTTTTAATCCGAACAATTTCGTAACCTAGTTTTCGAAGTCGGTCCATAGTTACTCATTTTTATTACTCGTTTTCAAGTATCGCGTTGAGCCAGTTTGGACAGCATCCGCAGTTCCGAATTGGTTTAATCCGCACGTAGAGCATATAGGTCAAAGCGTCCCAAGTGAGTCCAACTTTCGTTCACGTTATATTACGATTAGTTTCACATTTGCTTCGCTTGTCGCGTAATAAAATTCCACTTTAAAACAGTGTTTCGTACCTGCTACTGGCCACTGCTCGAATCCATAAAAGTTATTCGATAATTAATGTCCACGTCAAAAACTAATATGCAACAGGGTAGCTATAAGTGCAGAAACGGATAACCTGGAAAATATTGTGTTTCGCACCGAGCCGCGCGCTCCCGCAAACGGGAAAACATCCATCGGCATTAGTTTAAAACTAATACGTTGATCGACGAGTTACAAGTTGTGGGATTGCAGATTTCCGTGGTAAAAGCGATCCTTGAAATTTTACGAGTTACGCTAATTAAATCCGCCATGTTATTAATACGATTTACGATTTTATACATCACGGAAATTTACTTGTACGATTATCGTAGACTTTTCAAAGCTATCGGACGTGAAAATTAATTCGAATTAATTTTTCCTTTCAGACATAGCCATTCCTATTTTCTTTTCGTAATTCGCGATTCATAAATAAAATTGCAATCTGCTCCGAAGAAAAACATCGAATTGATGTTTATATTTAACTATCTATCGTGTATTTTCGACCAGTCTCGGGGAGACGCGATCTCGAGGTAGCGCGTCGACGGGAGTCGTAAATTCCCTTTACGATTATAATAATCGACACCACGAACAGATCGATGCCCTTGTTTCTTTTGGGATAATAGAGCTGGTTGATGCCGTATAACACTGCGGTTAACAGGTTATAATATCTATATTTCCAACAATTTGGTGCAAGAAAGAGTTACGCCGTTGCGTAAAATGTAAGTGTCGTAGACGAAGGTTTGACGGGCGAAGACTCGGTAGAGAGACGTTGACTGTTCTCAAGTTAGAGAATCAGGATAGAGATGCGAACTGATTTATAGATGAAATCGAGTCCGAATAGATATACCGACTGTCCTGTCGTAATAGAACAAGTCCCTTGCAGTTGAATATAGTAATGTAGCAGAAGCAGCCCGAGATGTTGTCCGATCGGTAAATGACTTGGCAGTTTTCGAATTGGTGCTAGAGTATTGACTGAACTAATGTCGTAGAAGCAGTAAAGTCCGTTCTCGTGTCATTACGGAGGAAAGCTCGGTGTAGGTGCGCCTTTTGAATTAAGAATGCGAATCCGTTATTCACACTTTTCGTTAGGAAAGTGAGGGTAACGATTCGCTATGTTATAGCCAACGAAATGAAATGATTCATTGTTTACGGGAAAAACCTTCTTTTCCGTTAGACAAATATCCGCTTTCTTCGTAATTTGTAAGAACGCGCAGTAAACCTAAGAACTGTTCCAAAGACCATCCATAAACCGAAAATACTTGCAGGATTATAGATTAAATTGAAAAGGTTCCTTAGGTTTATCGAGGGTCTGTATAACGGTACGGTGGGCCTTGGCGGCCAGACTACGAGGGACGTCGTACGGACCACTTCATGCGACGTAGCACAGTACTTCGTGAACTGTTGTGCTGTACACTCACCGTTGTGTTGTGATTTACAAAACAGATGTTACGATTTATAAAATTTCGCTAGTATCGTTGTTAATTTAATAATCTCGCGAAAGATAACGTACGAAGGCTCGAGGATCTAAGAAAACAGAGGAAAACGAGAACAGATTTTCGCACTCCAACTCTCCCCGTAAAGATACCGTGGATCAGTGATATTCGGACGCAAGAAAAAGTCTTATAAATACTCCTATTACACGAGTATTAACTGCTTCATTTCCGATATTATCGAGGAAATGGAGTAGTTTATTATCTCCGTCTTATCGGCCGGTATTATATCGGTATTTAAAGATATCGCGTATTCCTCGAGCACGATACTTATTGTCGCGAAGTGTTGCAAAACGGTACAAGAATCCTCGATGCGACGGTTGCTGCGGCCATTTTAAAGAACTTCCGTTTTAATTTATTCCCGGAAGCGAGTGCATTCGTGACATCGGACAGTGCGGAGCCAGGAAAGGATCAAGAGGGGCAATACACCGGCTGTTAGCAAGGATTACCCAGTTCCTCGAGGATGAGCTGTTGCTGTTGCACGGACGAGCCATCGTCCAAAGTGGAGCCCGGGGTAAGGATTATTCTTTACGATTACGCCTGGTTGAAATTTCCGCTCGAGTATTTCAATATAAAAACTTCCGGTCTCGTCTCGTCGCCATGGCGGAAAAAGGAACAGAAGCCAGGTCAGGTCACTGATTTCGTTGAAATTCCGCGCGCAGTTCGCGCACGGGGTGCAATTCTTTTCGCGTAATGGCGGAGAAGAGCGATAATTATTCATGAGAAACGTATTGGCCTCGCACACGCGCTTTAATTATCGTATCTGTGTCTAAATTACGTTCGAGTATATTTAACCAAATACGTTAGCGATGAATACGAAACGATTATTCCGTCTAAAGTTTGCGTTTAGTTTAGCGATTATGTCGAGTGGATTTTTACGTTTGGAACGTTTTCATTTTGCGTCGAATTGTTTATGAAACTGTCTCGACGAGTATCTATTTCTCTTTCTTTTTTGCCGAGTTTCAGAAGATCAAAACGTAGATAAACGTAGATAGTAATAATAATACGAAGGAAAATGAAAGACAGATGGAATTCGGAATATAATTTGTTTTTAAACCGAGCTGTATCAGTGACCTGTGCCTTCAATTGCTTATGCTTGAGCTTTTCATGTGCTTTTCACACAATGCAAGTTTCTATGCTCTTGAAAGTTGCGAAAATAGGAATCCCAGCTCTCTATAGTCTCTCACTTTCGTTTCAAAATTAAGAAACGTTAATTACGTAATATAGTAATAAAATAAAATGATACAAGCGAAATAAAATGTCGGACGTACAGACGCGCGCATTTGTTATTTCTAATTAATGTGCGCGTGTAACGTTATAAAGCGTTAATTTCCATTTTAAAACCACCCTTTAACCGACTAAAACCACAGCTGTAACTTATCCATATATTGCTAAATCCGCTTACAGGAGTAATCATATACTCGGCGAACACTATCAAGTTCTGAATTATACTTTTTAGTACATTGTTATTACGTCCTTATTACGAATTTTTATCACATTTTCACGAATACGTTTATAAACTTCCACTAATGAGACATCCTTTCCCTACTTCGTTATGTAAATTCTTTTACATCGACTAAGAGCAATTATACTAGTTTGAAAATGATAATCTTAAGTGCCATTAACGGATTACGTCGAAGTTCGCGAAATATTTCGCGTTCCGTATAATGAACTTTGGAATTCCGTTAGAAACAACAGAAAATTTGTAGAAAAAGTTTTAAACATCGAAAGTGGATGAAACGAACAACAAATAATCCGGTGGAAAAGCTTTTCATTTTAATTATTCTCATTGGCAAACGCACGAAGACTTTTTTCTTTCGAAAATCATTTCAACCTCTGTCTTGCCATTTACCTTAAAGCCGTTCGGACTCGTTAATTCTATCGCGACTATTACGAGCTCAACAACTGTAAAAAATATTTCACTAAAAACTATTATTTTTTCATAAATAAGATTCAGTGTAAAGCAGATTTAATTGGTTTACAAAGTCTACTATACAAGATATAAATGATTATTAGAACATGCGTAGCGAATATAAGTGTTTATGGGAATCTATGTTTGAGATGTATAAATAAATGCCAAATGACGGTAATTAAATGCTTTAAATACGGTGCTTACATATATCCCATCAAAGTTAAATTTAGCACAGAGAACTCGCGTCGTCGAAATTCGTCATTTTCGTTCAAAGGGTTGAAAGTAGAAAGACGCAAATACATTCGGTCAAAATAGTGCAGCGATAAACGGATATTTAATTTCCAATGATAAAGCGAACGAGACAAAGTCGATCAAGAATATAAAGCTAAAAAGAAAGAGGGAAAATTCTGGAATAGATAATCCGTCTTGAAAAATGAGGATTGGAAAGCAAGGAAAAAAGCTTAAATTTAATACAACGCGAAGTTGCAGTCGCAAGGTGGCGAATTCCAGAAATAACGCATCGTATGCAACGTGTTGGATAGCACTTTCTTACGACCATAAATGCAGATAAATGGTTTAATTATAACTGTTTGTTCTCCGTATTCCAAAATGTAATTGAGAAAGGGGTGGTCTTAAACTGGTGATCACTAGCGTGCATGGAAACCGTGTATTCACGCTGCGATGAAACCGCTGTTTTTGCGCTTATATGTATCCTCTAATTGTACGGTTATATACCGATGGTTCCGTTGATCTACAGGGTGATTTAGAAATAACGGGATGATTAAAATTTGATTTTCGCTAGAGACTCGAGCGAAAACCCGAATATCATCGTTATTACCGCACACGCGCGTTTAACGTTATCGAACGCGGACGAAACCAAGCGAATAAAACAGATATTTTTTTGTTGCTCCAACGTGTTAATGGAGTGGAAATAAATAATCACGGGATAATAATAGTGGCAACGTTATAGTAGTTGGTAATTGCCGGTCTCTGTGATTACATTGTTTCGGTAATGAGAAATACGAAAGCAACAATTATCGGGTTTTCTATCTGTTTCGTAATTAACAATTAAACTAGCGGTGAATCGGGTTACAAAGTTGTAAATTGACAATGAGACACTGTCGAACGACTACCGTCTTCGTCATTGTTCCGTCGTTTCTGAAATTCTCCTGCGCGATTGTCGCACTCTCTACCACGATCGAACTGATATTTTATCAAATTTTATACGATTCCAGTTAAAAGTTATCAGCGCTAATTAATTGTTCTGCGTAACTGTAGCAAATTTGACGATAAAACAGTCAATTTCCGCAAGTATAATATGGTAATAATAATTTCATATCGTAAAACAGTGTTGTAATATTATTAATAATTATCTTTTCGATTATCGATTAGGGATTATTATCAATATTAAGACTGTCAAGATTCGCTCGCTCGTTGCGCCATGCTTTGATGATATTAACGCATCGTAACGCGATCAATATTACTCCATGTAATAACAAAATTTCCATTCGCGCGAGGAGAACGTGTCGAAAAAATGGACGGCTTAACGAAGCTTTTAATTTTGCTTGAAAAGCTTACACACAAAAAACGTGCGTATTAATTTCTCGCGGTAAAGATTAACATATACTATCTACGTAGTATCGATCAAGTTCCTAGACCGCCATTCTTTAGACAGAGTTCCGTTCTGAAATTTCACGGTTTCCCTTTAAACTGGATGAAATTACAGAGATAGCGTTCAAACGGCGATTTATAGCGACTAAAATATTTAAAAAGAAAGATGGGAATCGCGTCTTTTTCATAACGTTCTGGTAGATCTCAATTTTTGTTATTACATATAGAAAAGTATGTTCCTTTTAAACTAGTTGACAGAATACAATTAACTAGATATCGTATGATCGATAAGATCCGGTAATTTTGTTAACATAATCTTTGACAGCTACCAAAACAAAATAAACGCATCGATCACTACACGAAGAGACTTGTTCCATTTGATTAATTATCTGCCTGAATATTGTTTTCTTTTTTTCGTTAAATTCGGAATCAAAAATATGCAATATTTCAAACCGTATGCTACTCTATTTATTACCATTTATTAGTTTAAACAAACAAAATAATAGAGTAACGGAAAAAATAGAATGCTCGAACGAAAAGATACAGACTTTCGTACAAATACCTGCGTTCAATTTCTTTTTAAATTTTAAAAAAATTATACGGTTGCAATAACTATTCGCATACAATACACGCGCATTTTCAAACGAAACCCGTCTGGGATCCCAATATATCTTCCTTTAACGTTTTTCTGGCCAAACCCGATCAAAACGTTTAACCAACCTTGTAATCCATTGCAAAACACGAATAGCATAAATTTCACGGTTCCGTTGTTCGTTCCACCGTGAAAATCGAGAATAAAGAGTTTCTAAGTTTATACTTCATCTAAAAGTAAAATTTTGTTAATAATATTCGTTCGATTGTGCGAGACGACTCGGGTAATTAGGTCGAGAGGCTGCGAAAGGGCCAAAAACGGTCAACTTCCATTTGACTGAAAATTTGCTCTACAGGGACGATTTTTAACGACGACTCGGACTCGATCAAGAGTTGCTTAATGTAAACGCGACTTTAACGAGAACGAGGCGTAAATAAATGTTGACAACGTGACACGATGATGTTATCAATGGAACGTAATGGCACGCCTTTAATAAGACGAGTCAAGGGAGAGAGAGCGGAATTTAATTACGAGAGGCACGCTAATGCAAGGTCATCGTCGAACGGTCTAATTAATTTAGGGTGATGTCTGCTACGATCGTTCGACTTCTAACAGGGTTACCAACTGCGTTCTGCTAGTGAAACGACGCGGATTCTCGTTGAAAGCGTTTAGCTACGCTCGATTTCACCGGGCTGAAAATTTACCGGAATGCTGACCGCGGCCAATAGATTTCCACGTTTTCGATCGATACACGGAAAGACGTCCACGTTCGACCGACCAACTCCGTCTTTCTCTCTCTCTCTCTCTCGCTCGTCTGCTCTCTGTTCTCTGATTCGAAACAAATTTTTCGTCTACGCGGTAAAATGGAAAAACGAACAACTTGAAAATGTAGAATTTAACCCTCAAACGCATGACCATCTTTTCAGACACGTTTCGTTTAAAAAATGCGCAATTATCCGTCTAATGACAAAAGTTTTTAATAAAACAACTCGTCTATTCGTCCGAGTGAGAATACCGAGCTGGAAGGGAAACCGGAATCTTACCTCGAATTTCATTTGCTCGTTTGCGAACAAAATATCACCGACGATATTTATTCGGTGGAAAAAAAAATGAAGCTTGACACGCTCGCGATTTCGATAAAACAGTTACGATTTCGCATACTTTTCGTTTCAGACACCGGATCACGAGAGGATGTCGACGAGGCAGTCGGAGCAGTTTTTCGTTACCAATCGATCGTGCACTGATATCCTGAGTTTGATCGTTCTGATCGGTCTGGTCATTGGTTTCGTACGTTCAACATTTTCTATTCTCTGTCTCTCTCTCTCTTTCTCTCTCTTCACCTTGTTTCGTTTCTCTTTTGAAACAACGTACATAGAAAGTACAAAACGTTTTCCTGTTATCAATATAGGGTTTCCTGTTGAGCATCGTCGCGCAGAAAGGAGACATTTACCGCGTTATAAATGGCTACGATGACTGTGCAAACGTTTGCGGTCGTATCACGGAGAAAGAACGTTCAAATAATTCCGATTTCGCATGCAAGGGTAAAGACCTGAGGAAAGACCGGTAAGCATAACCTGTTCATTGACTCAAGCATGTATGACGCGAGATGTGTATGCGAATAACGTTAAAACTACGTTGGATCCTTTTCGAACGAGCGTTTCCACGTTTCATCGCCCCATTCAATTTTAACTCGATGGGAGATGTCGCAGGATTAATTGATATATATCGTTATCCACAGTCACATACACACGATGAAATTAATTAATCATCACAGAGAATACGATAAATTTTGATTCAAAATTTCTTGTTTGCTGTTCATGAATACAATACTGCTGCTCGATCACTCTAATCTTACATTCATGGTAAAATTATCCTATATTTATTAGCAGACCCTTGTCATTTGGAGAAACAAAATTTGATCGTATATAAATCATTCGACCACTAGAATCGTTTCAATTTTACCGACTATTTCGAATGTTCGTGTTTCTTTCGGAGAAATTTATCTTTCTGAATTAAACGTCCCGAGTTAAGAAAGTTAAATCTTTAATCATACGCAAGCTCGCGAAAAGAACTTTAAAACCTCTATAAACTCGTTTTTGAAATTAACAGCAACCGTTCCCCACCGACTTCCAATCTATTCTATCCTCATAAACATCGATGATAATTTATATAGCAACGATCTATCGAAATACATACGTGCGTACATGCAAGCAGCACCCCCAGTGACCGTGTAGATATTCAAGCCTCGCCAAATACGGTACCATTGCTCCCGAAGGATTAATAATTCGTCGACGGATTAACATCGAACTTCATAGCCGTGACAACAACACGGAATTCAATATTCCGCGCGTCGACGACTGAATGAATGAAACAAGTTCGCGACAATGGGATCCGCTATACGATATTAATATTTTCTAGGCAGCGAGGCGTTCGCGATGGTGGATGAGCGCGCGAATACGTCAAATTATACAGGAACGTGCACAGTTTTTCTTCGCGTTTTTCTTCTCGAATAACCGATTTGTGGAAAAAGATAGAGAAGTAGCGAAAGAATTTCCCTATTCTGTCTTAGATTTGATTTCTAAAAATTTGTCAAGGCTTCGTAGGCAGTAACGAATGATTTTTAATTGGTAGAAATAATTTTCTTAATTGGAAGGAGAACGTGGACCGACTCTTACTTCAAGACATTACCAGCTACAGAAGTATAAATTCATACTAAACTATCTAAAAATGTAAAATCGCTTCTCCATGACCTTATTACGATTTTATTATTAATTTGAGATTAACCGTTACGAATACCGGTAACGACATTAAGCTACTCGAAGCTATTCTTTATCAATAAATTTTCTAAAGTAACAGAATTCTCAACTGATCGTTTCCTTAAATTTTTCCATTTCATTTCTAGTTTTTAAAAGTATTAATTCTAGCCATTTAAGCTGTTATACAGCGTGACATCCTGAATACGTTTGTGTAGACTCTCGATTAAGACTCGCCTTCCTACCGATCTATTTCATCCCACCGTGATCTCTGATTCTTTATGCTACGCGTGAAATCTCGACGGAGAACTTAGCCGGGCCGTGTGAAATATTGCGGTTAATTAGTGTGAATGTTGCGTGTAAATTCGATACCCGGCCCGGGTGGAAAACGCGCTGCAACTTGCCAATTTCCGACGACACTTTTCGCGCAATCGTTCATTAGCACCGTTACTCATTCATTATTCATTTCCCTCAGGTACCTGCAGATTACGGTGGACTCACGAGGGGTGAAAACGCGCACGTGTGTGGAAAAATGTGGCCAACAGTTAGTATCGCCATAATACAAGGGATCCTGTACGCAACTTCCAGTTGCGGGATCGTAAACAACGGTGTCTGCATTGCACGAAAATTGCTATTACCTATATTTGTATTTCATTATCTTTAATACAAGCGTGATTTCAACAAATACGATCAACGTGAAACCCTTCCGTCTTAACTCTGCTGCATCGTTTGGTTCACTTTCGACCGAATCGAATTTTTCTCTGTAACAACGAATTTCTTAGATTTGAGGAAAATATGGGATAATATGAATGCTTCGATATTATAATATATGGTTGTTGGCTTTGATGATGGCTTTGATCGTATCTATGTTAATGACTTTTTAAAACATTAAAATTTAAGCAGTAGTGTTAACGCTATGAGAAAGGTTAACATTACACGGTCATGTATCGTTCTGCGGTGGAAAAAATTATTTCTCTTAAAAAATTTGTCTTTCAAAATGTCAATTATAATCGTATAAAATGTCACACATTCTGGCATAAATAAATTCGTGCAATGTTCGACATATCCATGCTTTATTCCCGAATGATTTTGATCGTTTTAATATTTCATTTTGCTCGTAGGGACACGGTGTTTTTAAATCGTTGCGTGAAGAATGAAACGATGGAGTCGATCTCTTCTTTGATCAAGAAACTCGGTCTTGATAATTTTTACAAGGTTTGTAAATTTCTTTTTTAATAGCAATTAAACACCCGTTAATCGAAGTTTCACCAAGTCCATATCCCTCGCTACATTAAATCAAAGTAATCTTACGACATTTTCTGTCGGTATAGATCGTCACCAACAGGTAAATACAATCTTTGTAGCGTGTAAACTAAGCAACTTATGTAAACTTAAAGGAACAGCGTAGATATTTAGTTTGAACTTTATCGTCTTCTTGCCTCGGGTTGATTTTACTCTCTGAAACGTGTTCAGAAACAGATTCCTTCTTTTTCAGGAAGCCTCCAGGGATCTTAGCGTTGCTTGGAGAGAGATAGTTTACTTATTACTGATCGCTTTAGGTACGTACTACGTCTTCTTTTTCTCACAAAATTTTCTTTCTTTCACGTGAACATTTTTTACATTTCTTCGTTCTTTATCCTCAGCTATTTCATTCGGCATTTTAATTGCTTTCCGCTACATGGTGCAATGGATTGTTTACATCGTTTTAACAGCTGTTATTTTGGCGTCCATCGGTGGTTCGGCATTTCTTTGGTAAGATTTCGATTAATTTTCTTTTTTTTTTTTTTTTTTAGATTCGTTTAAATATGAATATCACGGCCGAAGAATACACGATTTTTATGCTTTACAGTAATTTTCAATTCCTTTTTTTTTTTTATTTGATTTTGGTATTAGATATATGTATGTGTATAGAAAAATATTAATTGTCACGACATTATACCATTTCTTTTTTACAAAACTTCGTAAATTTATCAGCTATTTTCGAAAGGTGTGTACTATTGGATTTAACGAGTCATCTTTCCAACTCTGTAAGTATAGAATCAGAATATTCTCTTCTAGCCGTTAAGGCGGAGATCAATGATCGTCGTTACTTCTGACGAAGAAGATTCATGGTTAAATGTTGTATCATCGTGTGTTCTGAGTGGAGATATTGTGTTTGCGCAGGCTAACGTGGTACTGGGAGAAAAAAGCGGTACAAATGCATGAAATAGACGTGGAAGATTCGAGCGATCAGGCTTACATGGTCTACGCGATCATACTGTCTACTGTTACGGTAATGAGTCTTGATATTTTGAAAATTCTGCCTCATTGTCCTGTCGTTGAATTTGTCGACATTTTGTTTAAGAAATTTGTTAGCGACTAGATATATAATTAAGGAATTTTCATAGACCATCTGTTGAACGATTTTTCCATATAAATTAGAGATGTTGTTTGTCGGCTATTCGTGAATATTTTAATCGCTAAATTTGTTGAAAAAATAACCGAAATACACCGATGTTATCGATTGGACATAATTTACAGGTCATCATTCTTCTGATCGTTCTGGTGATGAGAAAAAGAATCGCCCTGGTGATGCAGCTGTTCCACGAGGCAGGAAAGGCTGTCTACACGATGCCAGTGCTCCTCCTTCAGCCTGTATATGTACGTAAATATTTGATAAAACTAACGTATACAGAGTGAGGCAACATTTCTGCCCACTCGAAGAACTTTTCCCTATTTTCGATAAACAAACTCATAGCGTATCAAATAATCTAAAGCTGCTTTCGGATTCCATGCTTTTTCCTCTTTACCCTCGTTTCAAGACCACGTCAAATTTTCTTATCTTTATATTTATCTATCGTTATGCTTCTTCTCACTCGCCGTGTAATCGAGAGGGCTACTTTATCTTCCTATCGATGTGCATTCCTTTCTTCCTATTTCGAAGTCACGTGATATACAGTAGAAAAAATAGGAGATCGCATGACTCTGTGGTCGAATAACACGACGGAAGAAATGATTTACGTAGTAAACTTAGAAGAACAAGGTTGGAGAATAAAAATCCGGGCAAACTTTGAAATTTGTATCTTTTAATCGTTGTCACACTATTTTCTATGATATAACATCGTATTAATTTTTGTTATATCGTGCTTATTTTCGTTAACAAAAGCTCCAACAACTTTTTGCAGCAAATGCGTTGTAAGCTTCCGTTTTCGATTAATTTACTTCGAAGAATGCTTTAAACATGTACAGTCATCGGTTTCAGACTTATCTTCTGATCGGTCTCGCCGTGTGCGGCTGGCTTTACTGCATGCTTTGGATCGAAAGCGCAGGGAACATTTACAAGAACCGGAAAAATCACATCCATTTCAGAAAGGATACTGTTCTAGTCGTAAGTGATGGAATTACGTAATGCAAAATTTAACAGAGGCAGAAACGACTAATATGTAACATTTTTCAGGCGACTAGATGGTACAATCTGTTCTTCTTCTTCGTCACCTGCGAATTCCTCTTGGGCTGCCAGCATATAGTCGTCGCTGGCGCCGTTGCACGTTGGTTCTTCACCAGGTAACACTGATCGATATCGTAATTCGCACGTAGATACGGTGGAAATTTCCATATTCCGTTTTTATTCCACTTACTCGACTAGTAGACTTTGCATTTTCATCGAATAAAATAATATTGTTCTTTACGCTAGTAATCCAAAGAGAAGAATAGAAAACGAGATTTAATTTTCTAATGAAACGCTCGAAATCGTAAAGATCACGAGTTTCGTCCAATAGTAAGAAAAAATAAAATATTCTTTCGAACAGGGACAAGAAGCAGCTCTCTCTGCCAGTCGTCAAAAGCTTTGGTTATCTCATACGATATCATTTAGGCACTGTAGCATTTGGCGCACTGATTATTGGTATAGTTCGATTGATAAGGGCCGTCATTTCCTTCGTGCAAAATCGCCTCAAGAAATACGACAACGATTGCGTACGATTAATCTTATGGTGCTGTCATTGTTGTTTCTGGTGTTTCGAGTGCGCTTTGAGATTCCTCACGAGAAATGCTTACATCGAAACAGGTATCTACTACATGATATATACTAATCTTTTTAGCAAATATTCGCCACATCCTTCAATTTTCTTATCTTAATCTTTCAATCTCTTTGCTTGCCTAGCTATATACGGATGTAATTTTTGTACGGGAGGCAAAAGAGCTTTCCAGGCTTTAGCCAGCAACGTGTTAAGAGTCGCAGCTATCAACAGTGTTGGCGACTTTGTTCTATTCTTAGGAAAAGTGACGGTGGTTACGTTGACAGTTGTTTCAGGAATTTACTTACTACAGGTACGGATCAATGTCCATCCGTAAATCAATTTTTCCAAACTTGGATCTGTTAACCTTTTTGTCTGTTTAGAAAAAAGAAGGACTCCATTATCCGTGGGTACCGATTGCGTTGGCCGGATTTTTTGCTATGTTGGTCGCGCATTGTTTTATTTCCGTATACGAGGTAACTTTTGTAACAATTTTTAAACTTGTATCTTCGCGTGTGAAACGATATCGATTATCGTCCGTAATTGTGAAATTTATATTTGTTATAGATGATCATAGATACGATATTTATCTGTTTCTGCGAAGATTACTCGAAGAACGATGGTATCAACAGGCCATACTTCATGAGCCGTGGATTAATGGTGATTAACCTTTTCTAATTAGCCGTGCATTATAGAACGATGCTTTATATCGAAATACCTGTCTTTGTTTCAGGAATTCGTTGAAAACAGCAAGAAAGCTCTCCGATATGCGGATCATCACTCGTAATGACGTTTTATTGCTCGTTAAAATCTTATGCAGCATTTCGAAGATACCTGAACCTTCGAATCGTGTCTTCGAAACCATCGTGGCACGAAACACGCGAAAACGCCTGGCGAATGAACGTTATATTAAACTTCGAACGTTCCATTTTGCGAATTTTCCAAAAACACGTCGCGTGTATTTTTACCTCTATTTCTAAGTACAAGTACAGTATCACGTAGAAAACGTAAATGGTAGACAATTTAGATCACGGATCTCCGCTGACTGTCTGTTCTAGATTCTAATTACAACTACGACTACTGTAACTATAAAGGAGGACATCCTATAAGTAGATTATCTATATTTTTTATAATAACGAATGAGAAAGATAAGCTTGAACAGACTTTTAAACAAACGATAAACTTAACTCAAATTCTGACTGATCGACGAGTACAACGAACAAGCTGTCTGTATCTTAACACGTAATTTTTACGTAACGCTGTATTTGTATTTAGTTGCGTAATTGCAGTGTACGCACACATGTTCGCGTTCTTCCAGTCGCAGGATGAACGGAATTATCGTTATTGTTTTCACGGTACGAATTGCCATGAGTCACATTTATCAAAGAAATCCGTATGGCAATCTAAGCCACCCAAAGCGTTATATTATATTTATGTTATATTATATTCTGCGATTTTTGCAGCGGCGCAGCTTATCGTACGTATATGAACGACAAATATGATAACATTCCGGTCCGTGCGAAATCGTACGAGAAACATCGAATGAAATATTTCTTTTATACAAATCGATCGCTTCTCCATGACTCGTTCCAAACGTACGTAGACGTACCGTTCCTGTGCATTTACTCGCGTCGATAATATATCGCGTAGAGTATCTCTTCTATCGTGTAAAACATCTCGTTTGTATTATATTAGCGTATAGATGATAATCGGACAGTTGCGAAGAGATATCGCTGCAACATTGTCGATGGTCCAAACAAGCATCGTCTTGGAACAC
The DNA here is from genome assembly GCF_024516045.1 of Bombus affinis. Taxonomy (NCBI): domain Eukaryota; kingdom Metazoa; phylum Arthropoda; class Insecta; order Hymenoptera; family Apidae; genus Bombus; species Bombus affinis. The sequence goes on from NC_066345.1 coordinate 17,409,855, forward strand.
GTTGGAAACTTGGTAGCGCGTTTACCAAGAGCCTTTTGAACGCACGCCAGCGATTTGAAAATTTATGAAAAGGCTATACCGCGAGCGGAAGTGCACTTAATGCAACGACGATAACGCTATCTCCGAGTAATTGCAGTCGCATCGACCATCGCGTGTCTATGTATATGTATCCACTCCCTTTCTTTCACGCAACCAAACCGCCCATCGATAATACGCGCATCTCCAGCGTCACACCTTTCGATGATCGATCGTCGACAATGAGCAAGTACAACGTTATTTTTAAATATGGTCGCAGCTTTAAGTCACACCATCACCTCCCCCGAAACATTATAGTATTATAATTTTAATAAAATTCGTATTTTATGAACATTCTCATGTGATGAACACACCATTTATCTACAACACAACACGCTCCTTCTCTCCACTCCTCGAGCATCTATGTTCGTTTCTTCTTCCGGTTGGTCGAGTTGCTCGCATTCGATCGGTAGTATTCGAATACACCTCGATCCGAATATTTATATGACTTGAAATATTCTTTCAAATTTCTTTATTTACGGTTATTGGTCGAGTCACTTGGATCCGAGCAACGGGAAACATTTCATCGAAGTGAAGCTTTAATTTTACTTGACTTGAAATATCCTTTAAAGTTTCCAGTAAGACTACGGTTCTTGCGATTATTCTCTGACTTGAACGAAACAACAGTAGCCAGGTAAATTATTATTTCGAGTCGCATCCTCGTTGATATCAACTCTCTAAACTAGATCGAGTTTTCTGAACTTCTGCCACGTTCCACTACAGTTTTACGACGGTTCTCTGCAGGATTCCATTTTAGTCCACGTGTCGCGTTCAAATTTATTCTCCTTCGTTCTAATCCTTCGATCAACAAGACTAACAATAGACGTTAACGACAAAAAAATAAAAAAGAAGATAGTCTAAATAAACATCTTTTTAAAAACCGAAATTTCTTTCGCGCTCTTTTAAAACTGAAATTTCTCCGACTTTAAATCACCGAACTAATTCGAACGAGCTTTATTCCGGCCTAAAAATATCGACCACCCAAGGCCATTCTCTCGGCTGTATATTATCTTAAATGCGATCCATTTAACGTACGTAAACGTGGCAAACCTCTTCCACTTTCTACCAAAGGCTAGAGAAGACAACGAACAGTAACGACTGTAAAGGATAACTAGTTGGGGAAGGATGGACTTCGATCTTTGCTCCCACCTATGGTAACTATTATTAAATCTACTTCAACCATCTCCTGCTGCGATTTGAAAAGTAGGAGAGAAAGAATCTTAAGGAGAGGGAGTCATCGTGGGAGAAACTTAAGACACGGTGTCAGCAGACTTGCTCCTCGTGGTTCATTTTTTTCTTTTCTCATTTATTCTGTTTCGGGCACACAATTATTGCATGAATGGTTTATACGATTCCGGTATATCGCGAAGACACATGGTCCTCGTCACCGGAGCACGCGAATGGATCTTTATTTTTTTGTCCTTTTTTTTCGTTTTTTTTTTTTCGTTTCTTTGTCTGTTTGTTACACTCAACTGGCAGTAAGTTGGGCCGACGTTTACGAAATTTAAGCAGACACTTGTCTTGTATGTATATATATACCTTTTTCTTATATATACATATACGTATATATTCCTTTTAATTATTTTTCCTTTTTTTTTTTTCTTCGTTTATCATTCTCACTTAAAACTGAGATAGGGGCGCTCGATGAATGTGTACAGCATCGGTGGAAAAAAGGGGGACATACTTTGTTCACTTATACAAAAATCATCACGGCAACAATTGTACTCTATGCGTAGCGTTGTCCAGGGACAACTTCGACTGGACTAGCGAACGAGAATTAACGCGAAAACGACGCCTCGTTAAAGTACACCGAAGCGATATTTCCTAGAACACCACTTTCCATCGAATCCTCGTTATCTCGATCGTTTTTTCTTATTTTTATTTTCCTTCCTTCTACAAACACACACACACACACTCTCTCTCTCTCTCTCTCTCTCTCTCTCTCTCGTTCTCGTCGTTTCTTACAACGCACTCTAATCGTGCTGTATCGCTAAATGGATTCATTTACAACGCGAAAAATAGCTCTTATTTATCATAGATAGAGCATCCACTTGGGACAGTATGGCGTCGCGCAGGAAGTTTCGTCGAGCGGATAGCTCGATGCAAGAATCGCAACGCTTCGCTAGGTTACTTGCAGCTGCAGGCATATATTCAACGATTTTATTTTATTATTATATTTTTTTTTCCTTTTTCCTTTTTTACTCTTTTTTCAAATTTTCTCGTGTTTGGCAAAGATACCACTAATAACGCGTAAAAAGTGATCGAACTGAACGGACACGCGGCGTACATTCTACGATTGTTCCAAAGGTAAAGAGTGTATACGTGTGTGAATGTATACGTGTAATTGGTCAAGCTTGAATTCACCACCGTGACCCATAATGCCCGGCAACGAAGCACGTCACTCTGGTTCCGCGTAGCTCTAGCTAAATAGCAAAATTCGCGCGTCATGGTTTCCCTGCTCTCTCTTTTTCTCTCCTTTTATCTCTCTCTCTCTCTCTCTCTCTCTCATACACACGCACACTTTCTTCTCTTTTTCTTCCTTTCCCTTTTCTTTTCTTCTTAAATTTCCATTGAACGGAAATAATCTTAATGCCCGTTTACACCTTGGTCGCGATTCGTTGGGACTCGAAACGAACGATGAACAAATTCGTTGAGTGTAAATTATCGTTATTATTATTATTCTTTAATATTACTATTACTTTTCTTTTTATTTATTCTTTAAAACCAACGCTTCAGCCGTGGTAAGGTGCACGTTCGATAACGTCGCGCTTTCAACGAAACATGACCGAAGAACGGTGATTTCTCGAGACATTATTCCGGTATGATTCGTTTTCTTTTCTTCCTTTTTGGTCTCGTCGAGTCATCGTCATCGTACGACACAAGGCATCCAAGCGATTATGGAAATTTATTGTACAATTTGCTCAGTCTTTGTGGAGGAAGCAAACGATCTCGTTCCCGAGGCGACGACACGAGGCGAGGATGAGAGAAGTGTTACAACGAGGAATAAAGCGGGTCGACGATCGTCGGCAGTGACGATTGGAAAGGATCGTCTCTCTCTCTCTCTCTCTCTCTCTTTTTCTCTCTTGCATTCCTTCTTTTCTCAGGATGTATAATAAATAAATTGTATTACGCTAAAAAATATCTGGCTCGGTACATACAGTTTATGCGCGGATTTAGTTTAGGTACATACAAACGCTCTTGGCCTACTCAGGAAACATAGAACGTCGCGACTGACGAGGTGCTATTAGGATTTGGAGAATCGAATTTCGAATTTACAACTTGAATATTGCCTTTGTCAGATTGGTATCATACACCGTACTATAATGCGATACCTTGAGGCAACATAAAAATAATATTTGATTGAAAAAATTGATATTTTACCGACTTGCAGTATCGTTGCTATCGTTGGAGAACTCTAAACGTAAGCAGTATTTTTTAAGGAAAAAATAGTTTATTTCATTACAGGATTCTTATCGATACTAGCAGATATCGGTACTCTTACTTCACTAGCATTAATTTTGAAAATTGTAAAAATCGAAGTTTCGTACAGTGATCGAAGAAGAAAGGAACGTTACGTACAACTGTCTATTGTCTCTATCGCTAATTCTTCTATATTCTAACGATAAGAATGTTGGACTGCGATGACGTGTGGTCCCTGTTGTGATATTCAATTTCAATTCTAGCTTCGCGAATATCTAGAAATAGTTTTGTCCCGTAGTAAGGAACGATAGTTACGCGCCGTGTGCAGCGAATTTCAGAAAAGCAAAGCTGATTTTTCCGATTTTCTACGTATCAAAAAAACGTAGACGTAACGTTATAGATATGTCTTCGGAGTGTCACAAGCGACCCAATCGATATATACTACGGCGAGGATACAGACAGTGACTCACAACTAGAGCGAACAATTATTCATTCAGCGTTACTACCTATTAATTCCTTTTATGAGAACATCGATCAAGTAAGAATTGACATATCAGCGGTATCGATCTTTAAGCCTCGCTCGGATTAGCCAAGTTGCTTGAATTCGAGCGACTTAAAATCTGAATTTTATTAATGTAAACTTGTTATTTACTTGGCTTAAAATATCCTTTCAGGCTTCGATCGTCCTGTAAGAGAAATATAGATGATTTTTCCAAAAAAAAAATACCGCTCACGCAATAAATCTTAGAAATGTATATTTCAAAAACATTCGACCCTTTCTCTTTGACAATTTTTACGATAAACGAACGTTTAATTTTCGAACACTTAATCTTTCTCTAATACTACAAAAACTGTTAAAAATAGTTTGAAAAATTCAAGAAAAGTAAAAGAAAATACGTTTCGAGTTTACACCTTCGATTAGTATAGCACCCCGATCATCGCGACAGATACATAAGAAAGTGGGTGAAAAGCGCGTGCACGTACATCGCTCAGGTTCAGCGAGAGTTCTGCCGAATGGCTCGCGTTCGATCTACAGAGTTTCACAAAGTTGACCAAGTTCCTTCCGACCTACTTTTAACATCATCGATCGATACAGGAAAAAAGTGTATTTTGTCATGGATAATAGATCGCAGGTTCGCATTCTACAGCTTCTATTCTACCAAATATTTCGTTTCGCACAGCAACATACATATGTTTGTCCTGCGTTCTCCAAGAAATGAACGCGCGCATTCGGCAACGACGATGACGATGACATTGGTGATGAATACGGCGAAGAATGAAGCGCGCGCTCAGCCGGCAAGCGCGCTGACACTCGCTCCCAATTGCTTCGAAGGGCGAAGAGGATCGTCTCTTGAATTGTACGACGGGAGGAGAACATCGTGCACGTCGTTCTATCACGGAGTTCTGTCCTAGGGGATCCTGTTTTTCTTTCGATGGTTCATTTTATAAGTTTCGAATATTTCGATATTCAGTTAGGCTTTTCAAAACTTCGTATTGTCGCTTTGGCATCTGAACGTCGGGTTTTCTTCGACAACAGATATTCCTTAACGTCGTAGGGACGAGAATATTGGATTTTTCGAACCTTGGTCTCTTGTTCAGAGATTTGACAGTGATTGATGTGCAGAACTTGCTGATTCTTGTACCCTTGTGACATAATTCCTCCAGACTTTATAGACCTTGCAGACCTCCGCTGTTCCTTGTCTTAGAAGTTACAGAAGCAACTTCTTCGCATTCTTTCACCGAATCCATTTTCTTTCTCACGCTCGTAAATTCTATAAATAAGAGTCCAGATTACGAACACCTTGTATCGGAACTTTTTTCTTCCGAGCAATTTCTATTCGCCTACGTGCACCTCTTTCTTTAGAATTACCACTTTACCATTTTACTTTCGATTTCAACTTATGGTATTTATCCCCCAGAACGTCGGAAAAAGCAGTTAGAAAAAAAAGTTCGATATTCTCCATTTTCTTGGTGTTTTTTCCTCGTCGCGTCAGATGTTCGCGTGTAGCACCACAGAGTACGTTCCTCGATCGAAACGGTACACGCGTAAGCTTAATCGATTAGCGTGTTACATATATAAATACGGTCTCGTTTGTGTGCTTTGTTCCTCGTGAAGGAATTCCGTTCATCTCTTGAGAGAGCCACTGTGCGAGACCCAAGAACGCATGCTAATTCTTTATATGTAGGAAAATCGGTACAATAGTCGCGATTCGCGGGAGGAACAGAATTTTTAGGAGGAGGATAAAAGTTAAAGGAATAGATAGATAAATAAAGGAGAACAAAAGGGAACGAATGGACACGAAGGGAAACGAAGGGGAAGATCCTCCAAGATAGCAGAAAATGTCAATCCATTCTTGCGGATTCAACGGATTCTTCTTGCGGATGCGACTCTCGCATGATTCGGTCAATGTCTGCTTTACAATAATCAAGAGAATGACAATAATATTAATAATTAGAGTCAATAATAATAATAATAATCATAATAATAAAATATCAAGAATAATAATATTAATAATGATATTAATAATAGTAATAAACTCTGTAATATTTAATATAGGTTTGTTCATACGGACTAGATACACTTCCCGCAGAGCGAAAGATCGATCGATAACGCTCTCTCCCTTTCGACACGACCCTTAATATTATTTTGGTCTTTTTCTCGACTACGCATCGCGTTCGAAAGGTTACAGGATCAGGTTTTATGCTGATGCAGCATCGGCCTGATGGAGGGGACGTGACGTGATCGACTGAATACATTGACCATTGTGACGCATGCTGCGTAATCTACCGAGAGGTCGCGGCTGTTAACGATCACCACAACGCGTTGCGTATAAGAGATCCTTCTCTTCGTCTTCCGTTTAATCGCGTCGCACTGCGTTGTCTCGCGCACCTTCTCTTTTATCATTTTCCTCTCTCCTTCCTCTTCTACCTCGCTTCCCATCTCTACATGCGAAACGGCTGCCATGAGATTGATTGCACTTCGTGATAATCTCGTCTCCTTGCGTCCCGTTGCGCCTCTTCGCGCGTCCTCGCCGCTTCCTGATCATCGGCAGCGATCATTAGTCGCCACGGAACAGCGACGAAACAACGACGAAACCGCGATGAAACAGCGACGAAATAGCGACGAAACAGCGACGAAATAGCGACGAAACAGCGACGAAACAACGACGAAACAGCGGCGAAGCATGGTTCATAGTCGCATGGACCACGATTTCAACGAGTCCGGGTTAAAGTTACGCGACCCATGCTGTCTTCTTCCGTCGTCGTTTGTACATCGACCTGCTCGTCGTGCGGATTCATCAACAGAGGCTGCAACACTTCGACGCATCGCCCAGGTGAATGTGGCAGACGGCAGGTAACGCGTTGCAACCTTTTCCCACGACGCTCTCCTGGACCAAATGCGACAGGCCCAAATTCTGATTGATGTCCCCGTCGCTGCCGCGATGCTGGTGCTTCGCGTCGCACCACTGTTTACGATCTCGCCACTTGTCATCCGCTGTGGCGCAGAATAACATGGACTTTGGTGACGGTGGACTGACACGATCTCGAGCAATGCTACCGCAGGATCGCGCTTTATAGAGGCGTCCTTTACCGAACAACCCTGGTAAAGGAACGCAGAGTTTCTTATGCACGGCGAAATACCGACTAAGCAACCGGATCTTCCTGTTTTTGCAGTCGTTCCTATTCATCGACCCGTTCCTATTTTCCTTGTCGTCGGACGGTATCTGATTAACCGAGCGACCATTCAATTCCCTTTCGTCGCACATCCCGATCCTTTGACACGCGTCTCGCGGCGTCTCCTGTTTGCTACATCTGCCGTTGGAACTGCAGTTGGTCTGTTTGTTCGACGATTGGGATAACGAGGACTTGCCGCTGCTGAGGGACCAACTTTGCAAAAGCCTCGCTCCAAAACCTTTGGCCTTTTGAACAGTCGCTGCAGCCTGAGATAACGTCTGTGGAATTCCATGCGAGCCTGTACTGCTCTGAGATACCGAAGACGAAGACGAGGACATGCTTTGGACTCCTAGAACAGCAGAATTGCGGGACACGTGACAGTGACTGTGACACGACGAGGGTCCTTCCGCTTCCTGCACTTCTGTGATACGGTTCAGAGATTGACTCTCGCGTAGTCGGGTTTCTCCGGTTCTTCTCCTACCTGCACGATGCCTTCTACCGAATATAACTTGGTTCTCCGAACACCTATGCCTTCCCCCCGTTGTCGTAGTCGTTGTGGTTGTTGTATTCGTGCTGTTTCCGTTATCCTTTCGACTTGTTTCGCTCGGCGGTGTTTCAGTTGTGTTTTCTCCGTTACCTACACCTCCTCCACCACCTCCACCGCCTCCACCACCTCTACCTCCACCACTCCCTCCTGGATCTTGCGAATCACTAGAATCGTCATGACTATCGCGTCTCGAAGACATGGACTTGCTCGAAGATGTGCTCAATTTATGCGCCCTCTTCTTTCTACTCTCACTGTCATCGTCACTAGCGTCTGAACTTGAGCAGGAGGTTGTGCGTGTCTTGTGGAACTTGCTCTTCCTCTGTTCGTACCCGGTTCTCCTAACCACCCGACACTTGGAGCCGCTACTCTCGCTACCAGATACTGGTAACGCATCTCCGTCCTCCAAGATTTCGTTCAAAGGCGTAGACGTGGAACCAGTGCTGCCTGGCGAAGGCATGGTCTTATACTTAGGCGTCAACGATAGGTTATCGTTCAGACCGCTCAAAGGTCGTAGAGGAATCGATACCGTGGACGACTCCGTGAGAATAGTGGTCGTGGTAGTCGTCGTGCTGGTTTCGGACGGTTTCGACGGAACCATTGTCGACGAGGAATCCAAAGAGGCAGGGGATCGATGTTGCGACCCCATCCTCCACTTATTCATTGGAACAGGTCCCATCGACTTCAAGCAGTCGGAAACCGACTTTGGCCTGTTTTCCGAGGATCCTTTCCTCGACCAGCCAGGCAATGATCCGTCGTCCAAACGGTTCTTCAGGTTCTCCTGGCTGGTGGAGTCGAGCACTGTTGCTGCAGGTACTTTGTCCACGAGCTGGTTGCTCGCTTGAGGCCTGACCATTGTCTTTTGTTGGTCAGACGACGAGGAATCGTTGATATTCCCACTCTTTGGACTAGACATCAGTCGCTCATCTCCGTCTGCAGTCACAGGAACCACGTTGATGTCTTTCTGCGAATTTCGCTGCGACGACATTGGTTTGTGGCTCGGTTTCTCCGGAAGTTGGGACAACCTCTCCTGCAGGATGTGCGACAGTTTACCCTCTGATCGAGATCCTCGACGGTTGAACGAGTTCAACGTGGAATTGCTACCGCGTTCATCGCGACCTGAGCACGAAGACACGTCGTCCTCGTCTTCCTCCTCTTGGACGATGCTGCACTTCCGCGTTCGAATATTCTGCAACGAAAACACGTTTCTTTTCATCCTTTGGAAAGTTTGCGTAATAAATCGACAAATAAATATCTGATGTTATTACTATGCTTCGGATTTTCATGCAAATTTGTATTTTTATGGACACAATTATAGAAATGGAATCTAAGAAACGATGTACGTATTTTATCCACAAAATATTACGATATTTATTCCAGGAATTTTACTTTAGCTATTTTATATATTTTTGCATACATACTACATATATACTACAGCTTTTTGTACCCTTAAATTTTGCACAAATCCACAAAACTCGCAATTTAATTATTACGTTAGTTCGTTAAGTACGAATAGTACTTATAAGTATAAGTCAGTTTGTTAGAAGAAGAATTAATTGTTGATTACGTACTTGAGGCACGTCACCCGGCGTCCGTGGCACGCTCAACAACGATTGGTTGACTGTGCTCAATGAATTTTGGTCGGTATGCATATTAGAGGCAGCGTCATCTTGCCGGCTGAAAATAACCAATGCTTAGGTGTATAGGTGATTGATATACGTTTGACTGTCTCTTTCAGTAAGTTGTATCGATATAGTGTATAATATAGTATACCTAGCCGAGACTTCGAGGATTTCCGGTCGAGTCTTCTGTACCTGTTCCTGACGATGAGTCCGTAACTTCCTTTCTGCCAGCAGGAAATACGTCGCCGTTATGTGATTGTACTCGTTCTTGTCGAGGGCTCTACAATTAAATTAATTAACGATGATTTTAGTAGATATCGAATATTTATTAAGTCATTCATCCTATTAGCTAGGTTCTTGTGGAAGCCAATCAATACAAAAACTTGATTTATCATAGAATAAGAAATATAAGTGACGTGTTATAAAATCTATATTCTTTTTTAAATTTCCATTCGTGAAAAAAGCTATAACGCAACAGTAAAATATAATGTAGCATAAATTTTAATATTAGAAATATTAATCGCACACACGAGTACCATAGATTTTGGCACGGATATACAACAGATTTATAAAAGTAGAATACTCCCAATATTCTTTTCAATATCTTAAATATTTGATAAATATACTTACTCCAAAATTTCTTCTTTGGTGGCAATATTCCCGTTGACCATTTTGGTAACTATGTGATTGTGATGATCATCGGACACCTGTTGCCTGGAGACCAGAGGCAACGTCTCCACCGGCTCCGAGTCGGGTCCAATGGCCAGCCATGGATCAGCTGCTATTTCCTTCAGCGTCGCTCTGCCTTCTGGCTCCCTAACGAGCATCCTGGCTATCAGACGCTTGCAGCCCTCGGATACGTGCGGTGGTATCGAGTACTTGCAATCCATGATCATCGTCAAGGTCTCGCTGTCGTTCGCCTCTTGGAAAGGCGCTTGACCGCATACTAGCATGTACAAAATTACGCCTAGTGACCAAACATCTGAAAACCCCAATTTCGATGGTGAATACAAGACGAAAATTCAGCGATGTATGAATAAACAAATACGAAGAATCTAAATATAGGTGGTGTATATAGGAATACCATATAATACCACGCTATACGTTATTGAATTCATCTTGATATCGATTGCAACACAGCATTGCAACGAAACGATATAAAATTGATACACAAACAAAATCTCGGTGTCTTTGAATTAGCCCGTTAATGTCGATGTTTAACACCTTGTATTATAATTATATCAAGTCATTCGAAACATCGATAAAAGTACAACGAATTGATTTTATGGTACTCACCAACGGCAGGAGCGTCATAACTATCACCAAGTAGAATTTCCGGTGCCGAATATGCGAGGGATCCGCAGGAAGTCTCCAACTTCTGACCAGGACAGAATCTGTTGCTAAATCCGAAATCGGTAAGCTTCACGGTGCCGAGTTTCTCGAAGAACACCACGTTCTCGGGTTTCAGGTCCCTGTGTACCACGTGCAATCGATGGCAATACGATATGGCTCTGACTATCTGCCGGAAGTACGTCCTAGCCACCTGTGATCGATTAAAAGTCTATCAGCGGGCCTTGAGAATTATGTTACGGCCTTGGGACTCTACCAATCACGTCGAAAGACAATAAATAGAGGATGATATTCTCTGTTCCATAGAATCAATGAACGAATCAATGTGCAACGAGTCGTTAGGTTGCGCAAGAATTCTTGATACATTTTTTCCGTTTCCGGTAATGAGTAAGGAGTGTTCCCATTTCAAAATACGATGACTAACACACACATTTGTTTGTGATTCATAAGTGGCGCATGATAATTAGACTTTAATCGATAATAGAATTGTTATTAATAGAGTTGAAGATACAGTTAGGAGTTAGTTGAGTATTAACAGATGTAGGATTGGTCTCGAGTGAATGTAGCGAGCTGTTATCCGACAACGAGTAAAGAATAACGAGGCATTAAAATCGCCTCAAGGTTTTTACGATGTTTGTATCGTGATTCAAGGATTGAAACGCTTAATGCTTTTAACCCTTTGGGATACGAGTGACATTCGACGCGTTATAACCTCGAGCAGTAGTCGTTCAACGTTTACAATTACAAGAAATCTGCTCGTTATTCGAGAAATCTGCTTAAGCGTAACGTCGATCGCGACACCCGAACGAAGATTTCGTTGCGATCGAAGAACACATTAAAAACATGTGCGCATCTTTCATCAAATGCTTCGAAAGGCAACGGAAAAATCAATCGACGGAATTACGTAATCAAGTTACGGTGAAAAGAATTTTTACCGCTTAATTCGTTGATCTTCCTCCAATTAATTCTATTCATTTACGTCCATCTAAAGCATCAAGATGGGCAAAAGAAAATGTGGCAAAGAAACAGCTCAAGAACTCCTGCGTGATGTCAACGCGTTTAAAATGACTCTTGCTCTTCCCTGGTAGAACAAGATCATTACGTGCAATACGCTCGAGCCATCGTATACGTACCTCCTCGCTGAGCCCGCTATCGTGTCGCATGATGTAATCGTAGAGGTCGCCGCCATCGCCGAGCTCCAGGATCAAATAGAGCTTCGTCTGAGTGTCGATCACCTCGTAAAGCCTGACCACGTTAGGATGTTGCACCAACTTCATGCATCTCACCTGCAGACGGAGAAACAAAGAGGATGGTCGACATGGTGCAACAGCGTGGTTCGACGTTTGCCCTCGAACCACGCTGGTCAATGACCCTTTCTCCTTCCCCCTTGCGCCATTATCTCGTTGACCTTAACGAGATCTACAAGTTCGAAGCGGATCGTAGATATTACCTACGCGATGCTGGCCGTTGAGCGGATCTTACGCAATCGGTCGTTAATATTTAACACCGATGTCGCGAAACGATGAGATCGTAGGAAGCTGTTTGCGAGATCTCGCTTGTTCGCTTTAACGAGAAAGGTGAAGAATCATAGAGATCCTCTATGATACGGATTGCGAATGGTTTCAAGAGGATGGACCTTGGTGATGGTTCAAGGCTTCGAAATCGAGATTCTTAGATCTTTATGTTAAGAAACATAATTAATTCCGTGCTTCGTCGATGGATCATTAAGGACGATCAACGTTGCGTTAATGCAATATTTCATTTACAACTTCCTTCGATCAATTTACTCGCATTATCGAATTCTATTTTTAAACGTTGTGGCCATGGAGAAAACTCTAAGAATTCGCGTAACGCGTTTCCCACCGCTATATTCCTTCCACCTAGATATTTATGTCGTTAAGATGAACTACTGGTTGATCCTCGTCGAGCGAAGAACGTATCGACGTTGGGTCGCTTGAAAATTGAAAACTTACGGACGAAGCTGTAATAGAAGTTCGCCAATTCGATATACTTCGTTTAATTAGCGACAAGATGAAATTCCAAAGAAACAAAACTCAGATAAATGGAGTTCCATCGGACTTCCGTTTCTGCATGCTTCGACGTCTGTTCCTTTGAGTAAAACCTCACCCAGTCTTTCAAACTTGTGCCCACTTTCACCGAAACGCCCTTTAGCGTTAATTAAAGACTCTACTACCCAGAGCTGCCAATTAATCCCAAGTTACCACTATCTCTTCTACCAAAAATCTATTCAAAAAATGAAGGATCCCTGAAATATCGTCGAACGAAAGAAGCAAAGGCCTGAAAGGCTAGAGAGTCTGCGGTAAAAATTCGGTGCTATGGAGCACGATACGCGGCACACTGCTGTTGAGCGAACCAACGAAAAGAAGCGAGAGATTAGTACGCGTTTCCATTTCCTTCGCGACCCGCTTTGTGCTCGACATATTCCCATTTACACGACGCATAGGGGGAACAGGAACAAAGGGACGAAGGATATGCGCGTTCGCTTCCGTCGACGAGACGCACGACGAGAGTGAGCCGGGGAGAAGAAAAAAAAGAACGCCATCGTATCGTCTGTGTTCTCACCTCCTGAAAGAGGTGCGCTCTCGAGACCTCGTCGAGTTTGTTCTTGTCGATGACCTTCACTGCGACCTTCTCACCGGTGAAAACATGCCTGGCGAGCTTCACGACGGCGAAATGACCGCGGCCAAGCGTCTCCTCCAGATCGTACAGGCCGGCGATCTTGCCGTCGTAGTTGCTGTACCCCACCCTCCGATGCATCTCGTGTCGCTGAAACGAGGAACAACTGTGAATGGTCGATCCGATCACACCACCGTGAAACTTGTTCCGTTTGGGAATGTTTACCGAGGTGCGATGGATAGATTGGTCGTACAGGTCCACTGTGTGCAACGAGTAAGGTGCAAACATTTATACGAATTTGTATTTTTACCAAAATAATTAACAAATATGAAACCTAGGTAAAGAATTGTTTTTTCCAGTGGATATTATGACGGCTACTGTTACTTTGGATGTTTTATATATTTTTGCACATTATGTATTTTTGTAACTTCCAATTTTCTATAAACGCGCGTACTTATCCGTGGTTTAGTAACGAATAAAGGAAATATTTTCAAATTGATTTCAAACAAAATTCGGGTTTTCCAGTTTACTGGAATTTTTGTCGTAAAAGAGCATTTAACGTAAATGTATAATGCGAGTGTGGTGGTATAGGGGACGTTAATAAGAAATATGACCATCTTTCAGTTCTCGTTACCGTCTAAATTCAGATTTGGACCGTGAAAGGGATAAAAATCAGTTTTTGCTTTTGATGTTCTGACAAATATGTGGTATCGGGGGAAAACCTCGAGTAATTAAGAAGGTCTATTTGATCATGGGACATGGACGTGCCAGGTATACCGAAGGCATGGTATAAAAGGTGGCCGTTAGTGAGTTTTTCTTTTTTAGCGTTGCCAGCGAGCTTTTAGTGCTGCCAGCGAGCTTTTAGTGCTGCCAGCGTGGTCGAAGAATGTCGTTCGCGTCGGGGGTGGTGTTGTCAACGTTGTCAAGGAACGTGGTCGGCGTGAAAGAGAGCCGTTGTGACGAGACGAGTTAGTGACGAATGATGACTGCGTGCATATAAATTGACGGAGCATCATACTTGATTTTGTGTTGGCGTGAACGATATTGAAATAAATCATGCCGTTACCAAACCTACTAGCGCGCTATTAATACGTTATTTTCTATAAATACACACATTTATCGTAATAATCGAACACTAAGCACGTAGTCTAATCAGATAGTGACGAGGACAGTGATTGTTCAAATTTTTGTATGGTAGCGAAACGGATAAAGATCTGTTATTGTTATTGGTGTTTCGACTATATTAAATTTAAGCGTTTTGATTCTACGATATTAGATAAAAAAGATTTTAGTATTATAATGATATCTTTGAAAAGTGGCGACCTTTTTGCTATATATACATACTATGCGTTTCATAACTATTTTTAAGTATCCGTTTCTTTCTTTAATGTTAAAGATCCATGACTTGAAATAGAACCGTGAAAAACGCAAACTGAAGGTTACGTATCTTTTCATTAATAAGAAATCAGTATGGTTGAGACTAAGCTAAAACTAGAACGAACTAAACTCTTCTAATCGCGAAAAGACGATCTTTAATAACTAAACTGCGAATGTTTGTGTATTTATAGGAAACGTAAAGATTGCAGAAATACACACAACCTGCGTAATCATGTGTCCAGAGATATATAAAATATTCCAAGTAATATATTCACATCAAGTGGATAAAGCAAGTCTCCATCTACGTTTAGTTGCATTAATAAAAACACGAATCTGTACAAATAATCGTTACATCTCCCATCGTTGAACAACTTTTATTAAAAATCAAGCTGTACCAATTAAAGGACTCTGAAAATCTACAAGTAATCATTTTTGTCATAAACAACGTAACATTTAGAATTCCATCCCTCCTCCGTAGCTATTCTTCAACTTCTCAAGCACACTACATGTATGCCTTTATGTAAGCATAATAAATTTATTTCGCCATTTCGAACAATTGCATAGACAAACGTAATAAACGTTCCCACCGTTTACAAGGCGATGCGTGTCCACTCTGGCAAATCGCGGAAGGCGGTCGCGTTGTCCAGCGAAACAATTCGAGCACCGTGACTGCAATAACAACGTGCACGTGTTTCGTACGCGCGAACATCGCATCCGTAAGCAACACAACGATTCGATTGTCCGCCTTATATGGAAAATAAATTTCAACGCCTACTGAACGCGGAGGATCAGGCTCAAGGTAATCGTGTGTATAGTTACTCTCACTTTTGCGCTGCTTCTTCTCTATGGGAGTGGCGCTGCTCTGGTTCGCGTACGTAAGGGTAAACGGGTCTCGTTTCCGGCGTCCCTTCCGGTACACCGAAAACGGCATTTGATTTTGCTCGTTGCAAAATCGATCGATTCGCTCTCTCGTTGACCGTTTTCCACTGCAACGGGATTGGCGGATCGGGAAAAGAGGGTCGGTGATTATTTTTAGAAGTGGTTGGAAGAAGTAATAATTAAGCGAACCTCGATCGACGAGCAACAGATCGATCGGTGAAAAAAAAAAAGAAAAAAAAAAGATTTCCCGCAAGATCGACGAAGGCTTCCATTGAAAGTGGTCACGTTCCGATTGCAATTTGCGATCCCGATTGTTTCAGCTGCACGCGAAATTGCTTTCTTATCGTTCGTTACTCTATATACGCAGGTCGAGAAAACCAGTCGTTCCCGGTCGAAGAAAGGAGTCTTGAATAATTTATGGGCCGATCTGAATGCACCGGTCCCGATCTCGAATCGTAATGGCCACGTTTACGAAGAAATTGAATCGTTAATAAATCAGACATCGCGTTCTCGTAAAAATCGGTAACGCAAAGTTTCATGGACGAGTGAATGAAATAGTATCACGGATAACTAAAGGACGTATCGTTATGTTATCTTTCTGCACGTGTGAAATAGATAAGGAATCGACGATGAAATATAGACGGAACGACCTTGGATGAAATTTTTATGATATATATTTGCGAACTTTGTTTAGCGCTACGATGTTTTCTTTTTTTTTTTTTTTTAATGCGAAACTATATATTTTTGAGCGTGTACAACGTTGATCAGATATCGAGAGCGCGCGAGTTAAATAACTAAGTATTACAATAATCTAGATTTATATAATGATTCTGTTGCAACACTTAAGCCCGAAACTACTATAATGCACAGCTGCTACGGAAAATAGCTCGATGAGTATCAGCCGCGAATAATGCACAGTGCAATGCATAGAGGGTGCACTCTATCTGTACAGAATAAATAAAATAGGTAACATTAAAACTTTCAACACAGTGGTAATATATAAATCTAGAATCATTTATAAATCAAACGTTAAAAATCGTACTCGGGCGACGTATGAGTCATCATCTTCTTTCTATCGAACGGCGCCAGAAATATAAATTCATCAAAAAATTCTATGTTCCCTGATAAAAATAAGGAGAATGATATTAAAATGGTCTGCTTTTAGCGAATCACGCTATCGTCCCGTGTACATCTAAACTGTTTAAGATTAGAACTCTTGATGTAGTTATTTCGACTTAGTATTGTTACAGTCAGATCACTATTATTATATGCAGAGTTGCTACTATTTGATTTTTTGTATCTTACTATTTGATGGCCTTAATCCTAAGGTTTCAGGCATACTGACTTCCGTACGTAAATAATTTGTAAAAGTCAATATAAAAAGTCTTTTCGTTATATACTTTACTAAATTAAAATCTCTTTGCGTCTATTTAAATTTATTATCCACTGCATTATAATTTAATATCAGATAGTTTACTATGCATGGAATTTTACACGAAACGTGTTAATTATTTCAGCCTTTGAAAATTATGTGCAGAACGGCTGATCACTTATTCTGTGTATTTCCATGATTCACTTCGCCAAATATCAGTTAATTGATTATGAAAGCTAATGATCACAAATTGCAAATTAATAATAACAAAGCGGTACTGGCTATTCACTGCGATATAGTTTCACGTGTAAAATATTGTCAGATGCTTTGCATGATATCCATTTAGCAATTTTTGGTCCAAAGATTTCAAACTAAACCTCGAAATACATATAGATATAACGTTCCTCTGTTCATTACCGTAGGAACGAAAATGTGTACAAGATTCGGAGAACTACCATTTATGTGTATAAAATCAAATAGATGCCAATGAAGTTTTAGCCTATATTTTAAAAATTTCAATTTTAAAATTACCACAAAGAAACTTCGCAAAGTCGTAATTCAACTTTTTAAATGGGATGTAATTTATAGTACTATTTTCTCTTGAATGTTTTGCGTCAAAATCACCGGCGTATCGATTATAAGCTAAAATAAAAAATCTATAATCAATCACAACCTTTCTCTTTCGTGAGCTAACAAAATTACGATCACAGGAAGCTAAAGATACAGAGTTGGAGGCGTAAAGATCGAATCTGTAGAAAAAGCGGATGTCCAATGAACGAACGAATGGAATGAAAAAGATACGCTTAATAAAATAAAAAGGAATTTATTTTATTAAGCGTATCTTGCAAGCATATCTCAGATAGCTGACCTGATATCTCGATAACAATAAATATTCTCTGTTACCGGCAATAGAACATGCAACAGAAAAAGACGGAGTGTGTCAGAAGGAAGATATCGCGTACAGATAGTCACGATTATTCGTTCGACCGTCAGGCTCGCGTCGAGCCAGTTCCGGTTTCTTTTCGTGCCATCACGCTACGAAACACATTTGCGTCAGGACTACGTTCGCATACGCGACGTCAAACAGGAGACGGTACATATCCGTAGGAGCTTCGTTCTACGACTCTGTTTCACAGTACACAACAACTGTATAGAGTCGATTCATGAACGAAATAGATGCAAAAATACATTTTCTTTGAAGTGCACGGAAGTATGAAAGGAACGAACAAAGACACGCGTACAGGGTAGGCACCCACGTTCTCGTACGCCGGTTTAAAATTAAACGCGCAACGTTGAGAATTTACGCGAGCAGCAGCAACGATCAAAGACACTTCGCGTCGCCTCTTCCGATCTCAAAAATATTCGACAGCAATTACGACCCCCTCGTGCCTTTCGTAACGCGACGATACGTTTCCATAATCCTTAACGCGTTCACCACCTTACATAAGAGAGTCGTGTAACGCGTAACGAGTAAATTTATTCTTTCTTGCGAACATAGCGATTCGTTTCATCGATTCGAGATTTAACAGGCTTGTTTATTCGTTCGCTGAATAAATGACGTAAAAGAGAATTGTCCGTTGGTCGAGAAACGTACCAGACGTGATACACGATGGTGAGTTTACGTAATTGACGATTAATAATATTGTGAAATACGAGAGGGCGGTGATTCGACACGCGGAGCTTATATTATCGACCAATGATGTACGACGAATCAAGGAGGAATTAAAGGGATCGTGATAATGAACAGACAACTCCATTTTGTACAACTAGTAGAGAAAATTGTAACCTTTCGTTTGGTGCGAGAAAGGAACAAACTACGACGAGAAATCGTAAAGTTATTACCATATCATGTACGTTATAACCCATTATAAAACCACATAAAGCGGCATGTGGTTTTGCAATGGACTGAAACCAGATAACTTGGCACTAGGTGATTCCGACGACATTACGATACAGAAATCGAATTTGAAGATTGCCTATTATTTCCAAGAACATAATTTACATTTTACATTAATCGTATTAATAACAAATTTATTTGTTCTTTCCAACAATTCGATTATATTTACCAAAAATGAAAAAAAATACAAATTTAATGTTAGTCGAAACTCAGCATAGAAAATCAACTAAAGATCTACAAAACGATAATAAAACCAATTTGGACGTACAGAATAGTGCTATGGGGGAGGGGAGGCAGCAACAATGGGTCACATAAACTAAAGTCGCTATAATCGAAGATACTGAAAATAATAGTCAACGCCCCCTGGTATGTCAGAAACGAGGATATACCCAGACTTAAGAATACCAACGGTCAAAGAAGAAATCGGCAGGGAAGCAGAAAAATACAAGGAAAGAAGGGCAATACGTTCGACCAGTTGGCTACCGAAGAGAACAAAACTCTCATAGCAAGAAGATTAAAAAGAAAACGCCCCATTGACCTCACTAAAGAAATAAAATAGTCAAACTCGAAGACGGTATCCCGCTGGGGGTAGCCATCCCGTGTTACGTAGCAATTAAGTTAGAAAAATTTATCAAACGTCCAGCTGGACAAATTGTAAAGTACAAATTAAATAATAAAAAAAAAATTAATGTTCAACGAAAACATTTATTACCACTGATACTAGCTGAATTGCTACCACTATTATACGAATTTATAGCAAGATCCAAGGAAGATTCGCTGTTTAAAATGGTTTCTTTTCGACTTGGTAAAATTTCCAGAGAGTGAAGCTTGACTCCTTATAGCCGCAGTTCCTTCGATTTTTCTTTGGAACGACCGGATAGTGGTGCATGCATACGTGTGCCAGAAAACTTCTTCGTATTGTCCGATCAGGCATTCTGAGAGGCAGAGGCAGAGACAGACAAAAGTACCGGTTCTAAGAAAAGCGAAGTATGGAGTGTTGAGTTAGGTCTCCACTCTCGAGACCAGTCTAGGTTACAGAGTTAGTCGACCATTATTTTTGGTCGGGTTGTCACGACGTGTATTTCCACCACCCTGCTCGACACAACAGGCCAGGCAGACGTTTCGCCCCGATTAAAATGCACGGTATGCGGAAAGTAGTTTTACGATTGCTATCGACTCTGTCTCCTAATTGATTCGATGCACCGTTTGGTACTGCGATGTGCGTCATTATCGATGGCCGGATATAAGGGAGGAAATAAAACCTCCGTCCTCGGTATTTTTACGTTTCAAACCAACGGATCTTTCCGATTTCCGTAGAAATAAATCGATCGCGACACTTTTTCCTTCCTTTATCGACCAAAGAATTAAAGAACGTGAAAAATTCAACATCAATGAGGAGACTAGACCACATTATCTACGTACTAAAATGGAAATAGTTCCAATTGACCTACTATCCTGGCTTATCGATACGTAATTACTAAGTAATTAACAAACCACGTATAAACTCGAGTCCAAAGATTCAAGTGTACTAGCGTATTTCCTCTATAAAATTAGGTCATCCCTTTTTCTCTAGATTTAACAATTACGGATAACAATAACGTAGACATAATTGAACACAGCGTATATCAATTAGAGTGTGAAAAAGGTCTCACACTTGAAGAACTTGTACGAGTCATTACATCATATCTGCAATGTGCACTAATAGCGAAACAAGATCAGTCGGAGCGTGTGCTCCCTTTAAAAGCCTATCTCCGCTCCTCTCCTCTTTGAAATACTCGAGGGTATCTTATGGAACTCGCTATTACCGTGTACCTAATTAATTTTATCGCGTTCATCAGTGGTTACCTGGATCTATCGAACGGCCGATATTCAGCAACTCGTGCCACCTTTGTTACACGGCAAGCGACGAACCAACCAACGAGGGAGCAGAGTATATACCGGTAGTATATACATGTGCGTATACACACGGATGCTGTGTGCAGCCAGGCACGAAACGTTTCGCCAAAGTAGGCGTGAAAAACGTACAATACGTCGATTCGTCCAAATATCTAGCCACGACTGATTGGACTTGACATTTTCCCAATAACAACCTTACGTTCGCCCCAGTATCATCCACCTGCACACGACGCGTATCTCTCGGTCGCTCGTTGACCTGGTTCCGTTCTACCGGCGCATTACGAGCCGCGGAACCGCGTATCAAACGAAGATAAAACTTTCACGGCGTATCCCCCCCCTCCCTCGAATCCACCATGGAGGAACAACACCAGCCCTCCCAACTTGGAAACTATGTTATCGACGCACCAACGTTGCATAACATTGGAGGAAGTGTAAACTCGTGTACCACGGGTCGCTGCATTCTTCCGCGAATCACCGACGCGACCAGTTTATCTCGAGGACAACCGAGTATCGATGATTCGAGCACGGAGGAGAAAAAGTCACCGAGTATTCGACGTTCGAGTAAATTATGGAAAAGAATAATCGTGTGTTTTATTAATTTCCAGATAATTACAAGACCTTTGTCTCGTAATGCAATATTGTCACGAGCTATACGATTCGATACAAGGCAGATTGTACTGTTTGTAGTAACTCTAACTTTAGAAGATCCAGTTCTTTCGTATTCCATATTTTACACACTAAGTGTAAAATATCTCTTCTTGTGCGACTGAATTTGATATTACTATTGAAATTTTACAAGTTACGAGACATACCAGTATTTATAAATTCTCTTGCACAATAACAAGATACTTGCTAATAAAGCGTATGAAATTTGAAAAGTGTATTTCTATATTTCCTAGTTCATTTATTACTTTTAGCTTTCTATTCAAATATTCCAAGTTACTGAATGCTTCGACAAGCATACGCAACTACAACTACAAAATATTTTGCTATTTCTTGGCGTGAAAATTACGTTCCGAACTAGACTTCGTATGTAGCGAGAACATAGTAAAGTCCATGCTAGCTCGTGAATAACGATCCGAATTGCGATCTGGTCGTTACGATTCTTTGAATGGAAATAAGTTCGACGGTGGATTTATTAAGTTGATAACCACTGTTACAACATACTGACATGCACCGAAAACAGATAATCATAAACACGAGTAAATTGGATTCGGAAACGTGACAACGGAGATGCTTAATCCGGTCATGCCAGCAGAATCACACGCAGGATTATCCAAAGTAATTCAATTAGAATTCGTAGTCAATTTCACCGCAAGGACGCGCTATTTACGCCCCCACCCTTGCACAAATCTGTAAAATAATACCGCAGTTATTCTACTATCTCACCGTGTTTTTTCATATGTAAATTTAAAGCCTGCAGTTACGTGTTCCGTAGCTCAATCATTCAACTTTATATTAGACATAATTATCCTATATAAGATTGTCCGCTAATTTACTTCGTTATTTAATTTGATACATTTGTTAGTTAATTTAATTTAATAAACTACATATTCAATAGGTAAATTATGAAGTTTTACGTATACGATCCACATTTACATATGCAAAATGGTTGATAATTTACTTTCCTGGTGAATTGATTATTTGATACGTTGTTATATAATTTAGTAAATTAATTTCATAAATTACATATTCGATAGATGGATCGCTTTACTGAATGAATGACGCATAGAGTTTACCTTACGTAGGCCTGTTCGATAATTTACTTCGGCGTATATTTAAAATCAAAAAATAAAATTATATTTTAAATATTAATTCGTTCTATTCGCGAAAAGTCACCTGCCTCTTTCCAATTATACCACGATTACCGAATCACCCTGTGTCAGCCACGATATCGGTTAAAAATGATGTTAGGTTTCGCCGTAATGTTCCAATTTAAACAAGAAAAGATCGGATTAATCTAATTTCTCGGTTTCTCGGTTAGTTAGAAATCAAGTAAACGGAGTGACGGTGATTCGTTGGAAAGTCAGGTAAAAAATTTCATTAGCCTGCAATTTCTCGAAGGGGAAACGAGTTTCGACGATGAAGCTCGTTAACACTGCCAGAGGAGATCAACACGATGATGCACGTACGAGGGACAACGAGGGACAACGAGGGACCATCGTCGAGCCTAAGGTCATCGTCATCGTTCACGACATTCTCCCATGAATTTTATCTCTATCGATGTCTCTGGGACGAGTGAAATGCCAACGATTCGCATGACGTGCCGTTAATAAGCAAAACGAGCAACAGCTCTGCCTACTTCTGCTTTAATGCGATAGAAATGAATTAATCGTCGATTCGGTTTCTCGTAAGAGCGTATATACACTATACATATAATTTACACACTTGTGAAAGATGCGAACAACGCGATTTCCTTTTACCTTATTTCCATCGTTATCATCCGGATTGTCGATTGCATCATATCTCAGATAACGTGCATTCTAACATCAGAGGTTATCAGCGATAGCGATCCAGATTGTTATCGAGATATAAATAAATTGGCTACGTAGACATTTTGCATTTCACGTAAACAAAGAACAGTTATTCCTGACGATGTTTTTCATTATCATGACTTGACGATTTTCGCGATCCTTGAACTGTTTCACCATCGTCGTACGTCGAACGCTACGTGACCATGCTTTCCAGCGTCGAACAGCTTCGAAGAAAAGAAAAGTGAAAGAAAGAAAGAAAGGAAAGGAAAGAGGCGAGACAAAAATGCGAATTGCGCAACGATCTTTCGTGAAAACCATGTTTCACAACCGCGAGGTAAAGAGTAGGAGAAGAACAGCGATCGTTGTACGCGTACGAGCCCCTACGCGAAAATTCACGATTTAAGAGGCGATAACCTATGGTAATATGCAATGTAAACGCACCACCACGGGTGCGTAACAGGTAGTGCTCGCGTCCCGTTACCAAGATTCCTCGAGTCTTTGACACGCGGAAGATGCCGGGTGTGCCTCGAGCGGAAACATCTATCTCTCGCCTTATAAAACGGTTACCAATATCTTTTTCTATTGTCTGGCCGTCCGTCCTCCAACCGAGAACAATTAGGAACGTTTGAGCGTTTCTCTTGTCGCGAATATAGTGTTATAGAACGAGACAATTTCACGGCTGCAAAGCGACCAAGTGCATGCATTCCACGTTATACGTTGGAAAGAGCGAGACGGGTACTGAGCGGAAAAAAAGATAAACCATCACGGAATAATGGTGCTTTGTTGACTGACCACGAATTGGCAGACTTTATCCGGTCAGTTATCGAGCGAGGTGTATTTCTCTATTGAATACAAGTGAGATACGGATATTCCTTTATTTTAGTTAAATCTAGACGGTGGATGATTATGCAAATTCACGTTTTTATAAATCAAAATCTCGTAAGACAAATCGATCCACTCCACTTTTTATCGAGTTATTAATTTCACATTACCTACCTACATATTTGGTATTCAACGTGTTAGAAAAGAAATCTTCGTACGTTTGCTTCTTATAACGGAATAGCGCGAATAATTGCAAATTCCAAGGAAAATTTAAAAAACTAACGTTTATAATTGTCTATAATTCTTTTATGAATTCTGATTTGTAGAGTTGATCGGCGTTGCTTCTGAGCGACTCGAATCTAACTAAAGAAACAGGATCTAGATAGACATGTTTTGTATATGTACGCACGTAATGCGCATCTTTGTACATTCGAATTTCCAATAAACGTTATATGCCATTTATTTCATTGCATAGATATTTCGTTATATTTCTTTACGACTAACCTTAGACATGCCCTAGTTATCGTTAGTTATATGTAATACTAGAAACGCATTCCACGGTGTTAGTTTTGAGAATTAGACGGGATAACGATGGTCAGTTAACAAAGCAAAATCCTGGCCGGTTAACGTAGCACTACGGTAGACACTCTGTAATCTGTATCCGTGAGACGATGGTATACCGTGCCACGCCATTTTTAGTCGTCTCACACTCTTTTCCTCCTCCCTTTCCTTTCGTCTCTTTGACCCCTTTCTCTGACCACGGTAAACGAACGTGACGTAATAAGACATTAACATTTCACAGAGCTGCCGGTTCGTTAACCTGCCGATAATATCGAGGACCACCCGTTTCTCTTTTTTCCCTTTTTGAGTCACTTTTTTTCAAGCCAGCTTAGTTCGGATTCGATCAACAAGAAATTTCGATCAATCATCGTATTGTTCGCGTTGCATTGTTAAATCGGAATTTAGAAAATAGGATATACGTGGCTCTGCCGCGTTTCTGTACGATAACGTTGCACTAGTTTTCTACCCACAAGTATAGAGCAAATACTTTCACAAATATTCTAAGCAGGTGTTCGAGATATATCAGCCTCTTTTCTTTTTTTCTTTTTTTTTTTCCTAGAGATACTGTTACAGTGAAAATAACGAAACCTCCATAATCTATGTCATCGAGAATATACGAATGTAAGTATGCGTATGTCCGACTGTGTGACGCGTTCGATGATTGATAATTCGTATTTGGTAGATAGGATACAACACGTGACACGCATTTTGCACAAAATATTCGCAACTTACTAGACGTTTCTTATTTATCCGATAAGTAGCGTTTCAAGGTCGTATCAGGTTATGTACCCACGAGAACTAAATATGGCGGAATGTCATTTACAAGTAATGTAAAAAGCTGATTTTTAAAAAACATAACGGGTGTTCGAGCGGTAACGATACTATCTTCTGTTAATTACGTTTATCGCATGCAGGCTGCGCGCTAAATCGTTCAGGATAGGTCGTGAATGTTTATAAACGAATCACGTATCGACTTTATACTCGAGTACTGTTCGCTGCACGGCATCGAAATTTTGGCATACCGAATGTAACGTCGCGTAATGTGAAAAATATTTTCCAACTTGGCAATTATCTTCGTTGCGATTAAACTTTGCCGTGTAGTATCAAAAATTTAATCGATAGAGTTCAAAGATAAAATAGATCCAATTTGGAAGATGCTTTTGGTCATAAAGTAATAAGAATTTCACGCGAATTCCACGGAACGTTTCAACACGGTTGAAAAACGGAAAAGTGGGAGTGTACGATGTATATACGGAAGGAAGAAGCGTCAGGAGCCATTTTTACAGAAGAGTCCACTAAATGTACCGTTGAATAAAATTACACGTACCGCTTTGCCCGCTAGACAGACGAATCCAGCCAGCACTCGACTTCCCTTCTCATCCGATTGACTGTCATTTGTGATGAAGTTTCATACGCGTGTCAAATACCGCGACGATTGATACACGCACGGTACCTAGGGGCCGTTTGTTGTCCGATTTCTCATACGTTTGCCTCAACGAGTTTAAACGTCTCCTCTTTTCTTGTTGTTACGAGGAGACGCGTCGACCACGTAGTTCTGCACGATCTAGACGATTACGACGACGTTCAACAACGAAGACGAAGACGACGAAGACGACGAAGACGACGACGACGACGACGACGACGATGGTTAAACCGTCGTTGATTGCCACTCGCGCACGCACTCACGGCAATAGGATGTATGTTTACACACGGCACACTGCACTGTCTCTTTCTCGCACTCTCGTTTGTCGACCCAGTACTCTTTCCTCCCCGAGAGACACACGGCTCTCGTACACCCTTCGTGGCTGGATTACCTCTTCCTTTTTCGAGCTGACTCCTCTCTGTTTCTCTCTTTTCGCCACCCACCCACCCTCTGCCCCTTCGATCCAACCGTACGAAGAGGAAAAGCAAGATTTCCCTGCTCGTTCCTCGAAGTAGTGTGGCCGACACACTTCTAGCTTCTTCCCACTTCCACCATTTCGTTTCGTGTACTCTATCTTTCTCTCTCTATCGTTCGTGTCTCGTACCCTCCCCTCGGCCCGCTGTTTCTCTTTCTTTGTCTGTTCCCGTGGTTCGTCTCACACCGTCGACTGACTCGTCGAATCGTCGTCTTCTTCTTTCTCTTCGTTCCTCGGGCGACTCTTTCGATCTCGTGCACGCCACGCACGCCACGACTGAACACTCGCGACCACCGGTACTCACACTCTCGCGAAACTGAATTTTCCTCCACTGATTAGATAAAAACCGACGGACTCGGCGAGCGTCAACGACAGACGCGCTCGCTCGACACCGTGACACGGGAAAGCTGAGAAAACGTACTCACCGAATTCGGCCTACCAACGATTCTCTCGCGTCCGCATGCTCACGCAGGCGCCACCTGCTGGAGCACGTGGCACACTACTGGCGCCACTGAACCGCGCCAATGTTTGAAATGGCCAAATTTGTTTGCCGTCATGGTTCATGTATGTGATTAACTTGTAAATGTTTGTGCGTTTCTGGAACGTTTGAAAGTGTACAAATGTGCGGAAATATGTATGTACGTATGTATGTTAGATATCTAATCTTCATTTATACGCATTATACCATGATTAATTATAGGAAATCCTCAAATCTTCGTGTCCACATTTCTTTCGTAGTAATAGACAAGACTTCGATTTGTATATTGAAAATGCTTCCAATTTTGACGATTTCGTAATAAAAAAATTAAACAAACGTAAGACAATATATGACAGCGATTAAATTAACTTAAAAGACGTATATATATATATTAAATATATGTGTGTGTATGTACATGAAATATATATATTTATATGTTACGTTATTATTTATATGTTATATGAATATATATATGTATATTAATAGTTTCATTAATATATTTATGTGATGATTACGCAATAAATAATTTTTGCGAATAAGGTATATACAGTTGAGTAATTATGCTAATTAATGTGAATACATACATATATGCATAATTTATTTAAAATCGTCATTACTTGATACCGAAGAAAAGTGGCATTTACCGACTGAGTCAAGCTAAAAGTATTCTACAGAAGAAGCGAAAAGTTGTTGGACGAAATCCCGATAGGTGTCCACGGCATATATCGCGATTATTTACGAAACAATTTTAATCACATCTATGCTATTAATTACATTAATTACACAACTCCTTGATAAAAAGTTACCTGATAATAAAGATGAACTTTTTACTCCAGTCTCTAGAAATCATTGTTCGACCGCGTGTCAAACGTTCCAACTTAACCAAAACTACAGAATACAATGTGCTAGCGTTTCTTATATACTCGAAAATTATTCTTATTCAATGACAAATCGTCTGACTGTGTATTTTCTCTGAAACCTGCCTAATACAATTCCGCGAATGCTACGCAATCTGCTAAGTATTCGACTAAAATGTATTTCCCCCGATGGAAATGAAATTTTCTAGCAAAACTAACGATGCAATTGAAACAAATGCGTTCATCTCACTCAAAACAAGGTTTGGCAGATTCCTCGCGAAGCATCTCTACCGTTGTTCCACTTTTCCCCGAGGGAGGTGTTTCCACACGTGGAAATAACTGCCCAATTAGTCAGCGTTCCCATAAAGCTCACAGAAAGCTCGACGTGCCGCGACGCAGACGCATCAATTTTCCCGGGACTGCGATTATGCGTTCAGCTACCTCTAGCACGTGGTTACACGCAGAGATCGGAAAATTAACGGTGGTCGGTGAACAGTCGTGAATCAATTTGGAAATAAATCGCGCGAACGAGTAAATTTCGCTGAAAATTGAGGATTCTTCGGCCGTTCGACGATGAAGATCGTGATCCACGAAGACGACGTCCGCGTCGAGGCGTTAGGCGGCACGGCCAAGCCGGCTCGGCGCCAAAATCAGCTCGCCAGTCGTGCTTTCCGGTCGGTGTTTTATAAATACTGCAGACAGTCGAAGAGTGCAGCGTACACGGGAGTCGCTGTAAAATCACGAATCTCGGCAGGCACGTTTACGGTTAGAGCAGCGGAAAGAACCGAACTCGAGTTTCGTGTTTCAAAAGAGACAAAAGTTTCCGGGCTGTTTCGATGAGATTTCAGCACATTATGAAGTTGATCGTGAAGAAATAAGTGCGTGGTAGTGGTGCTGGTGACATTTTCACGGATTAATTGTAGCCCGGGTTGGCTGAGCGAATTCTTGGAACGAAGTGCCAAAAATGCGAATGAATGCGAATGAGTGCGAATGAGCACGAATGAGTGCGAATAAGGGCGAGCGTGTGGTCGAAAGTTGGGAAAGAAGCATTTGGTGAAGCATATTATTCGGTCGGGGAAAGTGATAACCGAGCTATGCTCGGGGAAAGTGCGATAAGAGGCGGAGAAGTGATTGCTTAGGCGCCACTTGAATCTTTTGTCGAAGGTTACTCGTCGTTTGATATTTTCTTCTACCTGGACAGTCTTGTATTTTCTTCTACTTGGACTTTTTGGTGTTTTTCCTCTACCTGGATCTCTTGGCATTTCTTAGGTATGGGGTTAAGTATTCGAATCTATTTCTAATATTAATGAAAAACGATTATATTTATACTAAAAGATAAGAAATTAGTAAATTATCAGAAAATTAAGGAAAATTATTGAATTATTAATCTGTTTCGTATCGGAGATATAAATTGTATTTCATTATAAATTACAAGCCAACTATTTACTATTCGTAAATGTTATTTTAAACGATAATACGGTTTCCTTCCTTGTTCTAATTACTTTGTTCCGACATTTATTAAGATAACCAATCTCATAAACTTATCTCCTCCCCACATACGTATACAGTTGTCATTTTTAACTGACGATTGTTTACACTTAATAAGAAATAGAATCGACGTAGATGCTAGCGAAAGAGTTTTATATCCGGTGAATATACGGCCGATATAGTTAACGTAATTTGGCCGAAGACGAGAGATCCCGTGTGTATCGGAGATTTGCGGCGGTTCGTTATGTTTCAACTTGCGCAACGATACAAATACAAGATCTTAAATCCTCCGTTAGAAAAGAAATATCCCCTACCTGTGTGAAATTATAAACAGGAACAACTTATTCGAGCGAATAATATACACCTATGAATTATAGCCTGGAATCTGAGACGCTATTTCTGTCCTAGGCACGTGTACTTTGCTCTAACAACGATCTTTTCCGAACACTTCCGTTCTTCCCTTCCTTAATTTTTCTTTCAACGTGAAAATCTTGTCTAAACTATGCTGATCGTCATTTATCGATTAATTAATTCAATTTTTTCCAAATATTAAGTTGATTAGAAAGCTTGTATTCCTTTCAAAACTGAAAGATGATTAGTTAAATTAGGACAATCCGACAAAGATAATTCGGACAAACAACGAAGAAAATCCGAAATCGGTGGACAGAAAGATTCGAAACACATCGCCTACGAACTTTTTCAAATTTCGCTACGCTACCTGATATTTCCAATTTCACTAAAAGTCGCTGGACCCAGTGAAAGGTAGCCAGAATCAAGTTTGATTCGTCTAATATCTCTTCGCGCGGTATCGTCTACCTCCGAGTCGCATTTTCACGTCCTTTGACGCTCTGCTTCGCCCCGCGTTATTTTTCTCTGCCGCATCGATACCTTTTTTTTTCTCATCTCCGCGTCGGCATGAATGTTTCATGGTCTGAATACGCCGCTCCTGTATCGCGAAAACGCGTTCTCCATCGGAAGTAGCTGAACATCAAACGACGCGAGCTCGATTCTTTTCACGATTTCTGAACGCGATACGCCCGCGTTCAGAGTAAGTACATATCTTTTTCCTTCGAGACGAAGTGGCAGGCGAACCTTCCCCAACGCAAGGCATCATTCACCAAACTTTTTTTTACTCCGTCCGCATTTTTCTTTCCCTCTCTGTTTCTGCATCGCCGTTTCTCTTTCTCTTCTCATTCATGAGGAGGCCGTGCCACTTACGAGCTTTGTAACTCCGTGAAAACGCGTCGTTACCCTGCACGGCCGCACAAAGGGCGCATTATCTAAAACTTGCGCTTTCGCTTTGCGGCTACGCGGAAGCACGTGATCGCGGTTTAAGTGGCTTTTGGCAAACTTTCCCCTACCACTTCGCCAGCACTTTGGCCCACGATTTAATTCTCAACAGGATCTTGTTGTTACAAAATGCCGCTAGACTGTATGGAGCTTCTAATTCGAAGCCGTTTGCGTAACGTTCGCGAAGCTAATAGGAGCTAATCGGACAAATTATTGCAACTTCTTTAAAGTATCGTGGCAAATGAGAATTGTAATCCTGTTTGCTTGATTTTCTTTGTCGTACGACGAAGGCAATGTGATAAATGTCTCGGGAATTTGCAACTTTCTTTCAGAAATTTGCGAACGATGTAAATAGTTACAGTATCATGTGACGTCATTTACAATTCTAAATTAACGCTTTAACGAGCGGCCACGCCAATTGGCGATGTGGCGAAATAATCATATTGCAATGTGTAAACTCGTATTATAGATACTTTGAATAATATGCGATTTACGGAATTTCAAGTAAATAACGAAGAAATAATAATCACGATCTCGTAATATATGTACATATACATATACACACATACCTTTATATCTGCATATTGGTAAAGATATAATTGGAATAAAACCTCGTACAAAATTTTTCTACAAAATTTTTAAACGAAATGTTAAATCAGTTTCGACGAATCCTACATCATAATTTTCTATTCTCACGTTATACACCCTTCCCGCTAGTTCTATACTTTTACTTGAATTTATGGCTGTGATGACCCTTCCCCAATACATAATCAGCCTACACACGTTCACAATACGAGGTGAAAACGCAATCCTCCCTGGTACAATTCGAGTAACCAATACACGTCTCGCCCATCCATCACTGGACATGATTGAGAGCTTGCGGCTAAAAAGATAGAAAAAATAAAAACCGAATGTGAAGTATGCAACAAACCACTGCATCAAGTGTTTTAAAATACAACGCTCGTAAAAACCATTCATCGTGATTTTTATCGCGTTGTTGAAATAGCGATACTTCATATCCACGTGATCCTTCTCGTTTTGTTATAGAACGACGCGTAAGATTAATCCGAGCCATCTTGACGCGCCTAAATTATACTCGTTTAATTATTCCCGTACAAATTTAAATAGAATAATTATCGTTGAAGTCAACGGTATATCGGAATTTTAGCGCCGTATCTACCATTCGAATTCCACGATTTCTATCAATCTAGTCGTCGACAACGAAAGAACCATCCATTACCAAATAAACAACGCAACCTTCAATTTCAATCGTTTCAGTCGTAAGATCCATCGACTTCGCGACAGGATCGAAGATTGATCGACGTAAAGGCCAAGACCAACAGACCAACATGTGACAAAAAGGAGTGTTCGTAAACCTCGCGATATCTGCGTCGACCACAGCGGACAGTTAAACGCAACTTTTGGCTCGAATTCGAGTTCGTGGCGCACGATTGACGACCGTCCGTCAGAATGAGCTTAATGAAGAAGGCCATTGGCGGATCCATTCACAGGATACGAGAGTTCGAGCTGGAGAAGGTAACTCGATTGGCGAATCAAATCTTCCTCGTGATACGAGCAACCCCCTTTTTACCCCTTTTTCCCCTCTTTCCTTCGTTTGCGCGTTCGTTGCGATCGGTCCACAAGCCCTTTTGATACTCTTTTCAGGTAATATGATTTTTCGATCGACCAGATTGAATGAAGTTGTTGGTCTAATCGAAAGGGAAGGATGGACACGACGAACGTAAATTTAGAGTGCCATGGATGAACCGATTACTCGAGCTTTTACCGACTTTTCTCTGATTGCCCGTATATTGCAATCGAATTTAATTATTAATCTCTTGTCTTTGATTTTATAATATTTATCGCGGAGATCACGGAAATTACTTTTATTATTAGATTGTAATATACGGCATATTCCATTCAAATTGAAATCAAATTATATTCGTTGAAGTTAAAAAATTAAAATCATATATGAAGGAAATACTCTCTGTTTTAAAATAATCTACAAGGGTAATAACATTTTTCAGAAATGAAAACTGAGGGAATTTATGAGGGAATTTATACAGTGAAATTGCATGTTACAACTCGATGCAAGTGCTTTTGCTTACTTTGAAATGTTGCACATAATGTTCGAGATAAATTCTTCAGTTTTCGAATATCTACTAAAAATTCGCATCTAATTAAGAAATTGACCGATGTATTTAAACGTTAGAACTATTATAGAATTATCGAAAACGCGCAGATGCTTTTGGCAAGTCCAATCTTGGACTTTCAATAAGATAAAAACGTTATAGATTGTATATATTCTGCATATTTCCTACATGTTCCGTAATATCAATAAACTCCATACATTCACAAATGCTCTTTATAACACATCGACTCGATATATCCCAATAGCAGCTGAAAATAAGAGGCTCGAAATAAGAGGGACAAAAAGCTCGATACAATCCGTCGACAAAGCTTTCGTTCCTCTGACTTTTATTTCTCCTATAAAACACCTAAATAAAGAAGTTGGCATTCGACTCTACTTATGGACCAACGCAAGAAAACTCTTTGACGTTTTTCCTTAACCGAACATCAAACAAAAGCGAACATTCTTAGCCACGATCTTCGCCTGCCGATGAGTCACGAATGGAACGAACAGGCTCCAAAACAACAGCTGCGATCATAACCTCAAATAACGCCAACAAATCGTTCGATAGGTCAAAAAGATCATCGAGATTAAGTGGCATTAACAATCATAACTCACGCGTTCCCACTCATTCATTGTTTGTCGAGATCCAGAAATAGTAGCTTGCATGCGCAACATTTATACAACCGTGTAAAAGTATTTGGACACCTGGCGCAACTTTTAACATATTTTCAAAGATGGAAGAACGTCTCTTTGCCGCGAATTCTTTTTTCCCTGTCTTGTCCGGGACCAGACGTTCCGTTAAATTTAAACTATAAGAAAGAATATATATGGCCACGTCACTCAACAGTTCGATATTTATGCGTTATGAAACTTTTCGAATGTAGTTAGAAGGACACGTTTCTAAGATAGATAGATCGATCAGATACAATTAAAGTCACTCGAGTTAGATGTCTCCGGAGAACCAATGCCCATCCAGCTTCGACGTTCTTGTTCTTTTATTTAATTGAGATTTAGATCTTAATGAAATTTCAAAATATTTCATACACCCCTCCCCAATACAAAATATATTCATAAATAATTTCGTTATGTAAAATGTTTCATAATATATTCATAATGGGTATTCAATTACGCGAGCTACCGTGTTTGAACATCTGCGATAACTTCAATCATAAAATATTTATTGTCGAAATATTTATGCAAGGTAGTGAACCTCGAAACGAAGCAAACGCGGACTCATCCGTTTTCTGGCACTAAACCAACTTTCTCGCTCAATGCCCACTTTATGACAGTGCGCGACGCGATTGTAACCTTTAACACCTCGACGAGTCTTGCGAACAGCCTGTCTGCGGCTGCTCGAGAGTAATAAACCGACACCGTTTTCATTGTTACGGAGGTTTGTGGCAAATCGTATTTCTGCCAGGGTCTTTCTCTAACTTTGGAAAATCGGAGTATCCACCAAACACCGACGACACTGCATCGTGGCGAAGTCTATGACTCTGTTGGCGCTTGCCTCTAAAGTTACCTGGTGAATATGTGTCGCCGTGAATGAGACAACTTCTTTTTAGGTTTTTGGAACACGTTTCGTGTAAGTTATACGGAGTTTGAGTTCACGAGAATTACGACGTTAGCTCAGTTTCTTGTAGCTTCTCGGGTTTTGTAACGTGGAAATAGTAGACGATGACAGATGATGTGTTCGTTTTAAAGAAATAAGTTTCAAACAAAGGCTGGTTTTCGAATGAAGATATTTTATGAATGTACGTGTGTATAACGTATATGCAAACAGATACATACCTGAATAAAAATCTTCAAATATTATTATATTTGCTCCAAAACTGAAAAATGTCGAGTAATCGCTAAAATACATATACGAAGAAAGATTATTTAACTCTATATTACAATGAAATTGTGAATGTAACAATCGTTTTAAAAGAAAAATATATATATATAGATTTCATAATCTACGATCTAAATTCTACATCGCTGTTGAAATTTTTTCCACAAAAATATTACTGGCAATAAATAAAGAAAAGAAAATCATTCATCCAATCTAATCCTTATCAGTGACTTTAGTTTTAGTAATTTACGACTGCACTGCGACTTCCCGTAGTTAGACGTTTACAACGTATCGCACTAAATTATGCAACTTCATGGATCCACGAGCAGTTTCTGGTCAGTGTAAAAGGAATCCTCTACTTCCAAGAGGTATCTTCCGACGTTCGAAAACGATATCCATCGATCTTATAACAGAATCAAGTCGCGTTCCGAAATAGAAATAGACTTCTCTCGCGTTCCTCTTTAATTCCGACCGACTCGAAGAAAATCGACGCAAAGCTAGAGACGCTGCTAGCCCATTATTAATAAATGTCCTATTGTACGATATAATTCTTTGCTTGCAAATATCTCGTGTTTCAACGAATCAATTAATTACCAGGTAATTATCAAATCAATTACACCTTGTATTAAACATCTGGTTAAAGATTTGCCAAGATGAGAGGAAACTTGAAATAGAAATTCAAGGATCATGGCAAGGTTACGATATCTTAACAATGCTCTCCACATATCGAGCTATGGATAGCATTTTAACATTGATCGATAATATTTTCGTTAGCAGCGCCTGTACCAAAAACAGTAGCTGTTCTACGTCTTCATAAAATTCGTCTTTCACCCACCTCTCGTTCGAAGCAACAACACCTGAATTTGATGAATTTTTGCCGAACAGGTGAATTTGATCGACGAGTTTGATATTCTACAAATTGTTGGAGAAGGATGGTTCGGCAAGATCCTGCTAACCGAGCACCGAAGCACCCAGACCGAAATGGTACTGAAGGCGCTGCCAAAGGCATACACCGGCATCTCGGACTTCTTTCGCGAGTTCCATTATGGACTGCACCTGGCCGCGCACAGGAACATCATCACCACCTACGATGTGGCCTTCGAGACCGCTGGCTTCTACGTTTTCAGTCAGGAGTACGCTCCTCTCGGTGAGTGTCCCTTTTATGCCATGCACGTCTATGTCGTTTATCGATCGACTTGCATCGTGCTTTCCAAGATTTTTCTTCGCTTAAGGAATTTCGAGGAAAAATGATAAAAACAATAAAGCAGTAAAAAAAAATGTGTAATTTGAAGAATATTGTGAGAAATTTTACAAGAAAAATTTTTATGCTTCCAGATATGAATTCTTTCCACTGAGCAAATATTTTTAATATTCTGTTATAAATCTTTGGATGAGGAAGGTTAGGTCAATTCTAATTCATATATATATATATATATTAAAATCTACGTGTCATCTATACGTTTCTTACGCAAATTTAATTATCCAACGAGAAGTAAAATTGTTTCACCTTTTCACTCGGCTCTTTGCTCCGTTTATTGCCATAAAATAAAATATTCGATGTTCGTAATAACAATGATCCATCCTTCAAGAACAACATTCATTTATGAAAGGTATAGTTGGAATGGAAGAAATAAATTTGGCTCACTTTTCCATTAAAACTCTTAAACGAGGGACGGCATCAAATGTCTAACCGTGTATAGCTTCTACCTAATAGTTTTTGACGACTTTACGAATGTGGATTTATAACGGTGTGGGATGGCCATTGCGCCATGCATGTATGATTAACGCCTTAAAAATGTTGTTCTCGGGGGCTGTGGGAGCTCAGATGTGTGGGATAATGGAATATTTGATGCGGAGGAATCTCGATAGATGCAGGAAAAAAGGGAATAAAGGCCAGCAGAAACGTCGAGATGATAAATTGGTGCTCTTTGAAATTTTAATTTGCTGTTTGCTGAGTAACCGCTGCTGATGCATATTACCTATTCCACACAAAGTATGGAAATTCTATCGTTAATACTGGCTGCAAATTGTTTACCATATTCTGTAGAAATTTGGAACCACCTACCAATCAACCTAACCAACCCAACCAACCCAACCAATCTAACCCCAACCTAACCTCGATCATTGGAGAAAGACATGGCTGTGGAAATTGTTTTGCTGCAAGCAGTACTTTGTTTCTTCAGGATTCTTGTTTTCCTTCTCCTTTGATTCCATTTTCGAAATAAGCCTCTTTGCTCAAGTTTTTCCGATATTTCGAGTTATACAAATTTAAAATACTCGAATAAGAGACATCAATTTTCGTACAATAAAAAAGCTTGATATCTCTACATTTCCCATAAAAGTTACGATATTACACCGTATACGACCCATCATTTCAGGAGATTTAACGTCCAACGTAACGGAGACTGGGCTGGGCGAGCTTCACGCAAAAAGGGTAGTCAGACAATTGGCTGCAGCGGTTCATCATATTCACAGTCGCGAGTTGGTGCACCGTGACATCAAGCTCGACAATATTCTCGTGTTCAGGAGCGATTTCTCGCGGATCAAACTGTGCGACTTCGGCGAGACCAGAAGGGTGAACACGGTGGTGCGTCGGCACAACGAGTGGCTGCCATACTCGCCACCCGAGGTATTGCAGATCGACACTGACGAGACGTACAAGTAATTATACGATTGACCATTATTAGCAATTATCGCGGTTATTTTTAATTTTTGGGATTACCATAAATTTTCTATGCAAACAATAATTGTTCTACTTTTAGAACAGAAACACGTATGGAACAGAAACCAAATACTGTTATAAAATTACACCCATGATAGTATAAACGTAATTCCTATTGACGAATTAAATTAGGATTCAATTAAGGATTGAATTTATGATAAAAGCAAGATGGAATAGATATTAAATCTAGTCGACGTTAAACCTTCGATTTAACAACGTGCTCAAACGATAAACACCTTTTGGGAAGTAGTGTATTGAAATTGATTCGAGAATAGTGGCCAGAAGAAATATTTGGGTTAACATTTATACGGGAGAACATGATCTCGTTGTTGACGTAATCTGTTCTGTTTTGTTTAAACGTTTGATCGATCGACAATGCGGAAAGCGTATTTTGTATGTGACTTTTATTCTTTTTGCAACATCTTTTTATTGTTTGTGAAGATGATGAATGAATCGTTATACCGCGTAGGCATGTTACATTTTATGATATCAATAACAGGATTTCGTTCATTTTATATCGTTGACAAGAGAAAATTTATAGCTCTTCCAAACCTAATTCAAAAATATATTTGTATAATATTTTATAACAATTTCCAAGCCATTAATCTTCCGTATGATTTATCTGTTTTATTAAAAATTTATAAACGTTCTATCGGATAGTTTCGCATTGAATTTTAGTAAGGAAATGTTTGATCGTTTGGAGCTCGTTAAAATCGTGATCATGAATGAGAAAATATGCAGGCGTACGCGTGCAGCTTATTTACGTTTGACGTTTTCAGAGCTCTCACGTCGCACGATGTCTGGCAGTTCGGCATTGTCCTATTTGTCTGTCTGACTGGATGCTTACCGTGGCAGAAGGCGGCGTTGGACGACCCGCGCTACACCAGATATCAAAACTGGCACAACGCGACGCTCAACATAGCCAAGAAACCGAAATTATTTCAGCTGAT
The DNA here is from genome assembly GCF_024516045.1 of Bombus affinis. NCBI lineage: Eukaryota > Metazoa > Arthropoda > Insecta > Hymenoptera > Apidae > Bombus > Bombus affinis. The sequence goes on from NC_066345.1 coordinate 17,448,107, forward strand.
CAGCTCACGAGCGCAAAGGTCAGTTTCTTCGAGAGAACCAGGCGCCGGCATACGTTTAATCATATTTGAAGATTTTTATCTAACAATTTAATCGCTTTCAAACATTTGATATCTGTCAAAAATTAACGCAAGACGTTTAATTAAGTAATTAAATAATTTAAATTAAATGATCGAACAATTTTAATAACATAATGGAACCGATAAACTTCTATTTTCATAAGAAATTTTTATGAAATAATTTTAAAAGTATCGAAATTTCGAGCTTTTTAGTTCAATAAGGAATTATTCGTACGTCGAGAAATTCTACTCGCATCTACATGGTACGATTTCAATTTTAACGAATAGAAAGTTCAGTCCGATATATATAGTAACCCGACTACAGGGAGTATAGGAAGAAAAGTATAAATTGCTGTACACCGAAATCGTTCGTTAAACACGTGGGGAGGAGAGTTCATAAAAAGGGTGGCGTTTTCAGGATCGATTCAGCGCGTTAAAACAAGCAACAGGATTCACTGTACAACGGATTATATTCTAAGGTCGCGCAAAGAGTAATACCGAGAAATGTTTCCATTTTAGCTTTGGTTTGTTTTCGAAACAAGCACGAGTACGACTGAAAGCAAGCCAGCAACCCCCGAGTTAAATGGTTTATTGTCTCTGAGCGAACGGAATCATTAAACGTAGCGATATGACGGAATCTTATTCGTAGACCAAATTACAATCTATAGAATTTACAAAACTCGTTATATATTCTATTAAAATGATTCTCACAGAAGTTAGACTCTCGCTTTTTGTCCCTGCACGATACTCGGGTATGTTCGTAATATACAATACAAATGTCAGTTTCAAATTTTCTTTTGTCCACCGATCTACCCTCGTCACTTTATTCTAAAACTTGTTTTACTCATCTATCAAACTCCTAATTTCTTTTCATCGATTCTTCTCACCGTTACGAAGGATGTTCAAACGATTACTGGACCCTAAAGCCGAGAAGCGTCCCGTTAGCGTATTGGAGATAAACAAATACCTGGAGGACAGGTGGTTAGCGAAACTCGGCGCGGAGAAGGCTATGAACGGTAACGATCGATCCGAATTAAAGACCTTCTCTTCCTCTCGTTTTCCTATCCACCTCGTTGATTCGACGTTTGTACAGGTGGCGCCGACGAGAGGGACGAGCTCTGCCCGTCCATGTACAGCTTCCACAGCTCTCTCGAGGAGAAGAATCAACTGCTTCACACTCTGACCACGTACGGGATCGAGACCACGGTGGACAGAGCTAGGAAGAAGGACCGAATCAGAGAATGGATTCAAGCGAGCGCTATAGTCGAAGAGTACGAGGAAGACGAGTCGGATCTAAACGAGGACATTCGTATCTACGAGGACGAAGACGAAGAACCGAGCTCGATGAAAGGCAGACACTTTCCGGAGACTCGTCCAGTGGTGAAGAACGAACCCAAGAAACATAGAAATAGAACGCATGCATCGTCAGCTAGAAAGAGACAGCCTATCAAAAGACAGCCAACCGAAAGGAAGATTCCGTTTGCACCTCAAGTAGCCGAGGAACGAGAAACCATCGCCCGATTCGCCAGTTTCCCCAACGGCGATCCTAATCTCGCGGTCCATGCCAATGGAATAAACGGCAACGCGATACTTCCTCTCGCGTTACCTCTGAAAACCGAATCCAACATGGAGGATCAGAAGCCACTGGCGAACGAACAAATTAATAATTCACCAGCGAGCAATTTGAACGCCTCTCAAGACGAGACTCTTGCAACGAGGAGTGGCAATGGGTTCAAATCTAATTTACCCGAGGGAACTCCCGAACTGGCAAAGCCTTCGCAAGATTTCCAGGATCGAACCTCGCGGGTAGACATGGTCGGTAATGGAAGTTTGCCGAGAAGCCCGCAGATCCCTGCTAGGAGGCATCGTTCGCAAACCGCCCCGTTTCCGGCCTCGCCGGTGTCGAACGGAAACGAAGCAGAGTCTGCGAGAAGAACGCAATCGGCCACTATATTGGTTGGTTCGACGCAGCCAGACAGATCCAACATGGCGATCGGTCGACCGATGGAGAGGTCAAGTGTACCGGTAGCGAACGGCCAATCGTCGATGGCTCGGGGCGAGAGCTCGACCCCGAGAGCGGAGCATCGATCCCCGGCGCAATCAATGTCTCGAGTAGAGAATGCACCGATGGTAATGCTGCCTATGGCAGCGGCTCGAGTGGAGAATCAATCGAGTAATCTGACAGCGGCCAGAAACGAGAAATCTGGGCCGGTTCCCCTTGTGTCGCAATCCGCCAACCCTCTCACTATGTCTGTTGCATCTCATTTGGTCATGCAGAGCTTCAACGCGCTACAAGGGATCAACGCAGTCGCCGCGGGGGACAACAATAATACCGTGACAGGTTCCACGTCGAATTTGCGAAACTCGCCGAAAAACAGTCCATCTTCCACGCCGAGTAAGACCCTGACACCGAAAGATAGTCCAACTACCACACCCGCGAGAACATCTACGCCTCCAAAAAATAAGATTCATAAGGAGGAAACAATGATCTATAGGAAGGATCCATTTGAACAATATGGAATCGCCCAGGGAGTGATCCTGAGGACGGACAACGCACGACGAGGTTCCATGGAGAGCGGCAACAGATCCGCTAGTAATTGAGGATCGATGTTTGATTTCGCTTTCGCGTGACACGGAGGTGGGTGGGGGCTGTCGAATCGATGGGATTGCGGATGGGATGTGATACCGTACATCGTGTCCTGGTTTGGCAACGGTTTATGCGTCGTGTATCTGGTTACGCAGCCGGAGATTCGAAGCAGGAAAAGTTGTGTTCTCGTTGTGATACTCGATTTGCAATCGGTGGTCGTACACCGATGGTGGTAGAATATGTTTTGAAATGAATTTCAGGACTTTGAGAAGAGGATAAAACGAGATATTTCTTTGAAGATAGCCACTGAAAGACATAGAGTAGATCTTGCTTTAAATGAAAATAAACCGATTCGAGGATGGAGAGATCGAGTACGACTGATAAATGTTGCAGAAAAATCAAATGAATTTGGTTACATTGAAAGAAAAACGAAATATATACCATAGAGACGAATGAAATATTATTTGAAGAGGTTGCTGTAAGACATAGCGTAGATCTTGTTCTAATTCAAGACACATGTTCGTTTGGCTGTGGAGGTAGTTTTGTTTGAAACGTAATGATTTCTGGAACATAGCACGATACAAAGAATTTGATATTCCTCTGAACGGAAGATGAAACAACGAATGAAATACTTTTTGAACATGCCTATTGGCAGATATAGATTAGATCTTGCGATAACTCGAGATAAATTGTTTTATCATATTCCAAGATGTAATATCTATATCTATTTTATATAATGCCGAGAACGAGTACATAAATATTGAACGCATAGAATTACGATATAAATATAAGCTGATAAATGAAGCCAACCTAACCCCGTTTTTGAGAATATTTCCACCAAACGACTCGCCATAAAGAAACTCACTCTATGCATGATAAATATCACGAACAGTATTAAGGTGATCCAAAGAGGGCTAAAGAGGCCATAAATAAAAGGACGAATCAAAAACTACGAATTTATATACCATACAGAGTGATTGAGAACGAACAAGTTAGATAAATTCAAGCTATTCGATCGTCGCGTCGTACATATCGAACTTGGTATCAAACACATAACAGTGCATCGTTTAGACTTTAAACTGTCCCGTTTGTTGGATGCGAGCCATGGACGATGCTCATTATATTCGCGATTCTTTTATTCCTTCATGCTGATTGCAACGTTGCATCGCCAACACGAACCTCGTTCAATCTCGATAATTTATGGATTATTGTTTCCTTTATCGTTTCCTTTTCGCTGCCAACAGGATGGGCCGATGAATCGTACAAGCAGACAGAAAGGTAACGATCATCGAGTAATAGGCATGTACAAATTTTATTTGAAATAAAAATGAGAAATGAGAAAAAATTATTTCAACCGCTTTAATTCTTTTCATGTTAACTTTAATTTTTTAATAACCAAAAGGAAAGTAATATTATTTTGTGTTACGATCAAATGATTTCCCACTTTGTTTCACATCTGCCTTTGCAATATAAATGACAATTATGGTATAATAGAACCAGAAATAAAAATACGAAATATCAATTGAAGTGAAATATAATTTGATAGATAAATAATGAAATAATTTGAAAAAATCCTTCTATTTAAATAAACTGACATAAAGTTTCCTCAAAATAACATTTAATCAAATACTCATTTTCCAAATATTTTATTCAAATAACGTCCAAGCCGATTGAATAACGCCATTGGCCATGATCGTCTAATCTCACCCAATGTGTCGTGTATTTCAGGAACAATTTACGTATAGCTGTGATCGTCGATCAGCCAGGAATCGTGGAGGCGGACAAATTTTGGCAAGTTGCTCCCAGAAAACCACTCGTTCTTGTCCTTGACCGTGGAGGGAGCAAGCACTTTCGATTTTCTTAAGATTTGATAATACCGATCACGATTACTCGATTCCAAGACGACGCGCGACGTTAGGCTAATCGAAATGTAAATATTACATTGTACACCGTGGGCAGGTTCCTCCGCGTGCTTCGAAGTAATCGAAGGTGTGGTCGGCGGAATGTAACGTGAGTTCGATTAATTGCGATATAAAAGACTCGTAGGATCACGCTTGAATTCTTATTTCTTCGATTGAACCCGTTCCAAGCGATTGCCAATGTACGAAGAATGTACAATTTTATGGTTATGAATGGTGTTATATGTTCAATATGTATTACGTAAATAAGAAATTGTAAAATCTGCACGAGTATCTATATTCGACGAATAAATGAGGATAGAACAAATAATACGACGATGGCGACGTTCAAGTGCGTTTTATTTATAGTTTATATAGGTTTGATACACTCGATCATTTTATCGGCATCGTTCTTTTTCCATTGGAAATATCCTCGGAAATTTGTTCTTCAAAAATAAAAAATCCAATAAAAGCAGGGAGATTCGAGATACTTAGCAATTCCGAAGAATGATAACAGATGGCAGCCAAGGTTAGGAAACATATAGGGTGAGATACACGTACGAAAGCATGCATGTATGTTACGAGATATTTCCTCCACACTACTTGGCAGTCGTTCAATTAAATATAGACGTGTAATAAATCGTTTCGTCGTATTTTCAGATTTATAGGAAATAACGTACGACGTCAAGTATTTATTCGATAAATATTTATCACAATGATATGAAGAAAATTAAACAAAAAGCGAACAAAAATAATACGATAATAACGAATAAGATTAATGTATAAATATTTAATTAGTCTATAATTAACAGTTAATTAATTCTTCAATACCTCATACTTAATTAAGGATGGGTAACTCCTTCGATATCTAACACCTAATTAGAAGTATCAAATTGACGCATTAATTATTCATTGCTCGACCCTATAAATGCAAATTTGAATTTCTTCTGAACTACGAACTAAGAAGCTTTTCTAAAAAGAAAATACCCAAGAACTGTTTGCAAGTTTATCAGGAGAAAACATTCATCCTATGTTAGAAAATCACCATACACAAGGGAGCGAAATCTCTCTTCGTTATCAACTCGATTGCTCAATAATTCCAATTCCATGTTCGTAAAAAATAATCCATTCTGCGATTCAAGCCAATTTCCGTAAAATGAATCACTAAGCAAGCTCTAAAAACGGGCATCATTGACGAACGAAATCAGCGAAGCTAATAATATCTTCTCGATTAGCGAACTCGACGGACGAACTATGAGCAGAACGCTTAACGTAATCGTCTCGTGACGATAAGCATTCCTTTCTTTCTCGCCATCTCCTACAAACTAATCTCACTCCCTTGCCGTGTAATTAATTATGAATAAAGGAAAAAAAAAACGAAGAAGAAGACGGAGAAAAAGAAAGAAACGAGCGAAGCGATACGGCGACTGAGCTTGAAAATGCTCGATATTCTCGACGCGTGTGTCCGTGGTTCTTCATGCGTCGCTTTCGACTTCATCCTCACCATAGTTGTCGTAGACGTCGAGGTAGACGTCGTCGAGGTCCTCACCGTAGTCGTCACAGTAGTCGTCGCCGAGGTCCTCGCCGTAGTCGTCGACGGAGGTACGTGTCTGGCGATATGGAAATAATTACCGGGCGGGGCGGAGGCACGAATTAATTAAGAGATACGTAAGTAGCGTATATTGCGCACGAGATGCAATTACGTCGTCTTTGAGTCCGCGGCGTAGCCAACGCCCCGGCGAAATATAACGAAGTGCAAACCGGCAGCCAGCGATAGGCTTTGACACCGTTCCCTTGGATGCAAAATGACCCTTTGCCGTGGAATTCGCGTTTATCGACTTCTTATCGGATTAGACTATGGTTACGAATTCACGTAAACGATCAAAAATATAAATTAATTAGTCCATGATTCGGTTTATTAAAATCTAAAATGATTTTTACTATTTTATCAATTTTTGAATATCAGGGATCCTAACAGCCGTAATCCGAATGAAAATAGTTACGGTGTAAGTATCTTGGTTTAAGTGATTTTGATCACGAATAACCATTATTCTTAATAAGAAATTTTAATCAGTCTTGGTTACCGATAATCATTACCGGCATAAAATGGAATTTTCTTGATTACCGAGAACGATTATCGTCGACGGAGATTTTTCGCTTGCTTTCGAGCTTGCAATTTCTATTAACATTACCGATGTTAGTCAAAGTCAAAGAGCCACGCCTAAATGACCCACGTTCGTAAAAATTTATTTGATCGATTGGTCGCGTGTATACAAACAAATTCGCGTCCACTCTAAGTACAATGTTAGACGGCGCCGTGCCGCGACGCCGGCCATCGATAGCGAAAACTGCCTTGGCCGCGATCGTTAACGGGGTTCTAAGAGGAAGTCGAATAGATTGCACGAGGAGAAGGGAGAGTACAGCATTAGAGAGAAATGGAAGTCGAGCAAGCTTAATTGCTTGTGGCTTGGACGAATTCGGATGATTAATGGTATCGGGGATTGTCGCGTGGATTAGATGGATGGCGTTTCAAGGCTAGCAGAGTAACATGGGTTGTACTGTTTTAAACGGAGCTTTAAGTCCCCATGGCGTGTGTAATGGAATGTCGCGTTGCATAATGGAAGCGAGCGCATCGTGGTGGGTTTTGATGCTTTTACGATCGCTGCAATATTCCTGGGGATCGTAAAATTTCTCGGCTGTAGAGTTTCATCATGTTTTACCTACGTTCTTAGCTCTTATGCCCTTTAACCAGCGTAATCTTTAAATTAGTTATGAAACTACGAATGCTATATTTATGAATTGTAAATCATGGTTTGTAGTGGTTATGTAGTAATTATGAGGGGCGATAAAATTTTAGAATCTTGTAGCGTATATCGAGAAGAGTAAAAGATGGTCAACAGAAATCTTAAAACGAATATTTTTAAGAGAATGAAAGATGAAAGCTTGTTTTTGCGTTTTTAGACGATCTTTCTACCTTTTCAATAGAAAATCTGTAAATTTTCGAACAGTCCTTCCGCAACTCTGATCTATATAATCTAGGGTTGTATAATTTGAATTTTATTATTCCATTATTATTCTACTATTGTAGATTCCATAAATGTATTCTATTATTCTATTATGATAGAAGTACATTTACGCGAATCTGCCGAGGTACAGACAATTCGCATGATTAGCGCCTACATAATAGGAGTTTAATAATTCTTCCCACTAACTGCAAATTTCGTATAAATAATAGGAACTGATGTTCCAATCTGTTGGCTCAATTTTCTAGGATCCGTTTCATCCAACACTAACTAAAATTTTGTTTCGATAGATGAGATCCGACTGTATCGTTGCTCTATTAATAAGATAACGAGATTAATTCAAAAAACGACGGAGAGACAGGTGGTAATTAACGTAATCCAAGTTACTACTAGTTCAGCCTGTATATTTACTGTAAAGAAACTAGACACTCTAGCCATGAAAAAGTCAATTCCTAGATCAATTTCACATTATCGCTCTTCTCTCGCCAACTTGAAAAACCTCCCTTCGTCGAATTCACCTTCCAAACGCTCTTACAGCACTCTTCTCCACCGAAGCTTTACTACCAACTATATTTCACATCCCAATTAAACTCTCTGTTCAAACGGAGCCACCCAAGCGCAGCGTTCGCGCGTTGGGTCCGCCCAGCACCCAATGCATCAATCCACCACCAAGCACGAGCAACACCCGAAGAAGCAAAAAAGCCATGCATACATTCAGACCGTCGACCTTGCTCGCCAAGCGAACCAGGTTCACGTTCTCGTGAGGCCCCGGGGAACGGGTTGCCGATCAGGGATTCCCGAGCCGTCACCTTCGGCCAGCAAAAGCAAGGATGAAAATTAATGAAACCACAATTGGCGTTAATGGCTTCCCGTGGCACCAACCGACTCGAGAGAGTGAAAGAGAGAGCTTCTCGTTGCTCCTCGATGCTCGTGCATCCTCGTTACGGATAAACGTGGCGATTTTCGAGGGTCCAACACTGTGTTGAAATCTTACGATGAATGCAGAAACGCACGCGATACATATTCGTATTGACTTTGTTTCTATTCGAATATTTAAGAACTAATAATAATTTCAGGAAATGACGGTTTACGCGTAGCAATCGTGATCATGTTCTTCCTACAGATTTTGCGGTCTATACGGAGTCTTAAGGAATTCTTGCAACTCTTTCGGAGGATCGATTCTCGACACCGAAACATATACCAAAAAAAGTACGTAAAATCGCTGAAAATATATTTGTAATAGTTATCGATGAGCACTAAAGTGATATAGCAAATTTTCAAAAGCGTTTTTCTCGAAAACGAAAGCCCATATGCAAAGAAATTATTAAGATACCGTAAACTCGCGTTAACATTATCAACAGGAATCACGTTGCTCGATTATACCGCAAAATACTTTGACTTTGAATGAATTTTGTGAAAGTCAGTAGCCACTGAACAAGTTGCATTTTCGCAGATCTCCGAGCTGCATCGTTTATGTGACTGGCCGTTTGTGAATCATAGCTAAGAAAGAGGTAGTCACCGCGTGACAGCCGATTTGTTTGAAAGGCTCGGAGGCAAGGGATATCCGCGGCTCGCGACACGATCCAGATCCGAATTGGTTGAAGAAGATCGTGGTTCTGCGTTGAACGTGTGGCTCTATTTATAAATGGGCGCCGCGTGTGCGGCCACCGGTAACACGCTCCGAATCACTCGTGCCCGATGTTAATTCATTCGATTCTCGGTATCGCGAGCTGGGATCTTGTCTTTAACGCGTTAAGCCCTCGGCCTTGACGTTCCGTGTAATTACACCGCGTGGTCGCCGCGCGGTGAATCGCGCATCCTGAAACGAGTTGAACCGGAGTAGTAATATAACGTGGCGCGATGCCTTTTAATGAAACTTCTTCTCTCGAGTCCTGACGAGGCTTCAACGTCGCGTGGTTAACGATGTGAATGGTGAGATAGATAGGAAGATTGACCGGGTTGACGCGAGGTTTGTTATAAATACGCGAGTAGAAAAGGGTGCTCTTTCTCTTTCTCTTTCTATTTCTCCGGTTTAAAGATGGTAATTACAGTTAATGGGTAGAGTGCGAATTTTTATGCGTTTGTAAGAAATTCAAAGGCGCAAAAATCCACAAAATGCATATAATACGCAAAAATGTATAAAATATCCGAAATACGGTACTCGTTGTAATATTTAGTAGAGGAAATAGTTCTCTGCGTAGATATCATTTATTTAATCGTATTCATTAAAATATGAATCTACGGAAATACCCGCGGTCTATTAATAAAAGAGCAGTCGAGAATTTCGAATGTACATTCACGAATAGTCGTAGGAACCTGTTCGAAGAGTAATTTTGAACGAATTCTATAGTAAGATAAATTTTATGTATCGTTCGAAGAGAATGTTTGAAGTTGTGTATAGTAATATCACTGTATCTGCGGAGGAGGTAAGCGATTGCGAGCGCATGTGTACACGAACTTCCTGTTTCATTTTGGATGCCTCTATATGCTGCCAAAGTTTGCCGGGTGAAACCGGAAACACCCTGTATATAGCGTGTTTATCGAAGCGGATGTACATATAAGATATTACAATGTAGTCTCAACAAACAAATACTTAATCTATGAAGGGAGTTACGGCCATGTTGCGTTGAAAGACTTCGTGTGGATCGACTGTGGACTGTACCAGATATGCACATACATATGTGTTAGATCAATTTTACGGAATTCGTCGACAATTAGATTCATTCGAAAATAACTGGCTCGGTTACCCACTGGTTATTAATAAATAAATTCTTCAAAAATAGAATTGCTCTTTCATGCAATACACTCGTCCTACAGTAATTTGCAATTTTGTTACTTTCCACTTCCATAAATTTTACTCTATAACACGTTGCTTTACAATACGAAATATTTTTAAAACAAAGCATTTTTCTAAAAAATCTTTCTAAAAGATCGTCGAGTCTCCTATGCGTTAAATTCTTCCTGCGAACGTTTCGCGTTTCTTTATTTTCTAAATCAACCAAGCACACCTGTTATGCTTCCTTACTCGAACCAAACCTCGCCAAATAAACCCACGACAAAATAAATCGTAAAAACTCCAAGCACGTCATTAAACCGAGCCACAATCGCCTTCCGAGTAACACGGTTGTAATAGCAATTTTCGAAAAGGAACACGTGTACATACGTGCGAGGGACGTTCGTGCGTCTTGTTAATTAACTCGCAATCCGGTAATTGGCCACGATAATAAGTTGCAGTTCTGGCACGCGGGGTCGTTCTACGGCTCATCGTCGGGTGCTATCTGGTTTGCCGGTGCACACCGTCGACCCTAGGAAACGTTAGAACGATAAAGAGGTTGCAGAGGGTCAAATCGCTTTAATCCTCCTTCCTCTTCCTTCTCTTTTTCTTTTTTTCTTTTCTTTTTTTTTTTTTTTTTTTTTTTGTTTCTTTGAATGGGTTGTCTCGGGCGCGGTCGCGTTAGCCAAGGACGAAGAGATCCGAGATACACGGCTGGGAAAATTCAGCCTCGAGATAATCTCTAACCCTTCGGGTTAATAGCCTGTTCTCCTCCGAAAAATTTACCTTAATTCTGGCCGGCTCTCTTCGCAGCCGGAAGTCGTGCCGGGCGACTGCGACTTCTCATCGAGAAGTCTGTTGATGTCTACGTGAAGCCTGTTCTCGCGTGTTTTATGTGGTGAAACGAAAAGTTTACCAGTCGTAGACTCCTTGGATTTGTTAATTGTAGGATGATATTGAGCTCAGTGCATTCGTAGTTGTAAATTTCCTAATTTAAACAGTATATGATGTTTAATGTTTATGGGAAAAATATACATTATTACTCGTTTATGCCAACAGTATACACTATGTGCAGCTTATGTAGTAGATCTCTGGTAACAGTATGTTAATTTTAGCAAAATGTTTTAGCAAAACAAATTCATGGCAAATTGATGATTAGAAGCAGTTCTTGTTACCACTTTATGAAACCAACAGACTATAAATTTAAATTTTCTATCGAAAGACGTAGTAACAGTACGTAAATACCGATGTAATGGCATAGATTTACCTTAAAACACTTTTCCTGATAATACATGGTACTAATTAGTACCAATATCGCTTTACAGTTACAACCTCCATTTACTCTTATTATATCGTAGGTATTATTCAAATTTTTACTAACATTTTCCATTCTGACACTAAATACAAGCGACTTTTTTAACTCGACGACGTAAGCCTCCGAATGCAATTACAACGTAGAAACGATCGCGAAAATTTATATCATCGACGGTGTCCAGCCATAATCATCTCAAAGCCATCCAACTACGCGCAAACATTAGCCACAAAGATACGAAAGCCTCTGTCACCCCCTACGCGTTTCGATATCGCGATAAACATCCCCGAGCGTATCATCGTCGACGTGAAGGGACACGAATCGAAGTAGGAACAGAGAGGACACGCGATGCCTGAATCTGATCTGCGAGCGGCGCGTCTCCCGGTCCTCCATTTTCATAAATCAGCAAGTAGCGATCCGGAATGATTAATCCTCGACTCGATAGGGAAAACAGGGGGAATGAAAATGCAAATTCCGATCAGGAGGTCCCCGGACGCGCGACACTGTACGCCGGCACCCGTCGAAAGTGGATGACGAGCCATCCGCGATTCCGCATGCAATCCATCCGCCGATCGGGGAACTCAGTCGCGAATAATGTCCTCCGGCTGTCGTGAAAGTAGGCGTCGCCAAAGCGTATGCGTACATTAGCATTTAGCAATTAGTAGGGAACGGTATTCCATCAGCGTCCCTCCGTTTCACCCCCGGTTTCACCCCAAGTTTCGTTCGTTCGGCTGCCTACACGAGGATTAAGAGCGCGAAAACGCGCCCGCGACCGTCTGCGCGATCGAGAAGGGTTGAAAACTCTGTGTGTGTAAAAGTGGTGTACACGCTCGATCGTAATGGTATAAATATGGAGTACCTGCGAGTTAAAGGCGGCCGCCGTGTTTCGCACTTTCTGCAAGGAATTTCCGCTTTTCGTTGCGTTTGTCGCGCGAGACCCTGTGAGGCGCGCGTTTCTCAAACGCGGCAGTTTTTGATGTTAATGGCGAGGGTCTTCTTTCGCGAGGAAACTCGCGCCTTTCTCACGTCCATGCTTTTCGCGATATATCACAGACTTCAGTTTTTCTCCTTTTTTTCCTTTCCTTCTTCTTTTTTTTTTTTTTAAGGAAAATGTTTGCCGATAAACGGAAAGAGTTGGAGGAATATGTTTCTTTTTCCATCGTTCTGATGAAATGTCGCGAGCAGAAATGTAAAGTTTCTTCGCGGACAAGTACAGAAATAAAAATGTTACGTTGTTAAGTTTATGAACAAATTATTCCCTATTTGTCCGTGCGATATTACATGTCTGTAGCAATATGTTTTAACGAATATAATTAATATTTTTATTTAAAAACTAAAAAAAATTCCAAAATTTTTATTGCTTTCCCTTCGATATCCTACTCTTTAAAAGCCTGAAACCGCATCCCTTCTTCGACTATCCTCAACATTGCCTTTCTACGCATCATTCCGCCATCGCAAAACCTACCCCGTCGCTATCCACACGTTGCGCCGTCTCTTTCTAGCGGATCGTAACCGTTTTCCCATCCAAACCACCGTTCTCCTTGACTTCAACCAGAACTTCAAGACATCCGTTCCGTTCCACGAACCACAAACCGAGCCATACATAAAAGGTTCCAGCATCTGCTCAAGAAAGATGTACGGAATAAGATATATGTATATTTCAATTTGCTCGCTCTTTTGCTTTGCTTAAGAATGCAGCAACCGTAAAGATCTCGTCCGCTCTTCCACATTCAGCTTTCGTACGCTCTACAAACAGGGATTTCTCCACCGTGCAACGATATGAAAATTCAAGTCAACGAGAGGTTGGTAAATATCTTAAGCCGTGTAATGGAATGTTCGCACATTAGCGACGGGCCATTAATATGGTAGTCGTATTCGCGGAGAGTGGCGTTTTGCTTTTTAGCGGACAGTAAGTGCCCGGTCGCACGAGCCTTTTTATTACAAACTTACAGTGGAGTACACATTTGATCCAGAGAGGTATCAAAATTATTTTCTTGCTTTCAATGCATCTAAACGCTCTCACGAATAATGAAATGTGACTGTTTAGCAGAATTTTGTACGAGAAAGCATAGGAGAGTAACAAAAATCAGAAGTAATTTATAACATATCATTTTCTTTACTTTTTGCTATAGAATCTTCGCATCGAGATTCTTCATTTCAAGATACTTGCGTATACGTATGCAAGGAAAATAAGATTTCGCTGTTCGTCCAAACAAAAATTACAAATTTCGCTCTACTTTGAAAATTACAAATATCAACACAATGGAAGGAAGCAGAAAATGTTTTTTCACAAAGTTTCAATAAGTTGGGTTTTTGTAAGAGATTTATAACAAAGTCTTGTATTCGTTCGTTCAGCGTCATTAGCGAGTATTTGGTCAAAATATAGCTGAAACTGCTTCGGTGAATTAGGAGAAGATAGGTCACGAGGTTTGGCAATAATTATATATGAATAAAATTCGGTTCCGACGTGGGTTTCCTTAAATATGAAATTGTTACGGATAATTATACTCGTCTTTGATAACAAAAGTCTGCACATTCGTCCAAAATGAATGTCAACTTTACGCGACCAGATTTAAAAGAATAGGTACAACGTAACGTTCATTGAAAAAACGCTCGTGTGGTCGAGCCCTAATAATAAGTGGGTTACCACGGATGCACGCGCGCCCACATACCCCTCTGTATACATAATTGTTTGGACACGAAAAGCTGCGCGCGTAAAACACCGTTTCCTTACTTGCCCGTTTCTTCCCTTTGTTTGCTCTTCCATGTTCGTGCATCGCGCCAGTTAAATTGATTTTACCTCCGCCGCTTCGTGTATTTGTCTTCGAAAATACGGAGGAATTCCGATCCAGCGAGAAACAATCGAAGCCACGCCTCGTTTCGTTTTCATTTGTTCGTTTGTTTTCCTACCTGGCACAGTAGCCGTAATGCAGCTCGATAAATATCACTTATAAATTCTCTCGGACGATTAGGGGTGAATTTCTTTCTCCCGGAAATAATTAATGAATGGACGTTACTGTCCGTGTCAACGTATTTACACGAGTGAATGATTTGCCCGTTCTTTCAATATTTCGATACGAATCGAAGGTTTTATCGAAGAGAGTTAAGAAATTTATTATTATAATTACGTAATTATCGTAAAAGAAAGTTGCAGTACTGACATAATATAAGTACTTCTTTCAAAAAAAAAAAAGAAACAAAACTAAAAAGTAGAACGTAACGATAAATATAAAGCAAACATATCATCGAGGTATGCCAATAGGTTTATTATTAATTTCACGCATATGGTTACAAGAAAGGAAAGTCGTTCCCCCTTAATGAATTTTCTATATCTTCGAATAACAACCAGCATTACACGGAACAAGCAGTATTCGAATCGTATAGGCAGATCAGAAAAGAAGAATTAAACAACGAAGAATTAATAAAAAGCAACGAAGCGGAAGAAAAATCGTCCCATAATTTTTCTTCGCTGCGTTGCTACGATTTTCTCTCTATTCGTTGAACAACTGCGCTATAGAAACGATCAACGACCCTTAGATAGCATTAACACAATGATCCCGCTTAATAGGTTTAGAAATGACTGCCGATCTCATTAAAAAAAGCTGGTGCACGTTTTGGCGAGCATGATTCTCTCTTGGGGAGGAAGAGTCTCGTAAAAAACTACCCTCGAAACGCTATTGACAGCGTATCATCGAACGATCAATGTAACCGATGATGGGACATCGTTAAACGCGTTTCTGGCTCGTCTATCATCGTGCAGCGTGGCTCGTTCACGCTTCCGAAAGCTTTTATCGCGATGCTGAACACGTTACAACGTATTACATCATACTCGACACCAGTCGTCCTGACATTAACGAGCGATAGTATTTTCTAGCGAGCTTTCGCTACCACCGAGAGAACATCCTCGTCGACGACTTGCGCGAAAAACTCGAACTGCCTCGTGAACGAGCAATAATTTCTGCTCACGCGTACGTATTGTT
Source organism: Bombus affinis (assembly GCF_024516045.1). Lineage (NCBI taxonomy): Eukaryota > Metazoa > Arthropoda > Insecta > Hymenoptera > Apidae > Bombus > Bombus affinis. Next base: position 17,463,737 of record NC_066345.1, read on the forward strand.
TGGAAATATTTCTTGAAATATACGGACGTACGCTATGTGCAACGTGATGTTTCGAAAGCAATGGACCTAACTGCACAATGCTTTGGAACAGAGAAATGGAGTGAGTACATGTTATCGATTGGATTACAGCAGATTGCAAAAACGCTATTCTGCTGATGAAAATTAGTAATTTCGATGGTACAAAAAGTGGAATTCGAGGTATGCGAATTCTATTAAAAAAAAAAAACATACTTATCACTATAATCAAAATTTAATTTAATTACAAGTGAGGCATGTCAGATAAAATGAAAAAAGAATAAACACGTAGCTACGCAACTCTTACGCTAACAAATTTTTGACCGATAATATGTCCGACTTCTCTTCTACATTTACAACAATACTTTATTCAATTTAGCTGTACCAAACGCATAGTATGTATAGCATTCGGTATCAAAAGCGAGATTTGAGAATACCTGTACAATGAGTGTATCGTCAAAGTGAATAAAGAATTTATCCGTATTTTTTCTGGGCCATTGTCTCTGATCGGATTTGATCGACTATTCGCTTAGGTAAATCGGACTGGATTAAGCTGTCTGTTTCTATGCCAGCTTAGGAATGGAACGCGGTAATCCGACACCCGGTTAATGCTCGACAGGAAGTCAACGGGAAGACGAGGAGAGGAGGCACGGTCGATGAGTGATACCGGCCGCTTTACAGCTATCCCTTGGGGAAAAAAGCTTATAGCACTTTTTCTCTACGTTGTATCACTTTATAGTATCATTTTTGGGAGTCTCTTCAACGAACGATCCCTTTATGCTAAATTTTAAAATTATTTTCCTATAAAAATGGAGAAATACGACTTGTCATATTTTCGTCACTGATATTCTTTCTTCGTTTTAAAAAATTCGAAGGTCCTGAAGAAAAATCATACAACAGGCAAAATGCAGGGTGGATCGGAAGGAGTTTTTCCTCTGCGAAAACGGGCGTAGAAATTTCCGATTAAAAAGGCAAGATATCCGACAATTTATCGTGAATTCTCCGGCGTGGAAAACGGTAAAGCGAGGTGATACATAGCGATGAGGAGAGGAGGGGAGGGCTCGCGTACGCAATTGCATGCGGGAAGAAAAACGCGAAATCGTGATCACTCTGCTAGTGTTCGCATTGTTCACGATTTCTTCCCGCCAAGGCGATGATGATGACGACGCTTTGCCCCTGGCGCTCGCTATGTTCGAAGGAAAATGGGAGAAAATGTCATTGGCCGGGTGCGTGGAGCTCGCGTGCTTTGTAATTGCGCGCGATCGATCCTCAGACGCGTTCACCTCCAGCATAGGGGTGCGAAAACGATCGTACGTCTAATGGAAATCGGCTGTTAGCTATCTCCCGATGGTTTCTCGATTCTTTAATGAGAATCAAGGGTGATCAGGAACCTTCGAACGATAGTATTATCGTTAAATCGAATACGTGTGTGAATCCTTGACGAAGAATAATGAAACCCCTCGTATTCCTTGTTTTAACCACTGTATCGCTTGTTTTAGATAAACGCGATTGACTATGCTTTCACAAAATTACCACTTATGGTTTTACATGGTTATGCCGTTTCTATGTTACTCGAACAATTTCGTATATTCTTATGAAAATACCACGAATCTGTTCTACATCTCCTTTTTTGGAGACCTTTGTGTTTATTTGCAGTCTTCGAGCAAGAATTTCAAGAAATATAAGATATTAGAGTTTTCAACTTATTATATGTTAATGTATATAATATACATTATGTTATGTATATAATATACACATATTTTGAAAACTTTGATCGTCGTAAAGGCTCTGATATTTTAACAAGAATATAGAAAATTGTCAAAGAAAATGTAGAAGAATCGAATGTAAGAAATTAAAGTAAGAAATAAAATTTCAAAATTGCGCGATTAAATCTACATTTCCAATGGGACATTTACGATGCCTTGACGTATTGTCACAAGATCAATAATAGCCTAACATCGTATCGCAACGCCCACGTCATTCTGCTCGCTTCGTCTCATCACATTATTACATTGTATTATCATCGGGTTATTACAAAACGAAGAAAATTGAGTAGGTTGAATATAATGCAGCAAATACGTTAGAGAAAGTCTGCATTTACTTAAAATGCCCTGTGTATAAAATGTACCTTCTGTTCTTGGATTTCATACAAAGAATGCAACGATATTCGCGACCATTTCAATTCAACGAAATAATCGAATAAAAGATTTAATTATTTGAACGCTCTAAAGATCGTAAATTATCTTGGAACGCATACAATAAAGAAAGTCGAAGGCGTAAAATTAAATTCTCCTGTTACACCAAAGAATGTTTTTTGTTGCAAACCGGACCGATTCCGGACGGAAGTCGAGGTAAAAACACGGGCGTAACTCGCAATCACCGTTCATATTGCTTGTTGTTCAAAGTAAGAATTGCGAGAGGTAGTTGCGGGCTTTGGCAATACCTGGACAACGTTACCTTGGTGTTTCCCTAATCCAGGAAATTGCTCGTCCCAGCAGGGCGATTCCGTCACGTGTACGAGGCGAAATGAGTTTCCATGGAAGAGAAGAAGAGGTACATTTCCGAGGAATGCGATAGAGAGGAAGAATATTGGACGATGTTCCCATAGATTTACGTGAAATCGCTGAATTCGAATGTTAGCTCTGCTGACAATAGCTTTCCCGATAAAAAGCATCACATTCAGATTTTTCTAATCCTTCGTCGCTGTGAAAAGTATTTCAATTATCTTTGTCGTGCTAAATTAATCAACGTCCTTATTAATCTTTTTCTTTAGCGTTTTATCGATAAGAAAACTCTTATTCGATAAGAAACTCTAGATATTTGCAGAACTTTGACAAAATACGAGTTCCAACAATAGACGTTATCGGAATTCCAATATTCCAACTTTCATATTCGATACAACATCCGATATTCTTTTCTATTATTTAAATGTTCTATCATTCGACTGATCGAGATGCTTTATTATTGAAATAGTACATTTCCTTCGTTACGTTAATAATGAAATTGGTATTTGTATGAAATTAATCAGTGCGCACAAGTGTCTGGCATGTAACGATACCACAGGAAAAAGAGAGAAATGTTTTAGAAGCTAGGAAGTGATAAAAATGTCTCAACAATCAGAAAATCAAGAAATGAGTATTTCTCTATTATGAAAATATCAAGTATCTTTACTTATCTACTAATTCTGATACTGGGCCTTACACTAACTTCCAAAACGCTATCTTCAATGGCTACCATACATGGAAACGATCACAAAAAGAGCCGAAAACCCCTCTTCGCTCCATTTAAACAGTAGCATACAATACGAACGACGCGACGTCACCATCGAATGGCCACGAAAAAATCGAGTGGCGCTCGATCGCATTTACGGACAAACAAAACGTATACCAACCGGCCCCAATCTGAGCTCCGATCTCGAGCACGAAACAGCCAGCTGGTAACAAAGGTGACCAGAATCGCGGATCATAAAATGCAGCAAAAATAACTCCGAATTTAGCATCGTACACGGGCCATAAATCCACGCCGCTTCCGACGTTAAGAGTCGCCCGTGTACCTCGATCGGCCTCGTGTGCAAGGTTCTTTGACCGGTGCACGTCGAAACGTTTGCGAGGGTGTGTACACGCTTTCGCTATGGCGCTATAAGCTTTGTAACTTTCGCGTACGCTGGCCTCTGTACCTGTGATCCAGGGGGTTGGCGAAATAAAGCGAGCTACACGATGGTTAATAATCCTATTTCCTATTTATAAAGTTTCGATCGTTGGTTTTGTTGCATCACAACGAAAAGGGATCTTGAAAAACGGTTTACATCTGTACCTATCTTGGCCGTGTGAGAGCTAATTTCGAAAAACAATCGCTTATTAAGAAACGATCTTGGAGGTGCATTTATCGTAGATAAATTATCGCTGAATGTTTTATCGAACGTCTCCTTGAGCCACTTACGTATGTTTACCTCTATATTTGTCTAATTTTAATATTCGTGTAATTGGCTAGCGCTTGTTCAGTTGCTATTTTTCTACAAAGATATACGTAGAGGAATGCTATCACAATGATTGAATTTTTGAATATTTTCTTCTTTGAATCGCTCAAGTTCCTGTTACCATATAGTAGTATGATTAACATTCTTTTCGCTTTTAGCGTACCAAAGATATGCCGATGATTTTCAAGTATAGGAAAGTTTAAGAGATCAATGCAGTCAATGCATATAAATGGCACATTACACGAAGAATATCAATAAACGACTAACATATAAACATAATAACTCGGTATCAGAAACACGTTCGAAGACTGAATCCTGAAATCATCGATCATTATACCCTCCCTCCTACCGGCTCATATTCATCGACTTGTTCGTACAACGAGCAAATACCTTAACCTTCCTGTTAAATTTTTACTTCCCCGTTGAAGTATCAAACGTCATTTATAATTACAATTACAGCGTCGTTCGGTAATTAAAGGCCTCTTAAACAAGATCGATATGATCGAGTCTTGAGAGCGAAATAAACCAGTCTGCTCATTACATGGAAACCGTATTGCGCGGCATAATTAATCGATCGAGCCAGAATCAATAAAATTTCTTTCGATCGTACGATTATGAAGGCCATAAAGCGTTCCATAATCACTGGATCTTCAAGTCAATAAAATTCTCAAGCGGTGCCGATCACCGAGGAACATTTTCGCTCGATCGTTTCAAATCCGTTTGATAAAATCTCTTTAACCCCAATTTCCTGCAGCGAGCAAAAAGAAAAAACGAACAATGGTCATTTGAGGAAGGATACAGAATCTGGTTAGACTTGGTTAGACTGAGCGACGCTTAAGCGCGATTAACTCGCCATGTTATGTCTCCAGGATCCTGCGGGACCAGTTTACGAGACGTCGCGTCGTTTCGTATAGCGCGAAATTCGAAACTCCATTCTCGCAAAGTGTTCCCGTTGAATTAATTCGATGGTCCGCCGCGAATATTTACTGCTCGTCGCTCTGTGTATTTTTCGCTTGCCCAAAGTCTTCTTTACTTTCTGTTTTTAAATCAGTGATTTATAAAATTTAGACAGCGATCCTTTTCCTTTCTTTATGGGCAAGATGAACTCTTAGGAAAAATCAGAAACGTTAAATTTTAGGAATTGAACACTCGGTTCCTCTTAAAAATCATACTTTTTAAAATATTAATCTTCGATCATTATCATTAGACCATAGCTGTTTAATCTTTAGCTATCTAATTTTCCAACATTCTTTTCCAATTGATATTTTTTATTTTACACTGCGGAATACATTAATGACATTTGTCGAGTAAGATTTACGATACAAGTTAAAATTAAGCTTCTCAAAGCGTAACAAAAAGATGGCACAGAATTTAGAATAAATCTTTTTATCACCGTCACTCTTAAGAGACAACAATATCAATTGATTCAAAATAAGATAACTCTACTCGGACTATAAAACCAAAAAATTGATCTTCATCAAATATAATATGAGAGTATAATTGCACGGTAGCTTGCAATCTGTAGGGTATAAATATAGCCAAGTAAAATAAGCAGCACGATCAAGGTAAATCTTAAGCGAACCCATAAAACATTGATCTTTATGATGTTCATGAAGTATACGAATTACGAGCGTGTTTCGTATCATTTTTAATCGAAGCTGAATATCCGATGCGTGCAAAGATTCGCGTTGTATGTCGATCGTGAGGATAGATATTAAACGCAAAGCGGTCCTTGGCGGCCAAGATGGATCGTGCGAAAACTATAACGACGCGCGAACAAGACTTTCACTTACACGTCGAGACCGATTATACAATCACGCTCGATCTTCCCTTAATTATGGCTCACGATCGCCGGTCGAGATATAACAAATTACCGGATCTTAATTTTCTTCTTCCTTCCGACGTTTCCTCGAACTCGCTACTACAAACTACGAATAAATACGACGATGTGAGAAATTATGGGTCTGAAGGGAGTTGCTTCGACGCCATAGCCAAGTATCGAACCAGTTGCTTGCGAAAATTGTATCGCGCAACCATCGTATTTTAGAAACAACTTACGCGATAATGGAACGTTGCATATTCGATACTGAAGTTTCCCTCGCTCAAACTTTTTATTGTTTTCGGTTGACACATTTCACGAGACGACCGAGACTCGATATTGCGACATGTGGATTAATTTATTTTATTTTCTGTATAAAGAGTCAATTATTAGGAAAGTTCAAATATTTCTCTATAAGAAACACTAGTATATAAATTAATTTCACTCTGAAAACGTGAACTGTTAAAATTGAAATGAAATATTACATCACTCTCGCACGGTCCATAAAACAACTTCCAACTTTACTATTTAATTAACGTTTCCGTAAAATTAGCAATACTACGCTTTTGTATCTTGATTAGCCTGACTTCAAATATTCAGATCGGATTTTAATTTCTCAATCAAGTATTTTAATTCCAAAGCAACCAGACTAACCGTGTGGAGTAAAATCTTAATCTCTTAAAGAAGATACAAGTGTTGGTTTTAAAATAAAAATTACTTTACCCCAGCCTTATCCTTCACTGATGATCGATCAACATCCGCACTGTTCTCGACAAAAACAAGAAAATAAAGACGAAACGCGTCAGATTTACGGCAAACATTAAGCTGCCCTCCCAGCCCCGGTGAAACGTGGCTCGTCGATAAATCGACATCGATCATTGTTTCGTCTCGGCGATCAAGGGGGTTGACGTTAACGACGGAATTCAAGCCTGGATGGCGTTGGCTCGTAAAACGGAACCCCTCCTTTTCTCCAGGCCTGTGCACTGTGCACGGAAACTTCAGCCGGTCGGACGGCCGCGAAACTCGAAACCCTGGCGTTGAATCGAATTAATTGAAATGGCCGGAGCTATTATAAGAAGTTGCGGTGCTCGTTTCGTCGGGAATCGGATCGATATCCCCTGACAGCAGGATAGAAAGAGAGAAAGAGAGAGAAAGAGAGAAAGAAAGAGAACTTCTCTCTCGTTCACGAGAACCAGTTTGTCGTCTGGCTTTATTAAAACATGTAATTACAATCTTATTATAAACTTATCGTCGCTCGACGTCCCCTCGAGAAACGACACTCTAGGCTACCGGTGAAAATTACTTGTGCCGCTTTTCTCCAGATCACGTGAACCCGATCGATTATTCACGGCTCGTTTCCTTCGATTAAAAGACGAGATTGTGGCGCGCCAAGAGATTCTTTTTTTTACTTCTTGTCGTTTTATTCGTTTTTGTCAAACGAGCTAGTTCGTACTTAATTTTAACATCGGCGGATACTTTTCTCTGTTATGTCGGGCTCTATTTACATTAATCTCGAAGTCTCGCTCGATCAGATTTAACACGGTTTTAATGATGGCAAATTTAATAGCGACGATTGCTACCAGAGTGAAAAGGAAGTTGTAGGGAAGATGTAACAACCAGTGGTTTATTTGTGAATTATTTTGAAGAATAAAACCATTTAATGAAAAAGAAGCATTAACTTTATTATAGACGAACAAAAAATGCACCAAGTTTCCATTAGGTCTACTTGGGAATTAATGAGAGCTAACAAGCCAGATAAATCTTCTAAGTTCCATAAAAATATAATCTTGGCTGCGAACGCAGCCAATTAGCTCATATTATTTCCTATATAAATAATAATTGTAACATATAATGATACATTTAGTAATTTTATATCAAATAATATTGCCCACGTCTCACCGCGTGGAGGTTTCTGTGTGCGGAGACCCACCCTAACCACATCCTATCCACCCTCCTCTTACGAACAAAAGTTTATTTAAAACATCAATTTATAAACGAATTCTCTTTTTCCTGAATGTAAAAGTTGGAAATTAATCATAAAAATAGAAAATTAAATTAAATTTTAAACTAATGATGTAACACTATGTGGGTTTATAATATATCAAAAGTTTTACTTTCATATCTTACTTTCATTGCAAAGAAAGGCGTAGGATAATCGAGAGTTAAAAAGAACATCAAGGAAAAAGACAAAAATAAAATTAAATACATCTCACAAAGAGTTACATTTATTAAACTTAAATAGACGCGAACTACCTTTTCTACTACGTCAACTACATCCATGCAACTAATTACCAATAAGCAAAATTAAATACCCATACTTAGTACTAAGATTTTTTTTAAGCAATAATTATAAATCTAAACCTAATCCTAATTATAAATCTAAACTATCCTATCTATCGTCAATTTAATGATTTCGATAAATCCTATAAATATTTGACTGTAATAAGAGACGGGAAAGGGATATTGCATGGAACAAACGTATCTTTCAAAATATTGAATATTTTTCACGAACTTTGAAACATGTTTTTCGCCTTACTAATTCCATTACTGATCAACTAGAGATTTCGTACAGTCCCTACGCACTACAAGTCTAAAAGTTTTATTCAGACTCTATATACGTACGTATATAGAGACCTAATAATTTTTGTATGGTTTCTATCTATCTAACAATCTGAATATAATATAGAGAAGGAAAGGGATATAGGAGATCCTAGTCTTCTGTCGTTGATTCCATGATTGGTTTCTGAAACAAACTCAAATTATAAAAAGATTAGATAAAAACTTCATGGGACTCAATGAAATTCTCAATAGGCGAGACTCAAACACTTTTGTGTACTATCATTCTTCCTTCTTCCTTTAATTGCTTCCCATAATTCACAGTGCTCCACTCTAGAACCTTTAACGTTGGTAAAAGAAGACTAACAGCTACCGCGATATTTTATTCGCAACGCTAAAGCAAACACGATCATCATTTTACCGCAACTCTAATCCAAACCGAAATCAGCACTTTTTCACAACTCTAATTCAAACCGAATTTACCATTTCTTCGCAACTCTAATTCAAAGCGATATTAATCATTCGCAACACTAACAGAAAAACGCGATTGGGCCCATATGATGGTGTGCCGACATATACGTCGGCAAAAAAAAATACTACTACTACTACTACTGCATACTACACATATTAAAAGCGAGCATAGTGACAAAGTAGTAACAAGAATGACTTCCCATACTCTGGATAATCCAGAAGATGAGGAGCCATTAGTAGTTGCCCTCTTCTATGGCAGTTTGCCGGGCCTCTTCGGCTTATAGCCTTTTCTTTCTTTGGGCGCAATGCCCGCTGAAACTTAAATCTAAGCTCGAGTCTTTCTAATCGCAAACAAAAGAAAAACTTGTAAAGGTAAAATAAAAACATAAATCGCGGAAGCTGATTCAAGTGCACATGGACTGACCGACGATCACGGTAGTGATCGTTGTCCATTCGCATGTGCGTGCTCGAGCGATACATAAACGTGCGTACCGAGACCCACTCGCGACCACGACCGCGAAATTCAAAAAACCGATAGGTAAAACCTTAAACGAGTGGCATTCCCCGCTAGTTCTAGTTTTACTGACGATTTTTCAAATTAGATTTCCTGAAACAGGTTGGTCACGCGAAAACGCGCCTACCCGACCACAGACTGTGCCAACCTGCCCGGCCCTACCTACTTATAATTAACAGACACACCAGAAAGAATGCTACCTATCCTACCTAGCCCTATATTTAAAAATGGCAAAACAAGCACACCAACACACTCGCTCCACGATTCTCTCACATACCACCCGGGCGCAAGGGCCTACACTAGAGAGCGCGTCCCGGGACGCCTCCGACACCCGAGTTCAGCACGCTACTTGCATACTCTAATTTACGTACCATTTTCCTGAAATCGACTGACGAAAGCTAGTAACCATTGCGTAATGAAAGTACACGTAAATTTCAATTTTAATTATGAAAATTAATAACAAAAAGATTAAGTACATCTTTTATACAGACGTTTTTATTATAAATGCTTATAGATTAGACAAATTTGGTATTATTATCATAATTCGGTCGTAAGATCAATATCATTAATATTTGTAATTCGTTGTATCCAATAGCGGATCTGGCTATTGTTATAACTTCTGATTGGACGAATATTTGTGAATTGTTTTTTTATTATTTAAAGTTATAGCGAATAAAATAATAATTGAAACGACGCAATTCCACAGCCTAACCACACACACACATAATGTGGAAAATACGTCGTGCACGATACACTAACGCATCGTCAGTCGCTAAGAAATATTTATAAGCTTATGAACTATGGTCATCGTACTTAATGCCTTTTCTTCGCTCAAGTAACACCTGGGCACGTGAGTGAAGTCCTGGTAATAAATACGGAAAGGGTTAAACCTGAAAATCCTGAGCTAAAAACTGATTAGTGCATCTATTTTACGTCTACCGGACTATAATCGAATCAAAATAGTGTAATAATATTGACTTTATACTCTACTTTACTAATTTGATTATTGAAATTATCACAGTAAAAGAAAAAAAACTGACAAGTAAGAAATTCATTTAATAATATTGATTTAAATAACTTCAGACGATCTCTTCATCAAAGCACATTTTTGGAAACATGTAAACAGTGTTGTAAACTCGTTGCTTTGATTTCAAAATCTGCCTGTCGCGAAATTTCTTCTTGCACATGAAATTTCACACATTTTTATGCGCAGAGGTGAACTCTAGCGCCTTTGTGTTTTAAATTTTATTCATGTTTATAATATGAAAATCAAAGAGAATTCATACGCTAATATTTTCAATATTATTTATAATAATATTATTGGATAATATTATTATTTAACTTCTGCATATATCGTGGTGAGAAATAATTTTCAATCACAGATAGATAAACAAATTATTAATAATATGTGGTTCGTATTAATTATTCACATCATACTAATATCATTAATATAAAGTGTAACTCGTCAATGTAGTAATATAATAAAACGCGATGTGCAAGAAGACCTATCCTGAACTAGTAAATAAAACACAGAAAACAAAAATATTACTACTCACGGGTATAATAAATACCCGTGGTCACTATGCTGGCAAAAAGATTCTACGTAATACAACCAGTCATCCGTGCCGATTCGGATCTTTCATCCTACGACATGATTGAGTGACCGGAGGAACAAAAATGCATGCAACTTACAATTAGATGCGTAGGACGTTGTCAGCACCGCTGCAATAGTCTAGAAGACATCATCAAGGAAGAACCATCAAAGCCCATGGAAGAAGTGGAGGGTGTGAAAAATCTGTTATAAAACGTGGATTGTTGTAAGTTACTACTAAACATTATGATTATTTGAGAAATTTGAAGTAATGAAAGACTAATATCTCGATTAAACATAAAATTATAAAAGCTTTGTATTCAAAAATTGTAAATCCAATAGTTTCTAAATTTGCCCTGATCATATTCTAATTAAAGACTAGTAATTAAAGAAAAATATACAAAGATACTTACATACTTGGCTTTTGAAGCATCATTAGATCCTCTCAAAGAACTGGTAAGTGGTAGACAATGGGACAGATCTGTACATAACAAAATATGGAACGTTATAATTTATTGAACAGAAAAATTTCTTTTCTAATAATTCTTAATTACTATAAGAATTGCAACTCTAACTTAACAGTTCGAGATCTAGGAATTGGAAATCTAATAATTTCTGAACCATGTTACACGTCTTTCTTCTAATTCAATATTAAAATTTTAAAACTTTATTTCAATAGAAATTGGCAATTCAATCAAACTACAAAAAAATAGTACTTAAACTCTTAAACTCCTGGAAGAGCTTTATCTTCTTGAGCATTGATTCTAATGCCGAAAACGAATAGTACTTGGAAAGGAGTGTAAACAAAAAAAGAAAAATAAAGTACTACTAACGCGCTCGTTTAAATAAAACGTCGAACAAACACTGAATCTAATTTCGCGTATGACTATTGCAATTAAATTTAATAAGAGCTATTGTGCTCTAAAGAATATTAAGAAAAAACTACTGCGTTACAAACACTGACTCTATCAACCGCATTGCACATGGTCACGAACATTCTCTGAAAACAAATCTACATTAGTAGAGAGGCGAAGGGGAGTAGGGAAATAAGTAAGATATGTTTTGCTTTCATGCGTTTCTTCTTTTGTGGTTGTCTATCGAGCATTTATTTTGAAAATACTGCTGTTTTTATAAAGCTATCGAAGACAAGTTACGTTGTTATCATTCATTTCCCAAAGTATCATAATGAATATGTATAACGCAAATGAAATATGTATTTATAATATACGAATAAGTATAAAATATTACTTGAGAATATGCAATACTTTTAAACATTTAGAAATGTTATAAATAAACGTATATTAATATAATATAATCGATTTCAAAGATTATGCTCTTGAAATAAACGAAAAATCTACTTTAAATTTGAAAACTTGTCTAATAATTCGCTTTGTCCAACTATTTGAAAGTCTATTTAGTATTGGCATTGGCATTAATTTATCTCAAATAAATAAATCATTTATAATATTCGACATAGCAAAGTAATCTCTATAGTCTTTTCTAATTTCATATCGGTATTCTCGAAAAAACACAGAGTTGTTAATTGTTCTATTATATTATCAATGCATCAACAACGAATCATAAGATCAGGTATGAAATATGTATCATAAAATAAATAATTGTATACCAAAAATAACCAATGATTCAATGAAAGGGCAATATAAACTTATCCATCTCCATGAAAAACCATTAAATTAAATTTTGACCGTTATGGCGTCCATATTTGAATTCCTGTTTCTTGACGCCAATATGTCTTCTTAACTGACGCCAATAACCTGCAAAAGAGAGAACCAACAATTTGGAACAAATATTCAAAATTAGAAAGGATATTATATTAAAATCAAACGATAATCAAATCAAAATCTGTGTCAAAGTAAGAATACAAGCTATTGCTAACTCTAATGATCAAATACACGATCGAAGAAAAAAGAACAATCGAAATATGCAGAGAGACTATTCAACTTCGTTATTTTAATTAATTAATAAATAATGCGTATTAATTAAGCAAACCTAATAGTAGAGTGTAAAAACAGCAGAACGACGAGAATTCTACGCAATTAAAGGATTGTATACCTGTCGCGAGTTGATACGTCTTAACGACGCGATCTTCGACCTACGAATGCCACACCGCGCCGCTGTTTGTCTCACCGAGCGAATTATGTAGTGGTGGGGATGTTCAGCCCGGTTGCAAGTCAATCGCATTCGAGTCGCCGAATTTCTGGAAAAAACTATCAGTTATAGGAAATGTTTACAAGAGCGAGGGACACGAGTGGTGTTATATTACATACACATACGAATTTGAAACACGACTATATTACAGTAGAAATATTATTCGTTCTCTTTAACGTGACCACGTAAAATTCATATATATTATTCCTAATGAATATACAGAGAATGCGTAATCAAAAGTAATGTTTTTTTTCAGTATAAAATAAAGATATATTTTTGATGGAGAGTTTTAGTTTTATGTTGTACGAGTAACGCTATTTTAATTTAATTACTTATTATTATTCGTATATTATGCGTTATGAATGGATAATGGCATAGAGAATATTGTTTTAATTAAAATCGTAATTAAAAAAAGAAGATTGAAATGAATGTCTAGTCTAGAATAAGTTGTTTTAAAAGCTTATATCTAACAAAGTAGCACCATATTTAGTCGCACTAAAGCCATCTATATATATTTTATAATGAAATCATTATTAATTATCATTAATGAATATTAATAGAGAGGACCTAGTATTTCAAACATCCTTCTTAAACACCGAATAACTCTGGAAATAGATCAGATTGAGACACGCTGCATTTTTTGATTAAACAAGAATTATAGATAAACCTTTTTAAAATAGACAAAAAATGTTTTCAGGTCACGTTATTGAAATATATTGAAAGCGGGTGACCGCAACAGTAAATCGTCAAGCATCGTTGAATTCATTTTTCTCTACCCTAGAATGGCATCAGAGGAAAAAAATTGTATGATTTGTGACTCGAGGTTTTCCCACTGTGATGTTTCTAAAAAAAAGAATCCCAAGGAACCGGCGTAACTAAGTGCCAGGAAAGAAGTGACAGCTTTATGGGAACCATACCCTTGACCTGAGCTTCCAAGCTCACGATTCAAGCTTTAGCTTTTGCATTCGAAAATTCCTCGCAAAATTATTTCAACCATTACTTCTAAAGTCTATTGTCAAAAAGAATTTGAGAAAAAATTACACATTTGCTTTATAAATTCTTTTGAATCTTTAAATTGCCTGTTTTCCTATATCACCTATATATATAACACATTATCCAAAATCCATTCTCTTGACCTATGAATACATGTATGAATAAGAAAGAATTCGATCGCTATAGTTTATGAACCTATGTGTTTTTAAGGAAGTGTATAATTACTTCTGCAGCTAAAAAATTTAAGGTCTTTCTACGATATAGTAGACTGTTATAGTATTACAGATGGCAATTATTCTCTGCATCGTTTATTAACAACACGCACTTATTAACGCGCATATGTAAAAAAATTCGTTGATAAAAGTTGTCACGATCTTGTTCTTATCCATACGTGTAATTTGTTCAGGTAATTCTGATGAATAACCTGTTATTACGCAAGAGTAGATTGGTTTTTCTTCCAGTCTACATCTGCTACATAATAATCAGGCTGTTGCATTTTTGTCGTGATCTTTATAAAAAGATCAAAAAGTTACTTATATTATAAACATACGTTCCTCTTGACGTATGATATGAAAAATAATCTTTATCGAAGGAGTGCTTTTAAAATCTCTTTTTAAATTCTAACGAACAGCTTCCCATACTTTATATTTTATTACAACTTGTGCTCATTTAAAAATAATCTCGCTACATTCTTAAACAGTGGAATTTTTTCCACATGCGTTCTTCATCTATCCATAAATAATAAAGATTTACTATCCATTTAAGTGCTTCACCCTGCATATAATATGTATATACTTGTTCGCGAAGGTATTACGACATCCCACAAGAAATACGGTTTTCTTTCCATATCTACCAGCTATAGGCGATCATTCTCATTTTCCGTCTCGTTACTGCACCTCGTACATGCATCTTTTCATATACGTTTTAAACTGTTGTTCCCTCTGAGTTCTCGTCGGTCATAATTTAAATCCTTCGACTTGAGCTCGTTAGAGCGCAATATAACAGCGAAACTCAAATGATAGTTTACACCGATATTTATTAATAATGATACACGTATCATCGTCATTTTTATTACTATTTTTATTATTAGGCACATACAAGCACATACACACGAGCTATATAAATAATACTGGTATTTCGTACTTCTAGACATAGAAAATAATTTTGGAGACAATTTTTTAAAGTACAGATATTTTATGACTTGTTGTAGTTTTGCTCTTTCCTCTTGGATTATTGTTTATACGATATATATTTTATATAGATAAATAATACCCTATTTAACGTTCGAGTGCTACAGTAAATCGTTCCATTAACATACATTTATACCGAAGCTCGATTCTTTGCTCGTGCAAATTTGTTATATTAAATATTTGAAAGGCGTTAAGAGCCTTGTAATTCTTGAAGAATCTTAATAGATTTAATTGGGCTTGAGCTTGGATATCTGGGAAGGCTCGAAAGTCTTCAGATTCCCAACTCTTGTAGAAATCTTTCAGCATTTCTGCCATTTCAACCAGGCCTGGATATAAAATCGTTAATTAGAGTAATCTGCGACTTAAGCGGGGTCATAAAGAAAGAAGCAATTACGTTACTCAAGTCATTTACCATCGCTACGTCAATACCATTTTATTAGATCTTGTTTTGGATTAAATCGATCTATCTTTTACGTTTGAATGATGCAAGTGAAAACAACTTCGTAAAGTTTTTTGCGCGATCTCGCACCACGTTAATAAAACATATTTTTACTCCTTATAGCTTACAGACAGCCAGTGTATCGGCTGGAATTTAGATTGGACAACCTGAGTTCGTTATACTTTCCAAGACTAGTTGGATAATTTTATGGTTTCGAAGAACTACTCGCGCTCATAGATAAAAGTATAATATACGACGCTTGCGTACTTTATGAACACGAACACGGGGAAGTAGCTTGACATTTCTAGGGTTATTTCACAATCTAAAGTCTCCCGTGAAAATAAATAAAAATACTAATAAATTTCCTCAAAAGTGAAATTACTCCGAACGCACGAGTCATAGATAATGCAAAAGCGTGGAAACATTACCAAAAGACCAACACAATCATCCGAAAGTCTGTCTACCACTACTACCATCATTCACAGGATAGAGAACCCATATCATCCACAGTACACATACACTAATGGTAACGACCAAATGTCATCCTCCGCTGTCCACGTCTCTTTTCCACCCTATTCTCGTGAATCACCTGGTCCAAGCGGAGTTGCACAAAGAACAGGAAGACATCAGTACCCCATACACTCCACTTATCACTCGTGTGTCCTAATGGACCCTCGAGCAAGGGGTTGCCAGTCGATCGATCCCGCCATGAGGTTAACTCTAGTCTAACCACGTAAATGTTGCTTTAGTCACGTTATTCGCGTCTACTTACTCTCGAAAATCAAAGGAACAGCGTTAAACGAGAATAATTTGGGAATGAGTGTGCGGATTCATTGGAGGGGCGAATAGAGAGGAAAAGAAGCAGCGAGAATATTGCTAAGATTGGAGCGCCGTGTGTGGGCGTCGTAAACACGCGGCAATTTATGTTTCCATTTAACGTCTCTCGCCACCGTGTAAATTCTGCATGCGACAATGCGCGTCTCGTAAACGATCTTGATCTTTCGTGATTCGCCTGATTTATCAGGATAGTCTGTAATCGATCGGTAGCTCGTCTGCGGTAAATTGAGAAAGGAAACTTAGAAATCGAAGAAATTATAGAACTCGAGTTAAGGAGAAGCGAAATGGAGTTACACGAAAGAGATTGGATGTTAAAAAGCTCGAGGACAGAAGCGATATTATTGCCTGTATGAAGACCGAACGACAATCTTTCTTAGTGACTAAAAAAGGAGAACTTTAACCCTTTGATTGCGGTACTGAGCCACTCTTATGGTAAGAATTATTGATTCGTAACACAATTTAAAATTATTAAAAACAGCTTATGTATACTGTTCCGATACTCTTTTTTATTAAACGTTTAAAACTTTAATCGAACACGCAAAAATATCTGAAATGTCCAAAATGTCGGATTCGTTATAATATTTAGACAAAGTAGGTTTCACTTCCATTACTACTCATCAAGGAAATATCAAAGCTCGTCTTATAAAAATCACAGTATCAGAAATACATCGAACGTAATGAAATCATTCACGAACCAATCGCGTTAATATCTCTAACATCCTCATTTAAAATTCCATCGATTTCCATGAATAAGAAAGGGCACACGATATTTTTTAGTTAAAATTCCGACAAACGTGGCGCGATTTGACTAAGAACGGTGGAGAGAGCGAAAAACTAAAAGCCTGCCGGCACGGGTGAGATTTACGTGGGCCCTTAACTCGTCGTCCCTTTCGGTTATCTCGCGCCACGAGGACGGAAGGTGTGCTTCAGAGAGAAGAGCGGACGCGACGATAAGCAGCATCTTGTTTCGGCGATAACACGTAGACAACGCGCTCCCGGGGGGAAAAGCTGTGTACACACTTGTGGGAACACAATTCAGGGAAACGTCTTCCGTTCTGCGGGCCGGTGCGGCGTCACGACGCCTCATGCGACACGCATGTTTCCTCGTGCTGACAGTCAAACGATCCACGGATCTCGTCCTTGGAACCCCGTGGCTACGACGGCCCACACAAACTCGTGTGGCCTCCAGCCTCGCGAACCAGAACCGTGTAAAAACCACCACAAGCCACGAGCTAGCGAAACGATCCGCGAAAAGCATCGCGAGCAAAGTGCTCTGGTCGTTTAGCCGTCGACATCCTCGTACGAGAGATCGTTCTGGTTCTGGCTACGAGAAAAAGTCGGTTTCATAGAGGGGTAAAAAAGTCAGAGAGAAACGGGACAAATGGCAGAAGTATCGCGGTGGAACAGATGAATTTTTTGCCAAGCGATATTGAAATAAGGAGACTGAGTAATGGATGACCTTGGGGATTAAAAGATCCAGGCGTGGTCGAGATTTGCATTGGAATTAATAGTTTGAGATTTGAGAGAGATTGGAATGACAGATGGAAGAAGTTTTTAGACCTTCTTGAATCCTTTTTTTCAATACGTGCTGTTAGCAGTTAAGTATAAATTTGAGATTTCGAGGAAAAATTTGCCTTAGATTTAAAAATAGCAAGAAAGTTTGGCCATGCTTTTTGTCCTATAGTCTAGAATATTATGTACTTTTAACTCGGCTATTTAAACGATCTTTAGCTTGCCTATACTCTCGATATTTAATTTTTAAAATGGACTATCAGGTTATACGTGTTAGTGCATTTACAGGAAATTTACTCCACTCGCTAGAGGTTTTTTGTAATCGTTATTCCGAGTACATTCGACGATTCGATAGCCTCGAGTAACCACTATCGAGGAAAAAATCAGCTTCATAATGCCGCGATCGATCGACCGTGACGGAAACCGTCTTCGGTCGAGACTTCCGGCCGCGACATCGTGGCAGACAGGTCCTGGACATACAGGCCTCTATCGTCTTCTGTCGAATCTATATTTAACATGACAGTAAGATTTAACGACGATGTCCAGGCATGCAGTGTAATTTCCGTGATTCGATCTGTTGGAAGACGTTGTTACGTGGAAGTTTAGAACCACTTTCTCGGTTGTATCTATGCTAGGTCTTCTGCTAATTTATGTCATTAATTCGAAATCAATTCTGCAAATATCAATAACGATCATTCTAATTTCGATAGTATTTCATGAACGAGCTTTTTTAAGTAATAGCATTCCAAACTAACATCTTTTGTAAATTCTCGTATTCGATGAAACACGAGCCACTCGAAAGAACTTTCTTTACCGATGAGAAAAGAACTATATAATATTAATACCAACTATTAATATTTAATATTAAAACAACAGTACATATTAATTAACTTCATATTACATAACATCGAAGGGGATTAAAATTTGGAATTTCATAAAATATCTCGCATCAACTACAGCGTCAATGGTTCACAGACGGTGTCGTCGGGCTGACGATTCACGACGGATCAGCCTCGTCGAAAAACAGCGATATCGCGAGCTTACGACGTACCACGGACAGCCGCCCTAGTGAAAATATTATTTCAACAGCGTCCACGAGGCTTTACGAGGCCGCTATTATCCCGAAGCCGCCTCGTTTCGTCGCCCTGACGCGATACACGCGCGCTGCCACGAGCGTGGGGTGATCTTTAATTGAGCGTCGATATCCCCGTTACAGGGGCTGAATCTGGAGCGCGAAACGAGGAAAATATGTTACGCGGTTCAGCGTAGGGGGTTTGTTTGTTGAGCCGTGAGGCGTTCGAGTGTATGAAATTTACACCGATGCGATGGTTATCGATATTTGTTTTATAGCAAGCAAAATGTTGTTCGGCGCGTGAAAGGGCAAAGAAAGTGTTTTAAACGATACGATTAATAAATTGTACGAGTACTTGACAATTACAATGTGATAGGAAGTTAAGAAGACAGTCGATCTTCCGGGGTATTGATCAAATATAGAAGACGGTCAGTCGTTTCGAGAAATTTTCCAAAAGCAAAGTGGATACATTGAAATAATTACTTGAAAAATATTTCATGTACATAATTAAATAGCGATATTATGAATTAAAGGCCAGAAATTAGAAAGAGAACCAATTCCGTAATATTTTTATCGACTATATTTATATATCGTCCAGATATATAAATAATATTTTTCTAGATGTTTTCTATGAGACTTCGTTATTTTGTATTATTGTTACACAAAATTTTGAAACGTGAAAAACTGACAAGTATTATGCATTAACCGCTTTTAGTGCTATCAACTCAAAACACATATCTGTGTACCCCCTGATAGGTAGACATGTAAATATGTCCTACATTTTTGGGACATGCTACGTCTTTCTACCACCATACATGTTTTTGCTCTTACAAACGTAAAACGAACGAACGTTGTTCGATATTCCTCCGAAATATTCGTATTTACAACTTTCTTCAAAAATATTGACATTTATATAACACGCTTTATCTTAAATCTATCTATTACACATCATTTGATCAAGAATTGATGATAATTTGTAACAAATTCAGATTTTATCAGACGTAAAAATTACGAATGTTATGTTCTAGAATTAATTCAGTATTTAACCATCACGTACTCACGTTATTGTTACAAGAGATTACCATTTAAACTAATTCCTTAATAGGTATGTTATTCTACTCGAACAACGACAATTGACGTTCCAACCATTGCACTACTTAAATCACAAAATGTCCTTTATCTATCGCTCCAGAAACTATCAAACCAATCGTTTGTCCTGCCTAAAATCCTCGCTTGCTCGACATTATCCTCACACCCCGAGTGCTCGGAAACCCCTTCGCATTTACTGAACATTCTCTCTGCTCGACTCATTTCCCAGAAGTGTCGACGAATCGCGAGAAGAGTAACAGAGATGAGGTTAATCGAGTCGCGCTCGCTTGGCCCGTTAATCCGTGGCCACAAATAATTAATGATCAGCTGCGTGTCCGTCGTACACGCAGCTGTTGGCATGGCAAAAGAGGATTAACTGTACAAGGGAATCGAATTTGAATGGAGTCCAGGACCTTCGAAAAGCCCTTCCTCCGCGGTCGTGCGCATTAATACGCGCCTCTTCGAAGCGATGCGCTCACGAGTGCAGGGGCAGTCAACGACCATCGGCGAACCCTCCTCATGTACGCGAGTAAATTCGTCCAGGAATGATCTTAGGATGAATTGGAGCTAGCGTCGCGGCCGTTTATGGTCACCGGAACGACCCGTTTTATTGGCCGATAAACGGTTTCCGTTTTGACTTCCAGTTTAAAGGAACGTGCTTTGCATCACGGCCAACCACAAAGTAGGAATTTTCGATTTCTTTTATGTACTTTAACTGGTAGATTAAGCGAAAGACCCGACTTTTAAAAATACGAGAAATGAAAGGAAGCTTTTTGTGCAGTTTTTGATTTATTTGCTTTTCATTTCAGTGACTCGTTTCCTCCTTTTTTATTCCTTCCTTCCATCTTTCTGCCTTTTTCGATAAAACATAGCTGAGTATCGTAGGTCTGACGCTAGCTATAAAGCCATAAAAAATTATTGCTAGAGCTCCGTTCTACACAATACAAGGTTGTTCTACGCTAATTTTACCAGAAGCTTTTAAAAAGTTTCCACTATAATTGAAATAAATCGTATTATAGTGGGGAAAAGGAATGAAAATTAATTAATGTCACCAATATCGAACGGATTGAATAACGTCATGAATTCTGATAAAATATCCGAGGAGAGATATTAATTATTAAACATTTATAACCACTTGTTACACGATACACGTTATTTTTCGATCATAACGCCGTTCACCACGGAGCACGATTTTCTCGAAAACAAGATAAAGACGTGAATGCAACAGCTCGAACTCCGATTACACGTTATCGCAAGGCTCGTTAGATTTGCGCGTGTAGGCAATTTATGCGTATGAACGTTACCACACGACCATCCCTTATCGCGGTGTCAAGGGTCGTCCCAACGTTGGGTTTGCCTCTCACGTTCATTTCAAGGGAGATTAATCGTTACCGCGACCATAATCTACTGCTGTATAAATTACCAACTCTACGTATTAAGATACAAGTGTGTAAATTGAATTTTCTTCTCATCAAATACCGTACACGTGCCATCGTCTTTCACAAACGACCAGACGTTCGTTTAATCGACTCTTGACACGCTCTAAACTGAGCATCTATTTCCTGTTAAAGACTTTAATGTTTATCTGGAAATTATTTTCTCGGGTATTTCAAAATTTTCTCAAATCTAGTTCGTCTAAGGAGGGTTACGATTTTAAATCACAAAAATTAAATCAAAGACACGAATAAAGTTTCTATTATTTCAATCGTAATGATCTAACAACGTGGAATCATTATATCGGTGCAAGCTTGGAGAAAATGGGATTATCATGCTAATGTAGATTTGAAGAATATGGACGTCAATGAGCGCATATATTCGGGGGAAAACGGGAAAACGGGAAACGGGAAACGCGTGCATGCCTCGATACGATCTAATGTTAGACAGTTTGGAACGTAAAGTTCGAGGTCCCTTCCAAGCCGCATGGAAAACGTTCGTTCTCGACAAACAGAAAGAGCGTCGTCGAATACCATTTCTACCACCGTAAATTAGTTTTCTTAGGCGCAATTAGTCGTCGTCGATCACTGAGACAAGCGTTCGCTACCGATCAGAGAAACCTTTCGGCAAATCTGCTCGTAAATCGTTCTCAGGCCTCGTTCCTCCGGTAAATAATGGAGCACGAACGTCTATTTTCGTCGGTGGTAGTTTTCCTCGACGTTATGTCGATTTCGTTAGATCGTCAAAGCTACAAGCGCATGTCTCTCGTATGTTCCTTCGGAACTTTAAGAATAACTGTTTCATGCACGTGACTACACGGAACTTTCCAATTAAGAGTTATTGTCAGACGATGGATAAATTTCGGAAATTTACGACGAAGATCTTTTTCTGTGAAAATGTATGTTGTGATTTAGACGTGCTTTGACTTCGTATCTCGTACGTCAAGAAATTAATCTCAATGGTTCTGAGATATTTATTTGAAATGGAAAAAGATAACGAGACGAGAATTACGCGCTATATATAGAGTCAGGACATTTACGATCCATTCTAGAACATAGAAATTCTTTTTAGATTCTAAAAGCCTAAACATTTTTATTAGAAGATAAATTCGGATAACTCAAGCTAGTAAGTATACAAGTCTCGTGTTCATTTTCTCATCAAAGAATCATTGTTGGCGTGTGAATGCGATCGTTAATTCTAAATAGCTCTATAGGCATATAATCGAAAGATTCTGTTCGCTCTTATAATTCTTTCATAGCATCGAATATCGAAACTTTCGCGTAATGTATTACTACGATATCAGTCGGAAGAATGAGCTCGAAGATTAAAGGATCCCAAAGTATCAACGCGGAGTAATATCAATTACCTAAAAACAAGCACCAATTACTCGAATATTCCAAGCAAGTCAACACAGCTTGGCCCAAGATGCCGCACATAAATTGCGCGAAGGCCATCAACAGCCAGCAAACAGCTTAACTAAATTACCCTGATCTGCAACTGGACGCGACAAACGCGACGCTGGGCTAATTAGGCAAAGGATAGCGCGGCGGTTGAACGTTCGGACGACACGCGAATTACCGACAATATGGCGACGGTCGTGCGACAATCCTCGCCGTGGAAGGCGCATCGTGAGCTGCAATTAGGGAAATCAACGCAACGCGTGGTCAGTTAACTTAACGAGTGAATGACTAACGGAGATCCTTATCTTCCGTTGCAGGCAACGAGGGTGGTAAACGTCCGAGAACTTGGTTAATACGGTTTGTTTATGGAGGCGATACTCGACAGCACCACCATAAATTCGACGACGCCGGGGGTTGTGTTTGCACCCGGTGCTGACTGACGTTGGCAATGACTCATGGAATAAGGGTGGCTTTACTTAGGTTCCGGGTTAAACGGTGATTTTCACTGAGCCGATTCGTAACGACGTGTAAATAGTCGGCCGTACCCTGTCTCTCGAGGATGGACGAAGCGGACCGTCTGCGTTTACATTAATTTCCAGCAGCCCGACTGGGATTTGAGGGTGTTATAAACAACGTGGCGTCTCCGCCGGAACTTTTGTCTCCAGACATATCCGTAGGTTTCGAAGGATTCGCGGCTTATCCATGTGAATGGAAGTTCCTTTGAGAGTACAAGTTTCCGATTCAATCAATCCGCGCTTCGAAAGGTATTGTACGCGTATAATTTTTAACTATTTATGTATTGAACTTGTGATTTCGTTCCGTTGGAATAAAATTCCCCAGGCTATTTTATTATTGTTATCTACTTGAATGTTGAAACAGATGTAGCAGATTCGATATATGGATGATCGTTAGTAATTGTTCTACATAATCCTGAACACGTTAGGGTATAGTCACTCAAAAACCAATAACGATACTTGTAATAGCAACATGTTAAATCAACGCTTAAAGGCGTATAATAATAAACACGTAAACAAGTAACTTGTAGCAAGTAAAACTCACGATTCTCAGTGGCATCCTCGCCAATATCAATGAGAAACTCCATTTCCCTCATTTTCATTCAAATGCAAAGACTCTTATATCGTATAAGATAGAATAAGTACTTGAATATGTAGAAATGCAATCCTAGAGTCAAATGAAAAATTCAAGCAACTTGAATAAACATCGACGTCGCAAATATAAATAAGTACGTAAAACTATCATTTGCGTTTGAATTCTTTCTATGGCGTCATCCTCTGGTCGGGTTACTTTGTTCCACTGCCAGACAGAAGAATGTAGCCACTTGTTCGAACCTCTTAAACAGGAGGGGCCTTTTTTGTTTTATACAAACTGAAGTGCGCGTCTCCGGAACCCCTGTTTATATTCAAGCATGATTTAAAGGACGAAATATTTACTCAACAAGATTTTACGTCAAATAATTATGACTCGAGTATCCTTTGGATCGAAATATAAGTATCTTCTAAAGTTTTACTTTTAAAAAACGGTATGCTGAAAAAACAGAACTTGTTTGCTTTGAATTAGTATCCATCTTGATATGTCCAAAGATGAGAGAATTATTTTCGTTGTCTGTTCGCTACCAAGTGGACTCAATCCTATACTTCGAGTTCTCTGTTTTAGTATATTTATAAATTACGTGCCTATTATCTTACGATACGATACGAATTCTGTGGCAAATATGAATCGATCGATCGATCGATCAACTTACCTGCCTTTCGCGTCGTAAGTATAAATCCTTACTTATCAAGAAACTCGCTAAAAGAGGAGGAGAAACGATAACGATCGAGAGGATCGAGGAAGACTTTCAGGTTGTACAAGCAATGAACGCAAAGAACTTAAATAATAATAAAGTATATTAAATCGTATACAATTTTGATTTCGATATATGTATATGTATAACGATATGGTCATCGGTCGTCGGTTACTCGTTAACTATGTACTATGGCAACGTAAAAACTTGTATAAAGATGGCGGTCGAGCGTAAAATCGGATCAAACAGAGGATCCACAGTATTTTCAGGAAAAAGAACATAAAAGCTGAACGAGGAAAACGTACTAAAGAAAAATAGAGGGAGACATGATTATTTTGAAATTCCATATATACATATACTTCCCCTGTCACAGATATTTTTATACACATATAAAGAAAAGAAAAAACGAAGGAAAAAAGAAGAATGAGAAAATAAAGAAAGATCATACCTAATGAACCAACTCGATGGATGAAATTCCGGGACACATTCGTTACACACAGTATTTTCCATTTTATTGACAATCATCGTGACAAAAAGTGGCTTACAAATACTCGTTATAAACTCCTCCCTCTCGTTTTTTTCTAACGTCGCGTTCGTTCTTTTCGTCGCATCAATCGTTCTGCCATCGCGATAGCAGCGCACTCTTTCTTTTCCCCCTGTCTCGTTCACCCGCCTTTTTTCCTCTCCGCCATCGCCACTACCATCGCTCCATCTCGTCTCGTCATGCTCTTTCTCACTCTTTCCCCCCGTCACTGGACGTCCACGAACGCGACATTGTCCGTTTTCGCTCGTAACAGCTTGGCGTGATATGTGACACTAAAGGTTCTTTACTCTCACTACTTTACAACATTACACGTGTACGTTTTCGTTTGGCAGGGGTCCCCGTCCGGGATGCGATACGGGTCGTGTTATCTTTTTTGTTCTTTTACTTTTTAAGTTGCTTGAGGCAGTAATCGTTTTTCAGTCCGTTTATTTCTTTCCCTTTCGCCCGTCGTTTCTTATACCTTTCCCCGTTTCCTTCCCGCGTGCATTCCCACCTGCTCCGCTCGCAAGACATCTCGCGGGTCGATCGCGAAATTTTCACAGACCAGAAACACCAGCAGCGGCCAGTGACAATGGAAAAACTATACAACC
This sequence comes from Bombus affinis, assembly GCF_024516045.1. NCBI lineage: Eukaryota > Metazoa > Arthropoda > Insecta > Hymenoptera > Apidae > Bombus > Bombus affinis. Next base: position 17,489,752 of record NC_066345.1, read on the forward strand.
GAGGTTTTTCTCTTTCTCGGTCTTTTCTCGTTCTCTTTGCTTTCGGTGACGTTAAAGGAATTTCTAATCTCACGATTGCACGCGATTCGGCTTCCGAAATGTCTTGCGAAAGGAGCAACGATAAAAAATACACTTTCGAGATTCGTACTTTTCCTTCTAGTCCTCCCCTTTTCTCCTCCAGCGATTAGAAAAATTGTGAGATGTCGACATCGCGTCGCAGAAGCACGCGCGTCCTCGTGTCAAGGTCCCGCACTTACTTTTACGATCATATATGTATATGTATGTGTATATATATATATATATATTTATATATATATATGTATACATACATACATATATATATATTTATAATGTATCTATAATATATATATTTACGTACTTAACCATTTATTCGTTTATCCGATTTCGCACTCTGTCAACAGCTACTTGTCTATTGCGGACACAGAAAACACGTAAACGTGTATATGAATTGTCATTTTTTTTTTTCATTTTACCTACGATTTAGTCTCGGGATATACAGAAGTTGTTCTTGTCCTCTTTTCTACGTGCGAGTATGTACGATAGTGTAGTGTATGAGTGTGTAGTATCAGTGGTATGGGTATATGTGCGTATGTGCACAACTCCCTAAATCTCTAACTATCAGAGACAGAAAGCCATGCGAGGTATAAAAAACAAGTGTCATTCGGAATCGTGTTATCTCTGCCATCTTTTCCCTTGCAATCTACGTTCAAGACGCGTGTGTATGTATATATATCATATACATACTTATATATATATATAAAACGGTAAAGGTTAAGGGGGGCTTCGTTCGGCGGAAAAAAAAAGACACGTTTGACACCCGAAATTATGTTTTAACGTATGTGTACATACCGTCGTAAGCACACGTTTTTATCTTCTTCCTCGACGCATTCACGATGCGATTGACGCGTTCCTTCGCCCGCGGCAAGACTAGCGGCTCTTTCGAAGCTTCTTTTTATGATATACCCACTGTTATTTGATATCAATTACTCATTGCACCAATAATTTGACACGAGTTCTTTTTCTTTCCTTTCTTACGCCGTGTCAACGATCGATTCACCTTCGAAAGATTGGAAATGGATTTCATAGCTCCACGGACTACACGGTTACACAAATGCGTAAAAAGGAACGCGTAATCATCGCGACTGCGCATGCTCGCGCCTGTACATTCGTATATCTCGTGTCGACCGATAAATCGTTTTTTGATGATCGTTTCCTTTCCATTTCTCTTTTATATATTTACAGCGTTTTATCTAACACCTAAGAATAATATTTACAGTTACCTTCGTTCTTCGCATTCTTCTCCTCTCTTTATACGTCTCCGCTATACACTTGCTCGTCGTACTTCATACGATCGACGACGGTGAGCCTGTATTCGTGGCTACGAGTACTTTCATTGGTCGAGGATGATCGAATCGATCCTTCCCTGTCTTATACGTTCGCTCCGATTGTTTCGACTAGCGACTAAAATCGTCTGAAATTATAAAAACACGCGCTTTGGAATGCCGGACCACCGCCGTAACCCTTAAGTAACGACATCTATAGAAAGTTTGTGTTGTACACCTATACTTCTGTTATAGCTAGGTTAGATAAATAGACGAGACGATACACGTTAGACGGACATGCGGACTGTACGAGTTCCGCTACGGTATATAAGTAAGAAAGATTACAGATAGATACGAATAAGAGACAATTCTCTGTCATACTATCCCATTCGCGCCATATCTCACTCATACGTTACTCTACATCCGATCCACGCACTGTCATCACAATCTCACTACACCGACCGGTCTCGAGCGCCATTTTTAAAGTGTCGCCCTCTGGAACGATCGCTTCAAGGATCCGTACCATCGTTGCCGCGCTTCGATTCGAATAGCGTTCGCGATACCTGTTTCTTCGCTAATTATCAGAATTTCTCCGCTAAATTCTCCAAAATGGTTACAGAGTTAATCGTTAACCTACACATGTAACACGGGATTAAAAGTGACGTAGAAAGAAGTAGAAAGGAGTAGAAAAAATGAAGGCGACTCGAGACCCGCGGGAAAGACACGTACGGGCTAATACGTATATTCGGTAATCGAGAAGCACCGTCGCGAGTCGTCGACGCTGTTCGACGCGCGTCGCAAAATGCCACACGCCGGCGGTACCGAGAAACGCACGCACCTTCGACCCTCCTCTTTTTTCCCTTTCTTTCGAGCCTCGTCTCAGCGTTGAAACGACGACGACCAACTTGCTATCGGAAATCGATTCATACTTCGGTGGCCTGAGTATACGAGGGTGCGAGTCCGTGTGCCGGCGTGAGGGGGCCCGTGGTTGACGCCAATGACCTCCTCGAATATATAGTAGCCGCCGAGTGTGGCGTATGTGGCGCCGTGTGTGGCGCCGTGTGCGGCGTATGCCTGCGCGAGGCCGAGGCGAAGGGCTAAATGGGCCCGTAGTTACTAAGGGCGGAAGGCCTCTCCTGTTGCACCGATTGCTGCTGTTGTTGCTGCTGGTCGCAGCCCGCGGTGTTCATGTCGCCCCCCGCCGACTGGTGACGTCATACGTGCGACAGAGGAGGTTGTTTGAGGACGTGATGATGGAGATGGTGTTGGGACGCGCTTGCCACGCTGCCAGGTGGAAGTAGAGCGCTTCCAGGGCCAGGTGCCGGTGGATACGGCACTCCGACACGTCCTACGACGCCCTTGATGCTGGTGCTGCCGATTCCTCCGCTGACGCCAGTCACGCCTGCTACCATACCGGCGCCACCGCCTCCGTGACCGCCTCCGCCGCTTCCGCCGCTGAACAAGCGCCTCCACAGACGTTTCCACGAGTCGACGGTTTTGCCGCTCCAGATCCACACGCCTGACGTGATGCCTACCGCGAGCGCCATAAAGTACTTGAGCATCAGGACGGAGTAGAGAGGTCTTGCCCTTGGCCGACACGGGCAAGCCAACGAATCGAGCCACTCGTTTCTTAACGACGTTTCGTACATGTGACAGGCCAACACTACTCCGGCTGGTAGCGTGTATAGAACGCTGAACACGCCGATTCGTATCATCAATTTCTCCAGTTTGTCCGCTTTCGCTCCTGGTTGTCGCTTTATCACCGATCGAATTCTGAACAGGCTTACGAAACCCGCCAGAAGGAAGCTGGTCCCCAGTAGAAGATACACGAATAACGGTACCAGAATGAAGGATCTTATTCCATCCGGAGCTACCGTGCAGACTCCTGCTACTGGATCCCCCGCTACTCCCCCCGCTAGATACGCCGAGAAAGTTTGAACCGCGGGTGCCAGCCAAGCTGCTAGATGGAAGTACTGGGAGTACGAGGCTATAGCTTCGTTGCCCCATTTCAGTCCTGCCGCGAGGAACCACGTGAACGCGAGGATCACCCACCAGACCGAGGACGCCATGCCGAAGAAGTAGATCATCAGGAAGACGGCTACGCAAGCTTCCGGACCCTGTGCCCTCGACTTCAACGCTGGCCCGTCGCAGGCTATCTCCTCGTGGCCGAACACGCTTCTCGATAGATAGCCTATCGATACGGCGAAGTAGCAAGCTGACAGGAACACTATCGGTCTCTCAGGATACTTGAAGCGCTGGGTGTCGATCAGAAACGTGGTGACGGTCACGAGCGTGCTTGCGGCGCACAGGCCGCTCCACAGAGCCAGCCACACGGCCGCGAACCCTCGCTCTTCGGGGGTGAGAAACGCCCCGTGGCACGGGAGAGCGCAGTTCGGTACTCCGGCAATGTCCTGAATGATGCTCCTGCCGATGCTTATCGGTGGCGCCGGTATGACCCCACTTACGGCCATGCCTGCCAGTCCAGCCCCGTTGCCGATGTTGCCGGTGCTGCTGCCGCTTATCGGTCCCGGAATGACCGTGCCCCCCGCCCCCAGGGGTACGAGGGGTGCCCTGCACCGGCACACGCAGTCCCTCGCCCTTTCCCCCGGGGGATGCTGGCAGTTTTTTTGATTTTTGCCTGGCTTGCACCGCGGTGGCTGGGTCGTCTTCGACGGCCTGGTTGGGCGTGGTGGCGCTGCTGCTGGTAAAGGGGCGCTACTCGCGGCTCCTCCGTTTCCGGATCCATACCCGGTGCTGCTAGTACGATTGTCTTGTTCCATACACAAGTTCTCCGGGTCACCATGGGCTGGCAATCTTTCGCAGGCCATTCTTTCTGGCCAGGAAAATCCATACTGTTGCATCAACGGTGCGCAACCAGCCCGTGCTCTTTCACAAACGCTTCTACAAGCTGGAAGAGGTTTAGTGTACTCGGGCAAGCATATCGGGGTATACATCGAACAGAGGAAGAATTTCAAATCTGGCGAACATTTGATTTCGACCAATGGCCAGAATTGGTGCACCTCCAAGCCAGCCTCCTCTTGGTTGTCGTGATTCAATTCGTTCGGCATGGCCGTTAGATTGTAACCGATTCCACGACACATTGGGATCGTGATCTCTTCGCATCGACCGTTTCCGTTAACAGCTCCACCGCCTAAAGACGAGTGTCCAACGCCGCTACTTCCACCTCCAACCACGCTGTTACCAGAGCCAACCATGCTACCGGAAGCCGAGCCACTGCCAGGCACTACGCCCACCATCGACGACGACGAGGCAGAAGAAGAGGAGGACGAAGAACCGCTCGATACCGAGCCCACGTTGCTCACTGGACTGATTGCTGATTCTAATCGCACGTTTGGTAATACTGCCAGCAGCAGCAATGGTAATAGGGACGCCATCGTTCGGCTTGGAAGCAGCTTCGTCCGTCGAACGAGTCCCATTTTCCAACGTCGCTTGCTTTACTCCTGCGTGGATCGCATCACTCCGGCCTGAAACACAAAATATTATAATGTTTTTTAAATGTTTATGAATATCGTGTAGTTCAAGTCGTATCAACCTATTTGCAATTCGTTTACGTGAATTTTATTTTTTGACTGCTTGGTCATTAACGAGTAAAGCACGGGTTCGTTCGGTTGACATACGCCATGAATGAAACACGAGACCATTCCGGAATAATTCGTGCAATTTTTCATGTTGCCTCGGGTTTTAGCACGTTTCTCGTTAATGCGTGTGTCACTGGTGCTGGTCAAACACAAAGTGTTTCAGCCGGCGCACACAATGTATGCGTATCAATTAGGTTAATGGATGGACGTTAACGCTCTGGTATCTTTCAATTTCGCTGCAATCGTGTTTCGTGGAATACTGCTTTTGTTGCCCAATTCATGGTCGGAACTGGAGCGTACTGATAAACTACCCGGTGTACTATAAAATAATATAAATTTATTTAGCCAGTGGATTTTAACAGAGAATAAAAGACACGCGAATAACACAGAGATTTATTCAAATTAGAACGATCAGACTAGCATAATGGCGATCAATTTTCCGGCATGCGCGAAAGACTTGGGAAGAAACAAAGACAAGATTTAAATAATCGTTATTATTATATTATGACTATTATTAATTATCCTATCTGATGATTATATACCGTATCCAATAAACGTATACTGAAATAAATAAATTTTAATTGATCTTTAATTAAATAAAATCAAAACGCCATAAACCACTATCTTCGCCGCTCATCATCCGTCTCGCCCCATAATCAGCCATTCCCTAAATGTATTCCATCCTCCATACGTTTTCGTTCGAACAGGATGCAACAAAAACGTGTTCAATCTCAGAGGGCCTTACGGTGGTCCTAATTAAACCCGGGAACGAAATGGTTCTCGCCAATGGAAAAAAAAGACATCGGCCAGAGTTGTAGCTAGCATAAGATTATATAACGCGAACGGTTGGAGGCGATCAACCGGCCGGTGCTCGTATTTGCATAACCACCCGCCGAATCTCGATTCGTTCGTTAAGAGGCCGCCGAAAGACGCGACCGTCTGCGACCCTAACGAACACGAAGGGCGCGGGGTTCAGGTGGCTGCCGCATAAATCAACGTCCGACGAGGCTAGATCCTTCGCTAGAGATTCCAAGGCAAAGGGTATACACACTCACACAAGCTTCTATACGCTATGTGAGAAAGGAACGGAACTCTCGATTGGCACGCCATGCGCGTCTCTCTGGATATCTCTCGCCGAGAAAACAGAAAAAGAAACACGATGAAGAAGGTGGAATTGGAAGGTGGAATAGGGCAAAGGAACGCGTGGAAGCGGAGCAGGCACGACGTGACGAGCGAATACGACGAGAGCAGAAAGGTTAACGTGCAATGGAGGGAGCATCAGCCACGGGACGACGACAGTCGGTGGATCTTATAATAGTCGAGCCGCGGAAAACACGTGACCGGAGCGAAATGTTATTGTAGGAGGCGGTGTTAGTTTTACCGTTTGTTAACTGCTAGCACCCCGAGACGCACGCGTTCCCCGAGCTATTTATACGATCTAAAACCCGCCACTGTGTTGCATCTTCGCGAGAACGACTAACTTCTGCCTCTCTCTCCTCGTCTCCTACGAGGCTACGTGTGTGGCTCGTGCCGGAACGGAGATTGACGCGTGCAAGGAAAGGATCAGGGAAACGATCCTGAGCGACGTAGACTCGCTGCATCGGCAGATGGAAGGATTGAGAGAGAACGGAGTTAAGCTGACTTCACACAGAAATATACAGTACCGCTTATAAGAATCGATTCAACGATGCAAGTAGAAATTAAGATTGAGAATCTAATATTAATATAGTCGTACTTTTCTAATGAAATTGAAAAAACTAAATAAAAAATCGAATCGACCGGTTTAACTTCCAGAGGCTCGTGTTCCTATCGTCCCAACGTTCTTCTGTCGTTGGACGCGCATTCGTACGAGTACGTTTGTGTGAAATTAGCCTAAGAAAGCGTTACGGTGAGTCAAATCGTGTGGCTGTCTAGTCGAGACGGATGTGTATTTTCCTCTCCTGCCTGGCTTCCGGTTCAGAGCCAGGTCTAAGCCATCCAGAGAGCCTGTATTCGACGTTTTGCGGTATTAAGCCGTTCATTCGTCATGAACAATGGTATTCAAACGAAATGCTGCGTCGAGAGACCGAGACGAACCGGGAGGATCGAGGATCCTTAAAAAGCTCCAGTCTGTAAAAGTTGCAAATATGCAAGTAGCCAAGCTCGTCGATCGTCGTCGTCTCGGAGTAGAATACTCGCGAAACTCGTGCATCCGGCGTTGGTTTTAACAAAGAAGAAACGTATAAAAAGCGTCTCTATCCCGCAGAAGCTCTGTACTCAAACACGAGAAAGGTCAACTGGCTGGCACGTGAATTCGATATTCATGGCATTCAGCATGCAGGTTCGTAACGTCTGAATGGCCGACTTCGATCGGTCTCTTGCGATGTCTTCGCGTTCGACAGCACCTTTTTTCGTTTCAGCCACCCTATGTCGTGCCTCTCTGATATTTGAAAGCACGTGACTCATGCGAGTGGAACCCACGCCCGCTAAAGACACCCCTTGAATTTAAGGGGGAGCATGTGAACGTGCACCTTCGGATTAATCGACACGCGGTGGATAACGGAGCTACAATTTTTCTTCCGCGTCGACCCTTTTTTACTACGTAAGTTTAGAAGAACGATGATGATTCGCTCGATATGACTTTAACTCTTGAGACCATTTGTACCACCCGAGTATTCTCAGTGAAAATTCATCGACTAACCTTGTCATCCAAATATTCAAATTTCCTTAGAATATCTCTTTTCCCAATTCTCAAGCTTGAAATATCTAGAATATTAAGAGAAAACGACAGGAATAATAAATTACCGCGACACCTGCAACCTTCTTCCAGTCTGAATCGACATCGAATCGAAAGGGTCATCGAGCATTTCCAAAGAGTGACGAGCGGATCGATTAATCGCTCTCGTATCATTCAGCCCTCCCACTCGTCGCGTCTCACAAAATTAAAATCAACGAACCTGCCTCCAATACATCTTTCACAGTCTAACGTAAAACAGCGGACAGGAAAAGAACGTGCACGCCTTTTCGATTATTAATCCACGTGGCTTCGTCGTCGTAATTCATCCAGCCAAACGAATCCCACTGGTTCGCTCGCGCGAGCACCTTATAGCGGAACACGGTCACGCGCGATTCGACCGATCGATCGTTAATCGTCGAAGAACAACGTGCGGCGCTTATTGACGCGTCAGAGAGGCCTGGCCCACGACCGGGAAATTATCGCGTTCGAAAACGCGATACTCCGTGCTTCATCGCCGCGGGAACAAGCTATCGCTTATTATTCCGAGCTCACCTTCGCGCTCCTTCCCTCTACGTGACCATCGTACACCGCCATTCACCATCTTGTCTTATGGAATACGGCGTGTTCGTGATGAAGATGATGCTTTCCCTCGCCCATTCGCGCTATAATTTCCCATTAAGGTACATTTTCGCGGGGTACTTTGGACGTTCCAGAAAGGGAGAGGATGGTGGATCGTGTCGGGTAATGAATCAGTTTTAAAGGCCTCGCCCTTGTCAGGAATACGGCTCGGCCCCGCTGCCGGCGTTGTTTGGCTTATGATTTACTCCTCTCGCATGCAAATCCTCCGTCACGTCCTTCCGTTTCTTTCTGGAGATGTGGGCGAAACGAGAATACTCGCCAGGAAATTTTTCTTCCGACGTCTTGTGATTGCGAAGGGGCGTTCTTTATTTAAGGGGTTGTGGTCCGTTTGGCGAATGCTCGTTTTATTCTAATTTTTTGCGGACTTGCTTTATCAAGAGATAAGCTTCTTCGATTCAGACGCTTATGGCCGTAGTAGTAATTATTAAGTAAAGGAATTATTGGTTTCAAGTAAATCATGGTCTAAATACGATTTATTCGAGCAATTCTGTTCACACGATCGATGAATTTCAGTTTTTACGTATTTCAGTAAACAGGCTAACGAACAGCGTTTGGAACAAATATTATCACTCGAAGCAAAGACATTTCTGATAATGCAAGTCCAGCAGAAGTGATATTTTAATAGCAACAAATGTTTAGTATATATATATATACACATGTATTATTCATGCGTCGTTACGATTTATTTACTGGCTTCTTATTTAAATATATATTCATGCTCAACCACATATCGAAGCATCGAGATATTAAGTATATTTGATCGACAGTTGCATTTCAATGTAAATGGTTCAAGTGCCTTCATTACGTTATGAATACAAAAAAGATAAAAGTGTCGGTATAAATTCCAAGCCACGAGCGATTTTTTAAAGCTGTTGATAGATCACGTACGAAAACAAACGTCGGCAGAACGTTACGTAAAAAGAAGAGGGCCCGACCAATTGGATTTCTGAGCAGGGATTCGAACTCGAATTTTTCTTTCACCCGTGCCTGACTGCTTTAACCAATTAAGCTGTCCAGCCTGTCAACAGATCCTTTCCCCGTGAGTCACACGCTCATAACGGCCTGATAAATGCGGGCGTCCTTGCTCACGTACGAAATTAAGATTTAAAAAGCAATAAAAAACACATCAAATTTAAGATAAACCTTTCTATTACCAATTAGAAATACTCGTCTACGACAATGGTATTGAAAATTCGCTTTATGATTATGAGAAACGTTATACTCCGTTAAGTTTTGCCACTGTTATACGCATACTCGCTGTTATTCCCAGCGAAACAATGAGAACCACAGCAATAATTTTGTATGGTAATTACGGTAAACGTTCGGATACCAGCTATTATTCCAGGAATAATGAGTTGATTGATGAATAGTTTTAGATTCGCGTGCAACAGTGGGGATCGGGTAATTATCATTATCATCGGTACTTCATCAATGTCTAATTTCTACTGGATTTCCATCTATATTAGGACTGAAATACAGAAATTGAATATTATCGGAATTTCCGAATGACATTATCTTCCTCTATCGGAGACAGCCTATTATACCTATGTTGCGCTGATTAAAGAGATATCGTGTCTTTCGTAATTCGATTCATCGCGATAAAAAAATCAGAGATTGCAACTTCGAACGAATGAAAAGTATGCCATTATAGTCGCCGTGAGAGAACTTTACAAACATCGATAAATACGTGTCTGCTTTTAACCCTCGTTCGTTTTCTACGTGACAATCTGACAGGTTGCAATAAATATAAAAAGACAGGCTACATCTCACATTATTCCGGAATAATGTGAATAATGCTATTCAGAATGCATAACAGACGTTCATTCTTCTACTGCTTACTTACTTACTCTCTTTCTTCCATAATTTTTCAATTTCCTTCTTTTCTGATTTCTTACATTTCATCGAATAGCTATAAAGAGCAAAAGATATTTTTCTTACTGCATAAAATGCAATTCAAGTCGCAAGGAAAATTATCTCATCAGTGCGTTAATTTACCATTGAGGAACAATCACCGAGCGAATTAACGAGACACGGTTGAGATTCGAAAAACCTGGAGAACATTTAGAAACGACGAATAAAACTATATACGCTTTTTTAAACCTAGATAATTCGCTACATCGAAGACGCGAAAGCAGATATCCGAACTGAACGTCAACCACGCCGTAACGACCGCGTTCGTCGCACAACGAACACTTTCAGTTGAAAGCATGACGCGGCAAAAAGGGGGTCCTTCCCTCCATCTTGTCAAAATACCGTCACTCGGGATAACAAACCGTAATTGAAACTAAATTCCATTGCACACAAGGTACAGGCGACGTGCGTCGAACGCCATCAAGAGATCCTTCGTGGAGCGCGCGTGTTCGCTCGAGCGAATCAAGGAGGCATCAAAGCTAAATGAGAAATCATCCCGGGACACGGAGCTGGTCGATTCGTCTCGGGGGCATCGCGTTTTCTCTCGATGGTCGTCTCGCGGAGGGGTTTCTCCGATCGGCGCGCGAGAAGCGGCCAATTTGTCGACGCCAGGTGATCATAACTCACGGCGAACGAGCCTGCAGTCGACGAGGACGCGGCAGGAAATCGCGTGAAAAGGCTCCAGGCTCGAGTTCACTCGCCTCCGTGGTCTTTGGTCTCTACAGCGCGTGGTCGTTGAGAAACTTTTCATTTTGTTGTACGCTAACTTAGAAAATAAAACAAAGGTCTTTGGAAACAAGAATAAGTCTTTTATTCGAGAGAAGAATCGAGAATAGGACGATAAGAGCGAAGGTACGCCGAACCATCCACAGGCTTTAGAAAAGAATTCTAAACGATGGAAAATCTTTGTCGGTATGAATGGGATTCTATTTGGGAGAAGAATTCCGAGCAAGAGTCCAAGCGAATTTGAAGTTACGCTGAACTAATTTAATTTAGTTTAGTTCAATTCCTAATTTCTAGAACAAAATTCCGATAGAAGATAAATTGACTCAAAAATCATAGCAGGCTTAATCGTTCGTGGTCGCGTTTTCTTTTTTGATGGCGAAATACGCGAAATATATTATATCTGCGTTCTTTGCAACAATTATCGCACAAGCATAAATTAAACGTATAAGCTAGTCTTCCATTTAGAGACAAACCTATTCCGTAGTTCAGTTGAACAAAACGTAGGGTTGTGTCAACCTCGCGATAAGGAACGTGGAAGTCGCGTATACCGAGCTTTTCAATTTCCTCGATTCGCTACTTACAAGGGCGATAGAGTCCGCTTTCTACGGGCCGCTAAATACAGCAGGCGGAATAATAACGCGTCGAAACTCCATTACGATTTCAAAGGGGGCTCGAGGCAGACAGCGGCGCGCGCGAAAGGATTAACAAGTTTGTTTCACCGCGCAGACATTTAGCGCGCCGATATATAGCCTTCTCTCTCGGTGCAGCAGCTCCCATGCACGGGCTTCAATTATTAACATTCCGCGTCGAACCCGTTCCAAGCGCGCGTATTCAGCCTGTCCCGCGGCGCAGCTCGCGTTTACTCGTTCGCTGGCTCGCGTCTAGCCCCGCGATAAGATGAACGAACAGAAGAGAGACGCTACCACAGACCGCGAGAACGAGACTGCGAGCGATTTCGTTGTTCGTGTGTCCCAGTTGCTGCCCTCCCCGAACCGTTCTCTCCGGCTTGAATTCATGATTAATGCGTGTGACGCGCGATTTGATATAAAACCTGACACCGCGCGCCGTCAGTTTTGCCAACTAACGAGCGCGTCGCGCGAGCACCTTATCCATACCTCGCCATAAATCAAAGCGATCGCGCGGAGATTTATGCATCTTTCGGGGCCATAGGATTTCTTCTTTCGGCCTGTGTGGGTCCCCCGAGTCTTGTGGTTCTCGTTTCACGAACAAAGAAACGCGTTTCTGGGATCGCGTATCTTTGATGTATGGCTGTTACCTTTGACCGGAGGCTCGTGACGAAATTGTCGGAGGAGTGTTCATCGAGCCGAGATTTCTCCTGTTCTTTACGATGATTACTGGGTTTTTCGTTTAATTGAAATTCTACGTGTCGGTAGGTTTTTTTTTGTAAGATTTATAAGAAGCTTGCGTTACAGGGTTAGATGATGCCTGGAGATTTCTCGAGATTTTGCAATCTCCGAGAATGCCCAGCTTAAATTCGATTCTAATCTCTTTACTGGCTTTATCGCTATAGGCTTTCGAGAAATCTGACAAAATTCTCTGACACTTTCCACGACGTCTGTTTAACAGAAGATAAGAATGGTTTCGAAGGAAACGCAAGAATCAAATTTTACTCGATCAACCTAAATTATGACAAATTTATCGAATGATTCGTATTTCTCGTTGTTATCGCGTTAGAGCAATCTGCCTAGATTATTCTTTGCTTTAATTTCCTGCGTCAATAGTTTAATGGTAATCATTTTACAACGTCCAATAACGTATACTCGTGATACAAATTATAAATCCTACATTTGATATCGTAAATTCAGTAGTAGATATCCCGCACTCGTAGAACAGAAAATTACTCGATAAAAATTACTATCCGTTCCGTGTTGCAAAATTCTTGTTTACCACGTTCGAAAGATCGACAAGCAGCCATGTCGAACAATGCGTGAAATTAACGTTAAACTAGTACACGTTCTTGAAAAACGTACGCTATGTGTCAACGAGACAAAGCCTTAAAGTTAAAATTTCGCAAGGCAAAAGCTCTATACGCAAAGCTAGAACTTTTCAAACTAGTAGAGACAATGGAGGCAGAAAAATCCTTCGCAAAACTTTTTCGTGCCGCGGAGCACAATTTCTATTCTAACGACGTTAATTCACTCGGTTAATAAGTAGCCAAGCTATCCGAACGGCAGCACGGTGGAACGCCGACGAAATTCTTTCTATTTCGAACAATATTCGGCAAAACGAGCAAAACTCTAGACACCTGTTGCGACTCTAACCGGAAAATGAGCCACTTTTCCCCGGTAAAAATTCACCCTCGCGACGAACAGTCGCCACTCCGCCGTCCGAGCTGCTCCAGAAAACAAAAATCCTCTGCCATTCGTTTAGAGCAGCATCTAACGAACCATTCGCGAATCCGCCGACTTCGTCCTATTTTGATATCAGTGGAATTCCATTTATGCGAACTGTAAAAACAAGACTCGGTGATCGATCGATTCGAGATATGTCGTCCAACAAGGCTTGTGGAAATTTCATCGCAATGTACGAAAAGTAAATGGAAAAATTAATTTTTAGACAAATAACAGCATAGAACGCGATCGGGAGTATCTAAAATTTCAAAAGTATAACTAATATTTCTATCGTTTAAACGAGAAGCATAAACGAATCGTCGCAATACAATAGAATTCATTTCGACGAACAAATAGTTTCTGTGTTTCTACGTAATTCGCTAATTTTCTCCATTGAAATTCAAACAGGTAATAGGAGTACGCGTGCAGATATGTAAATGGGGACTCGATTAACCGAAGTTCGCTCGATCAAACACCAACCGAAACGTTCCAACAAATGAACTTCGACTACATCCCGTTTGCTCGGAACTTCGCGTGGCTCGAGTTCGATTTATGGAGCAAAAAGGGTACGTCGTCGCGAGAATCGTATAATTCATCGCGAATAAACAACGAGAGGCGAAATACAGGGTCTCCCATAAACGGTGAAATTAATTCCTTCCGAGAAGCTCGATCGGGGGCAACGGTGTTAATTATAGACGAAACACGCGCTCAACGTTCGATCCGTTCTCTCTGGACGGCGAGATCTTCGTTCCGATTGGTCAAGAGGAAACCTCGAGGCGGAATTTCAAATCGGCGTCCCGTCGCGCGACGCGTCGTTGCATGATGGATCGACAAGCGGAGAATAAAAATCGCCAAAGGAAACCGCCACGAGTTATAACAGCAACGAAAGTGACGAGGAACGTCTTGAGAAAGAGGGAAGAGGAGAGAAATCGTGAAACACGAGTGACCTACGGGTTTCGTGGAAGCCACGAAAGAAGAATAAATTCTGTCGAATAAATTCTATTCGCGCCCCGCGACGACTCTTCTTCGTCCCCCTTCCCCCCTCTCTCTTTCTTTTTTCTATACACGTCGACGTTTTTGCATAAATTATCCTGTTACCACGGGAGGTCTGTCGCGAGGTTGCTCCTTTCTCGATAGGGAAAATATTTGCGAGCGTGGGGAAGCGTATCCGGCGACAGAGTGACGCTCGTTTTATTTCGCGCTTACCCGGCTCGTCTCTCTTTTCCGTCTCCCCTTTCTCTCCTGCTATTTTGACTCTCTCTCCCTCTCTCTCTCCTTTTTTTTACTTTTTTCTTCTTCTTCGCTTTACTTTTTAGTTTCTTTTTTTTTTTTCGTTCTCCGATTCTTGTCCTTTGATATTTCGTTTTCTTATGGAGTCGTTTCGATTCCAAGTAGACGCGGGGAGACCTTGACAATCTCTCGTGAAAATATACGAGCGGAGATATTTTTTTCGCGCCAAGAGAGTGGAGAAAAGATCGTAAAAATCCGAGTTACGATAAGAATTTGAAGGCTGTTTCCTGGGGCGGGATATGTCCCTTCTTGAAATTCAAGGGTATTCCCGCGGCCGCGAGAGGGCAAATCGTTGGCGCGTTTTTCGAACACGGAATGGTTGGTATCGAAACGTACATTCTTCCGCGTATACCATTAAAGATTCTTACAAACTTGCGCAAAGAGCAAAATTTAACTACGATTTAATCTTTTGCTTAAAAGACACGAACTAACGCTATTAATTTATGAAAGTTTACACAGTTGTAAACGTACAGCGGAGAAGAACACGTAAGATTACGTTCCTTGTCATAGCTTTACACAAATTGAAGTGATTCTTTAAAATACAACATCGTTTTCGACTCGCATAACCTAAAAGAAGATTAAAGGACTTCCTGGAAAACACGTTTCTCGAGTTCCTTCTTTTGATCCACTCTATATCAGCTATAAACGATATAGAGGTGCTATAACTTCAAAATTACATCTCAAGCCTTCCAAGTAAACGTTGGCTTGCGCTAGCATTTTATTGTACGTAATTTACATAAATTAGGATAAGACCTTGGAGTTGATTAAGAGTTTCTGGAATACCCGGAGGACGAGATGGTATCGCGAAGATGTATCGAACTTTGCGTAGGTATATATCTCTATAAATCAATTCAAATTACTCGCAACATCCACAGGTACAGAATGTCATCTTGTACGGATTTAAATGACGAAGCGTTAAAAATATAGCGGAGAGCAAAGGAAGTTAACAGACAGGTCTCTACTTTGAAACTCTACACCTCCACCTCGATATCGCGTTTCGCGGTTAGGTTTCACGCTTTCCATATTAAAAATAACGACATTAATAAATTGTCGTCTCACATTGTAAAAGGCGCGTGAGTAACAACGTTCGAAAAGATGGCTCGAAATAATATTCCGATAAATTCGCGTATATTATTCCGCGACATCGATACGTATGTACCTTAGCTGCAGCTTGGTCCAGATCGGTGTCATTAATCGGCAGACCAACGAATAAAAATTCATTCGAACAATGCCCGATTCTGCCACCTCTACCTATGTTCCTAATTTTCAATATATGAATTTTAATCTTTATACTTTACACGACTCTTTGGCATTTTTTCAGAACTATTCATTTCTCCGATTAATAATCGTTGATTCAAAATATTATTTGCGGCAAAAGAAAGAAATTTATATAACGTCGTCCTAGAAACGGACGAACAAAACAGAATCAGAATATTAAAAATATAAATTATTCGTATTTTCCTAAACTTGAAAGTATCGTTCGTTTAATTGCACAGTTAATCAAACATCAGTTTCGTTTTGTTTATTCTTGCAACAATAAATACAAAACATCATCTCACGAAAAGCAGCAATGAGATGACCATCGCCGTACTTCACCGGTTAAATGACTTCAGGCCTTAACCAAAAAGGAAAGAAAATGTAGAAAGTTCTTGCAAGGCTAATCGCACGATTAATGGCGGCAATTAATTAAAATTATGCCCGCTTGTTTCGTAGCGATCGATCGGATGAGAAGCACTGACGAGTCGATGCGGACAAACGGCAGGTAAAATATATCTGCTGTCGCTCGAAACATTTTGCACGGGACGAAGATATACGTCGAACGACTGAATATGTACAACGTTACGAGAGACAACTGGCTAAAGAAACCAGAATTTTATATGTGTGCGCACTCGATGAAAAATCGTCACGGCGTTTCTTCGTCGCGTCGGTCGATTCTTCCAAGACGTCCAATCTCCACGGAAGTCGATCTCATCGCCGATTCCCTTCGACTCTTCGGAATGACGCGATTACAGCGAATAGTGATTTATCGGTAGGTTACTTCTGGTACTGCGTTGTGCAACGAAAATTAAATGCGACGTTTCGCCTGGATTTTATTTAATTTGACATTTTCTTTTATATCAACTTGCAGTTATTAAATCGCTGTCGTCTTCGATTAAAAGATTAAAACGATTAAAAGACACGAATACTTGTTCGTAATTTTTCTTACCCGATAAATAAACAATTTCTGACAAATAAGGGTCGTTTAAAAATCGACGATTAGTATTATCTACCAAATTATATCAAATTCTCTTGTCCGACTCTACATTGCGCGAATTCTATGATTATTTTTTCACGAAGGAAATATTCTATTCCGTGTTTTATTTAAAAATTCAAAGATACGCTTAAATTTCGTACAGTCTACGCTCCAGTTCCATCAAATTTTTCTTCAATAGATAAAAATAGAAGTAATTCGTGTTTTTCCAACTTGTTGCACGTCCAACTTCAAAAGAGAAGCTGAACTTTATCTACAAAATGTACGCTGCGCAAACAGAACGGATAAACTCGCTACGTTGTCCCCATAAAACGTCCCGTGAAAGCGCGTCGCGATTCGCGCGACACACGGCCGCTATTTAAGCGGTCATTAACGCGATTCGTGTAAACACAAATCACGATTCGCGTTAATAACCGGATGTCCCGGCATTAATTAACGCCGCTGGCAGCCGTGACACAGCGCGACGGGAAAGTGCCCCGTAAATTCGAATTAAACTCATCCGCAACGCGCGATCGGCATGTACGAAGCCCAAATCCCAAATTAAATATCGGGTCGTAACGAATCGCGCCACAGATTCTTACCAATGGACCGCCCGTTAGTTTCCCTTCCGTCCAATGGAAAACCACGATTAACGGGCCACGGTTTCCATCGATACGCTGTTTGCGTAATTTTCGCTAAAAAGAAGCGAACCGAATCGAAATCGAGGCGATCGAGGCGCGATACGCGATCGAACGAGCTGCATCGGCGAGATCGATGAACCGGCTGGCAACGCGTTTCCGGTCGAGCTGTCTGTTTCATGAATTCTACGCGGCATCGTCCATTTATCGACGAGGCGGATCGCGAATAAAATGGCAATCGAAACGCGAGCATCGGCCGATCGCATCAGGAAATTTGAAGGTACGCACCCTTCAAAACCAACGAAAATGCGCTCTATGAGCGGCTTACGAGCCTGTAAAATTTTTTTTTCCCCCGTTGTATCCTACTGATCGCTGCCAGTCGTTGCTAATAGGGATCGCGAGTTAGTAATTTTTCTTGTCTCGAGATCTGCGGATACGTATCTAGCTGGAAATTTGAGCGTTATGTATTCGATATGGATGCTAATTCTGGCCGATTAAAACGGTGCATGGTGGTGATATGGATATATCGATGTAATTTTCGGTGGTAAATTTTTTAAAGAATACCGATAAGGGAGATCGTACATCGACGGTGAACATAACCGTTGAAGACTATATATCGAATATTTTGATTTTACGATTAACGTGCATATGCTCTTTTCGAAAAGATTAGATATTCACTTTCAGCCAGATAGAAATACGACTAAATATACTCGTTCGTTTTTTCTATTAACCGATACGGTACGGTCTATACTCGGAATCTTAGTAGGAAAATGTAATTTTTTGCAAAACTTATATTTTATTCCGCGTAAGTCGATCGATTTATTCTTCTCCGTCGATAAAAATGTACTTGTCGCGGGCGTTTCTTTCCCGTGATCTTCGAGCAACGACATCATCGCCTCCGGCATAGACTCTATACCATTGCCTACAGACATTTCATCAAGCTCAGCGTATTCTGAGAAAAAACACGACTACGGGGTCCATAGATGATCGCTCTATCTCGCCTTGTCTACGATCTCGTATCCAAGTTAAATTAATATAATCCCAACATTCTCCACCGCGAGTCGTGCAACCGCTTCCATTTTCTCGCGGAACGAACACTATCAAACTTTTCCGTAGCGACGGTGAACTTTTACGATGCTCGGTCACCATTTTTCCATATTACTCGCCGCAACCGGAACCAGGTTGCCGACGATATTACCCACGGAGTGGAGGTAGGGAAACCCTCCCGGCGTTCGTATACTCGTTGCTCGGCGTTATCGCGAAAAAAGATGGGCGGTTTCGCGAGCGTTTCTAAGATTGGCCGATGGAGAGAAACCCCGAGAGCCAAACGGATACGAGAACAAAACTCGATTTCGCTCGGTGCTCGTTCCCCGGACGAGTTTATTAAAGCCATCCTCCACCACGACGAGGAAACACCCACGGTGAGGCGAAGAAACAGAGAAACGCGACGAGAAAAACGCGCGAGAGGTGGAGAGAAACGGGAGGGCAAGTCGCGAAAGGACCGATAACCGGAACTATTTATTAGAGCCCCGGGGGCGATACGCGCTCGCGAGCAACCGAGCCACGCTTTGCCTTTATGAGATTATAAAGCACGCTTTATACGCGTTTCCATGCGGCCTCGCGACCCATGCTCGAGTCTAATAACTCTATATATCTTTGGTCCGAGACAGCAGGCAACGGTGGCGGACGCCCCGCTTCCTTTTTCGAACGCCTGACACGCGCGTAATCGCGCGAGACGCCACCACGATCGACAGGTAAAAACCGTGCACAGGTATTCCCGATAGTCGCCCACGTCAGCCCGCTAATATACGAGCTCTTCGACGCGTCGAGCAGTTGCCACCGTGGAATTAAGCCACGTCGACGGCTTTCCTAACGCGTGCGTTTCTGTTTCGTTCGAGGGTAGAAATTGATACGTATGTTACGAGTAGAGACCGCGAATATTCGCGCCAATCCACGTTTTTATACTCGTTTTAGTACTAGGAAATATCACTTTGGGTATTTTATATAGACGCCATCATCCACTCTCCGCATTTTTCCACCTCGAAACGTCTCGTAAACGCGTAAAAACCCACCGTTTGGTTACGAGGGATCGACAGTTTAGTTTATTACGATTGCGTTTAGAAAGTGGTAAAAGATCTTACCTTTAGAAACAGCTTCTAGGCTGACAGAACAAGCAAATTGATTAAGTTGCACCGAAAGTACTGGTAATTGGATGATTAAAACTAAAGATAAGAAATGTTTCTTCCATCAAAGGTTGTAAAATCGAATTGATTTCACGCGAATCTCGCAACGCAGGAAACAAAGTGTAAGAAGCTTTATCGCTATCGCTTGATCACATGTTTCGAAGCGTATGGGAACCTAACCTTAAGTCGGCTGGCAAGACATTTAGAACGAATCATCGAGCTTAGGCGCGTATGAATAATGGATCGGTCATATGTGCCGGTATGTTCATCAAGTAAGAAGCAACGATAAATGCAGAGATAGTATCTTTCCAATACACGTATCGTACTACGTTATACAAACGACTTAAAATCATTAAAATCCCTTCGTAATAAATTAACTTTTATCGACATCTGTATATCTATACAGTGTTACTCGTTGCCATTTTTACGATTTCTTTCTCAGAAATCGCAACTTATTAATTTTTCTTTCGAAACGCGTAATCTTACTCGTAACATTTGTTTTTATTTCCGAGAACATGCACGAACAACGTAACGTTTTCTTCGTAAAAAGTAACATCCAACTTAAATCTTCGACTCTGCAACGTTTCACTCACGATGAAGGACAAAGAGAGATACAGCGCAGAAAATTAAGACTCCAACTCCGATGATACTCCAACGTATCATTCGCCACGTAACTCGACGAAGACAGGCAGGAAGTAACTTTCCAATCCGAATTTAACTCGGACACCGAGCGACTAGCCTTCCGCGCCTCGTTCCCGACGCCTATTTTCACTGTCAAAATTTAGATACCTCCGACTCGGCAATAGGATACGACACACGGTCGATGCGCGTATTCAGCGTCGCGAAAAAACAAACACGTATTAGCGTTACAGCGCAGAAGACTCGAAGGACCGCGCAGAGGAAGAGACAGAGAGAAGACGAGCTCACGGTTGCGAGCTACGCGCGGTGAATTTCTTTTCAACTTTGAACGAGAAACCCTCCCCTTCTTGCGGTCTGTGTCGAAGCGAACGGGTTCGTAGCCGAGGAAAGGTGAAACCCGAGAGTCCGCTGCGTCGCGAAGGAAGTGGTCGGGTATTGGGATCCACTTTAAAGTTGACACCTCGCGCGTTGGCCCGTTTTCTCGTTTCGCGTTTGCTCGTTAAGGGTTGAGGTGGAGAGAGGAAGAGCGGGCACGCGGTTAGGCCGTTGCCGAAATACCGGTTGCGTGTTTCGGTGTGCGATTACGATGGCCGTCTGCGTCCTGATCACGCGACACCACCGCGCGTCTCCTTTCCTTTCTCTTCGTCTTTTCTTGTCTCTCCCTCGCGAAACACTACCCCGGGGATAAATGCGCGCTGCATGGACGGCGGGCGTGAAAGAGCGTGGCGGAGACACCGGAGAACCTTCGACCAGAGCCGCGTCCACGTTATAACAAAGACGGCGAGGAACGAACGTGCGTCCTGCGTTTTTCTTGTTTCTCGCGAAGCAGCTTTCGGTATCGTCGCTTCGGCGATTTGTACAATGGAGCGAAGGTCTCTGATCGACGCAAGATATTTTGAGAAAAGAACTGGAGACTTTCGTGTATCGAAGCGTTTGATGAATCATCGGGAATTAGGTTCGACGTAAAAATTTACGCACCTATCGAAACAACCATAAAACGTAACTTTCACACTTTGCCTCTCGCGAGTTTCTTCTTCCCACTACTCGAACTTAACGCGAAAAACCATCGTCAAACGTATCTACCGCTGCATCGCCATCAAATTTAGCTCAGCAACGCGTTCACCCTTCTCTACCAAACGGCTTTCAAATCCTCGACCACGAGCACAAACCTCGGCAACATTTTCTCCGGCAATCGCGTGGCTGACTATCGCCGTGACATTCTACCCCGTGAAACGCGTCAGTGGCCGAGCGAGCAAGCGCACAACTACTGGCATTTCCACCGCGGAACAATAATCCAGGGGTTAATGGCAGCGCGGTGTGCCACGAGGACAGAAGCGGTTCGCAGTCGCTTTTGTCCTAGCTGGCGAGTTTACAGCCCGCTCGTCTCGTCGTTGGGCATGAGTAAACGCGGCCAGGAAAGGATTAAACAGGCGCAGTCACACCGCCGGCCCTTTTCCATTTTTCCCTAGCTACGTGTGTCTGCCGTAGCTTTTTCGCGTTCAGTGGACAATTTTACCAAATTTTGTTTTATTTTGTTTAACGTTTCTAAGAAAAGACAAAAGTAGAAAATTGACAGGAGATTATTCCGCGCAAAAAAATAAATGGAAAACGTCGAATAAAATTGGTTCGTCTTAATTCGTCACCCGGCTTGTCGATACCTTGTGTTTCGATAGTAACTGCTACTAATAACGAAAAGTAGATTGTAAATGTCCAATGATAATGATGATGATGATGATAATAAGACGTTCAGAAATCAAAAGCGATCCGATCAAATTTTACTCGGCATTTAATTTCCGCTGCCGCTTCTGCTCCAAACGAGTCAAATCGAAGCAAAGTGAAACATATTTTGAAAGTAACTAAAATTTAACTGTATTTTATTAACTCGACGGTGGCCACGTTTAACGCATCCCTAGGATCGCATGCGCGCGCAAACTCAATTTCTCTTGCCTCGTACCTAACCAACCCCTCCTTTACCACGTTTCCTCTCATTCCGTTCTCCATATCTTCCACCGATCCACCACGTGTACGCTAATTAATTAGCAGTGAATTATGGATTCGCTGGGCCCGTTAATTGGACCCGTCGCTCCTCCCGCGGAAACGACGCTCGATGGCGTGTCCGCTTATGTTCCGCGAGCGTTTCCTCCTCGCCGTGGCAACCGCCACGATCGGGGCCGTGACTCCTTCCTTCGGGGCGGATGCACCAAACGACCCGGTGTGTGTATACGCTCGTAACTCGTGCGCTATCGACGTTATCGAGCGCCGTTTTGCCGTGCTGGTGTCTGACAGGGCCGCAACCACCGACCAATCGGCCGGGGGAATCTCTCGCTCCATCTCTCTCCTTCTCTCTCTCCGCTGGTTAGAGTAGCACGGTGAAATTGCGGTCGAGGAGGATTCGTGTTCGGGAATGCTTTTGCTGCATCGTTGCAGCCAAGCTCGTTGAAGCGAATTTTATGGTTTTCGGAAATTTTTCGAAGGAATGTACACGAGTACGTGCAAACAGAAAATTGTATTTGGTCATTTGATAAATAATACGCTTTTACGTATACGTAAGTTTCTACAAATATTTTGTTACGTACGTATTTGTTCGTAGGAAATTATCGTAGGAAATGTGATGATCGCGTGTTCGCGTATACGGGAAACGCGAGGGTCCAGAATATTTTGTAAAATATAAGTTATCAGGGAAACGATTAATCGGTTAAAAGTTTCTGTTTATCGGAAACGACGATCTAAAATATTCCGTAAAAATTTGTAAAACCCGTTTGAGGGAACATTGGAGGAAAATTGCGAATTAATAATCGTGTCGACCCTTATAATCCTAACTTAAAATTCGTTGAAAGGCTGCCTCGTTATGGGATAGCTTAATATTCTTCGGGCAAATACCTCGTGCGTGGAGCACAGGCTTTTTCAGCGAAAATAATTCCACGTAAGCTGCAAATTTTCTAAAATTTACGATCCCTCCCTTAACAGAGTTTGAATATGAATAGTAAACGCTGAGTTTGTAAATTTAAATTGTGAAGTACAGGGTGAGAATAGGAATGAATAATATTGCAAGAGGTATGTGGCTGCTGAAAGAAGAATATTATTTCATAGCGTCGAAGGAAGGGACGCTTTTATTAGTTTTTCTTCGCCCCTCTTCTATTCACCTTTCCTCTCTGTGAAATCATTTCGTATGCCGACTCGCTATTTCGATTCAACTTTCGCGTATTTTTTTAAGAGCCTCTGCCTTTATTTCGATTATCTCAGAGTCATCGTTCGCGCGGAACAGTAAATTTGCGAAATCATCTTCGACAAACGAATATATCGAAACTCTCTTAAGACGTCTTCACCGAGAGAAAGTCGAAAGGGAAGAAGCCCTTTTTCGTTCGTTCCGCTCGTTTCAATGCCGTCGTCGAATATCGGACGAAAAGCGCCCTACACTTTTCCATATCGATAAACTTGCAATTCAAAAACGTTCTCGAAAGTAGCAAGTTAAACGCAAAGTCGCTTCACGAGCGAGAAGATCGCCATACTTTGTTGGAATTTCGACAAGGCTCTAAGGGAGAAGTTATATCGAAAATGGCTTTCGTCTATCGATAAGTCGAGAGCGTTTATTCGTCCGCATATAACATTTTCCAGCGCATTTTCGTTCGACGTGGATACTCGCAGTTCGGTGGTTATAAAACGAATCTTTTAACGACTGGCTTGAAAACCTATCGGATGATAAAGTACAGAGATACCAACAGGTAGAAATAGAGTCGCTCCTCTATAAAGAATACGTCTTTTCGTGTCTTTTCCTCGTGAAAGTTTCGCTCGCCCCTGTAAGACCCATTAACGCTCTCAAAGTATCGCAACTGTTGGCAGAGCGGAAACCGATTCGAAGGACAAAAACAGTGCCTACACCTTTGTCAGTAACGACTCCTATAAACCCTAATACAAGGTCTCCGTCCCCTAATTCTTACCGCCCACGCACAAAGAGGATCGGAAGATTCTTCGGCAAACGAGGCGTCTAATTCCAGGAAGACACGAAGAAGGAGGTGGTCGGCTCGGCGCGTCCCTGGTCAGAGCTCGATAGAAAGCTTGCAGCGTGTAGTCGTTTTACCTGGCTGTTCGTTCTCTACTCTCCTATCTCTATCGTTTAGCCAGCGGCCAGGGGAGGCGGTGCAACGATGACGCGCTGGAACACCGGCAAGTCGTTGCCACGGCTGGCTGTTTACTTTTCACGAACAACCAGCAAGCAAGCGCAAGCAAGTAAGCAAGCGGCGGAACGAGAGCGAGCGAGCGAGCGAGCGAACGAGCAGAAGAGCAGAAGAGCAGAGGCAAGGCGTGCACCGGTCGTCCTCTTGGCTCGTATATACTCTGGCGAAACCAGCTCGAAAGATCGGCCAGGTAGGGCGGCGGGGAAGGTCCTGGACTCTCTCGACCTCGGCCGCGCGGATAGAGAGGAGATGGAAAGAGGCTCGAGACCGTAAATCATCGTCCCACTCTCTCCCCGGGCTCTGGCGAGGATCTTGTGCCTTGTGCCTCGAAGATGACGCATCTGATGGAAAAGGGAGGAAACGAAGAACAGGGGAAAAAGGGGAGAAAAAGAAACAGAAGCGAACGAGGCGAGGCGAAACGGAGAACGATGCGACAAGGATGGACAGATATAGAAGGGTAGAAGTTGGCGAGAGAAAGAGAGGGACGAAAGACGGACGGGACCTCTGGTTGCGCGCTCGTTATACCTCTCTTGCTGCTCTTATCCGCGACGATCTGTCTCCTACCCACGGCTGGCCTTGAACCCGGGGTGCGCATCGCCCAACGAGACCCAACGATGGCCACTCTTCTTCTGGTCTGTACCAGGCTAGCCTGGACATCGCGTACTCGATGCCTCTTCTACGAGGTATCTGTTCCTTGTTCGTGAATCAGACGGGGTCACGTACGTGTAGCGTAATAGGATAGGTGCTGTAGCCAAGTAAGGATGCTTTTGCATGTATTCTCGAAGAACGGAGTTGTTTGTTCACAGGGCAAGCGTAGTTCGAAACGTTCTTGCGTATCTGCCCGATACGTAACCTAATTACTTTGTCAAACTGTTACATCGCATGGATACCAATAGAAAGAATCGTGTACCAGCGAACGAGTGTTAACGAACGAAGGATTGCAAGTTACGAATTAAAGCTTACCGCGAATATATTCTCTGACACGGTAATAACGAGTAATTGGTAATAGAACGTATGAAATTTTAGGAGAATTTATGGATTTCTGCGGGATTATTCTATTTGAAAAACTTTTTTTAATATAATTATCGAGGTCTATAATCTACAACCGTCGAGTGAATTATTGGGCGAGAAAAGCCAGATATTAATTCAATTCGCCTTTTGTTTCTGGATTACATAATCTTGAAATATTACAGATAATCCTCTGTCTGAGAGATCGAGGCTAAAGTTAGAGTTCAAACTAATCTCGTTACCAGTACAACCTGTCTTTATCGAATCTCAACTATAATCCACGTCACAAGCATGACTCGATGTTGCAAGGCAAGGGGGATTAATCTAGATCTGCCTATCATCCTTCCAACAGGATGATTACGAGGCAATTTCGTTATATCGTGTGATTTTTACAATACCGTCCATACTACTCGATAGCCTTTGGCAGGAATAGTCGGTTTTTCGAAACCTAGCGACATAGAAATTTAATTAACGTACTTACTTGCTCTAAATAGAGGGATAACAACGTTTGTGAAAGATCTGGTCCTAGCTCTTCCAAACTTGACTGCGTTCAAACTGTCGATTAACGATGGTTCTTAAAAAATTCTGTCCTTCGTGTATTTACAAAAGTAGATAGAGATAAGAAAAGAGACGTTTAATATTAGAAAAAAATACTTAACGTAAAATTTGAACGACAGATGTTCGATCAGACAGATAAGAAATCTTCTTGGTATTTTGCTCGAACTCGAGATATTTCTCGACGTTAAAAAAATGCGATTCGAGAAAATAATCGAAAGAAAGCATCAAGCTTGCGCGAACTTTCAAACGAAAATAACGAGAAAATCGGTGGAAATCCAGGACACCCAGTATACGATCGGAGCTCTCTGTTGCTCGAGCAACCGTTCCAATCGATCCTCGCGAAATGGAACCCCTAAGATAACTCAACCTAATCCAACCTGACTCCTTTACCAGACCTCGCAGACCCTCGAAAGGATCCTAGGACCAAGTTCTATAGGGCGGACACGAGGGCAAATAAATTTGCCGGATCGGTGTAATATCAGGGAGGACGAATTTCGCGGCGGCCGCGGATTCCACGGATTCCGTTCGGTAACTTCTCCAATTTGTCTCGCGAACCACTCTTCCTACGCGCTTCGGGAGTCGTTTAGTCGGAGCGGCGAGTTTCTCTCTGTCTCTCTCTTTCTCCCTCGATGCCGCGCAATTTATATCGTCGAGAAAGTCCGCTCGAGATATCAGTCTTCTCGTACGTCGCATTGTTTCCATCGAGGCTATCGTTGGTCCCCGGCGTTTGAATATTTCGCGGCGTCACGCTCGTTTATCACGAGAGAACCGTCGCGTCGCGTCGCGTCGTCGCGTTGACTTGATCGCGTTCCACCTTCTTCTCTCTCATAATTAAGTGACAACGAACCGTTTAAAAAGTTTGTAAACACGAAACACGGCAGCCAGCTTATCCAAGCACAAGCAGCTAGCATCCTCTCATTAAGGCAGCCCTGTGCTCTCCGTATCCTCGCCATAAATCGGACTATGCTTCCTAATTAAGGGCACATGTAGACGCCTGGAGGATCGTGGAGCCTGTCTTTCCAAACGGAACTGGTTCCCTTTAGATGGACCTTGCGGAGATTGCTTTTACATCCTGGTGTATATGGGGTGCGGTAGGCTGAGTAGCATAGAATAAAAATACAGTAGAATTTAGCTGAACCAGTTGTGAAACGGTTCTTCAGACCAGTTCAGAATGTTCGGATAAGAGCAGTTTCGTTTAATCGCCAACTAACAAAATTCTGCTTCGAGTAATTTGACTTTTCGCGTATATCGATGGTCGATCCTGGGACAATATGACTCCAGTTGTACGTGGAATTCATTTCCCAGAAAAATTTTAGAAAAGTTACAAGACGTTTGCCGTGTGTTTAACAAGAAATTGGTATATACCGTATGAATAGCAACTTTAAGCATATAACGGGTGTTACATATGATCCCGCTGAAAGTCAAAGTTTCGTCAAGTACTTGTAAAAGTTTCAGATTTCTTTCAAACTTTGGCCATTTAATCTGTAGGGTCTTATAACGGGCTTAATGAAATCTCCAAATCTCTGTTTCGTACAACAGACACGGCACGTATATTCATAAAAGGTGTAGTAGATAAAAGTTGTTAGCATCGAATAATTCGACAAACTATTACGGGTACGGTGTATAGAGGAAGAAAGCCTGAATTTTCAGTGGAAGCTCGCGACCGATCGCCAAGAGGTGTCTCCGGTTATGCGGCCGGTAACGGTAAAGCGGTTAATTCTCGACCTTCACGGCTTGTTTTTGCCGGGCCCTGAGGAGGTGAAGTATCCAAGCGGAGGACCGGGAGAGAGGCAGGCTGGTTTCCACGCGGCCGACGCCAATGCAAATCGCTACCGATGCATCACCGAGCTGTCAACCGTTCGTTGCTTCGCGATAAACTTTCCCGCTCGTCCGCTCGAACCGGCCCCCGCCGGCTAAACAGAGAGCGACAGAGGCAGAGAAAAGGACAGAGGAGAGTGGCTGTGCACGACCGATATGCACGCGTGTGCATCGTGCGCGCGACCGCGACCGCAAAATAAAATTTACGCCGCTGTAAACGGCGAGACAATGGTCACGTCCGCTGAAAATCGAGATTCGAATCGTTTCAACCGAGCTGAACCTCGGCTCGTGTGGTATCTGATTTGTTGCTAGACGAATGTCAGGGACTTTGGTGTTGCAAACGAGAAATTCCTTTGGTTTTGATACACGAACAGCTGTGATTAATACACTGGAGATACTTATGCAAATTTATACTTTTTACGGACGTAGCCATGAAAACGAAACTCACGTATACTTTCGATATTACGCGTCACTCTGCGCGTTTGTACGTTTTCGAGTTTTCCATGAATACATGCAACTCGGAGGAATTATAGGAACGAAAAAGAACGACAGCTTTATGGAGGTAGAAATGAAACGACGGTAGGCTGATTTTAACGCATTTATCGCGTTATATAAAAAGCAGAAACTGAAACGAACTACTTCAAACGTCAATAAGTTAATCCAATCTGTTGCAAGTTATCTATGATCCAACGATAACAGCCGAGGCGTACATCGAAAAGCAGTAATTTTGTAGCGTAGCTGGTAGACTTTGCAGGGATAAAAGAGACTGCTTTTAAGCGGAAAAGAGTAAAAGGTGCGAAGAATAGGTGTTTTTTAATCGATATCGCGATCGGAGTACCGTGGATGGTTCGATCCGAGGATTTGAACGCGTGGCTACCTGTTTTGAAACAGGCTGTATGGGCAGCTTGTTTGAAAATCTGTTAAACAAACGACGGGTAGCGTGTTCGACGAGAAGCGGAAAGAAAAATCTTGTATAAATAGTGGTCTGACGGTGCGTTGTTCAAAAAGGGACAAGCAGATAGGAAACAGCAAGGGGGAAAAAATAGTAACCGGTTTGTAAGTCGATAAAAAGAGTGTCTAGTATATGATGTTTATCTTATCTGTTTATTCAAGTCGTGTTTACTATTTGACATGATCAAGGTAGCGTTTGATCAGATTCGACAAAATCGCTAAAGATAAGCACTGGTTTGAACCGCGATTAGCCATGTTCTTCTCGTGTTTTCTTAGAGATTTTCTTTAATCTCTTCCCCATTTTTCTACGCTCATCCTCCAAATTCTCTAGATAACTCGCTGTGTAATACAGAAAATATCGGAAAATAAATTTTCACTCTTATTAACTTTTAACAACTGATACGTATCACGATACAGATACGGTACGCTAACAAGGACACTGGTTACGTTTCCGGTAAAATGTATTGCTGTTACGGATTTATTACGCGAGTTTGCTGGAAATTTTAGATACAAAATATTGAGAAACGAAATTTCGTAGAACCGAGAAGAAAAGTCTGATGCGTTTCTTTAATTGCACGAAAAAATATATCGTGCAAAGTGTGTCGAATTCCGAGACAGTAGCAAAGGATTAAGTTTATGTTACGCTTTCGTTGAATTTACGAGACACCGATTTCCTTACGAACGATTATCGGTACAACTTTCTAATTGTTCTTTTCATATGCGTACAAAAGATGTCAAGGAACGAATAACCTCTTTTCATAGAGAAACTACGTCCACCGGACATAAACGAGATAAAATCACGAAACTCGATCGAGTAAAACTTCCATCGTATTTTATTACGTTTATACACCATAGATCGTATTTATATATCTAATAATACTCGTAGAGTATCTGACTGAAATTTCTTTAAAAAATGTATAAAGGTTAAAGATGAAATCCAAACTAGTCTCGAAGCATCGCACGCACGTGACACTGTTGGAGCAAAGATGTTGTTAACCTTCTACTTTCCTGTTTAACGACGTACAACCGTCATCCACGTAAAATTATCTCCGAAAACTTTCCTGACAACGCTTATCTGTACTCGTCTAAGCTTATCTATCGGTCGTTTGACATTTCAAATACGTACACGATTTTTAATCGTTCCCTCCGTGGACGAACGTTCACCCTCGACGAGATACCTATCGATTTTCCGTGACAGACACCGTGCGCCGAGGATCTTTTCCGCGATTATTTCGCCTCGACGCTTTCACGTAAATGCGAATTTACAGGTAACACGAGCGTCTGTGTGGCCGGAGTCCCGGTCTCTGTCGTCTAAAAAGGAACCTCATTCATCGCGACTGCAAAACGCAAAACGCAAAACGCGAAACGCAAAACGACGATGATGAAAAGCTGATGAAGGGATGTCTGAACGCGTCCAACTGGATTGCGAGCTTTATTAGACGGGATAACGCCGGATGGCAGAATCGCACAAGGCGCACGTTTGTTCCATATTTCCGCGAAAAGAAGGCTCATCCGCGCGACCTGTCGATGGATCGAACCGAACGATAGCTTCCTCGAAATCTGCCGCGGTTCTCTTTAATCACGCGCCGACGATGAATACAGAGAGGCAATATTATATTCATCGGGGAAAACGGTTAATCCTTTCCCATCCGGTTGCTTTCGAAACGTTCGTACGTGGATGGAAATGCTGGAATTGAAAACGTAGCTGATCGATCGAACGTGAAATTAATTGTAATGGGTAGCCAGGTTTGATGAAAAATGTTAGAAAATATGCAGCTTCCAGACGAATTTACGGCAGCTGGAGGAAACAAACGCGCGTTCGTTTCGCGCAAGAACGATCAGCATCGTCGGATCGTCGACAATTTCATCGCTCGATCTTTCAAATTGACAAGAGGTTGAAGAAGTCGCGTCGATGTAGACCGCTTTAGCGACGTCAAAGATATCAAAGGTGCGGAACGAGTTAGAAAAGAAGATTGCGTTTAATCGTTTAAGCGACAAATCGTTTATACGTACGAACTACAAATATATTTTCCGACGAATATCTCGATCTAAACAACCAACGCTCTTTCGCGAAAATATACACCGTGATTAAAAATTAAAACACAGAACCTCGACGTGTTTGGTCCGCTCCGATCTACCTCCTACCTTCCTTATTATCAATGAACCAGGCAGAACCAATGAACAAAAAACCGTTTTCAATCCATGCACTTTTAACAATTTTTCTAAACTCTTTATCTGCCCCTCCAACTGCAATCTCGGTCAGATTAGAACACCCACTCTTCCCTCCGACAGCAGTCCCGTCTTATCAACGTCGAAGGCTGAAACTGTTCGAGTAGCAATCGTTTAACCCGTGTACTGACAAGCGCGCTAAAAACAGCTGGACGAACGAGGCTAGCAAGTACGTCATTATTTTGCGGCTCGTTTAAGGAAACGGTGGGTTTTTCGAAAGCCGGTGGACAGCGGAAAAAGGAACCTGTTCGTCGTGCACGGTTTCTCCGGACGTATGCACGACGCGGGACGCGAGCGGAATTTCCTACGACATGACACGCCGAGAAATCTCATTCTCCCCCGGTTCTGCTCCACCTCTCGACGGTCAGTCGCGGTTAGTTTCCACCGAACTGAGAGCCGAACGCACGCGGTTTAATTGATCCGCGCAACAAAGCCAACCCTTCGTCGACCCGGCCTGACCAATACAGGACTTGCGAGGCCGTTTCTTCGGGCGGACTTCTTTCTTGCGCCCGGGGAAAACGCTAATTAAGACTCTCCCCGTTCCTCTCCATTTCTACGGACTGAGAGAGACAGAAAGACAGAGAGAGAGAGAGAGAGAGAGAGTTATCACGAACGCGGCGCAACTCGACGTCTCTGCCCCGACGAATCGACCGCCGCTTACCCCCTTTCGCTTTGATTTTGCCTTCGAGGAATCATCGCCGAACCGTTTCCTTCGATTCCTTGTACGTGGATGGAGGAGTTTTTTTTTTGTTAAAAACGTCATTGAAGATGGTTGGTTGATTCGAGAGTGGGCTCGAAAATGCCCCTCTAGTAGCTAAGTTTAACGTGTATGTGAAAGGCGAAAATTTGGAACCATTAGCTACGTACTTGGTCAGACTTGAGAGTTTCTTTGAGAAAATTTCCGAGAGACGATCATCTACCAAAGGGAGAAAATTAATTTCCAATTAATAAGACGAGAACATGGTTTGTTATAATATTATAAAGTGGTTTTAAACTATTAGCCGGTGACGTACGAGGAGAATCAGTGTATATGAGCCGATGCCCTAATTACAGAGTTGCGAGAACCATGTAGGTGTCTGGTATTTTTGGACACGAGGGTTGTTCGCGTAAAATATAGAATTTAGAGTGCAATTTAGGAAAGGATGAGAATCGATAA
The DNA here is from genome assembly GCF_024516045.1 of Bombus affinis. Classification (NCBI taxonomy): domain Eukaryota; kingdom Metazoa; phylum Arthropoda; class Insecta; order Hymenoptera; family Apidae; genus Bombus; species Bombus affinis. The sequence continues at coordinate 17,521,912 of NC_066345.1, forward strand.
TATTGAATTTAGAATTTACGTGGGAGTAGGTGACATTTTTGTCCTTACAAAGACTACAATTTTCAGATAGATGTTAGAATTTTGTATCTAATGTAGCGAAATCTACTTAACGAGATCAAGGAACTAAGGGATTAACGAAAGGTGAAGTCGACTGGTCCAACCTCTGCAGCCTCTGAGAGGCTCATTTCGAAACAATCTACGCGTAAACACAAGAAAAAGTCATCCGTAACAAACCGCTTAACTCTTTCGACCAACCCATCCTTCGTCCATCCCATCTTCCTCTTACTTCCAGGTAAAAAACACGTTACATAACTCGAAGGAAAACTTATATATTTCCTGGCAATTGTAGGAAATTGCATCCCGCCCCCCATGAAGATGAACGTCTATTCCGCACGAAAATACAATTGAATTCTCCTTGATGGTACCCGTGGAGGTTAGCGGTGGTGGTGGTGGTGGTGGTATTGATCCGGAAAAAAAAAATTTCAACTGCCGGTAGGAAATATGCGGTATCCTTGCAGACGCACCATCGCGACGGGAAGACCGTAAGGGGAAATCTTATGGTGCGGTGACGACGTTCCTCGTTGGCACACGGTCGATAGGGCCGCCACTCCACCAGCCAGCGTCGCAACCACCGTCATTCCACCCACCATCGGCCCTCCCCTTGGAGAAGCTTTCCGACCGTGCTGGTACTATCGACCCAACAGTTTCCCGTGACGACTATACGTAAAATTCCGACCAGCTCTGCCAACCATAATCGTACTAAAAATAAACCTACCCTTTCTATCGTACTCGAGAACTAGGCGAAACGATCGAAATGAGAAGAATGAGAGATAAAGATAAATTCTGACGGCCGTGGTGAATCGTCGAAAGAAACGTAGAAACGTGTATTCGATTGTCCACGTTGGGATTAAAAGAGGAAGTTTAAAGAAGCGAAGATGGGAAAATTTTCGATGAAACGCGTAAGAAGCAATTTAAAATAACGCGTAATAAATAAATATTATATCGTCGTATCGTAGTATGTAAATTAATATCCGAAACATTTTTAATCGCGACATAAATATATCGCTATTCTTTCAAGCAAAGACCATCGTTACGCCATCGTTATAAAATTCCCATCGGATAGATCGTAATATAAATATGAATAAAACTAATATTAACAAATATATTGTAATTTTTATTAGTCCATATCGGAAAGATCGAGAAAGATGCATCGAATGGGTCGCGTTTTTTCTAGAGACGATACATCAAGCTTGATGGCGTAAAAGGGAACATTATTCGAGGGAATTACAGTCATTCCAGCGGAGAGGAATGTTGGAAGGAGTGATGGATGACTCTGGCGAACGTCTCGAAGAATATGCTAAAAGGAGGGAAGTGGGACATTTTACGGGACTCTATTTTCTTGTATCGCGTTTACTGCCACGGCAGCCTTCGGTGACTATTAAAATTCTGAGTCTCGAAAAAAATTATATGGGATCGTTCTATATTAAAATTCCGACCGTAATATGTCGTTCAAAGATATTCGTAAGTATCGCACTTATAACTAAAGATTAATCACAATTAACGTCTTGGGTAAATCGTGTTGCTTTTAATTCCTGCAAAAAGTTACAATAGGATAATTCTACGCTAAAGTTCTCGCTCTAATAGGATACGTTTTATAGTTGGAATCTTTCTGAAGACATTATCTTGCGATTTAACGCGGTTAATGATTATAACGAAGTATCTAATTATTCAATAGGTGTGCGATTGCAGGTACCGATTAAAGATTAACCATAGTTCTCTATCTTGTTCGTCAATTATTTATCTTCCAGTAAAAATCTCACAAAACTTCTTTGAATCTCCATCCTCCGAAGATACTATCGCGTAGAAATTTATGTAAAGCGTGTCCTTAAAAATTAATCGAAAATATTTCGGACGCTCGCGTAAAGATTAATCATCGATGCGACGATTAATTAACTCTGAAAATGAATGTCCGACTATTGTGAAAATCCGGTATCGATCATTTGGTATGGATTTTAATCAGTAAAATACACACGTTTGCGTAAATCAAACAGGGCTTTAATTACATTTCGATTGAAAATCAACAACCTATGATTACCAACCTCTCATTAGCGATCGGTGATTAATATTTATTATAATTACCGATTGACAACCAATTCCATAAACCGATTAAATCAATCACAGCTTTCTACGGTCATGTTATATCTTTCGATAAGAATACGCGAATAAATCAAATGGAAAATTCCAGTCCATCTATCCGCGTATAAATTGCACGTATCTATTAATCGCAATTAGATACAAAGATTCGCTCGACGAACGAAGAATTATATACCTGTTGAATGTAATTGTACGATTACGATCTGGCGAAGCTAAGAAGACACTAACGTGGCGAAATTTCAAATTGAACGGTGAATGGAAAAAGAGAAAAGAGTACGAGGGAGACGAGATCTTAATGATTAGCAGAGGAGCGAGCTGGTGATCGGCGGAACGAGCGTGCAAGTGAATGAGCGACCAATGGAGGGAGCCAGGAAGAGAAACAGGTGCAAAATATAGGCGGTGTGCGTGAGAGCGAATATTAGAGCGGGTAGCAATAAACTGCAATAAAGATCAGATTGTATGCGAAGAGTGAAAATTCTTTCTCGCCCAACCTACCTACGCGCGGCATTAATATTTATAATCCGCTGAATGTTATCGGTTAATAGCGCGACACGACGTTTTCGTATTATAAGAATTCATGTAGGTTCTCAATGAACTCTATCGCGAGACACGTGATAATTTAGGTGGGCTATTAGTTTGGCTACCGAAGTGGAAAGAAACACGTTTTCTCTTCTTTGTACACCTTCGTTCTACATATATTATACAAGTTGGCTATACGTGTTCTTTTATCCTATCATAATATATCATAAATATAGAAATAGCAACCTTTTTCAAAAGCAGTAATTTATACGATTTTTTAAACAGCTATCTGTATAGCGAAAGTAATAAGATAGGAAAATATGTTCCATATATTTCGATACGTTTTCCTGAAATTTATCGAGACTGTCTTAAGAAGTTGAATCTTCTTTATAAAGTTACGACATACTTTCGAATAAAAGTTTGCATCTCGTAACATCTTGTTTCGAGTCGCTGTGTGCTTCACACTATGTAAAGATCGAGTCGACTTGGAAATTTGCTAACTCTGTCGTCAGAAATTTATTACGATCGAAAAATGCTGATTTCAAACTGATTCGTACGTGCGACAAACTTGCCACCCTTGTTAGTACCCAGAAACTGGATATCGATGGAAAATCGAAACTCGAATCACTTTCCAAATTGCAAGTCCATTACTACGCGATAAAAATATAGTTGCATTTTAAAGAGCGATTATAAATCACGTTTACAAGAAGTATAGGAGATTTCTAGACAGTGACTAGCTTCCATAGAAGGACAGGTTTCTCGTTCGAAACCTTCGTGCAGTTAGCTCCAATTTTTTCGTCAGCATGAATGAACCAGGCAACGATCTAGGGCTCGGAGAAAGCTGCAAGAATTGGTTGGATTAGAGGAACACAACAAGCGTGCAATGGCAAGAAATAGAAAAGGAGAGAAAGAACAGAAGCCAGGCAGGTGTGCAGGAGGCGTATATTACAAAACGAGGGAACAAGGTGTAGACAGACCTCGTCTTCGAAAATTCTATTAAAAATCCCACGAGTGAATTCAACCCTATACTACGTATACGTCCTGTAATTTACGAATTACTTATGTAACTACCTGTGCCTTATTTTATTTCTTACCACGTTTTTACGTTTTCTATATAATAGCAATAATAATATGTCTATAAATATTTATAATCGTTGGTCTTTAGGTATCAAGCGATATTCAAATGCCCAATAGATGCTACTTCGAAACATCTTGAGACACGTTCTCTAAAAACTTGGTCCCTTTGAAAAATTCTCGACAATCAGCAATCAATTTCCGAGTAGGATATCTCGGTAACGTAAAGAAAAATTATAACGCAAAATTATACTCGACGGTTTCTTTCTTCTTTTTTCTCTTCTTGCACGCTCGATAATATATCTTCTTTTATAAAATTCTCAATGATACGCAAAACTCGTTTAAAAAATTTCCATAAAAAGAATAAAAATGCCGACTCTGAAGATCGATCGAAGAACAAAAGCTACTCATCTTTCAGCATTATTCGCGCAAACGGACCAGGATGGAAGGCAAAGTGGAAAAAAAGGAAGATAGCGGCGAGATAAGCATATAATCGGCGGATTCTCCTTTTTCCAAGGATTCCGCGGGGTAACGCGACACCGGTAGGAAAAATATCACGAGTTTCACTCGCCGCATGAACATGGACCCGACAAAGTAGCTTTGATCCTTATCGAACGCATGCCCCATCCGCACGGAATCGCGCGCCGGCCTTAAAAAGCTCCGTAACGTTTAGCAGTTTCGAGTTACCTCTGGGATTCAAAAGAGCCCGCGGCGCGCTATCGACCACCGCCTAAACAAATATACCACGAATATCCAGAATTCGCCAGGAAAGGTAACACCATTGCCGTTTTACCGTAGATCGCAGAGAAATTTTGCGAACAATAGAAGAATCGTTCGCGTTGAATCGGGCAGGATCTCCAAGATGCTCGATAATAAGGGATATTCAGGTGGTTCTTCGAAAGACTCTAGCGAGCATGTTTAAAGCAGCTTGCGGTTTTGCTTTTAACTGGCGATTTTTCCACCTTTTCGTCTCTATCGAGATAGGTAGCTATTATTACGTTATTATATTTGTATTTTATTTAGTAGAAAGTACTTTGTAGCCACGTAAAACCGTTGAGAAAAAATTCAAAAAAGAAGATTCTTTAATTTTTTCTCCGATACGATCGATAATTATGAGAAACAAGGACTCGGTTATTAATTTATCGCTACAAGGAAGCAGCTATAATAATCGATCGCTAATAGCAAACGCGTAACCCTAAGAAATTCGTTCCCGGAAACCAGCTGGTATCGACACCCCTCTTATCACACGCCTCTACCGCGATCACGTTCAACCATTGAATCGACTCTTTATTTGCTCCTTCGATTTCCATCGCGCGTCCCTTGCCTCGCCCTCTGTTCCATCGTAGCACCACACGGGAGCCACGGAGACAACAAAGGAACAATTCTTTCCCCTATACCGCGGCGCTATCTCCTTTATTTATCTATCGGTCATTCGTGGAAGGAGACGGGGCGACCGGCACGGATTCCACCCTCCTCGAACGGAAAGAGTTACGATCGGCGATCCGGCCAGGATCCACGGAGCACTCCTGACCTCTCGAAGGGGACCTCTTGGCGTCTCGATGCAGATTCCACAGGCCATGGTCCAAGACTTATACTACGACGCTCCACGGTCAAATGGAGAGGAGAGACCAACGAGACTCAACGAGAAGGAGGAAGAAGGAGGAGGAGAAGGAGGAGGAGGAGGAGGAGGAGGAGCAGCAGCAGCAGCAGAAGAAGAAGAAGAGGTAAGAAAAGAAAGAAATATACGCGAAAGGCAGAGGCTGAACGAAGGAACAAGCTAACCGAGCAAACGGCCGGCAAACCAGGCTCTCGCTGCAGGGAAGAGGGAGAGGTAGTCGTCTCGCAACTGGTGTTAACTCGCATGGCTCGAGGAGAGGAGACCACGAAGAAGACAACGACCAACGACCACGAGCAGCACGTTGGCCGGCCATTTTTTTCGACCCTTTTGCGGCGCGCACCCGTTATGCAGATACGTGGCTCTCGCCGGTGTGTTCCTCGAATCGTGGCTTGGCTGCTGGGTTGCTGCCCACACGGACGAGTCGAGGGGGCACGAGCGCGCGAATTATGCGGAATTGTGTAAGCCGGAGTACACGAAAAGTGGGCCTGGCGCGTAGGAAAGTCGCGTGGGAGCGAGATCCGGACGAATGTCGCGAAAGTCGGAGGAAAATTTCGCTCGTTTCGTTTCGATCGAGCTATCCACTCGCGAATCTCGTTCTTGTTTCTTAATGTGTGGGTATAAGAGTGAAAGCATGCGTGTATGGTGTGCATACGTGTGAGAGTACACGTGCGTGGATGGAACTCGCGTATTAAGCGGCAAGTGGGTACGCGAAGTGTTTGTTACGTTTGCGAGGAGTAATTGGGTGATCGAGTAGGTTTTCATAGACAGCGAAAAGTGTATTTCTTAACTGATGCTGAGTTTGTTGAAACGTTGCGATAGCGAGTAAGATGCGAGTATGCGTTTCCTCCTTCTGAATTTCGTCGAGCTTCGACCGTTACGATCCTTTAACGTCGCGCACATCCATCGTGTCGAGACATTAAAAGGCAATATTCATGATACAAAAGGCCGAGTATAAATTGAAAATTCGCGTTATAAATTTATCGGAAATATCGTATGTACAACTTGATCTTATCGCGAAGTTAATTTTCAGATATGATCTTCGATTCAAACGTTGCTCGGCTGAATTTTCACGCAAGTTATCGGTCAAGGGTCAATTAACGTCCTACAAACATGAAATTTCCTTTGCGATCTTTCTCAGTCAATTCGCGTTAACGAATTATGATTATGAAAGAGAAATCCAAGGAATTGTTGCGTGTTTCTCTGTCGTTAATTCTTCTTCCACCTACAGATTCTACGATTTTACGATGGTATAGTTTACGACGATTAGTCGATGCGTCGGAAATTCTTTTCGCGTCTCCGACTGTAAGGAGCTTCTGTGAAGTATCCATTATTCCAACACGCGTTTTGCATCTCAACGAATCAATATGTAAATTAGATTTATTTATGTTTTTCCATGGTCGATGCGTTTACGCAACGTATACTTATTATTTCGCTACTTTGTTCTTAACGGGTCAAACAGATGCGCGAATCGACAAAGAACGTATAAAGTAAACAACTTGCAACTTACGAACCGGAATATAGATCGATACGGTGGAACTGGAAATATGAAAGTAAGAAAATTGAAACAAAATATTTACCGGGAAATGTTACGGCAAAAGCGATACGAAGAAGGTAATTAAACTGTCAGGCGTGCAGATATCTTGTTGTCCGTGAACGAAGATAAATGCATCCAATAATCTCTATATTAATCCTAAACGTTGTAACAAATCCAAAGCATTTGTCAAGCGATTTGAATTAATTAAAACAACCACTTGTAGCTGAATATGACTAGTTTCCTTAACGCTATAACGAACCTCCAGCGGCACACGGCAACGTGCTCTCCTTTAACTTTCAATTTCATCGCGACGCTCGAAACCAGATAAATGTAAGTTCGTAGAAACGCGATCACGAGTTTACCACAAATCTGTGCAAACAGAAATAAAGATTTACCAATTAGGAGGTCTTATTATCTAAAAAGGACTCAATAACGAAGAGAGAACAATGCGCAAGGCTGTAAAATAAATTTGAACTGCGATAAATCCTGACTTTTAGGCTGACTTTAACAACCGATGACTTAGTTCCATTGACCTAACCAAACATCCACGAAATCCCATTTCCTAGACTATAATTCTCCACGATAAGGAGCCTGTCTCGAAACGACAAACAAAAAACCCGTAAACTGCTCGGAAACAATTTCGCTTATCGACAATTTACGTTCTCCGATTTATGTCCGAAACGTTTTATTAAAATTCGTGAATGCTTAATCGCGCGAAAGGCCATCAGGGTCTACAAGATTCCATCGAACAATGTACCAACACGCGTACGATATACACTTTTAATACCAGCGTTCTGTGTTCGCCGTTTAACCGTTGGTTTTATTAAAACTTGCACGCTGAATCCAAACCTTCGCCTTTCTCCATTCACCCCTTTGCGGCAGGTCGATCAACAGACAGACCACCCCAATATACATGTACACACGCACACACGCGTCTCGATACTTTGCCAGCAACGTCCAGGCAAATACTTAATTCCTGCCGTTCTATTCGGCATTTAACACGCGATTTCATTAAGCGAGATGCGTTGCACCGTGGAAAGGTTAATCCAATGTGTGCGGGCTTCCATATTCCGAGGAACGGGGGAAACAGAGCTGCATACAGAGAACCAGAAGAGAAGAGAAGAGAAGAGAAGAGAAGGTTGGTTGCGCCTCTCGCGTACGTCGATTACGGTTTCACCTGGCTATCGAAGGGAAAGAGACGGTATAACGGAGAAGAGTCAAAGAGACGGTGTCGCGTACGCTTCTTCTCGCTTGCCTCTGTGTGTACGAGTTCGCGGAGCGGCGAGGTGGAGCACGCAGAAAGGGAAAATGCTGTGGAAGGGTGGCGGGAAGGGAGGCGCGGCGACTGCCGCTAGCTTGACGCGACATGAAAAGCGCTCGCTCAGTCAGAGGGGGCGGCGGCGTGGCAAGGAGAAGAGAAAAAGTCCCGTGGCAGAGAGCGAGACACGCCGTTCTGGCAAGTTTTTCCGCAAAACAACGGGGAGGAACAACGGCGACGCGGGTATAATGCCGCCTCGTTAAAAAATAATTCATTTAACCACAATGCTTCGACGATGTGCGAAAAAAAGCAAGTTGCACGAGCCTACACCAACACCGTCGTCGATACAACGCGCTACGTGGATTGGTGAGCTCACGGTGTAGACGTCTGTCTCTCTTTGTCGTACCAGCGACCGAGAACCCATCCCCTTTCGTCTACTATACTCGGCTGCTTACAATAACGAGGCGACGATAGTAGGCGGCGTGTATAACAAGGGAGGGCAGGTCCGCTGTAATTAACGCAATAAATAAGTATCGTGTCCCACGATCGCGAAAACGGCAGACGAACAGAATTTGTTGCGATCCGGAGGTCCCTTTTATCTCTCGACTTTGTCTCCTCTTTGGGAAGGTGTGAATTATCGGTTTTTCGCGAAAGATATCGTTGAATTTGTCGCAGTAACGTTGGAGTTGATGAGCAAAGACTTGCGTAGAAGGTACGTATCGTTGGGTTGGTTAAGTTGGTTTATCGCGCCTGGCAAGGTTTCATTCATTCGTGGAATTTGTCCATTGGTTTTCCTTTTTTTTTTTTTTTGTTTCATTAACATAATGATAAGGTTGATAATATCGCGCGATTGGTTTACTCGTTAAATTTTTCTGTCAAGTCCGTGCGCTTTATCCACGTTTGGTTAATTTTTATGTACGTTCGTACCCTATGGTCGTTGGGATAGGAAGTCGTAACAGCACGCTTGAAAAGGAATCTCAGAAAAAAATTCTGCCCGTAGGTCACGCTCTTTTAAAATGGAGCTGCGTTCTTTGGATCAGCACGGCGATGCGATAACATCGGTCAGCGTTTGATAATGCGACTTTATCAGATTTTATATCCGCCAGTCCATTAATGGCAGTGCTTGAAAGTCACCGACCGTAACGCAGTACATATTTAGTTTAAATCGTTCAGATTACTTATCACTTACCTGCTACAAAAAGAGATACGTAAAAAGGCACTAGATAATAAACGAATGCTTTCCGCAGAAGCGCGAAATAACTAATTTGTTCCAACAACACGCTCGTTTCCCCCGTAATTAAAACACTCAAGAACGCTTTAATATTTAACGATCTTCTAACGTCCTAACAGGCAATAAAACACGAAGACAGCTAGGTATAAAATAACAAAATTCTACAAAGTAACCTCGGTCGGTACTTGCGTACCGCGCGTACCAAGATCCTGCAAGTGTATATATCATGTAAATATAAATGTAAAGTAACAAGAGAGCGCGATATCTCTCCGTACTCCGAAACAGTCTCTGCCGATGGAAAACCAATAAAATCGGGAACCAGCAAAGTACGGAAGAGTGGAGCGTTCGATGCGCGACCGAGAGAAGACGCTTCCGAGCGAAACGGTTGAATTATAAAAAGTGTTCGCCGAATGGTCGTCAATTAAAGCGTCATCCAGCTTGAATAAATTTATAAGCTGGAGTCGACGGTCGATAGGACGGGCAAGTCGCCGGTGAATGGAAACGATCCCCGCGATTCAAATGATAATAACCTTCCCCTCGCGATCCTCCCGCCACCACGCACCACCGTCGTCCTTTCTTTTTTCCCTTCCATTTTTGTTCTCTTTTTTTTCCTCCACGCACCGACCGATCCGCGAACACAGTCTAATTTTTCTTTTTTTCTTTTTCCTTTTCTCTCTGTTTTTCAGAACAATCCAATGTAACCATTGTCCGTCGGTTGAAAGCGTGTCACCCACAAAGAGACTCGCAGGCTCGCAGCCCGCTTTTCGCCCTTTCCAAACATTTTCTTTTCTTTCATTAAGCGGCCTTTTCACACCGCCTTCGCCGACAGACCGTTCACCTTTGCCTTTCATGGGGTTTCACGGGCCAGGGGAGCCGAAGAGGGTGGACCAAAAAAGGCCATGGATTCTCGGGGAACCCGTTCGCATAATGCCAGACACCTCCAGATGTAGGTTTACCGGATACTAAAGCGTGGAACGCGGCTTTTTGCCAGGGTCCAAGTGGGACGACGCGCGAAACGTCGTCGCCGATAATGACCGTTGGCCGTCCTCCTCTCCTTTTCGTTCGTTTTCTCCTTCGCTCTCGCCTGTACTATCCCGAGAAGCGACTCGTGCCCTGGCTTCTTTTCTTCGTCCTCTCCGTCCACGGACGATGACGGGACACACGCGGCGCCCGTTCGATTCGATCGGTCCATTCCCGGCGAAAAAACGCGGCAACACCACCCGGTCGAACCACAGCGGGGAAAAAGAGACGTCGAAGAAAATGACAAATGGAAGCTAGAAAGTTGGAACGAAGAGTAACAGGTTATGGGAGCATAGGCGTTGTTGTAGCTTTCTACGCTCCGGTGAAAAACGCTCGTGTGTAATCACGTGGTTCCACGTGTATGTACATATAGGGATAACGAATACGCGCAAGAAGAAACAGTTGTTTCTTTAAAAGAATGCGCACCATCGATTCTAGTATGCGATATATTTATATTTTCTAACAAGTTTTTTTTACAATTGTCTAAGTCAATAGAACGCTCGATCTTTGTCGCGAGGCAACGGCACAACTCTTAATTGAGAACTTTTCTCGGAGTAAATTTTGAAAACTTTGGCCGAAATATATCTTCAGAAATGTAATTAAGCGGAATAGTCAAAGCAAACTAAACCAAAGCCAAAGTCACGCATCAGCTTTTCGACTTTGCTTCGAGCAAATTCCTCGATCGAACGTTATCGGAAGGGAAAGATCGAAGGTCATCGGGGAAAAAGATTTACTCGATATCCAGAATGAAGATATTTTAATACGACCTAGCTAAAATAAGAACAACCTGTTAGATTCAAAGATATAATAAACCTTGCAAATATATCTCGGAGAATGAAGCTTAAAGCGCGAATAGAACGAATAATAGTACGATGATCCGATATCTTAAAGATATTCAAGAGGATGGCAACGAACGAAGACGAGAACGACAGCTTTGCCAATGGGACACCGGTTAAGAAGCGTGTCTATCGAAACTTTCCAAACGAAAAATATTTTTCTCTTCCGTCGTGTGCGCGCAGACGTACAAATCGATCGACCATTGCTCGCTGTAAAAAAGCATCGTTCGAACAATCTACAGAGCAGCAATTATTCCGACAGCGACCTCGACAGCTAGCGCGTAATCGAGGCTAAAAACGGAGCTGTCTTGGACTTCGTTCGATCAAATCTCCCCACCGAAAAAGAAACGAAAAGAAAAGAAAGGAGAAAAGAGAAAACAAAATCCTCGCGGAGGATGGAAAAGAAGATTTGGCGTCGTTTATCTCTCCGGCTTTTTACGACTATCGTGGCAGCGGCAGCTTCCTTCCTGCCTTCCAGCGAGTCTCCACGCTCTCGTTAAATTTGCACCAGGCGACGTAGATATTTGCGGTCGTATATTTTTTCTTCGCCTGGCGCACGCGCGCGTCTCGCCACCAAATCTCGCCCGATATTTATTCCTGCGTGTCGTTCGAACGGAAACGCGGCACGATAAACCCGCGTAAAGTCGCGTTTCTCTTCCCGTCGCGGAACTCGAATATCGCCTCTCTATCAGATACCCGGGCATCCTCCTCTTCCCTGTCGCGATAACGCGCCCGCGTACTTACAAGCTTCAGATTACGAGCCTCGTCGAGCCACGCAAACCGGCGTGTGCAGGCGTTAATTATCGTCGCCCGGCATTACGTTACTTTCTCGGATGGAAAACGACTACGCCGCTGGCGGATGTCGACGTTTGCCTCCGACATGAAACCAGACATACGTGCTGATATTGAATTATTCTGGTTTCAGAGTTTCTGATATAAAAGTGAAATTTGATATGAAATTAGTTGACAATTGTTTTTAGCTGTCGAAGTTGTTGTACCAGAGCCATCGTTGTGTAGAGTATGTGGTATAGTTTACAGAAGCTTTTGTCATAACGTATGGTTTAATAACGATTTACTTACTAGATAACTGCTACGCATACTGTATACATATGATTTAATTTACTGGGAAATTTCTATCGTAATCTTTTAAGGGAGCTATTTCGTTGATAAAATTTAATAGTGACTTTGCTGTTTTTGGTTAACAACGTCAAAGAAGCTTAGAAAAGTCTAAGGAACCCATACACAATCGTACGTCGTATATTCCAAATAAAACTACAGAATATGTTAATCATAGTTATCGAAAAGATGAAACCGTTAACGAGTATAGAAAATTTGTACAATAATCGTGCAGAATGTTAGACGCACTTAACGAACTATTATATTTTCAAAAAAAAATTTACCACGCTGGGTATTAATTATTCGTACAAAATGTCAATATCCAATGTATCAAACTGCACTGTATCTCAACAACGTTAATTCGTATCTGGCAACGATTCATCGAGAGATTCCATTGAAAGCAACCGTGCGCTTTCTGCGTAACCTCGAAACATCGTCGATTCAACTCCTCGGTGGACTGTGCTCCGAGAAGCCTATATTTTAACCAGAAACGTGGCTGCGTTTAACGGGCGGAACGAGGTAGTTACGAAGAACGTATTCATCCCGTTGTCCCTTGCTTCCTGAAACGATCCAAAAGGACGTCGACGACGCGACATCACCCACCTGGGTGGCGATATATCACGAGAAACGAGCGAGGATCGACTTCTTATTGGCTTGGCAACTGGCACCGTCGACTCGAGCAACATGACTAATTATTGCTGTCCCGGTTCGGTGCCGTCTAGTTTACCTTTGCACGCTTTCCCGCCCGTCATTTCTCACGCGTCGACGCGACCATAGGTCTCTCGGTATTTCTCGCGCGAATCGCACGCCTTTTACGCACCCGCCAACCACTCTCGAACTGGTGTCAACTCGAAAAACGAGCGTGCACGTTGCTGTCACCATACGGCATCCAGAAAGGTGGTTGAAACGGTCGTTCTTTTTACGTGGGTGCTGAGAGCTATCCGCCAAACGATACAGTGGCTCGCAAAAGCATTCGAACAGTCGTGAAACTCGTACGCGTATATCGTGTGCGTTAAATGGAATTTTATAAACGCTGTAACGAGTAGACTGCGAAATTTCGTGCGTTTATGGGAAATTTCAAGATACCATATTTTCAGAATATACGCAACATACAAAAGAGACGGTGGACTATGTCGCTGAAATTTATGGCCAATCTGAAAACATACAACGGTATTTTTGTAGAATTCCTTAAAGTATAATTATCATAAATATGGAAATCGTGCGAAGAGGATTAACAAGAGTGAAGGAAAATTGGTTTGCGCATCTTGATCGAGAAATCGATAAAAGTTGGAAATAAACGTTTGATTCGTCAAATAGGTGGTAAGTAATACTTGATATACGACAAGTTTGAAACTTTCCAGTAGCAAATATCACAGTCGGAAACTCGGTTTCGAATAAATATACGCACGGCAACGGTAGACACCGCATCTAAGACGTCGAATCAAAGGGACCGAAGAAAGTCTATTTATATGGTTGCTATTTAAAGAGAATCTATTTAATAACTCATCAAGCACACGTGCATTTGATACTCCGAGGCTCGACAATCGACTTGCGACCATTTCCCATCAAAGGGGATATCAAAAGAGCGTTTATTTATATACCGGTTCATCGATAATCCAGCTTCAATTAGCACGGCCAAATCAGCCGGGGGAAAAAGTAAAAAAGGAGAATTTCTTTTGTAGGCGCCTCGCTTTCACGGGGTCTTTCGGTCTAACGACTTTCCCTATTTTTCTCGGTTGCCGTTTTCACGGTTCGTTTCACGATCGACGATACAAAAATACTAGCAGGTACGTTGTTAGGGTACATAGCGGTATAGTTGCGACTTGGGACACACGAAGCAACCGTTTTCGCATCGTTGACGCTAGAACCTGAGAGTTTCATCGTACAACTCCATTTGCGGTCATTTTTGCCACGTATGATCTGCTTTCGGAGTTTATACCGTATCGTTAATATTACTCTTTCATCGAATCATATTCGATAATACCTTTCATTAGGTTCGTAATTAATCGAGGATAAAAATGCGTGCAAAAAATAGAATGCAATTTCTGGGAAACTATGCCTGTGGTAATAACAAAAATACGATAAATTGGAGGAAACAAAAGAGATCGACGATGGATTAACGCTTAAGCAAATAAATAATTTCAAATTACGAAGACGATTGATTCTAATGGAATAAGCAAACGAAATGTTTCTTCGTTGCATATTATATTTCACCACATTTCACGCAAATCGAAGATCGTGCTATAATTCATATTCGAATCCTAAAAAAAAAAAAAAAAAAAAAAAAAAAAATCTAGAGAAGGTAGAACAAAAGTAGGAAATTTTGTACGTGCAGTATTTCAACAAAGATATAAGAACTCGTGACAAGTGTGAAAGTTCTAGGAATAAGAATATCGAGATAACAAGGAAGAAAAAGAAGAGAAGAACGTTCAAAATGACTGCATCCGGAGTTCTAGCGCTGATCTTCCCCCTCTTTAACGATCGGTGCCCTGGACGAGACGACCAGCCTCGTCAACTTTGTTTGCCGATGACATCTGTGCGCTCTCGTAATTGCGTACCTGCTATTCATACGCGATGAGACTACATCTCGAATAAGGACTTCTATCAAGGACGCGTGTATGTACGTCTATGCACGTCGAACCTACGTTTATGCAAATAACAGCAGCCAGACTTCGCGTCACGTAACCAACTCGACCGCGAGAAACGCGATTCTTTCTCGCTCGACGATTGATTGCTACGGACTGTTACGTTCTTGCGTGGTATCTTGACGAGGGTTTAATTGAAACGTAGGAATTAGACGTTCTCGATGGGGTTGTAAATGCACGAGATGCGCGTTGCCTTGTCATTTTCGTTTAGCTGATTACTCGAAGACTTGCGAATTTATTTTCGCCATTGCGATGCATAGATTTCTAAGCATAGAAATATTCGAATATTTCTGGCTTTTTGTTTCTTTTCTATTCTTTTCCTTCTATCGTAAATTTGGTACCGTGCAAGAAGACATATGTACTACTAATAAATTACGATGGAGTTTGAATATTTCTAAGAATATTTCGATTTATCGAATAGATTTGAATTACCAAACATTTCTAATTAAGTAGTTTTACGACGGAGGAAGATGATTTTCGAGTCCTCGCGATGGTCGTATGCTTCTATAACTAGGATCATAAAATATTACCTTCGTCGAAAGTTAATCGTCCAATTAATAACTTACACGATTCTAAATGTCAAAATGTTCGCACGGATTGCTCATCTGTCGTATAATAGACACGAAGATGACAAACAAATAACGGTTGTCTAATATTTTGAGACTAAGGTAATAATTATTTAACGGTTGTAAGTCGAATTAAACGAGTAGGAGTTAGGATCGTAAATTGCATATTTCGTAATAGATTCTTGTGTAGTTGTAAAGGACGTTAACAAAATTCCCCTGAAATTTATGTAACAAGTAATTTAAATATACGAAGCGCTACGAGAATACCTGGCATCTGAAAATAACTAGCGACAAGACCTCTGGTTCGCGATGTGTTAACACATTGTTGACCCGTCGCGAGCATACTCGTATTTTCACGCACAAATGTTGTTGACCGGCCGCGAGTATACTCGCGTGCATGTATATGCATCGACTTGCGCAATTATTAAAATACATTAAAACACAAAATTGACTAAGTTATTATTACATCGTTGTTTGACGTGCTAAATACCGCTTGACCTTTCGGTTATCAGCGAATTAATCGCGGTTTAAATTAAATTTCCTAAAAAGCGTAAATCTCTCTAAAAGGAAGAATTATATGGAAATAATTCTACGGTTTTAAAATGCACGTTAATTTTTTTATTAAAACAGCTAGTCGACGATATCGTTAACGATTATATCAACTATAATAATTTTGTGTTTCTACGTTGTATTCTTTTTAAAATTCCAAAAGAATCGGAAACAACCTCTACACAGAATTTAATATTCTCATACTATTATTATATTACGATCCTTATTCCTATCAACGCTAACGTAAGAAACAGACAGCTGCATAAAAATCTTATCCGCGAGCAAAAACACGGTAAATAAGATAATGGTCATAAATCACAAGAATTCACTTATCTATTAATTTAAAAATGACTCACCGCAAACCCAATTCCGATTTTAGAAAGCGAGACCTTACAGATAAGCGTAATCGCGATAGCGCCGATACTCGTTCATTGTGCACGTAGAAATTTTCACAAATATTTTACGTATAGCCTTATTATTTGCATAGAGGAAATCGTGCAACTAAAAAATCGAAACAATGGACAGATGGAATGTATTCGACGCGCTTGTTACCGAAACAAAAATCACCGAGTCACGTGGCCACACAGCGCGAAGATCGAACACGTTTCACGGCGATTTTCTTTTGCCTTCGAAATCCTGACAGAAACACCGGGCACTTTCACTTCTTTTCAACAGCTTACGATTGTTTCCTTTCACAATGTCATCTTTTTCTGTTTTCGACTCGTTCGCATTGCAATACCAAACTAATCTTTTGAATATCAACGCTGCCAAGAATTATTCTACAAGATGTTGTATCCTATACAAAGTTGCTACGATTCAAACGATCAGAATCGATGGTATTTAGCCGGAAACTAAACGATCACGCCTCCTCAAATGAAAATTTCTATCACGCAATCATAAAGATAAGGTATACGCGATATTTTGTAACAGTCGGAAGTATCGCTTTAAACCGGATCGTCTACGTTCGTAAATATGCGAGTTTTCATTCTTCTTGTAACGAAGCATCTTTCTTTTAACTATATATATATATATATGTACATATTTAAAAAAGGAATACGGTACAACAAACGCAATATAATAACAGTAACTATGCGCTAATGTTGACTCCACTCTAGAACTGTCCAGATTATTTCACGCTCCGTCGAATTAAAAACCATATTTCTACCATTTACGCGTAGCTGTTCGTCTCAATTTGTAATCAAACCGATTTGTACTCGCAAATGGTCGACTCTGCGTAAATACGTATACGGTGCGAGACAATGGTAGATACAAGGAGGAATCGGCATAACCGTAAGCGTCGTTGCGACAGCAGCGTCTGGTGCATTTCGAAAAAGGCTCGGACTGCCTCGTTTACCGAGGAGCTCCGTATCCCCTCGGTGTATACCAAAACCATCGGTCGCGATTTGCATGGATGATTTCGCGGAGAGGGACACGAGAAAAGAGGATCGGCGGGCGTTTACGTTAAAAGAACAGCCAAAGAGAGTCAGGGAGAGAAGGGTTTTGGGAAAGAGATTCGGGTATATAGGCATCGGAAGAATGAAATAGAAGGGGAATTGGAAGCAAGGTCTGTGTCGTTCGGTATTCAGAATGCAGAAACGAGCGAGGAAAGAAGAGAAAGAGAGAGCGTAGGGTGGCTCGGCAGTTTGCGTGCATGTGTTTCTCGTTCGTCCCTATGCACGAGAAGAGAAGAAGAGTCCGTGGAGACCCGCGCGAGCCGACCAAGAGTGGAAAAGGAGAAGAGAAGATCGAAAAGGCTGGAGATAGAGAGAGAGAGACGGAAGCGAGAGGCCGCAAAATATATGCTGCATGCTCGTGGATGCTCGTTTGCAGCGTGGCCGTGGAGGGACGGAGATAATCGCGGGTATACCGGCTACGGATAGAGCGAAACGGAAGAAAAGGAGAACGTGAAACGGTTCGCCGAGGAGGCTGGTCAATGGCAGGCCGGCTATCGGAACACCCTTCTCGAAAACAAAGCCGGATCTCACCTTGATTTATCGCTGAGTGCTGCTGCCGCGATACTGCGTGCTCTTGCTCCAGACTACGCTGCCGCCGGGGTGAACTGCCCCGGCGAAAATTAATCCATTATCAGGCGAACGAAAACGGAATAGCTGTGCTAGTACAAAGTCCAGAAAACACCACTCAGCTACTCTATACTCTGTACGAGAGACCACGACGCTCCTTCCGGACTCCCTCTCTGCTCGTGTGCTCTACTCTTTTTTGGTCGCCACCGAACGACTAACCTCCGTCCGTCGGGATCGCGTCTACACACTATATACACACAGTGCTGCCCGCCACTCTAAATCAGCTCTGTAAACGTATGCACGGTGCACGGGTAACGTGTGTCACGGCTAGCAATCGAATGCTTACACACGGCAGCGGATCACACAACGCGCGCTACGTCCCTACGTCCGCGTTCCCATCCACGCACAAAGACACCGGACCCACGTATCTCCAAATATTTTCCTTCGTGCGCACGCTCCCGGACTGGCTGTGCGAGATAAGTACGTACACGTTCGTTCGTTCGTTCGTTCGTTCGACAGCCACTACGAGGCACAAACGCGATGCGGTATAGATACACGTGCGAGTCACCGTACCGGGCACGAACCACCCCTAACATCGGTCTAGAACGCACTGACGTGAATGCAACCGAGGAAACACGAAAGCGAAGCTCCGACCGTGTCGGCGTCTAGAGTGGGGGATGCCTTTCGGTCGAGTTCGGGACGCTTCGGCGAGCCTCGCGTCCCCTCTGTCTCCGCACTCCGCCACTGGATACTTTACACAAGCGTAGGATTCTCCCGTTCTCTATGTATATACGCTCGCGCCGTATACGCTATATAAGAAGAGTCAGTTCGGACGTGTATTTGGACTCTGCTCCTCTCTCTTTCTTCCTCTATCTTATTTCAACTCTCTCCTTTCTCCTTTTTACTTTCTCCCACCACTGTCGCTCCTTTCTGCCGTAGTTCGCGCGAACGCTAGCTTCGAGTACATGCACACCTGTTTACGCGTATACGTGTGTGCACGCGACGCGTACCACCTTATACCCTCTTGCGGCAGTCGCCACTCACCACACGCGCGATGACGTCACGCTGGGCGCCGTGGCGTGGATAACGAGATGGCCCGAGTCTTCCCCGGGACCCTCGATCGCTAATTATCGTCCTAGAGGTTTCGCCTCGTTCCGCGACCGGTTTGCTCCTTTTTCCTCCGTTCCCGGCCTGCTGCCCGGCAGACAGAGAAATCGTGCGGCCCGAGGAGGCACCCGGCAGTCACCCTTCCCGGCCACGGCCGACGATTTTCGTTTCGGAGCGCTCGTTCCACGGTGGCATTAATGATGTCTCGTGTAGGTACAGTCACGACCGGTTCCTCGGGACCTACCTCCTATCAAGATCCAGTATCTTCGACTAGCGACTCGGAGGACACGCCAAGGGGCAGCCGAACAATTCCCATCTAGGGTTTCACGCGGTGTGTAAGACACGTCGTCCTGGTCCACACGCGATCCCTCCAGCTACGCTGGAAACGTACGGACGGACGACCGTGCGGTGTGTTCCCAACGAGAGATCTGGGGACGAAATTCCGCGAGCGTGGACCGTGTGAGTGCAAAAACGAGCATCGCGTCCAACGTATAAATAACGAAACAGCCCTGTTGTAGGTGGCTGCGAGGGCCCGTGCAATAAATAACGACCTAGCGGAGCACACCTGCAGCGACAAGGCGTGTCCGATGGACGATGAAGTTTAACGTCCCTCCCTCGTTTATTTCTCTGCCCAAAGCTATTGCAAGACGCGACACCAATAAAATGCTAATCGCCCTTCCTCGTTACGTCGCGCCCTCTGCCTTGCCTTCTAGCGCGACCCCGGCAACGGGCTGGTTATACACGCTGGTTATCTATTATTATTCATATCGCGTGCATTATCGTGCATTATCGTACAGCGTGTTTACTGATTTGCACGCTATAAAATTACCGTTAGCTGATAACATCACCTAACATTATTCGTTCTAATAGATATCCTGTACACAAATGCGTTCGATCTGTTATACTCGAAATGACAGCGTTTTAATACTCAAATTCATTTTTTTCGTGAAAATCAAACACTTGCCACGTTTCTTCGCGGATAAATCGCCGCCTTTTCAATTTACCTATTTAGACTGAAATTACTTCCTCGTCGATCATTTACCGGACACCCTGTATACGTCGTACAGGAATGGCCCGTTCCCCAACAATGAGTTCTTTGAATTGTAGCGTGACTGAGATAATTGGACGTATCTGTTACGATGAACTTTTTTCTACGATGAATGTAATACATTCTCTCAAGTTCATTTGAATATCTAAATACTTAACTGCCTACGATCTCGACATCCGCCTCTAGCGTAACTAATCCTCTCAGCCCACCTAACCTACATATTCTTAAGCAATTATCAATGACATTCTGTATCAATTACCATCGTTAATTATATAAGACGTAAGAGAAATATTAGAAAATCAATTAGTTTCGCGTTAAGTTGTCCGCAAAGTACCGTGAAGGTTCGCGGCCTATTCGACCAGCAGAGTTCTAGAGAATGTACGGTGTCCCCTGTTGTAAACGTGCCGTGTCCTCGGCGTCTCTGTGGCACGAAAGGGAAGTTGGAGCCCTCGGGCTACGGATACTTTCCCCGGCGCTCCCGGAATAGCTGGAGAAACTGAGGGTAGCTTTTTTTCCCGCAAGGCAACGAGCACGGATGCATAGGAACGTCGAACGACGGAGGATTGGTTCTGATTACGATCTCGCGCCACCCCAATATAAGGAGCGCGACAATGACGACGACTGCAATTTCGAGTACGAACAAGGTAGTTCGTTATGACCTTCCATCCGTGGGTGCGAGAGGAATCGTTGCAAGGAGCTGGTCGAAAATTTCAGAAAATCAAACATTTAGCGTGTATGGAGGTTGTATGTGCGAGCTGTCTAGAAAGCAAATTGATCGACTTTGTAAATTGAGAAGTCAATAAAGAAGCTAGTTTAAATCCTCCTGCGTAATACTAAAAAATTCCCTCGCCAAACGCTAAACTTAAAATAAACGAAGCTTTGCGAATGACAAGTGAATCGATCGTTCTATTGGGCATAAAATTGCGCAACTTGTAGCTCGTCGAGTCTGTAATATCGTTAAATGACAAATTATGATACGAGAAAGCCACGATCACGTGCATGTAAAACGGAGTCAGATACAGCAGGCGAGATAGGTGTAACCTTCGCAGCTAAAATTACGTTCTATCAATTTATATTCGCGGCGAATAAAAACGTAGACGATTGTAGTATGTTCCACGCATCTCGATCACGACGCACTATCACGACAAGGTATCTCGGATTATCCGAGTACTTTCATAGCAGGCTGTAATATAGTAATCGAGCAAGTCTCACCGCGTGTCGATTATGGCTGCTTGCCAAGGACTCGAGCGAAAGAAAACTGCCAACGGTTCTCCTTACGCTCCTTATTAAATCCAACAAGGTTCAGCAATTCGAGCGAGAGTCAGTCGACCCGTGGATTTTCGAGAAGCGGAGCACGGCGATTCGTTCGCTCACCCCGATACGATTTATCGAAGAAAGGAAGGATATTAATTAACGAACCGACGCGGGAAAGATTCCCGCGGACAATGGGCACAAGTTTTTCCAACGTCTAGCTGAAAAGTCTCTGGCTGGCGAGGGGAGAGAGAAACGAAGAATTGTTCCGGCGGCAACAATGCCCCGGCTAGAATTCGCCGTCGAACTTAAATTTTAAGAGTCACTGGCACGAATAGACTTGCCGACCTCCGCTAAAAAGCGTTTTTTCCGCCGCTCGAATGGACCGCGAGCAGTCCGCCGCAGAAAACCCTTACTTTCCGCGCGACGAATAATTTAAGAGAGAAGAAGATGGCAACTCAAACGGAAGAAAACGAAGAGAGACGGCGAGAGAACCGGTGGAAAAGTTTTCGCGCAACTTCTTCCTTCTTTTCTTCTTTTTTTTCTTTTTTTTTTTTTTTCATCATTTGTTCGCCTCTATCCATCGATTTCCCGAACGGCGATCGACGTCTACGACGGATTTTCCTCGGCGACTTTATTGTGGCGGCGCGCTCCTTTCCGAGGATTCAATTTCATTCTTTCTCGTCGTCGAAAGCGGGGGTAACCGGACCGAGGGTGAGCGTCAAAGCGAAAGTTTCCATAATAACGCCTTTACCGCCGATACTTGTGCGTCCTCGTCGCCGGCAGAAAGCCAGGAACTTGCGCAAACGAACGTGATTTTTGCCGGGTCACCGAGGCAAGCCATGACGAGACAAAAGAATCAAACTTCGTTTATGGATCAGGATATATGTTACAGTAGCGCCCACCAATTCTTGGAAGTGGGACTTGAAGTGAACTTCAAGCGTGCCGAATGAGATAAAGCGCCGAACGAAACTTGAAACCGATCTTTATGGATTGTTCGGGCAGATATCGATACGCACGAGTTCGTGTTCGCATGTGCCAGGTATCGGCATCTCAATCGCACTCGACCTTCCTCCTTCTTTCGGTTGGATTCGCAAAAGTCACCTGCCCGGGCAAGCGTTCGGTTTCGCTCCCAAATGCGGACGCCAAAGTATGCATTCGGTACTACGAATATAGATCAGAAAGAAACTCAATTATACGTAACCGATCGAGTTATTACCGTAACGTCAGAGCATATTTACGAGCTCTTGCCACTGTCAAACTTTCGAAAATGAAATTCCTAATGATTATTTTTTCTTGCGTGTCGCCATACCTATTAAGGAGACGTATATCGTACATACGTCGACGTTACACTAGTCTTCTCGCTTAACGCTTACATCACGACAGAATGGTTGATCGAAAGAGCAAGGAAACTCGCTGCTTTCTCGTCTCTGTCTCAACCAGAATTGTTTCTACGAAGTCTTCCAGAACAACGACTATAGACTCGCTGAAACAGAGCTCTTCATTACCAACGGAAGTTCTAAAGTTGGTCCTTCTATTTGGACGCAGAAGCGAGCGAAAAAATAGAGAGACCCTGAATACTTTCGGCAGGATGCATTCGATCTGAAAAAACTCGTTGTTCGTTTAATATCGCGCTATCTTTAAAAATGGAATAAACAAAAGAATTCCTATAACACTGAATCACGCATGACCACCTTCCTTTCCCGTGAGTAACGTCGAGTTTCCCTATACATGTTGCGCTCTCGATGAAGCCTCGTCGACCACTGTGCCTTTACAACCAAATAGAGCAACCGATAGAGCGGACCAATGGGAAGGCAGGGGAGGGAAGGAAATTCTGTTTTCCCGTGTTTTTCAACGCGTGACAGTGCGAGATCTATCGGGATGAAGTCTTCAGAAGCGGCATGGCAGGTCGGAAATACAGGTTTTTGTCGAGGTATGGAGAAGTTACGACTCTTCTTCTCCCCCGTAGCTCGAAACCCTAAGCACGGACCATTGTTGGGTCACGGTTGACATTCACGGCGTCCAGGCGTTCCATCGGCATCTTCGTCGTCACCGGGAGGAATCTCCGGGGAGAGAGGCCTCCCAAGTCACAAAGGATCTCTCGCTTCTGCACCCTCGAACTTCCTGCGCCGTAGGAGCCGCTTTAGAAATCCCCCGAAACCAATTTATCTTGAGAAGCCTGGGCTAAGCTAAACGGATTTTCCCTTGGCTGGCATTAGACGCTTTTATTCGACGTGAAATTAGCTTACCGACTCGCCGGATCGATCGTCGCGAATTACTCGCTCGCTCCTCGTCCAAAAACGGGGAGTAGGAGCTACAGGATCCTCTCTGAATCAGGACCGTCCTCCTTCTCTTCTCCGTCCTCTTCCCCTCTAGCCCTCCAGCGCCGATACTTAATCGCTCCCACGCGTTACCCGGCAGCTTCCTGCCATGTTATTGTTTCGCCGTGCGAATGACGATTCCACGTTCCGGACTAACGAGCGAGTAATCCAGGCGTCCAGCCGCATCGCGAAGAAAGAATCGCGTCTAAGCGATTGCACTATCCTCCATCGTGAGATTACCACTTCCTGCGACCTATCTTCCACGGTGTACACGCGTTGACGCGTGTATACGCTTGTTTCGCTCATTGCACGCGTACACGTGTACATGTGGAAGGTGTGTGGTGCCCTGACCGACGACGACGACGACGACGACGACGACTACGACGACGCGGCCGGGTGGTCGGGACCGACAGATAACGCGACCATATCGGTGCAACGAGGAACGCGATCCAGGTGCATACTGCATACACGCGAGATACGCTGTCTGTTTTTCCCTCTCTTTTTCCATCCGTTCTCATTTCAGTCTCTCTTATAACAGTCTTTCTCTTTCTCTGTTTTTAAGCTTTCTATTGTAACGGTTTAACGCACGAGCGTTCCAACGGTGTCGTTCGTTATCTGCTTATGGTTAGCGATACCGCGGGTTACGAAAGCGCCCGTCGTTTCTTTCTCTATTACAGCGGCGAGAGTTCGGTGAGAAAAAAGCTTCGACAACGAGCCTCGAGCCGGCAGTTACATACAACGGTGACAAGAATTCTTCAGATACAGCGATTAAGTCACGGGCTAAGCCACTCTACGTTTCGTTTCGAAACGCGGACTTGTGCAAGTAGCGGCCACGTCGAGTCATCCTTGCTTTCCACTCGAGACCACAGGCTTCGGAGTCAGAAGGTTCTAAAAAGGAAGAAGAGAAAAAGAAGCCAGAGGAAGATGGTAGAGACAGAAAGGGAGGCTTAAATGACCGATAGACGGACGCTGCGGGGTTCCGTTCAGACCCAACCAGTTTCTGGACACCATTTCTCGCTCGAGCCTCCCCGAAAAAAGGCGCAGTTACGCGCGTATTTCACTCGAAATGGACTTGTTCCTTTCTTGCCCGCACCCGAAACGGAGCTTCCTCTCTATTGTTCGCCACGTGAAGGAACGTACGCGACGTTCCTTCACTCAGGACGTTTTACAAAAGTTTGCAAACACTGTAGGCGATCTTTTGAGCACGCACGAGCGAACGGCGAGCTCTGTCGCATACGAGCATGATGAACGAGGATCGTCCTCTCGACCAACCACCGCAACCGCTCTGTGTTTCAAACGTGGCCACGGTTATTTTATCCGTGAGATCTGTTCGTTCGTCGCTGCATTGACAGCTACACGAACGTGGAATAAATTATGAAAATAAAGAAGATGGCCTATCTATCAAGAACGAGAGGAGACGTCCTCCTCCATCTTGTTCGAAAAGTATCGTTCGTAAAGTCGATATGCGTGTTCGTTGATTATGCGATACGTTTATAGCGACCCACGAAATAATTCGAGTAACTATCGTTGAACATTTTTACGCCTATACTGTACGCATTACGTAATGCGTTTCCAAATTTTCTACATAGTCATCTTCTTTAACAGTCGCGACGAAAATTTCGCGTTTCAACGTCTTTTAATACACCGAATCTGTTGGATTTTATTTAGCGGATTGTACGATTGCTGTCTCGAAATTATGTCGACGAATTATACCGAGATATTGCTCTCTCCCACGAATCCTCTTTCAGTAGCGCAGAAGGGAGACTTTTCACGGGGAACTTAATAAAGTTCCTCGCCCCTGAATCGTCTTCCGCCTCTCGCTTCGAAGAAAGACTCTCTCCCTCCGGACGATCTCGCAGATTTCCGTGTGCTCGCCATTGGCTGAATCGAGCCGCGCCTTTTAATCGAAACATCGTCTGACGTCGAACGAGCAGGTGGCTGGGTCGCGAGCTCGATATTCGAGGGAAAAAATAGACAGGGGTAGGAAATAAAAAATGCAGTCGCAGAAAGAAAAGGGAAGGTCTCTGGTAAATCGCCCAACAAAGGACAGTGAAATCGAACGACTCGTGGACCTAGTAGAAACGTTCTTGGGAATGTCGCGTGGATACATCCCTCGGGGTAACCCGAGACGAGGAAGAAAGGGAGGAGATGCCAGAATAAGATTTAATAAATGCCACAGGCCACAGGTAGGCGACGTCTTAGCACCGCAAAGCCGCCTACGAGGAGTCAGATTTCCTCGAGACTTGGATAGCTCTCTGCTGTTTCGCGCTCTTCTCTCGCGTCTTCTTAACCAGCGCATCCGTTTCGTTCGATATACGCGCACCGTACGCGAAGCGGACACCTCGTGTGTGTCCACTCGTTTCGCGATTCGTTCGGCTACACAATGAAATTCGAATCGAATCGAATCGAATGGAATCGGATCATCGCGATACGTTGCGTTGCGTCACGTTGCAGCGGTGGCTGACGGCGCCCGCGTCGAACACGGCCACGAAAATTTCGTATTCGGAGACTTCAACGCGTGGACGTGCACACGGTACAAATGTCGGGTGAAATTATTCGAATCGGCCACGACCACCCTCTCGCTTGTCAGACCCGTGGAACCAAGCTGTCGCTCAATGCGGCTATTCACGCTCTAGCGAAAGTTCGAGTTTCAAAGGAGCTTTAATTCGCGGCCATTTTTATGCAAAGAAGCTGATCGCGCGGCTGCCCGTCGCCGTTGGGAAGGAGCCAATTTAATTTCGCCCTGTCTTCTCACTTTTTTACTACGCGATGGAAACGCCGGCTTTTCACCCTCGAATCGTTTAGACTCTTGCTGAATAGCTAGTAGTTGTAAGAACCGTATACAGTTACGTTTTATATCGTTCGTTCCTCTTAGAATTCTTCTCAATGGACAAATACCTAAAGTAACCGAATAGTTGAGAAACGCGACGCGAGAGTTTCATCGTCGGAATTTTATTTTATTTTATTTCGTTTATATCGAAACGATAAAAGGCGAGGCTACGGCTATCAAAAGTAGCAGCAGGCGGATTAAAAACGATCGCCTCGACTTGGTTCCGAGTGACATCCGAAAAACGCGAAATATTCCGAGGATATTCGCGGGAATAACGTGTTCTCGCATACCAATGAAGCAGAGCTCGTTTGACGTCAAATGGGCCACGGTGTTTCGACGAAACGCGTTATTTTGTAACAGAAAGTATTCACCGTGGAAACCGTAAACACCGTCGCCGAGCAATATATTGGCTGAAATGTGGCTGCTTGTAAAATTCTGGTCAACGGTGAGTCGGATTTTTGCGTTCGATCCTCCAGCCAAATGGCAATTGTATCGCCACTAATAACGATCCTTATCTCTGATCGTTTGTTGGACATTGAAAATGTTGTTTCCTATGGTCGTGCCGGTAAACGCGCTCTCAGTGATATTAGCTACCAGCCGTTGCAACCAGTTGCTCGAAAAATAAGCATACTCGGTACTTCTAGTCACGATTTGTACCAACTCTTTCGATTCCTACGTGTCGTTAGTTCGCTAGAAGAACGATACGAGCAAAGAAAGTGAACTTTTTAGAAAATCAGATTTGTCGTGGAAAGTCTGACACGTGTTGTCGATTACTCGACTATTTGACCATCGACAAAATTGCGTTAGTTTGCAAGTTAATCGGTGGCCTTTATAATAAAACTTTGTCGATTATAATCGACTATCTAGTTTAAGAATTACGCGAGATCTTTAGAGACTCGATTCTCGATGAGTCACGAACGTATTGACTTTATGCGATCGATGTTTTCTTTCTCGGGATAAGTATAATAGGATGTTCCAAGAGCGGTGTATATTTACCGAACTATCGTATAGTTGACGATAGAAGGTTATGAATACCTCTGTGACTCAGGATAGATAGAACGATACGTAATTGACACTGTTCGTTTATTTGCAAAGATCTTTGATACTTCCAGTTCCTACGAAAGAGCGATAAACTATTTACTTGCTCTGTTCAAATAGGCATTTCCAATAACTATCGTTTTCCCAAGTACTTTTACAAACTCTATTCTTCCAAAAGTTAAAGCTCACTAAATCGTATTTTGTTAATTGCAATTTTGTTAATTAGGCAATCGTCGTAGCGTTAACTCACAAACGAGATCCAACATCAACAACTTAAATATTCCTCATCATCCCCGAAACATCCGCCTACTGGCACGCTCCAACTACCGACGGTTACAAAATTCTTTTCCCATGATAGCTACGCTCAGTTCCCTCAGCTTTCGAGCGTGAATAAAAACTCGAGATTCACAAAGATACATCGGAGAACAACGATTAGAGTAGTAAGAGGAGAGTAAAAAATAAAGGTGACGGGAAAGACGGTGGGCGCTGTTGGTGTGGCACGGGTTACCAGGCCCGCGTCCATAATAAAGTCGTAACGTACTTCTCCCCGTAAATTCGACAGAATATTACGGTACACCGGGGGACGTGGGGGCCTGTTTCGTTTGCCGTAAAGTCGCGGCCGGTGATCAGCGGGAAATTTACCGACGTGTCAGATCTCTTCGTAACCGAGCACCCTGGTTCCACGCTACGCCCGTCTTCCACGCTCGTTTCACGCAGTATATCGTCGCGTATATATAAGAGAAACGCGTCGATACTCTCGTATTACGTACGATGTCTCTCTCTCTCTCTCTCTCTCTCTCTCTCTCTGTATCTGTCTCTGTCTCTGTTTCTATCGAGGTATCTGTTTCGATGGGGGGTCCTACGACTTTTTCGTCTTCGTCGATCGCTTATTTTTCTTCTATTCTTTTCTCCGTTTTTCATTCTTCTCGAGATTCGACGTTTAAGGAACAGGAAATACCGGAGACTTAGCTTTCTAATATGCATTCGCTCGCGTTCGCTGGAACGAAACGAGACTGTTGGCGACTGGGTTATCGTATACGATATCTAGCCGAGACGACCACTGTGTCGCAGGGTTTTCCCTGGGAACAGATATCCTGATTTCATTTACAAGCGACGTATCGGCGGATTAAGATAATTCATTGCTGTTTTCTGTCTGCGAACGATCGGACTCGCTCGGAGAAACTATCCATTTCGCGGCTTGTGTGTGCTCTTGTTCGGGTTGTATTAATGCAATTTGGTAAATAGCGGTCGTTAGGTGGATATATCATCGAATTTACGCGTTTCTACGATACCGTGATATCGATAGTGATATAAGAAAAGTGAATTGCAACTCTGATAGCTAATAGTGGATAGTATCGGCTGGTACGAAAAATTATCCTGTCTTTGACGATATGTAAATAAAATAAAATATATCTTTCTAATATTTTTGTTATTACAAGACAAAATGTTTTTTAATTTCATGCAGGCAATTCTGTTCTTTTTTCGGGAATTAAAATTACTATCGAATAGTCAGCGTTTTCAACATGTATCCAAGATACTCGAAGGAATGTTACAAGGAACTAAATGCAATTAAATTACATGGCAAACCGTACAAGCTACGAGCAGCCTAACCAATTTGATATTCACAACGAAAAATCATTCGATGTTTCCCATGTTTCCGTATGTTGCATTGCAACGTAATATTTATATGATACATGACAGTCGTATTTGAAGAGAACGAATTTTTCCGAAACCCGATATACTTAGATCGATTAACGCAAAACCCGAGAGAAACACGTGGTATCTAGAACCAAACAGCAGACGACTGCTTATCGAGTTGGAGCATCTATTCTCGAAGCACGTTTCTACGATCCTCCGTAGGATGGTCTTCGGGAATAGACAGCGAGGCGGCTATCGAGCGAAACGCATCTGGTCGGTCCTCGCGAGCCGTTAGGAATTATAAGTTACAAGCCGATTTGCCTTGGTGCATATCCTCGCAACGGATCGGAGCTCGCCCGACTTCTCCGCGTGTTGGAAAATGATCGCCGGCGTGGGCGTACGACGTTTCACGCCGGTGGTCGGATTTTTCTCCCGTGAAGAATCCGGAACAATTGATTCGAGAAGCGGATGGTCCATAGTCAAGAGATGGCGCGATTGAACAAGGGATAACCTTCTTATCCACGGACAGATTTTAACGCAAAATCTAACACGGGTAGCCCCAAACGACATAGTTTCCGCTCGACTTGGTTCACGGTAGACTTCCGTTATCCGGTCTCGTTTTAACCGGTTTCTGCTTTAAGCCGTCGCATTTTTGTCGAGATGAAAACAACCGACCAGTGAAAAAATCATTGGCGCGTTCCGTAATCGTGCGAGTTGCTGTATATACGATATACAGCATCGCAAAAATATATCTTATTTTTGTAAATTTATTTATCGCAAGGAGATAGTATAAACAATCGCGAATCGCAAGAAAAGTTTGAGGAAAATAATGTTCGCGGTTCTTTTATTCGGTCATTCTTCTATGCACTGTGATTTATAGCGTTGCTCGGTACGGCTTCTGGGTGATTCGCTCGCGGAAATTCACGTAAACCCGAAAGATCATTAAGAACGATTACTCGATAACGACTTGGTTCGATGAGTGATAACGATTATTTCAAAGGTTCGGTCCCGTAACAGCCGGTTAATACCGCGAGTTCATCGCGCCAAGATTGAAAATCGTTATTGCATAGCATATTACACGAAGCGTGTATTTACAGGTACAAACTATGTACATACGCAGTTGCGAGTCAGAGACGAGATAAATAAAGATAAGATGAGAGCCACCGCGGAGAAAGTACTACTCGAAGCCGCGATAATGTACAGTTGTACAGCGGAGTTTAATGAGCGGCTACGTTTCGTATGATTTACACGAACAGCGTTGGGCCGCGAAGAGAAACGAAGTAAAAAGGGAGAGAAAGAGCGCCATGACTCGAAACGCGGTATCGATGATTTACGCGGATCGAGATTAGGTCGGAGATAGCCGAGCGACTACCGCGCAACCGGCGCCCACTCATAAATCCTCCTAAGATCTTCGACTTTGAATTTCTGTTTGTACGATGGAAAAAGAATCCTTCTTCTTCTTCTGCTTCTTCCTCTTCTTCGTCCTTTCCAGCGTACTCGTCCCTCTTCGATTTCCATCGCGTGTACGACGCCTGTTCTCGCACCCGTGAAACGCGCGTCTGCCCCGTTATTTATTGGCGTCGGACGATCAGCCACGAGAATTTCCGTGTAAACCGTCCTCCAATTAGATACGCGCGTGTTACGCGACCGGAATCCAGCTTGTTGATCCGCGTTTCGACGTGGATCGCTCGTTATCCGCGTCGATGGCGTACCCGTTTCCACGCGGATTAAAGAATCGTTCGCGTGTACCCTAATTTACGATACAGGCGAGCGTCGTTCGCGCCGTTACCGGCGTGAAACTCGCGGTTTAATTAACGGTTCGGAATTATTTAGCGACCTGCATCGCGTGTGAGAACCGCTCACGACGGGGCAGCCGGGCTTTTTTGGCCACCAGCTGACAAATGGCCCGCGATACGGTTATCGATAGGCTTCGTTAATAATCGGCCGGACCCGTGCAGTTTCACTTTCTGCTTCCGATACTGCGGACTGATTAATCGCGCGCCAGCCAATTCTCGTCTGTGGGATGATAAAGGGCAAGGTATGCGCAGAATAGCCGATATCGATGGTTTGTCAATTAACGCGTTATGGTCTATTAAGACTTTTCGCGATGAGGGCATGCACCGACCATTCGTAAGATGTAATACATTTGTCAATTCTGTAAATTGGAAAATAAGGAAAAGCGACGTTGCGAACACTGTTCTTTACAATTTGCCTTACGGTTTATTATTACTAAATTACTATCGGTGATACCGCTATCTAGTTACCATTAGAAATACACGTATTAGGAATTTTTTTCAGATTCCTCGAAAACTAGATTTATATACGAACGAAGCAATTTATCTATGAAGTGTTAAACATATCTGCATATGGAACGTTAAAATTAGCAGCAAAGCGCGCAAATCTGTTAAAATTACTCGTTGCATGAAAGAATCGTTGGTGGGAAATGTATAAAATTCGACGGTACAAACAAAAATGCCAGCTAATTTACTAGTTTGTTTTTTTCACTATGAGAAATTGAGTTTTCGTTAAAAATTATACTAATTTAAAGTTTCACAAATTATACGGATATCAATTTAATTTTCTTTCAATTTACTAAGCGCATTAGAGCGGAACCGTCCTGTCATAGCAGGGTTACCGGCAAGATGAAGTTTTCCACAGATTAGCCTGTCTGATATAATATACTTGTTTGATTTAAGTGGAATGTCAACGTATGATCTATGAACATTCCAGCACGCCTTATACCTGATATCCTTAAAAGAAACTTTTCCCATAGCGAACCATTTCTTCTAAAGTAACGGTTTAACGGGAGTGTCGATGCTTCATAGACATCTTTCGTGACGATATTTATGGGATACAATCGTGTTGTACAATTGAATTAATTTCGTTAATAAAATCCTACGAGAGTCGCGAGTCGTAAATTCGCTTGTCCAACAGCGATAAAGTCGATAATGTACCAAATAAAATTTTCCAAAACAAATTGTATAAACTACGAGTCACTCGATTATTCCATTCTTAACTTGTCGATTCATTAATATCATTAGTTGGTAAATTATCCCTTGTCGTAACTTGTCGATTCGCTAACGTTACTAGTTGGCAAATTATCGCGCGGAAAAGTACCGAGAACTTACCACATATGTAGTATACGCTTATGCATGTGCATACCAAGCCGAAGACAGTCTCGGCTCGATCGCGAGCGAACACGCGGGGCGTTCCTCGAGCCTTGGCGCGTGAAAAAATCCCATGAATTATTTAAGATCGCAGGGCGTACTGTGCGCGCCAGTGTTATTTTAATTCGTGGGAGTATTTTCATATTCCAATGGGCGCCACGGCGCGATGCAACGTCTATCGTGGTCGATCGTTCGATGAATAGACGTCCGTGCTTCCTCTGTAGCATCGGACAGACACGATCGTCCGATTCGAGTGGCAAGCGGAAGCCAGCTTCTCCTGTCTCTCTCGTCGTGGAAAAAGGGAGAACTCGGACCGACGATCGCGGAGGACGCGGTTGCAAGGGGGTTGCGGAGGGCCGAAAAGGGAGAGAAAATGGCGAGGAGTGGAAAAGGCGTGGGCGGAGGTTCGTCGAGCGTTCCGTATTCACGACCAGTCAAAACAATCGTGTCAAAGAGAACGTTCTGCTACTCGTGAATGGGATAGTCAAACAGCATCGTAAAACATTACAGCTCGACGATGCGATCGAGCATGGCGAATGATGGATCCTCCTGTAACGAGCTGACCGATCGGCTCGAGTATGTACCTAGCGGTTCGTTTAACGATGGATCGCTCGAGTGGTGTCCGTTCGATGCGTCTGCTTGTAAATCCTAATAGAATTTACTCTGTTTTTTTAGTTCGCTACTTGTCGAAGGTATTTTTGCGTGTGAAGTTTACGTAGGTGGCTTGGTAGTACATACTTAGCGAAGAATGATATTGCTAGTTTGGTAGAAGAGCGAGATAACCGAGGAAATCGAAGTAGAAGACTATCGATTACCAAACCGATTCTTCCTCTTTTAATAATCGAACGTTTTTATATACCGCTGGTTAAAAGCGCGCCATCGTTGCGTGTTCCATAGATACGTCATTCCAAAGTAAAACAAACATATTATCTATATTATCTAAGAGGTAAAACGAACCTCTGTTTTCCTATATTTCTCGTTGCGTTCGTAAAAGTACGAATTTGCATAAGTATCTGCGATCTAACTACGATATACATCCTACTAAATAGCTTAGGTTTCGAAGTAACGTTTGCAGATATTTAAAAATTGATGATTTCTCAAACGAGGCAATATGTCTTCGCGGCGGAAGGGATTAGATACTTTTCAATTCCATTTCTCTAGACTCGTTCGAGAGTAGGAGGCACGACCACGCGTGTCGGAAGGTTCTGTGGCATTTTATTTACGCGTACGATTTGTGGAATTTACGGCTACATGTGATAGAGAGGACAGCTAGATAAGAACGACCTAGTTCGATATTTCAGTGGCGGAGTGTCATTAAGACCGGAAGCGGATAAAAGAGATACAAAAACAGCGGATCGGGTCATTCTCTTGCTGGCTGTCTCGCGGAATCGATCCCACAGATGGTCCGGGGCCGAA
The DNA here is from genome assembly GCF_024516045.1 of Bombus affinis. NCBI lineage: Eukaryota > Metazoa > Arthropoda > Insecta > Hymenoptera > Apidae > Bombus > Bombus affinis. The sequence goes on from NC_066345.1 coordinate 17,555,869, forward strand.
TGCCAGATCCGCTGCTGCGCATTCTATTTTCGGAGACGAAAACGTCGTGACTCGTGCCATTTCTTCCACAAAATCTGCTACACCGTTCAACATCTCCGTCCGGAGGATATCCATTAACTTCTCTGTCAGTAAATTAATAGCTCCGCGTTGGAAACTTTCGGACGAAATAATTATCGAGCAAAGAAATATTCCAAGCGGAATTCGTAACAGAATTCGTACAGTCGAATTTCGTCGAAAAGAAATCTTATTCTTAGTAAAAAAATTTTTTAATCTTCAGAGTTATCTTTGAACGAAGATCGTACGATGTGGTAGGGACGCCAATAAGCATTAAACTTTCGTAGGTTGTTTCGTAAACTGGATCGTTGACAAGCTAAACGAATTGGAAATTATGGAACGTGGAGATACCGCCATACCGATACCATTATATTATGTAATTGTTTGTCGAGCCAAATATTTGAAACATTTTCGATAAAGATAAATATCCAACTTCAATTTCCACTATAAATTATACTACACGATGGGGAGAACTATATTTGTTTAGAGAGGGTTACGTATAAAAGTCTCATTTTCCACGCAAGAAACTGTAACTACGATTCGCCTCGCTGCTCGAAAGATCTGGTTTCATTTCGAAATACGAATTTCCCAACGTTAAAGCTACCATATCGTATGAAATATGGCCGAACTATAAATTCTCGATATATGTTTCACGAAGAATTAAAAATCTTCGCGTATACGGTCGGAATTCTTCGAGGTTGCATTTTCTATCGCAGTGGTATCGATTAAATATTGCCCGCGAAACACGAGACACGAAATAAAGTGTTACACGACACCGGTGGTGGCGCAGGTATAGAACGTTCTTCGAGCGCGTCTACCTAAGTAGCGGCGAACGCCTCGGGAACGAAAAAAGCGAGGCTCGAAAAGCGGAAACACGAGAGGGTCCAACGCGACCGTGGCGCCTCCGCGCAGAAATCCTCTTTTTGCGCTTTACGAGGCCCTTAAATCTTTCAACGGTGTCCGCTGGCCGTCGTCCATACGAAGGAACGCCCTGGACGATGCCCGTTCGATCTTTAACGAGCGAATAAATGATTTTTATGCCGGGGACCCGCGATACATAAAACGCGCCACCACCAACGGGGGATGTGTCTCGGACACGACGTAATTGAACGACGGACCGACGGCCACACGGTTAATTCGATCTGCTGTACGAGCCGCGACCGATGATACTTGAGTTACGACACCGAGTCAAGATTTTCGCGCGATACGAGGAATGATCGACGATTACGAAACGATATGGTGCAGGGGATCCAGTTCGGAGAATCATTGGAGCATCGGGTACTTTGTCTTATTACGGAGACGACGACGGAGCGAAAGAACAGTGGAATTTTATGGAGTATATTTAAATCAGCGAGTCGATTATTATCAGAACGTCAAGGAAGATTGGAAAATGAGAATACGATACTGCTTCTGTTTAATATTAATATTTATGAAATACGACAGTTTAAAAGTACAGTGGGAGTGCCGAAACGAACGAACGAATTTTAATAGATTGGATACGGCAAAGGCGCGATAATTCGAACCGTAGAGTGCAACTGGCCGACGTATTGTTACCTCTAAGGAGAGTAATAAATGCGAGCTATCTGTCTCGTTTGATCAATTATCATTTGATCACGGAATCTCAATGATCATTTATAACCTAAGTCATACTATGGACTGTAACCTACTCGCTCGAGGAGATCAATTATTCAGCTGGTTGCAACTAGAGTGGCGTAAGATCCCGGATGATCTCATCGATCAACTTGATCGAATTGTCGCCCACGCTCTTATACTATACATATTATGAAACATTCTCTCCAGATACAGCAACAGTCTACTTATTACAACGTACATTATTATCGAAGAGAGTTTCTCCGTGAATTTAAAGGTATTGCTCTTGTCGGAATATTGATAAATCGAAAGATATTAAAATATTGTTTGTCTTCGCAGTTATAGCTTCGGTTGTCGCAAAAATTCGTCGACTATACATCTTTGAATGTAAAGGATTCCTTAGCTACATGTTCCTTTTCAGCCATACACTGCGGTTAAAACAAAGAAATCGACAAAAACGTTCTTATCAGCTTCTTTTCCTATAATCTCCGATACCAAACAATTCGCAATATGCAATATTAAACTGTATTCCGATCATTTCCGTCAAGTGCGCTAAATGGGCATACGAAAAGAGAAGAAGAAGAAGAAAAGAAGAAAAAGGAACGAACACGTTCGACAATGTATTACCGTCTAACCGGGGGAAGCCAAAGTTAACCGCACGTTTAATACCAACTTCCTCCCGCTAAATGCAAAGTAAACGGTGCACGGGGGATTACAGCCGGCAGGAAAAAATAATCGAAAAGAACCTTTCGCTGGATCTATTGTATCTACAGAGAGGCGGCCAGGGGATACGGTCGGCTTAACTGCGTCGGACACGGAGTGGCTCGAATTCTATTTGTTGGATTAACGGAGTCGACCGGTATCGGCCTCCTTCCACCCGTTTCACGCTCGATATAGACTCTCCGGGAATCAATTATCGACGTTATCCCGGTACTTCCACGACCGCGTCGACCGATTAACCGACCGCGCATTAATCGAACCGACAATGACCGGGCAAATGTCGTTTCGAAATCAGACGGCGAACAGTCGCTTATGACACTCGTGATAACTAAAAAGTACGCGAGATGGGTACCAATTAACCGACTGCTATTTATGCGTATTCGACGTATTAACCAGCTTCTCTTCGAGTCGGACATCTGAATTGGATAAGCATAAGCGACTCACGCCCCAGCTCGCGTCTTTTCCACTGCGTTCGTTCGACCAACGACTCGTCTCGTTCTACCTTAAGCCGTGTTCTCACCGAAGACCCTCGTTGTTGGCCGCTGTTGCTGTACGTTTCAAAGAATATTCAACAGACGTTATCTTGTAGCAATGTTTTGCCCACGCTGTAACAACCGACGTATTCAGAGGGAAGCTGCATTTTCGCTGAAGCAACATCCACGTACGTTTCGTTGCCTCTTGTTGCAACATGTTCTAAACGGTATCCAACGAACATCGACCAGTAAAGACATTTCTTCCTCGCAACAAGTTATTCGCCCGTAAATGCGATGTAAAACGATCAGTGACGGTCGAACGGTACAACTATATAACGAAAACGGGCAATTTTTGTTACCGGTAGCGAAAACGCGAGAAAACATAAAAGAAGAAACGTTCGACGACAACCAGAAACTTTTCGAAGAAACATATAGAGCATCGACGGAAATTCCCGATCGTTCAGCTAGGACGTAGCTTTATGCGCTCTCTCAGCCCCTGTCTACGTGTACAGAGTCCAGGTTTCTCTAGGCAGAACCAGCTCGTTGGTTCTCCTCGATGCTAGCCTGTACACACGACCAGGCCTGGAATCAATTATCGGCGTTTTCCATCTCCGTGCAGGCAGCGGAGGCGAATTCGATGCCCGTAGCTTGGATCAAGGGTACACGGGGATCAGTCAGAGAACGTACGAGAGGAACCACTTAGATCTGACGCGAGACCCAGCGGGATACGACGCGATGTCCTGGACAGCCTGGGAGTGTCTGGAGAGAGCGTTTGCCCGGATCGAGGTGGCCGTGAAGGCGAACGATCGACGTTGTAGAGGAAGCGAGGCGTTTAGATGGAACGACGGAGATGGGTAGAGAAATGGAAAAGGGCTAAAAAAGAGGAAACCGTGGGGAGAGGCTGGAGAAAGAGAGAAAGAAAGAAAGAAAGAAAGAAAGAAAGAAAGAAAGAAGAGAGTAGGCCCGTGGGTCCTACGTACTAACTTACGGGCCCGTGTACCTTGTATGCCACACGCTGAGTGACTTATGACGACCGATACGCCAGCGGTTCTCATCGTGACCCCTCGCTGCTCATCGTGCGACGATCTAACCGGGACCAGAACGTAAACCGGTTGTTAAGCAAATACCGGGGCTGTCGTGGTGGCTCGCTTCCCTGAAACCAATCTCTGGCCTGGCGATTTTTATGCAGCGCGGACTCCGATCGACCGACCCCCTCCTCTTTCTCGTATTTAAAGATGGAAGGACGAAGAGGATGTTGGGAGTCGAGCAGGAGTCGTGTTCTTCCAGTTGGATGTTGCGGAGAAGTTTCAGTATTAACAAGACAGCGTACGAAATGGATACGAATCGATACTCACCTTCGTTTATACGGTACTCGTTCGATCGCCAGACGCAAACTATTTAATTAAATAATATATTTCTTCTCCTTTTACAGCCACTTATTGCTAACATTACTAATATTCGAGGAATATCGTACAAATTATTTACAAGTGGCAGAAGCGTATACGTTTTATATAAAATTACTGAAAATTCGAATACGATATCTGAAAATTTATATCAGAAAACGAAATCAGCGAACACATTGGAAGCCAAATGCTCGTTACAGTAACTAGAGAATGAAAAAAAATTGATATCTGGGTTGTATTTCCCCGACTGTCTTCGAAAAAATATGAATTTACGTAAACCTCCGTAGCGATTGTAGCAGTAAACGACTTTACAAGCTGCTTGTTAATACGATAATGACGGAATGGTATTGGAAATGCAAAATAATCGATTTTTCTGCCAACAAGTTGCAATCTTCGTGTTTCATAAATGACTCGTGTCTCAGAGGCAATAACGTTCGTCCAGTTTTTCAGAATTTTAAACGCTTAGTTGATCAGACAACTCTGGAATTACAAAGTACCTGGACAGATCGATATTCCACGACATTTGCAACGAGTTCAACGTTTCGTATAAACAACTAGGAAAAAGAACTGACAGGGAGCGCTTGATTAAAACCAAGAATATTGAGTAACACGGTGTATGATTTGAATACTCGTTCGTCTAATTATCTTCCAGCGTACAAACGACAATTTGAACGGGCGAGTCAATCAAGGAGTCAGTGGACGATGACGACGAGGCTAATTAAGAGCTGCGGGGCGGCCAATTCCGTCGGACGTTTCGCGAACGCCAGGTGAAACGCCATAGAACGAGATTATAGGCGAGTGAGCCTCGCGAACCAGACCAGTTGATAGCCAAAAAAGGAATGGAAATTGACCGAAGTTGTTTTTTGTATGCCGGTTGCGCAAATTGTTTGCGCGCCGGTATCGGTATTAGTCATTTTCCAATTACGCTCGATAACCAAGCCGAACGTTCACCCGCCCTAACTGCATGCCGCAATTCGCGGCATTACGACACGATTCGATTCGCCGTGTTATATCGTAAACGAGTTCTTCTGCAACGTCCACGAAATCCAACAACGAGAGACGAGCTTTACCATGCGGGCTGAACGCGAGTTGAAACGACAGACGTTTCTTCGCTTCCCGTCGCACCTATTCGCCATACTTTTGAACGACTAACGTCGCTTTCTAAGCGATCAATCGGTCCGTTCGAATAGTGCTGGCGAGGTAAAGCCGATCTCTATGGGATCAAAGAGCCACGGTGACTCGTGAATTTGTTTGAACCAGACGCGATTCATTAGCTGGATTAAGCATTTCGTTGGCAAATGTAGGTTAAACTGGTTTGAGAATTTAAAACGTTCTTTGGTTGGTGTCAGAGTTTCCTTATCTTGTAATTCTTGGACTAATCTCCTGGGCAAAATTAGGTCAGAGAAGTTCGTTCGGAATAGTTGTAATACAGAAATTGATCGAGGTTCTATCGTTTCGTAAACGTTAATAAATACACTACATAAATGAACATTTTATTTTTCTAGAATAAGTATTTCTCGTTTAGAAGTAATTTTCTTGACTAATTATCGATTACTCGTTTTCAATCTGTGCGATCAAATTTACCGCATCTTTCCGACCGATTTATATTCTCCGCGTATAACACTTTCAAAGTAAACTAGTCTCGTAGTTTATACTTTATGCATAGTTATGCCGACCAATTAAGAGACGAAGAATCTACGAGTACAAGAATCTATCGACAGTTGTAAAATCCGCGACGGATTGAAAACGCTGTTCGATTCGTTTCCGGGGACGCGAGCAGTCGACATTCCAGAACGTTTACCTGCTGCAACGATCGCGGCAAATCTGGAAGTCCGTTTGTCGATGTTTATCGAACGCCCACTCGTTTCCGAACACCGTGTACCTGCGGTACTTCGTCCCAGAGTGAAGAACGATCTCTGGACGAGATTAGGTTCGTGACGTTCGCGATCGAGTAGTACGAGCTTTCGGTTCGGGTAGATTAAGTTGACGAAAGGTTGGCGACGATAAGACGACCAGGAAAGAAGGAACGAACAGGACGTAAGAGAAGAAGAAGCGAAGGAAGACGAAGATGGATCGATGGAAAGTTTCGAATCAACGACGAAACGACCGATGACAAACCAAACGAGCTGAACGAGCCGGAACGACGAGGTCCGCGAAAATTTTCGAAGGGCTTCGGCAACTGGCTCCGTAATTATCGTACTTTATCGCCGAGCGACGTTGTTCGCGTTTATTATACTTGCAAACTCGAGATCCTCCGATCCTTCTGACGCGGATGACTAATGAACACCCGTTCGAAAGGCGTGTCTCGAGTTTCATAGCGTAGTAAATCGAACCTCGAATATCGTATGGGGCCACCGAGCCACGCAAGCTTCTCCACCTCCGCTGACCCTTAGGAATGCAAAATATTACCGAGAAAGCGGACGCTGCCCCCTTGCGCACGCCGAGTTGGAGAAAACGAACGACTCCATGATCGCGAACCATGTTCGAATCTTAATTTTGAATCAGACTGCCGATACCGTGAACGTTCGTTCGATATCGTGCAAGATGATTTTGCTTCTGAACCTTGAGGCTCGATTAGGTGTCTCGAGTCTTTGAACGTTCGACGAATCTCGAAAGTCTGGAAAGTTTCGAAAGCTCGACAGGCGTTCGATACCTTGTACGCAGGTACCTTTCGTATCTTGCATCTTCCATTTTCATGCTTTCATAACGTAAGACGTCCAAGATCTAAGATATCGGCTATTTGTAAAGACTTTGTCAAAATTTGTCAGATTTCCAAGATCTTCGAGATTCCTCTCGGTATTCTCTAGGTGGCCAAAATTAAGAATGCTAAATCCTTCGTTCACCGAGATATCCAAAAATCTAAGTATCCAGAATCACTAAGCTGGAACGGTGGAAGTAGAAACGGTAAAGGGATATTTCTCCATTAGAATTTCGAAAGTATAACAAGAATATAAAAATATAAGACCAGATACTTACGAACGGCATTATACTTTCATATATTCGAATCTATTCAAAGTGTTTCAAAGCGCATCATTAATCGCGACTAGCCGCGTCTCGTGACTCAGCCTCGATCGCTGTTCACCGTTGCCCAATTAAGTCGTACGAAGGATAGCTGTATAAAGCCGCTCTTGGTCGCGGAATCGATAGATAGACGAGGTTGGAACGCGTACACGCGCGTTTATAACACACGTGTATTGCCACGGCGAGTAGATCAGTGTGTATACGCGCGCATAAATCGCTGAACCTTTCGACCAGGGCCGCGATGATGGCCGACGAACGAGCGTTTCGATCGTTCGAGGGCGTGTCTGTTAGGTTTGCACAGCGTATTCGACGTACAACCAGCTTTCTCTCTCTCTCTGTCTCACTCATCGCTCCTCAGATTATTTCTCTTAGCCTTGTTCATCGGGATGATCGAAAGCGCGGATATAATCTTCTTTAATTAACGGTATCTACGTGTATCGCGGATCCTCTCTCCTAGAAAAGGATCCCACCGACGTGGCTAATAAATTTCATCGGTCGACCGATAAATCCACCGAATCGGCCGCGTTAATCCGTCCGTTTCCCCGGAATTATCGCTAGTAAATCACCCCGGGACTATTCGTGTACGTTCGTCTATCGCGCGATTTATTTTCCAACGCACCGGTTTCCATCGCGCCACTGCTAAGGTAGGGTTATTTGAGTCGAGTTAAGTAATTTGTCGTGTAATTCACTAAATTCGATTATTAAGCGATCTACGTCGGAAAATAGACTATCCGGCTCGTTATTGGCGACGCGATAAGCAATGAAACGTATCGTGTACATCGACACCTCGACGGTCATAGTTTTCTACGACGACGTAACTTGTACTCGACGAAAGACGTTTGTCCAAGTAACTTCAATATTCTCAGTTGTAATTATCGTAATTCAGTAGCGCGTGTATACTATATTCTTGTAAATTACCTTGTTACCGATCGATTCAAACAGTCGTACTTTATCGTATACCTACGCCTTTTCCATATCTTTCGTTCCACGCGATTCGACCACCCTTTTTCGTGGCACGCCTTCTTAAAAGACGGCTGAGAGAGCTGTGCGTTTTCTAATAGAAACACTTATCATGCATCATCGAACGGGTCTTGGTGATTTCGTAATCGGTAGGTGCACTGCTACCACAGACTGAGAGTCTCTTAAATCTCTTAAACTCGTGCTCCTCCTACCTCTTTGTATGTATTAGGTTCGTAATGAGAATGAACGTAGGCGTTCGTTCCCAGAAAGGAAACTGTTTATCCGATCCGTACTCGATCGGTAATCGAAGTTACGTCTAGGAGAGCAACGGCTATTTACCATATTTCGATCTATATTTGGGCGCTGATTAAAATTCTCGTTCATTTATGACGACGAACAACAAAAAGTTACAACGATGTAAGACCGAGCTTTTAAGAAATTCCTCGATTCTACTACGCGCGTCTCATCTTTGGTTGTTTCGTGACGTTGCGAGTGAAAAGTCGCACAAACGTCTCGCGTTGAAAGAACATCTCTGCAAATCTTCGAAAGCCACTCCTCTAAATTTACATTTTTTATATCGTGTCATTATCAATGCCAAGCAGCGAAATGCAACCAACGTCACTGGGAAATCTGAACGTGGCATTCCACGCCCGTGCAGGGTCTAAACCCAGAGCACGTTCGCGTCCATCGCTAACGACGTGGGAGGAAAATGCGTAACCGTGTAAAACTCGTCCGTAACCGGCCAAGTCCTGGAGGGGGATTGGGTTACCAGGGGGTAGCGGAGGGCTGGCACTTTCCAGGGCACTTGTGGTTCTTCGTTCACACCTCGACCCTCCTCTCTCCGGTAACCGTGTGGCGAGAGAACTCTCGAAGGTACGAACAACGTCGACGTAGAACACAAGAGAGAGGGTTGAGGAACCTAAAGAGAAAGAAAGCGGTGAAAAAAGAACGATAGAAGAAAGGACAGAGGAGAACGACGAGGAAGAAGCGAGAGAGAGTGAAAAGAAGGAGAATTTATCGCGCCCACTGGCGTAGGCCGTGACAAGTCCGCGGAACTCGACCGGTTACACGCTCATTGTTACAAGCAGCAGCGAGTCTATTAACGATTTCGGTGGCATATAAAGGATTTTACGGGCGTACCCTGTTTTATTCCCTCGTCACGAGCTGGTCGAACCGTCACTCCGAGCTCTTTAGAACGCGTCCCAAAGAGAGAGAAAGAGAGAGAGAGAGAGGGAGAGAGATGGGGAGGGGAACGAAGATTTGAAAGGGACGAGGACAAACAGGGAACGAATTTATCCCGGTACAATGCCACGGGTATAGCACGCGATACAGACACTCGCGATCTCGAAAATTCAAACGACATCATACGCGCGCGTATTGTTTCTATAACGAGACCAAGCGCAACCGCTTACGTGCGAACGATTTCGTTGCACCGGCTTCGAAACTGAGCATCGATTGACGCGTTTAGCCGTGTACCGGAGCTCCATAGTCGGAGAAGTTCGTTGCTCCCCCGTTGTATTAGCAAAGGGCGGAGACCCTGTACGTACTTATTTTCAGCGATTTTCGTAGCCCTTCGGCTCGATTTTCATACACGGTACACTTTTAGGCAGAATCGACGGCAACTCGCGTCTTGGAAGTTTGCAACTCCTCTCGTCTGTATTTTCTTCCATTTTTGTACAATATTTGTTTTTTCCATCTTTATTCGCCGTTTAATTGGTTTGTTTCTGGTCTGTTGGATAATTTGTTGTAATTACCGAAGCTGGTGTTTTAAAGTTTGTTATCGAGCGTGAGTCGGAGAGGCTATAATGCAAGAGTGTTATGGCGGAGGGACGTAGACGAGGTGCAAGTTTATAAAATTTACTGAGACACCTTCGTTGAACCCTCGCGAAACAATGGAATATCCGGCACGCGCGCAGACGTCGTAATTCGAGAAAACAATGAGCACGGATGTCGTAAGTTTTCCAAGGGCTGCGATGATTATGATAATTATTTGCACTGTGTTCGCGGTCGCGTTCGAGTAAATTCGATTATATATCGCATTTCCGTGCACGATATCTCTTTGCTGGAAAGATCGCATATTTTCGGAGGAATTAACGTTTATCGAGTCTGTTGAATGGTAACGCTAAAATAAATCTCTGACGGTTAAAATAGACGTAACAAGTAGTTAAAAATGAAATTCTTCCAATTTTACCCATCTTGAGATAAACGTGCTTACTTGTTTTCCAACGTTTGAGAATTTACACTAATTCTACGAAGCATAAACTTAACGATACTCGATCGTCAAAAACACTGTCTCGATTTAACGTCGCTCGTTTGATTCGCAACATAAAAATGCAGATGTATTTGCACCGCGGTTATTTCTCTATCAAACGACCACGAGGATCCGTGCGCAAGACCGTGTTTGCAAACCCCAAAAATATCTCGACCACGGATCCGCAAACAGATCCAAACAGCGCACCCTAAAACCCTAAGCAACGATCGAACCGATCATCGGTCGGAACAAGTCGAACCAGTGGAAAGCGCCAACAAACACCGGAACATACCCGCAATTGTCACCGTGTCGATCGAGCAAAGGGATCTGATAAAAAGCGAGCAACGCGATTTTTCACGGAGCATTCGGGCGAAAAGCTGGGCCGATCGTGTGGCGAATTTGTCGTGACGAGCGTAAAGCAACCGGGTCGGCTGCCGGAGAATCGATGACCTCGGGCGACGCGACGGGACACAGCGAAGAACAGAGGTTAGAGAGCTCGAAGAGGAAGAAGAAGCGTGGCGGACGCTGGAAGCAGCGCGGTACCGACGATGGAAAAGGAGCCGCCGTGGGCCAAGTGAAATGGCGCGTGCCCGCTGGATTTTACGCCGCGTTAGTTACGGGTCCTCCCTGTCGCTACCACTGGCTCCCTCTTCCTCCTTTTTCTCCCATTCCCCGACTTCCTGTTTTCCGCGTTCCCGTTTTCTCGCAACGATTATACGTATACATATATACGTCTTAACCTATCCGTATCGGCGAATGAGATATCTCTGGATGTAATCTCAAGTTCATGGATCGTTTTCAACGAGACGTCTCGCGTGTTTAAGTTGGAGTATTATTGGAATGGAAGTTCGAAGCGAATGCTCGATAGGATTGATCGTCTTTCGAACGTTTTAGACGTGGAAAGATCAAATACTTGAGATCAGGATGGGAGAAGAATACGAGAGACGAATTTAACGATGTTCCGTGTAAGAGAAAAGAATAAAATAATGAATTTTTAAAATACCTTGTCCCGCTGTTCCAACGAGCGAGGACCATAAGGCTAAATAAGTCAGGACCTTTTAGACGCAGGCCATAAAACACAGCCGCACCTGTCGAAATTCGCTCTGCGATAGAATCGAGGAACCCTAACAGTTTTCGACTACCTCGACCGGCTTTAAGCTTTCGCGTCAGCCTCGATTATCTTCCTAATGCGACTAGAAAAATTTGGTACTATGAGAGAGAAACGTAGCTGCAGAAGTTGACAAAAAGACGGTTGCGTCTTGCTAAAAAAAAAAAAAAAAAAAAAAAAACACGCGAAATACGTCACGCAGAGCTTGCCATAAACGACTTTCGTCGCGGGAGATCTCGTAAACACGAAGGAGTTAAGAATGTTCGAAAACTTGGTGCACCTCCAGCGCGTTTCGCGACACTTTGTTCCTGGCTGGACGTCTCGTCGGAATTATAATTTTTCCTCGCCAGGGGCTCGGTCGCGCGCGATAAATCTTGGAAGGAGGGCTCGTCGAGCGAGAGGAATCTTTTTGGCCGGGCTACGCTCGCGGCTAGGGGTAGAATTAATTTATCATTCGCTCGGGGAGAAAAAGAAGGAGAGAAAAAAGAGGGAAATACAGCCGGGTTCCGAGCGTACGACTTAAAAAGCCCTCGCCATAAATCGTGCGCTCTCATTTACGGCGGCCCGCGAGGATATTACGAGTATAAGGAAAGAGCACGTCGCGAGAGAGCCACCCCCGTGGTTTCACGGATCCAGACCGGCAGCAGCCAATTCGTGCAAAGAACGTTATACACGTTACTGAAATTTCTTCTGTGATACACCGCCACGGTAACGAGCTCAAAGCTGCTAACGACGCCTTGTTACCTTTGTATCAACTTGAAAATGAAATTCTCTCGTCTGCCACTGTGGCAGACTCGTTGGAACCGAGCCACTGTCAGAATTCTATTCGAACGTTGCCTAGAGGAGATCGCAGTTTGTCTGTTTCGCAAGCAGACGAAACAAAAATTCGACGATCGACGTGTATACGTATGCGCGCGTGTACCTCGATGAAATTAAAATAGTCACGTATTTGCAGGCGAAGCTGCCCGTGCTGCGCTCTTTACGCTCTTTACCGCGAATTTTAGAGGAAAGAGAAACGAAGCAAGAAGATGAAAGCGGAGAGACGGACGGTTTTATTATTTTATTGCGGCATCGCGAACGAGCTACTCGAGCCAGCTACGAGACAATGAAGCGCGTGACGGGCATATAAATAATGCCAATTTATCCTCGGTTACGAGATACCTATCGCTTGCGTGGCAGCCACCAAGGCACGGCGGGGTACCGACATCGGACAGGACACGATCGGTCCACGGAACGATCCTCTGGATCCGATGCTGGATCCGGTATATAGGATAAAATGAACGTCGTCCACCGATATTCCCAACACACATCGTGTCTTTCTGTTCTCCGTTCCTTTTGCTCTTCCCTAGCCACGATTCGATGCATTAATACGATCAGAGAGTGTCTCGACATTTACACTGGCTCGCGAAAGCATTCCAACATCTATGCCATATCGTAGACGATTCGAACGTTCATATCGTTGTACGTATTATATGAAATATTCTGAAAATTTTCATCGATTCTTCCCTTTCGTATTTACGTATTTGCTTCTAGGTGATTTTACAGTTTTATTTTAGTTGGTGATTTTATCGTGTAACAATTTGCTCGGATGGCTATCGCGAAAGGAAATTATTTGCGAGGCCGGAGTACCATGTTTTGCGGCTGGGTGTGACAAGGTATGTCGGGAATCGTAATCGCGGTAGGTGCTTGTTTTGGCTTCGACACGGTATCGTTTGTAGCGTACACGGTCGATTGAAATCATTCAAGGATCACCGGTTTAAACTTTATCGCGTGTGTACCATCGCATCGTGCGATTATACTAAATATAACTTGCAGCATCTACGTAGCGATGTTTCGTTTATTTTTTTTTTTTTTTTTTTTTTTTTTTCATTTCACAGTGGTTCGGGGTATTTTCGAACGTCAGATTTATCGCGTCGATAAGACAACGCTGAAAGAGGAGACTGATATTAAGACATAATCAAATTTTCGTTTCGAATAGGTAGCTATTTTTTCACCAAATTATCGACGTAGTGACAGAATTTATATTTTATTTTATATAATTATATACACACGCATATACATACGTATTTATTCATATAATTTTCTTCGTTTTATATACGACTTTTGAAGACTCTAAGCATACGACATATACAATAAGATACAAATACACTGACCGAAACGATTAGAGCGAAAACTCAAATGCATCGTTTTGACGAGAAAGATAAGGAGCAATTACCCTTTGCCGATGTTAATGTATCCAACTTTAAAGATGTTGAGAATTCGATAGTCCTTCTGGTCCTTTTTTCTTTTTACCTCGGTTAGGTTGGACAAGGAGGAGCTGTCGTGTCCCGATTTGCAAGTATAAGAAGGCACCGGAAATAGGCGAGAAAACCATCAACGCGTCGAAAATCCTGCGGTGACAGCCTTTCACGATTTCAATCGTGTTTTGACAGGGACTTATTCGTTCTCGTAGGGATTTAAGCCTCGTCTATTCAAACACTTTGTCCGATTAATTCTTTTTCCTCTCTTCTCTTCGACGCTGAAGACACACAACGCTATTCTCGAAGGCGGTAACCTGGTCGTTCCTAATCCAGAGCGAGAACGTTCCCTTTAAATCGTCAGTTCTACGATTCTCCCAGGGAACACGCCAAGTGACAGGCTGTGCGAGTCGAGGCCCGAAATCTTTACGAGCTAGGAAAACCCGTAATCCTCTTTCGGAGGAAGAAACGTGTTATTCACGACCGCGCTTCGACGTGCCAGACTTTCCAAGTGTTTACAGGTAAAGATGAGAGCTGATTCGCCTTTGCGCATCAAAATCTGAATCTCCTTTTCCCTTTTCTCCGCAACTTTCTTCTATAAGCAAAGTAAATACTAAATATTTATCGAGCGTTGCGCTTTCCGCGATCCTACGCTTTCAACGATTTTATTCTCGCTGTTCGTTTCTTTCGACGTTCGATGCGCAGACAGCGAGGAATTTATGCTTTTTAGGAAATTTTTAGCGAACCATCGTATCCGATTTACGCGTATGCCCGGCAGTATCAAAGTTTGATCGAGCGGCGTTAACCTTTTCATTTCAGTCGTCAAATTTCCCAATTTCCAACAAGATTAACAAGTATCGAAATTTGATCAACAAGTGTTGATGTTCTCGTTGTATGGATATCAAAATCTCGCAATTCCTCGAAATTAACGAACGGATATAAAAATAAACTTAAATTCCTCGTAACTAAGCTAAATTCTACGAAACAATTGAATTCCTCCCTTCGTTCGATCAAGATACACATTCAATCCGCTCGTCCAATCAAGATCACGGAAGCTGCTCAGGTCTCCAGGCTCGCCACTCGTCGATGTATACTAAACGGTAATTCGCATTCAGGCAGCATCGAGCAGAGGACAGCGCACGAGATCGCAGCCAGTGACGACATTCGTGTCGTCCGAACACGGCGTGGTTAAACGACGGCTATCGAAAAACGGGGAAAATCGTAGAAAATACATTCCGTGCACCGGAGGTTTCGTGGTTCCGAACTGGTCGTGCAGCATACGAAAAAGGGGCCCGGAATACGTACGGTGACTACTAATTATTCAACCATGCAAACCGAAAAAAAACCGACTCCGTCGCCTCTCTCTAAAGAGACAGATTTCCATGAAATCGTGGAAGGTATGAACAAGGAAACGTCAAGTTGTCAGTAACACTGTATGTATAATACAGTGATAAAAAGAGAAACAGGAATAGAAACGAGAAACGAGAATGGTATCGCGAAGTAGGGATGAGGTGAGAGGAGGTGGAAAGGAACGACATTGGATGTCGCACATAGCGAAGAGAGTTTTACACGCTCCTAAAGATTGACCTCGACTCTTTCAGACACTCTGTATATTATAAATAACAGGAATGTATGTATGTATAATATAAAGATAAAAGGACAGAAAACGAGGATGGTATCGAGGCGAAGGGGTGGAAAGGACAAGGAACAACGTTGGGTTTCGCGTACACCGAAGAGAGGCGTGTAAAAGGAAGAGGAGCAGGGGAAGGAGGGGAAGGAAGAGAGAGAGAGAGAGAGAGAGAGAGAGGAAAAAACGTGGGCGAACGGGAGAGAATTTGCATGAAAATACAGAAAGTTTCGAAGAGCGTTTCCCTTAGCGGAGTTCAGTAGCACCGGGCGCAGCGGGAAGCAGAGCTTGTACATACAGAGCGTTTCACGCGAGCCGCGACTGCGGGTCTACAAAGGCGGCGTAGGAGCTTTTCTGTGAACCGTTCTGCCGTTCCGATATGTATATAAGGCGGGAGAGTTTTTTAACGAGCAGCACGGACCAGGAGCGCGCGTGTTGAGGCTCGCGGGTTCGTTTTATGTAAGCGCGCGTGTGTACTACGGGAGAGAGCTCACCGCTTTTGCCGTGTGTGGCCGTACACCGGTAATGGCGCTACCGGTGATATTACTTCTCCTCTGCCCTTCCCGAGTGTATTTTCGATCGCGCCCTGTTCCTCTCCGTTTCTCTACCAACCTGATATACCGTAAGACCGCTGAAACGATTTTCATGGGAATTAGCGTTGTTTAATGCGCGGACAAGTTTCCCGTTTCGAGAGCTTTCTGCAATTTCGCTTCGTTATCATAATGTCGAGGAGTTGAGTTAAGACGCGGTGTAGCAAAGTGCGCGTTAAAGTTCTCGGGAAATTGGAGAGCAGCGTGTAACGGATAGAAATGTCGAAACACAATATATATACAAAGCTGTTCGTAAGTATCGCTGGTGTATGTCGAACGAAACGATCGATCGTCAAGATGATAATTAACGAAATGGAAATTTGTAGTCGTACGATAACTATATGTTAGCGGAGTAAGTTTGCGAAAATTATTTGCAACACGACGATCACGATCTTCCCATCTGATCTCTATTGGGGGCATCTAATTATCTATAAATTTTCACAAACGTTCGCAGTTTACTGTGACAATGTGCCGGCCTCGAATAGATAGGAATGCAGCGATTAAAGCGAATAAAAACGACGACGTTTTGTTTCGTCGATCAAGATGAACGTATTGTCCACTTTGACAGAAAGTGAAGAACGTAACACCTCGGGTAGAATATTAAACGTTTATCGGTCCTATTCAGAAAACGTAACGTAACTTCGTTATCGTTTACTCCGGAGTCCTTTATTTTAATGTAAACTAATTAAACGCCTATTCTAAAAGCCTGCAGCCTTAAAAGCTTCTCGAGAGAATTTATCGCTGTGGAAAAGGGAAACTCTTGCGGAAAAGTTACAGCGAAGCGACCCAATAAATAGCAGAGAGTTGCTAGAAGAAACGATGGATATTTTGTAAAACGTTATATCGATAAAATGTTATATAAACTATGTTTAATGAAAATGCTGTACGAGCTATTAATTCTACGAAATTTCCTAACGACCCGATAGATACCGAGAACGATTACTCTTTGAGTAACAGGGCTTTAACGAGCTACTTAATTCCGCTAAATATGCTACACAATTTTCCCTCGCAAGAAAATTGTCTTCTCAACTTGCTCTCCAAGTTTCTTCAAGATAACCATAATAAACTCAAGGATAATCCCTTTGATCTCCATCCTCCGCGAGTATCTGTAATTTCGCCGTAATATCTAACCATAGTTCGTAGAAGGGATAAAGGGTCATAAAGGGTTCTGTTCATGGACAGAGTCGTAGAGTCGTGAAAGTATCATATGCGGCTCTTTCCACTCGAAGAGAGGAGAGGAGAGTGGAATTGTATGGGAACGGGCGGTGGGTGGTGGAAGAAACATTGCCGTGGATACTTTTCGTGGATACGCAAAGGAAAAACGAGGTCGTTGGATGACTGTCCATTGTACGCGCGATGGACCAGCTACCGGTAATGGGTTGATAAGCCAAGCAAGTCAATTTTAAAATGGACCGGCAATGGACCCATCACAGGGCCCAGTGTGATTTCACCGGACGCAAAACGCAGATGTGGAAATGAAACGCAACGCGGCTTCGCCTGTACTTTCATATTACGCTCTTTGAAGCTGTTCTGCGATCTAATTATCTTCAGCCACCCGAGTAATATGTAATTTTCGAAAGTAGGTGTTTCTGTAGTATTTTCTTGGATATGCGCGCGCGCGTGTGTGTGTGTGTGTGTAAAGCGATAAGTAGAGACTCGCTGGGGCACGCGGGCATCTTCGCCAAAGACAAAGTAAAGGGTGGAAACACGCAAGACAAAGCGGAGACTCTCAGAGACATCAAAGACGGGGCATAGTTGTGGAAGTTTAGTAACAGAAGCCGGTGGATTCCTTTGGGACTGATCCTCTACGCTACACGCGTTTATAAACATCGCGTAATTGAGTTGCGGATAGTATTTCAATCTCTAAATGCGTCGAATGCGCTAAGCTTCGGCAAGAATCGTCGGAATTTCACGGAGTAACAAGAAACGCCAATATCGATTATCTGTCCTTATTCCGTTCCCTCGTATTCCAGATATGCCATTGTTCATTTTTACCGTCACGTGAATCTCGATGTTGGATACTTGGAGATCGCCGTAGAAATTCTAGATTTGGCTGTTTTATTATCGCTTTATACGTTACGAAACAAACGTGTTATCGTATTCGCTTTGTTTCAATAAGAATAGTCTTTCTATGTGCGAAAATTATTACGAGGACCAACTGTATATAGAGTGAACTCGATACGAAGAATCGAGCGAGTCACCGAAACGAAACGAATTGAAAATATATTACACTTTCTGCCAAATATAACGAATTCAATCTGTTACTGCTGTCACTTTTCTATCGACAGGGACAGCGAACGTTTTGAGCGTGAAGTTATTCTTGTCTCACGGCAACAGCAACTTTATTACTGTTTCTTTCACGTTTTATATTTTTCTCGTAATTTGTATATAAGACCGTTACCTTACGATCGATATATTCAAGATACAAGGTGTTAATTACTTCGGAATGGAAATATACATTGGAGGAAATGGAACGTGAGAGAAACGATAAATTTTAGGTCTCGGTAGATAAGTGGATGAAGAATTCTTGGCTTATACACGTGTCATTATAAATTCGTTACGTCGGATTAAATTTGTCCGAGACTTCAGCCAACGCTTTCAAACGGTCGACTAGAACTAAAATCGTGTCTTATCTGACGTATCAAACGTCACGGAACGAATGAAATAAAACTTCATAGAATCTCCTTTGCTGCTTCAACGTGATCGTTACACGTTAAATTCCGGAATTCCTCGTTCGAGCGTCTCGATAAAACTTAAAACTCGTGTTTACAAAAAAACTTTCACCCGTATCTCCAAATACATCGCGATAGAGGGAAACGTGTTCCAACACCTAAGCCTAGCCAAGCCATATCCAGCTTCCGACAGCATTCCCGATCTATCGAGATCGATCTATGAAGACATTTTGTCTCCTGTATTAGCGGTTACAAACAACTTCTAACTACTCTCGCCTCTCTCGTTTTCTACGTAACGACTATCTACTACAAAAAGCTTCTCCAAATATAAATCGTAATTAAAAGAAACACGTTAGCACGTCGAGTTTGTTAACGGATCAAAATATATCTTTCCGTTGCGAATCAGCCATATTTTCCTCAACTTTCGTCGCCGTTCTTTTTCCGAACCTTGCTCGAACGTGTGCACGAGGCGAATTTCAATCGGGAATTTTCCAATGGCTTCTGATTTCCACATTTCCGACCTAGCAGATACCCGAACTCGAGAAGACCGAGTTCCACGACGATCGAACGTGTTCGCGATATAAATAAGTATATACGCATCGACTGCAGCAAACTACAATCTTCTACTCGACTGACTGCAAACGATATTCGGTTAACGTAACTTTGCTTTCTTTACGATCGGTGCTTGATTTCCCTGGATTCGAAACGAACGATAAAGACAAGGTAAAAGTCGGGAAGAGAAAACGCGAGAGGGAGACAGAGAAAGTCGTGGGTTGTTGGATCGAAGGAAAAACGATCGCACGTTAGATGGATGGCTAAAGGGGTGAAGGAGAAACGGAAAAGGCGATGGAAGCAGCCGTTTCCAATATAGGAGCGTGCGCATACCGAGGGTGAGTGGATGCCAGGCAAGAGTAATATACGTTCGTTCGTAGGCAAGACTGATGTGGCGACTGCGTACAAAAGTACAGACAGCTTTATTTCTCCCTATCCCTTGGTCCGCGTATTTATCATACGTACCGTCGTTTCCATTCGTATAACGATCCATCCATAGATCTTGCAGCTGCTGATCCTCGACCGCAGGACAAGCTGGTAATCAGACGCGAGAACCGACTCGTCTACCGACTAACGTTTGTCTTCGCGTTAACACGCGAGTATTAAACGCGTACGTACGAACCTAAGTTGGTCGCAACATCGAAAGGATACTTTCGTGCGGAGCAAAAAACCGGCCCCGATTGAAATAAACGTCGCGATGGATCGGAGACCACGGCAAGAGGAATTAGTTCTCCGTGTGCTGTCTCTTTCTCTCTTTTATTCCGTAGCAGAGGCACTGCAGAGTGGACGTGTCGCGTGCACGAGGACGGTAATTCAATGGAGTACGCGAGAGACATTCTTGATCGTTTGCCTCGGACGTTGGAGAGGACCGTGAAGAGCAGACATCGATTAGCCTGTGCCACGCAGTCCACTGGAATTTTCAGACGCCTACGCCTGTAGCCTGTCGTTTTCCACTTCGGCTGTTCCTCTCGACTCTTAATAATAATACCCGGTCTCTTTATACAGGCTAGGAATAAAGGAAAAGGTTGGATGATAGAGGAAGCGGAAGACGAATAGATGAAGATAGACGTGGAGAGGAGAGCGTCAGGGGAAAGGAATCGAGGAGATATTCCGTTGGCAAAGGGGGTTGTGGACGGCTCGAATGGCCGATATTACGGCCTCGGGCGGTAATTCGTATCGAGTTTTCCGTACCGTCCGGCCAACTCGATCGGAAACGCGATCAAGATGACGAAAGTAATTTTCGGACGATCGAGAGACGCGTCTCGTGCCGCGGGCTGATCCCCGATAAGGAAAATCAAACTGTACCGGGTGTCGACCGTGAAATTTATTCCGCTACGTTCCTCTCGGCCCCATTATATCTGTCTCTCCTCTGCTCGCCACCCACCCTAGGAAACGCGGCGAACAGTTAGCTTTGATCGAAATTGCCAATCTAGACTCGATATTTGTGTCGTCTTTGTGCCGGACAGAAGTCGGTCGAACGGGTCCTATTCGAATCGAGAGCTAAGAGTTTCCATGGTCGCATTCAGCCTCGATGCAAGAGGGATCTTTTCGTTTACCGAGCAGATGGCGAGCGTAGAAATACGAATTTAGCTATCGAGATAGCGAGCAAATTATTTCTCGTCGTATCTATCGGATAAGCGCATTCTATCGGAGACGGAAGTCGAAACTTGAGACGAGGCGAAGCGCGAAACTGGTTTGGCGGAATCGACGATTACTCGAATATAACGCGCAGTTACGTAAACTGTCGATACGATCCATAATTTAAGGTGATTTGTAAAGAACGACTCAAATGCCGATATATCGAAATTGTACTAATCATTTTGATCATACATGATCCGCGATGATGTACGCGAGTACAAATACGAAGAACGTACGACTCGATTTGATAGAATTACTGTCTCCATTTTGGACGTGTACCACGTAGATTCGAATCGAGACTATTGGCATTACGATTCGACCAAACAAACGCAAAAAAAAAAAAAAAAAAGAAAAATAGATCGATTCTAAGAAACCTTAAATAACTATGAATTTTAACAATCGCTTCTCTTCCTCCCTCACTTTCCACTCCATCCTGCTGTACTCTCGTTTTTTATTACGCGGATCCGGCGAATTTTCAACGCGGAGGCTAGTAACCGTGGAGCGACATATTGGGTGATAGCCTGGCCGTGCTAATCAGAGGCATTCCCCGGCCGACAAATGGCAATTTAACGCTGTCGACCGTCTCGGTCGATATTCGAGCGACCCTTTGACCGTCGACGCTAATGCATGGCCGGCCCTTTATTTCCGGCTGTCACCCCGACGGGCCGACGATACGCTCGACGTCGTTCGTTCGGTCCGAAGCGGTCGGACGTGGGTGCCCGCCGACCGACCGACCACGCTTCTCTCTATACGTCGCTGAAAAGGACCACGCCTCCTAGCCAAAGGATTTAATTACGAATTAATTGTGATGCACAGGCGCGTGGGTAATTCCGGCGGCAGGTAATTGCGCCGCTAGATACCTCGTGCCGCTCCTCTCTCTACACCTGTGCCTCCTTTCGCCCTTTGTAAACCGCGCCCTGGGCCCGGTGTCCTTTTATCAAAGCCATCCCTCCAACCCCTATCGAACCACCCCTCCTCTTCGAGCTGCCTTATTGCTTCGATCGCCGCGACGTTGGCGTCGAATTTCGATCGATGTCTTCTACAGCGGTCTCGGAAGAGCGGAATGCGTTTGGTGGTCAGCATTCTACGGGTATAAAGACACGACAGTCGAGATCGAGTGTACTGGCCGCAAGAAAATGTACATGTTTGACGGCCCGTTTTACTTTGTGCAGGGTATTGGGTTGTGGTCGATGGTAATACGTATCAAAGGTGGAATACGGTTGTTTCGGCGACAGATAGAAGAAAATTTCAATGGCAAAGGGATAAATGCTCGCGTTAATCGTCGGAAGAACGTAAACCCTTGAGCGAATTAACCAAGAAACAATCCCTTTTTAATTATTCCTGCTTCCACACCAATCTCCGATCTACGATCACCTCTTAACCTTTGAGCGAACATATATTTTGGCAAAGACAATTTTAATTACGTCGATAATATTATAGTAACGTATTTTTCTTTGCGGATAATCACAGGATCGCGCGAAGGAGCAACGATTCTTTGAATGAAAATATTACGATATCGAAGAAATTAGCAACGCAAATGACTCGTCTTCTCATCCAACGATCTTTCGAGTCGCGTTACTTCCAACGTTCTTCCTATGTCAACATGTCCATAATCCACGTTCTTACCCTCTGTGTCCCTATAGCATGCAACAGCATGTTTTCACGGAACTGCACGGTGCTTACATCGCATCCGCCCTCCGGTCACCGGATCGCGAACGAACGACGCGCTCGCATATGCGTTTTTCGGGCTTTCAATGCCCCGGTAACGAGTGGATTGCTCGTGTGTGGCTCTTCTTCCGCCACGCCCAAATGATCGCTCCAACACGCTTGGGCTACGCGCATAATTGCGAGATAATGCGCGGGTGGCGCGTACCGTTCCATTGTCGGTTGAACTCCGGGCTGCCAGGTGTCCCCGGGACCACGCCGCGGGACAATGCTCTCCGACGGATAACAGAATTTAATGAAGCGGGACCGCCACTTAGAGACGCCGTGTTTCCACGACGTGACAGTGTGTCCGATTCAAAGCGCTCGTTACAAGGGGGCGATCCGTAACGGGGGCACGCTCTGCTCTTCCCTCCCTATGGACAAAGAGGGACGTCACCCTCTTTCGATGGACAGAACGCGTATACCCTTCTCGATAAGATGCTTTTTCCGTTCGGACGTGTCACGTATACGAAACCAAACGCGAGAAACTGTGCGCGTCGAATCGATGCGCTCGTTCCTCGCATGGATTACCGACGTTTCGCTGTCTGTAACTATCTATCGAGGATCCTACTGTTGGGACAATTTGGGAATTTTGTTGAACCAAGCGTGTAATCGCTATATTTGTTTTTGGTTAAACGAGTCGGATAATGGAATTTATTGCTTCGAGAGCATTTTGTAGACCGGCAGACTACGAATGTTTATCAGGGTCGAATCGCTGTTTAACGTAGACGAAAATTGTTCTTTTTATTAATCGTTAATGATAGAAACATATTTTTGTTGTTTTGGATGATTCTGCGAAGATGTAATATTCTATGAGTGACGTTAGAAGACAAATTGATCGACTTCTGGTTCGAGAGTCCCGAATTCAGTTTATATAGAAGTTCGAAGGTTTACGTTCTATGAATTCTAAGCAACGTTTTCTATATATTCTCGACCGAGGAAGGTGGTCTGTCGTAGAAACTGCATAGACTATCGAATGTGCAAATTTATCAAATGTGTTTTTCGAACGAACCTTCTATTTGTATAACCAAGCACGATACCTCTAACCGAGTCTGACATCTTCTTATTCGGATACAAGGAACAAAGTTGCGCCATAAAGGTTCTTTCATCGAAGGATAATTCCAATCGCTGCAATCTCCAAAACAAATCTCAACTTTTCTACGCTGAAAACCAATCATCGTGTTACATCAATCTTCTCCCTAGGCATCCCAGAAGAAGCTGGCCTACCATTTCGATCGCAGTTTCTTATCTACCTTCCGCGGATTCGTCTTATTGTATTTCTTACCTGTTAGCCGGTGTCCGATCAGATAGCGCTAAATCGTCTGCCAAGCAGCGTCCCTTCTTACGTGCTGTGTCAACAACGGCAGATTCCGGTCATAGTTGCCATTTATGGGACCGATAAAAGAGATTCACCGGACGGCACGGGGAAACTTGGTCACTATAACGTTCGATCTATCGATTCATCAACCACTTCGATCTGCCAAACTCCCGAAATCGATAATTCAGTCCCGGTCAACTCTACTCTCTTCCATCGAACTTCATTTCGTCCGCAACTCGTCTTCCTTTTTCCCTCTACACTTCCACTCTGGTACAACGATCACAGTGGCTGAACAGTTTCCACTAGAAGGTCCATACGAGGTCGTTTGTTTCCTGAAATCTCGCTCGAAAGCGCCAGTCCTTTGTGTCTCGACGCCTTTGTCTCGCACAAACGACAAAAACTAATGGTCCATTTCGAACAAGCCGCCTCTTAACCAACAAACGAAGCGACAAATTTTCACGATATATTTCTTCCCCTTTGTTCTCCGATTTCTAATGCACACGATCTGAGCAACAGTTTCGATAAGACTCGATCTAACGTCGAAGGAATGGATGCGTCGCGTTGGCCGGGTTGCCGGTCTGGAAGGCGCGCGAGAAATGCCCGCACCGCCCGGCGGCGCTCGCTTTTATCGACGCTCGCGAGAACTGCGCGCGCGAACGCGCGCAAGCGTGCACTTTCTCTCTCTCCATCTTGCTCTCTCTATCTTTAGCTTCTCTCCCGTTAGAACCGACAGAACCCGCGTTCCTCCTCCGCGATACTTTCACGCGCGTTCCCCGGTGTGTGCGTGCAAGGAACGTGTACTCGAGCGCTCGCGCAATCCGGCCACACGGCGACGAAACGCGACCGCCGATAAAGACGCGTCGCATCGCCTGTACGCGACTGCCCCTTTCGCGCGGATGCGTTTCTTTCACCGCCTCGCGCCATCGATCTGCCGCGACTTCCGACCTTTCCCAAGTCGAGAAACCGCTTCATTCCGAACCCTCGTCCTCGTGGATGAAACGGGCCAGCTTTCCGATTGTCTCGCGGATCAAGTTCCACTGAACTTTCGTATTCGATTATTGTCGTATCTCCGGCAAGTACCGTAGGGATTTTTATTCATTTTGATATTTCTTTGCGGTGATTTTATTTTGACATTGGTCTTGGACTATATTTGATATCATCTGGTTAAAAGAATTTAATTTAAGAGAACACAGTTGAAAGGGAAATAAGCGATTCGATGCAAGATCGAAAAGTGTTAACGATAGATGACAATAGATGTTTGCGACGATACTAATGATATGTTTAATATCTAAAATATAGTCAATAATTTTGGAACCATTATTTTTTCGAGAGAATCGAGCAATCAATGTTTTTTTATACGGATAAACATATTTCAAGAATACTCGAAGAAACCCCTATAACCAAAAAAGATAATCGAAAAGAAATACGTGCCTTTTCTGTCAAAAGTTTGTGACAATAATATTTAGTTTAAATACGGAGGAATGCGAAGAAAGAAAATGGAGATCTTGAGGAATTTTTGGTAAAATTCTGAGCGATCGTCTCGTTTGACTATCTTCCAATAATTTTCCGTTTTCTATGATACACGGTTATGGAACGTGAAACTTCCAACAATTAAGAGCCAGGAATACTTCTTGAATCTGCAATGCAAATGCGGAACGTGTTTCTTAGACGTTAATCACAATGAACGTAAAAGTGATGGCTTTTCATCACTAATACATTTCTCCCAATGTTGGAGCGTTTGTCCCGATATCGCCTTCGAGCCCCAGACGAATTTCCTTTTGTCTCTTTGTAGCGTCGCTTCTTTGTATCATCAAAGTGAATTTCAACGCAAACAGTTAGAATTGTGTACTTGCATCCGACGAGTAGAACGATAAAAAAACGACAGTCTAGTTCATTTGCCTTTCGCCCAAAATTCTCATATACGACAAATAAATAGGAATTTCGATGAATATTCCTTTTTCTCAATTCTCTTTTTTGTCAAAAAATTATGGCGTACGCTATACATTCGTTTAAATTTCCATAGTTCGTATTCGAACGGCGAAACGCGATAAGTTTCGTATTTACATCGACGGATTGGCTAAACAGGACAGGATAATGATTCAACGTCGTTCGTGCGATGAATAAAAGAAAAGAAACGGCTACCAGATTCGCTTGGAACGAAATCGGTATAGCATTCGTAATACAAGCGGCACGGAACGAATCTCGTGTAATTTTAAATAGCAGGGTCCACTTGTACGATCGAGACAAAACGACGAGTCGACCAAATTGCACGAGGTTTTGGTCTTAATTTTTAAATATTAATCCGTGTTTGAATCGATAATTATAACGAATCACCCTTAAACGACTTTTGTTCTTTCGATATTTCAAAATTTCGTAACAATTCAATTATCCGAGTAGAAAATAATACAGAAAAAATAATATAGAAAATTTATTAATGGTATTAATCGATGATGAGAATACCCAACGTTCTGATGGTAAACCTATCGGTGAAATGATATTATTCGCGTTGAATGTTTTAATAGCAACAGAATGATTCTATGTAAACCGAAAGTTGACGAGCGTTTCGACGGAAATTCGTTGATAACGTTACTCCGCGGTTCCACCGCGATTAGAGATGAAATTTTAGCCGAAATGTTAAACAAAATTCAAACGTGTCGTTTACCTCCAACGCAATTTAGGCCAATTAAAATAAAATTTCGAGCGTACATCGCGGCTCGTTAGCAAGGGAATACCGAAATTTAAACATGTGTCACGCATGTTACGTGTTCGTGAAGGGATTTGCCAAAGACTTGTAACCGTGTAATGCCCGTGAATAATTGCATATAATGTGCACGTTGTAAAATTAAAAGGGTAATGTCTTGCGAGGACTCCCCGCGTACTTTATAGCTTCATAAACTTCACCAGTAAGAAAAATGGCAGCGTAAAGCCTGGAAATATGCGCGGACTATGTGTATCTACGAACGAACGTGCTTAGCTGTTCTTGGTGTGAAGAAATTCGTTCTTGAAGATATGAAAACGTATGGAATGGGTTTCGAAAGATTTATAGTTCCGAAGAAATAAGGTTTCCGGCATTGTTCTTCTATTTGTCAGTAAATTTCATTGCTGCTCCTAATACAGAATAAAATAAACAAATACATATATCGTTGTAATATTTTTACGGTAACTGGAAACTGACTTGCGAAACGAAAGAGTTATTAACTTTTACATTCTGCGAAGATCGAGAATTTTTAATGCTCTTTTAAAATTTCTAAATTATGTGGTATGTACAATTCGATTAAAGCGACTGGGATATGGAACACTTGAATTTTAAAATTTGTCAAGAACAGGTAGTGTTTCCTTTCTAATGGAAGTAACCTTAAAGTAACGTTTCGAAGGAACGTTATTTCTCTGGAATTTCTCTGGATAGAACGTCGAATGAAAAATTGAATACTCTGAAAGACACCCTAAAATTATGTTAACTCTTAACTGGATCATCCCTTAACCGGAGACTTCCATAATCCATTTAATTCTACGATAGAATTAAAAGATAGAATTATTGTAATAGAATTAAATTATTTCGCTTGTACCTTCCATTTAGCCGCAAAACACATCAATTTCTTCGTAATTTTTTAAAAAGAAAATTACAAAATCTATAGACCCACAAACTCTACCTTACACGAAGTAATCGATTAATTTTTCGCAAGCGATTCTCGGGAGAGTGTCGATTATTCGATTAATGTCGTTTGGAGAGTGGCTCTCGATCGGTCTCGATGACACGCGAGCGCTCTGGTGGTTCGATTCGCACGAAAATCTCTTCCACTCGATTCAAGGCCGTTCGATGATTCAAGATTCCTCGCGTTCGACCATCATCGCGAACGCTTCTCTCTTCCAACGAGTTATTAATATCTTAATTACATCCGACTCGTTTTTGCGAGGACGTCTGGTCGATCGGTATTACAAGACAGGACGAGATTTCGCGGGATTAAAGCCCACGACGTCCGGCGACCGATCGTCGATACGACCTCGCGTGCTTCTGACGTACAGCGTGTGATTAACATCGTGTATCGTGTAACTGGCCTTCTCAATATTGAGAACACCCAGCTGTTCTCTCGTAATCCGGTAGCTTAAGAGATTCGTTACTAATGAAAGCTATCTATGCGTCGTGCAAATTTGAGCGAATGCCAAAGTATCTATTAGATTTGCTGGAGGGGAAATATTGACTTGGTGGAAAAGTAATTTCCATTCTCAAGGATATTAAGATGCATGATTTTAGATAGCTCACGCGTCGATATTCTCGATAAAACATCGTAAAATCTGAGCAAAATTCTTGCAAAACCTTCGGAAGATCTTCAAAATGTCGTTTTCAACGAAATTTCGAAGTTTGCAGAACAATGGAGTGGAATCGTAGAAGACAACAGACATTAAACGCGTAATTAAATAAAGTAGTAACATCAACTAAACTGACGTTACTTTCCCACCAACTTAATAATATTCGAGCGTTTGTATAAGTATTTAAGCGTTGATACAGCGAATCCTTGTTAACTAAAATATTGAAATTCGCGATGGTTATAGCATCGATTGTGGACAGAATTTCAACCCCGGGGATTTCATACGACCCATAGCGTGTGTGACGATGCCAATCCTCGCTCGTACAGCGCAGGTAGGTTCCACTTACCGTACACTCTTCTAACTATCGCAATATTCTACATTATGGCTAATTAGACCAACTCTATGCGAAATAACTGTTGCAGATATTGATTAACTACTAACTAATTTAAACAGAGGCTATAAAGCTCATCGATAAAGACTAGTTGTTACACGCTACATTAAATCTGCACACACGTGCCATGTTAAACGCGTATTTCTAATTTAAGAATCAAATTCGATAACGTCGATGATTTTAACACTCGGATATCTAATAAACACCCATCAACTACCTACTTCCTCTAACTCCGATACTTTCCGCGAACTCCGCTCGACTCCCGTGCAATGCAAACTTATCGACGACCTTTTTTCACAGAAGTAACGCAAATAGCTCGAAGCAGCGATTTTTCATTCCGAAAACAAGATGCAAGCTCGTCGACATCGAAAATTTCGCTGGCAGTAACGGGATGATAATTCGCAATCGGATATATATATGTGTGTGTGTGTGTGTGTGTATTTGTGCGTGTGCGTATACGGGGGAATAATCGGGCGTAGCGAACACACGGGGTATCGATCAAATATGTTAAATCGAACACGCGGCCTGCAACGGTGGTTCCGTGGAATCGGAATTAATCGCAGGCATCGCGAGCCTCCCCGATCGGTCGTGTAATCAATTGCATATTCAACGGCACCAGCGGCTGGAAAAAAGCGCGGCAAAACGCGCCTGGGCCAATATCAATTCATCAAGGGTTAAGGGATAATTCGCAGCGGCATTGCGGCGTCACGTGGCCGCCGATTATTGCTCGCGAAATGAATCGTAAATTTTCCCATATACGAAGAGAGTAGAATAAAAGGCGAGAGAACTATCGTTGGCCAGTACGTGGTTTTAAACTCGCGACGAGAAAAAATACAGGGGGCGAAGAAGAAAGATGACACGTGCGTAAACTCGTAAAAGTGTAAGCTCGGTGCAAATTGGCGAACTCGCTGAACGCGGATAAACGTTTTAATCGCGGCCAAGTACGCGGCACCTTTTCCTTTTTCTTCGTCGGATTATCTCACAAACGACTCTTCGCGGCCTTTTAATCGAGCAATCGCAAACATTTGTGTCGGGGGGATACGTTTGTTCGCGTACATTGCGGCCTGCGTCGTCGTCGGCAGTCTCTTAGACTGCGCCATCGTTTCATTCGCGCCGACAGGTCATACGCTACCGTAATTAAGCACGTGATAATTTGCCGGATAAGGGGGCATTGTGTGGTACGTATAGTTTTTGAGCTTACGAGGGAGGTGATACATGGAGCTGCAGATTAACCTCCGTAGGGTCGAGCCATTTGGATTTCTGCGGGTTCTGTTAGTTTGAATATTTTAGTACTTTGCTGTTATTTCGTTATATTAATTAAAACTGTCGGCACTCGTATATTTAATGTAATTAGAGACGTTACACGGTTTACTCGGTGAATAATACGTAATTCCAGAAAGGCGCCTTCCTTCTTAATTCGTCGAAGAAGAACAATCAGTTCGCAGGAAGAAAATCCACGATTCCATTCAGTTGGTCCGGTTCCGCAGATAAAATTCACCATAGACTTTCTTCTTCCCTAATGTATGAAAGACGAACAATCTCATTCGACGAAGAAAATCTACAATTCCATAGAGTTAGTGGTGCTCTCAGCCCATAAAGATACAAGGAAACCACCCAATCCGAGGAGCATTAACGAATCGAGCCAATTTTTCAGCGGGCGCGCGTAATATTTCGACGCGGCACGCCCGACTTCCATTTAACGCGATAAGCAGCCGCGCTCGTGGTGGCATTCCTTTCAACGTCGGCAGACGTCGACCTACCAACAACGCCGAGAGAGAGGAGAACCCCCTTGGAACTCGGGGCCCCGTATCTGTTTAGAGACGCGAGAGCGTCTACTATATTACCGCGACTAATGGTAATGACGCTCGTAATTCTCGGCGATAGTGGCAGGGGCATGGGTCGAAGGGAAACGTGTCCGAGGCCCGATACCAAATGAGTTATACCGTCGAACCGGCTACTTAGCCGCACGATGCATGAGGTATCTCTGTGCGCGGAGCAAACTCGAGCGGAATCACGCGAGAAAAGTATCCAGAGGAAACAGACGAGGATAAAGGACCCGATTCGTTTAAATGCTAAGCCTCGACACGTTCGTGATAGGTATTTTATGGAAATCATGAAGCAGGGAATTACAAGTTTCCGCAATTAACCTAAATATTCCTGAATTTTTCCTTTCGCGATATAGCGAATGTCATTTGTCCTTTATTTAGAACAAAATGTATAAAATTATTTTACCGTTCGTTACGTACCTGTTAGAAAAGAAGATCAAACGTTATATAGACGGGCCAAGACGCGTGAAAAAATACAGTCTGTATTACCTGTTATTATTCGTTCGAACAAATAAAAGAAATTTTCCTCTCCTCGAGCTCGTTGACGATTGATCTATCCGATGACGAACAAACGTAATATTCGTCGGCGATTATTAATGTATTGATTTCAAAGGTATAAGAATAGCGCGTACGTTAATGTCGTTTGCCACACCTATCGACGCCGATACGATACCACTAATGCATCAGCAATCGACGTACACGTTCCATAAAAGCGAGTATGTGGAAATTTAGCGTCGAAGGAGCGGCTATCAGCGTATGAGGATTCGATCGTGGATATTTATGCGTTCGTGGAAAATTTTAATTGCAAAATTCTATGTGACATGGAAGAATATACAAAATATTCGATATATCCGTTGCAATGTTTGTAGGTTGAAACAAATCTTTCTTTAATTGCATTCGTACAAACCTGAACATGCATAAATATCTACGGTTTAATTATTGCTGGCTGAAGATAAAAGTGGTGGAAAACGAAAAGTGTATCGAACATGGAGAATCCACGATTAAAAAGAAACGATATCGTGTCACGAACGAACGAACGAATTAATTTTTCATTATCTGTCACGTGGAAGTTAAAAATGCAATTTATTACGAATAATCACCTCGTTGCCACCGTTAAGTGGCATGCGATCATCGTCTCGGCAAAACATTCGTACCGCGAATCTCGCTGCTATCGAGTCGATGCACAGAAGTATCGGTACTCCGTCGTTACGGATAAGTGGATACATTTATATTTGGACCCCGTAGAATAGTGCGAACATTTGTTACACGCTTATAAAAGAAAAGAAATTTTATTTATGGCTTCTTATCGTAACGTAATAGAACATAGTCGTTCATTTTTATTTATATCGAGCTTTCTTTCGCCCGCCAATTTAACTTTAGAGCCACACCGCGTTAAAGGGCTAAATGGCCGGCAGCCATAAAGAGTAAAAAGAAAAGAAAGGTATATCTGTAAGGGGTGACGAAGGGACCCTAACGCTTATTTATGCTCCTCGGGCATTCTCGTTTAGCGATACGATTAAATGCCTGTAAATGCTTCTTCGGCCGTCAGTTTGGTTCTCTCGCGTGCGGTATCGCGAGCGTTTCGGCTTGGTCGCGTGAGCGAGCGTACAATGGGAAGTCGTTGCAACGCGGCTAGACTATGGAAGACGAGGAAACGAGATAAGCCATACTCGCGCGCGATGCGTCCTGATGAATAGCTGGTGAATCGGCATTGAAGTCGTACGTGACCATTGTGTACTGGAACAGTGGCCGCGTAGTTTGCATTGACTTGGTTCTCGCGCGACGGACACCCATTGTCATAAAAATCCGCACGCGAAATTAATAAGCTCTGGGGAGGGTATGGTTGCATCGAAAGCTTGTTACTGCCTGGGTGAAATAGTGGCTGGCGATTATCCGTGGAATCGAAATAGTCTTATGAATAATGCATCGATGTATCTTGTATGGCTGGTACACTTTGTATTACGGTAGATTCGCCAAGATTAATATTGGTTGCTACTTCATCGGAGAACCGGTCAATTTTTAGAAGTTGCATTTTTTTCTTCGTTGCATCCTGTTTCGTATTTATCGGCCAAAGATCTATTACATCGATGGATCAAATCGAGCTTGGTACGACTGTAGTGGCGTTTGAAACAGACAAAGGAACGACTACTATCTTTAATCAGAAAGTAAAAATTACACCGACGCGTCTACTAAATCGCTAAGCATCGTTTCGTTACTTCGATGACAAGTTCTTCTAGACTATATGCGCACGAATAAGGAACAGTTATAGAAATATAGAAATCGATACGGTCCAGCAATAGTTGCACGTTCGTCTCGTCGTGGCTTCGATGGACCTTAAAGGGTTCGAGGGGTTGGATTAATTATTACGAGACCCGCCTAGCCTAGCGGCCTCTTACTTTGTACCTGTGCTACGATACACAGGTCAAACGGTGGAGAGAGCTCGTAAAAATCAGCAGGTCTTCTTCCACCGGGAAGCTTTTTCTCGCGGGGCCACACGTAGCGTATCAACGGCGGTACATACGCGTGAACGGCCCTTCTGGCTAGATGCATCATGTGGAGCATCTTGTTCTTCATCTCGGTGACGGTCCTCGTCCACCCTCCAACCCCTTTTTCCTCTTTCTTTAGCGCTCCCGCGGCACGAGAGGCTCGCCCTTCCCAACCGTATGCAACCGGCAACTTTATGCTCTCTCCTTCGCGTTTTCTCTCCCACCTCTCTATTCTCCCCTCTCCTTTCTCCGTCTCACTCGACTCTTTCTTTTTTACTTTTTTTGTCGAAGCTCGAAGAAGAAAAAAAAGAAGACCAAGGAGAGTACACCGCCGAGGTAATCAAAGGGGTAGGTGTATATTCGTGGGTACTTTACCCCCTCCTCGAAACGCTCTGGTGCTCTCGAGGTACACGAGGAACACGCGGGAGCGTTGCCGAACAATCGTTTCGGGAGCTTTGAAGTTTCCTCGGCTACACGCCCCCGTCGATCCCCCTTAGCCTCGTCGTTCCATCAGCCACGTACCCACTCGCTTCGTAGGGGACCAAACGCGCGCGTATGACGTCGGGCATGGATGTGACACGGTGTGCACCGAGCCAACCCGCGGGGAGGGAAATAGGTCCCGACTCTCCACCCACGTAGTAGCACAGCGGCAAGTATACAACGATAATGTCGTCGAACTGGTGGTACGTACATTCTGTTTTACAAAGAGGGACCCCGGCCCATCGGTGGGAGGAGGGTCGGTTACGGTACGCGACGATGGTGATGTGCCGATGGTGATGGCGATACATACGATGGCGGTAGAAGTCAGCCACGGGATATACGCACGATGGGTGGCACGGGTGCTTAAGGGGCTAATTACCGCTATTTTTCCCTCGGAGATTCGCACGATGGTCATCGTGCACGTTGGATGGTACCTGCTTTGATTTATCCCTCCGCGGTATCTTTACGAGAGAGAGACGGTGCGCGGTTGGGCTTTGTGACAACGCGTCACGATAGGTGTACTCCGCCCTGGCTCGCTGTGTTCCATGTCGCGGGGGCTAATCAACCAAAAAGAAGCTCTTCTTCCTCTTTTTGTCTTTGTCGCTCTATCAGCGTGCGTTTTCGTTCGTCGTCCCTTGTCATTCTCTCGCGTCTCCGTCTTCATCTTCTCCATCTTCGCTTTTTTTCATCACCCTCTCTCTCTCTCTCTCTCTCTCTGTCTCACTCTCTCTGTCGTTCTGAAGCAAGCTTTCAGAAGGGGCGGAGGTGTGCTCCTCCTACCCGTAGCCGCGTTTCTTTCGCGGCCGTGCCGCGAGAAGCCTTTGCTTCCGATGCCGCGTATGCAGAAAACATCGCGGAAGTGGCCACTCATTGTCCCGGAGTGGCAGTCGAGTACAGCTTTGCCGACGACGGGGTAATTAGTTCGTATTATACTTTGTGACATCGCCGGGGTCGGCCAATGAAGCCGAAGAGGATCCTCCCTTCCGCTCGTGCACTCTCTTCGTCTACGCCTCGTTGCCTCGCTTCCTCCTGCCGTGCTCCTCTTCGAATCCAATTACGATTTCGGTCCCCCTGCTCTCTCTCTCTCTCTCTCTCTTTCTCTCTCTTCTATTCCTGCATCGGACGCGGTGGACGTTCCGCGTGCCTACGATGAAACTCTCTAATTTCTCCATCTTCCTCGTGCTTGTTTCATTCTCTCTTTCGTTCCTCGATGGTTCTCTTTATGCACGCGTCGCTTCCTCTCCTTTCGAACCGTTCCACAGCGCGATAGAGAGCGACTCGAGTGGCCAGAAGGACCAGCCGGTGCGCGAGGCTGACCGAAGCCTCTTTGTCGACGAAAGATCGTCGAGTATGCCGCTACATCGCGAGTGTGCAACACCCTGGAGCACCGGCGAATCGCAAACATTCTCGACGAGGCTTCACAGCCACAGCTATATCTTTTCGTGGCCACGTACGAGTCAACGAGCATGTTGCGCGTGATAAAACTTGCGAATGATATCGGACCATTATTAGGAACGTCGAAAAATTGGCCTGCCTTTTCAGTGGAGAGTCTCGTGGCGTGTGAAACTCTTTGAAATTGTCGCACTTGAGTTTTGTTGGAGTTCGAGTTAGTTTTTTAGGTGCATCGAATACAGAGAGGTAGATTTCATGCAGCTTTTTCGATGAGTAGACCTGTTCGAGGAAAGATACGATCGATAGTTTGTGATATCCGATAATTGGATCTTGAAAATGATATTCGTTCTAGAATGTCATCAACGAGTGGCAATGGTAGTTTATATACCTGAGCGAAATGGGAGCTATGCTTATCGTTTGGTGATAACGTAAGAAAGGAAACGGTAAGAATGTGCTGAGTTAGAAGAGATAGTAATTTCTAAGTAACGCAATTAATTGAAAATTCTCCATAGATTGACGCGAAAGTTTAGGAGCGTACGACGAACAGTGTGCTGACACAGACACGAACGTTTCGTGAATATTTGCAATGAGTCTACGATATAGAAATAACGTTACTTTTATCGTGTAGTAGAAATTCGATCGTTATCGATAATTATAATGAACCTAACTTTCCGCCATCAACCTTGGTAACTTCGCCAAAACGATTTATGCGTAACTGCTTGCTGTTAAAAGTAGCCCTTCGTTACCGTGGGATCGGATCGACCACGAGGCGCGTAGGTCTCAAATATATCGCGTCTATGATAATAGAACATAAATTTCCACGAGAAGAAGCACGCTCGTCTCGAATCGTTGCAATTCGAAAATTTCCCGTGGGCCACGCTTCTGTTCTCCTTTCGTCCGCCCTGCTCGCCTCTCCCATCAGAGATCGAATCGCCGACGTGGTAGAGTTGCGATGAAACAAGCATTGGAAACGGAAACACGACCGGAAAAAACTTCGAGTCAAGGATCGAAGCGAATCGGGACCGAAGACGTTCGCTTCGTCGTGTGTAAGAAACGGACGGAACCGAGAAAAAAGCGTATTCTCCTTGTGTTCCCCCTTGTCCGCCGCCTGTCACCGACGTCGCCCCTTTTTTGCGTTTCTTTTTCGACGAATCTCACGAGCCACCCCCGTCTCGAAGCGACGTCTCTTTGGACGTTCGTGAGAAGAACCGTGCGAAGAAATTTCCAAGTGATTCGTGAGCTCGCGAAATGGTTCATCGAACGATTATTCGATACAGACGAGCGATCTTCCTCGCGCGTTCACCGGCAAAAGGTTCTCATTAGCTTATGCTTCAGGAATATAACACGCAAACCAATCATAAAGAAATTACAATGTCTTAAACCTTGGACGACCATTGCCGACCGACTTTTTCTCTTTGAACTTCCTGCTTAATGGAATTATCCATGATTCGCAGCTTCTGGAATCGATCGACTTTCGTACATTTCGTACTGTCATCTATGAGATCGCTCTTGATTGAGAAGCGCGTGAAACGCTCGCGAGACAAAGATCTTGAAATTATCGTCAAAGCGGGAAGGATCGATGATGGCAACCATCGAGTTAGTTTGCAACGAAAGAATAGAAGAGTTCGTTGAAATATGGGACGATCGTTTGGTTAACGTTTGCGGATTAACTGTGATGGAGATACGAGTGATTCGTTTCATTTATGGACGCCAATTGTGCACGGACAGCGATGCGTTACGATGTGCGGTTTGATTTGCAACATTTGTCTTCAGAACGTTGCCGTACGTGTTTGACAACGCCACGAGGAAATTGAATTCGCATTGTTTCGAGAGACGGATACGCGAAATACCATTTGTCGATCGAAACAGAAATTTAAGGACGATTTATGAATCTTCGTTAATTAAACGTTACTCGTCTGTCGAGCTTGACTAAGAAATATCGTTTAAACGACAAAAGAATATAAAAGCTAATTCCGATTTTCGTTCTGTGGCTTAAACCATATTTTCTGTTTAAACTTACGAGAGATAAATGATCTACTATTGCAACTTTTTACGTCTGAACAGCGCGGGAAGTTTAAACGGAAAGCTTAAACTTTTTAAAACTCTAAACTTCCACTGACCCAAACTTTCCATTAAACGTAAGAAACAGGCAAACCTCGCATCGCAACGGGACGATAAATCATTCTATACTTTTATTTCCACGACAGGCTCCCAGTGTAGTCAGGACGATGAATTCATGATCTTTCATAGAAATTTTATAGATTCGTAGCGAACCGTTTTTTTAAGAATTTAGTACAGATGTTAAAAGCTTGTTCCCTTCTTTTAATTCGTTTATCAATTTCCCATATAATCATCGGTAATACCAGTTTTAATTGTTCTTAAGAATTATAAATAATACGACGAGAAATCTGAGCATTTCTCGATGCCGCCACATCTATTTCGCTTACCACCAATACGCAAGCGTAACTTGCAGCTTGCGTCGCCCGTGGAATAGCGGACGAACGGTGAAAATTGCTGAAGCAGCATCTGAAGCATCGGTCTCTGACTCGCTCAACCGTTGGCGAATGAGCTGGCGAACCTACGCAGCAGAAACTAACCAACATTTTCACCAGTCTACTCTCGAAACAATCGTATGTACATATATCTCGAGTGGCACGATACGCTCCTAACATGTACGTAATCTAAAACTCTGATTATCATTCAGAGGCGTGCGTCGACGTTCATTAAACAGACTCTGTTCAACAAGCTCGCTGACAAGCCATCAGAAGGAAAAAAAGAAAAACGACACGTAGCAGCAAGAGCGAAAAAATAATGCGTTTCGTGTTTGGTTACTCAAATTGATTCCGAGGCATCGATCTCGCGGAACGAACGCTCTATTTTCCACTTTTTCTCTATGGCACGCGCCCGACCAACGGACATCGACGTTTCTGAATAAATCATTCTCGCGATCGAGTATTCGTTTGCGACCGCCTGATTTCCCGACCCGCCGAAACTGCCAAACGAATCTCTGCGATCCGGACGTGATCCTGTTGAAAAAGTCGCCTCGGTTAAAGGGTAAATTCAAAGCCACTCCCGATCCCCGCATCACCCCGCTCCTCTGGCCGTGTCCCGTTTTATTCTAGAATTAATGAAACACGGTAGTGTACGCCTGTGGTGGTGGTTCTTGAAAACCAACCTTTCGCTACTCTCCGGCAATTTCAAACCGCGTTTTTCAACCAGACGGCTCAAAAGCAACCATTGCCGCAGAAACAGTTTCGGTGTCTTTATCACGGGTCGGATTATTTATCACTGGCGTGCATCCGCGGACGAATCGCGCGACGGATTTATTCGCTGCCATTGTTAATTGCTCGTCAATGTCCCAGGGGATGAATGTGGAACACACGGCAGAAGGGAAAAACGTTTGGCGCGCCAGCGCTGGAATGTCCAGGCTTTATTCTCCGAGTTACGAGATCCACCAGCGTGGCCGTTTTGCTTTGCACTGACCTAATCTCATGTTTACCGACATCGCCATTCCCGTTTTTCTAACCGAGAGAAACCTCCAGCTTTGAATTCGCCTCGAGTATCTAATTATTCATCTGTTGCTTTTCTCTGAAATTGTAACGTTGTTCCGTGGTTTCGTTAAGTTTGTTCCGAGTTTTTCGAAACTATCGCGTTAGACGAGTGACTTTTTTGTAATAAAAATCTGACAAAAATAAATTTATACATGATACTGTATACTGTATGTACTGTGTGAGAACTAACGGTACAAGTTACAAAATATAGACTATACATTTTTTTGTAACAGGACTTTCCACCGGATAACTTGTAATTTGCGACGCGTGCAAAATTTGATTCGTTCTATTGCCAAACTTATTTCTATCGCGTAAAGTATAATTCGGTATGTTCGTTTTTGAATAAATCTGGATTACGCACAGGTAAAAATGTCCAGGAGTAGTCAGACGCGAAGCGTGCAGGTAGCACGCAGGGCGACAGGGTGCGCACACCGTGTGGGTGCAAGAGTCCGCCGTGGTCTCGCTCTTTCGCGCCCTTCTTGCGCCATTCTTTTCTCGCAGCATCGACGCACGAACGGATGCTAGACCAGGCACGCGTGCACGCACGTACGCACATCGGTACGAACCACACGAATATATACACGGGCGAAAGAAAGTCGCGTCGATGAATTCTTTGATCCACGCTGTAATTAGTTGGTGGCAAGGAACGCGCGGCGAGCGCCAGTTCCCCGTTAGAGGAGGCCCTGTAGCAGCAGAAGCTAGCAACCAGCTAGGGGGTGGGTAGTAAAAATGTTTGAGTGCCGATCAAAGTAGTACGACTGTGCCCTGTGCCGGACTCGGCGGGGGCAGCAGCCAAGGGTGGCAGTGCTAAGGAAAGAAGAAGAGAAGGGGCTGGACGAGAAGAGGGGAATTCAGCCCCGTCGTCGACGCCGCCACGCGCTATTGCCGGCTAGCGTGCCATTGGCGTAGCTTCCAACGACTTTTTCCTCTTTTTCTTCCTTCTCTTCCTCTTCTATCTTTTATTTTCATCCTTGTATCTTCAACGTACTTGCTTTTCTACTTCCTCCTCCTTGTACGTGTCTCGTGTAATGGAACGTTACGGGCGAAGATTTTTCGCAAGTTTCGGTGGAATGCAGGCGCAACGAATCTCGGTGATTCGTCGCTGGGACACGTCAATACGTCTCCAGGGGTAAACACGAACATTGAGCCCGGCCGTAAAAAATTCTCGGGGGATCGACGAGTGAGACAAAGAACGGTCCAAATAATTCGAGACGGCACTACGCCAGTGTTAGAGAGCGCCGTATGACACGTCGAGAGCGGCACTCCGCGCCCTCAAAGCACTGCCGCCATCGTCGTCGTCGTCGTCGTCGTCGTCGTCGTCGTAGTCGTAGTCGTAGTCGTCGTCGTCGTAGTCGTAGTCGTAGTCGTAGTCGTTGACATCGTTGTTCTTGCGTCGTAACCGTCGTACGCATCCTGTAACGGCTTTGCTTCCACCGAGACGCGTATCAGTGTGAGAATTTAATGCATTCGCAGGAAGAGCGACGATAGATAAACGAAACGCAACACGACTCGCTCGTTTCCACTTTCAATGCAACATTCCATTTTCGCGTATCTAAGATATCGTGGTTTTGGTTGTTTATAAGGAATTATATTTAAGAGATCGTTTTTTCGGATCTTACGAACGAGGAGAGTAAATCGAACGCAGAATTTTAGGACTTGCAATTTACACTTTGTCCAGTGCGATGGTAATTGGTTTGTTCCTAGGACGGATTTCTGTTTGATCCTTTCGGTGAATTCATATTAACATCCAATTACGCAATAGGCCTCCATCTTCTTCCTTTGCAATTACGAAGACACTTTCGTTTTAAATATTTTTGATAAAATTAGCGTTAATTTTTATCGAGATTCAAGTACGATCTTCTAATTTATTTTCGTTATACCATTTCAATTGCGCCTAAAATATTTCAAACGAGTACCTTTAGTAAAATTTGTCAAGTATCAGAGATGTTTCTTCATTTACAACAACTATGAAAAAGCTATTAAATACACTAACCGTATTGACATATATAGACGTAAAACTTAAATCTCTATAAGATAGAGAGGAAATTTTAATCCTCATCTCGCGAAAGGGTTTTCCCCTGGCTCGTTCTGGAATCTCGGAAATCTGACTAAAATCGTTAGAAACATTTCCAATAAATGCATGGTGGCGCGTGGGAGAGTAGGAAATCCGT
Source organism: Bombus affinis (assembly GCF_024516045.1). Lineage (NCBI taxonomy): Eukaryota > Metazoa > Arthropoda > Insecta > Hymenoptera > Apidae > Bombus > Bombus affinis. Next base: position 17,596,392 of record NC_066345.1, read on the forward strand.
TTCGAGAAGTCAGGGATTGAAAGAAGAGCGCGGACGCAAGTAGGTGTATGCACGCGCGTGTACACGAGCGATTTTATGCTCGCCAACCCTCTTTTCCGCGCGGCGTAAACCCTCAGACACGAGAGGGAGCCACGATGGGGGTTGCACTTTCAGACGTGAATTTTCACGAAGCGAATAAAGCGTGTTAAAGCCCGTGTTTTCATGACGCTTGCACGCCGCCACGCTCGAGTAATATCTTAATCCTCTTACACGAGAGAATGGTAACCCAAACTACGAGCGTGGTCCTTCCTGAAAAGTGGGGCGAAAGGATGGGTTCGCCGAAGGAGAGATCGTTGATCGGCAGATACACCGCTAGAATCTGCTTATGACGTATAATAGCCTTTCCAGCCCAATCCTGTTTGCTTTTAATTTGTCAAGAATGTCCGCGTTTAATGGAGTGAATTTAGTTACAGCGTTTCCTCGTTATATTTATCATAGCGTGTTTTTAGGGTTATGTCTGTTTCTCAGATGTAAATTCGATCTTTGCAATCGCAACTAATTTTGATATTTTAACTTCATTCGTGATTCCACCAGTACGTTATATCTTCTATATAAAGATCTTAAAGTTTCTGCGCTGACACGTATTTGAACGACGATTCGACTCGAAACAAATGGCCAAGACTAAATTAAACCGACTCGGTCGATTCGCCCACTTTTACAAAGTCGCAGCCCGAACAAGATAACAAAAAGATACAAAGAACTATATAATAGAGCAAAGAACTAAAATACGAGATCGGAGGAAATTAACCCCGACAAGAGAGCTTCGGTTGAATATAAGATCCGCTTTCTCGAAGCGAATTATTCGTGCCTCCGCTCTGCTCTCGCGATTCAACAGAGACATTAATACGATCAATTTAAACGCGGCGCGCAAGCTGACGAAGGAAACGGGGGCGGGGAGGAGTGGAAATCCAAGATGAATATTGCATAAATTCGAAACTAACGAGGAACGGAGCTGATCCGGATTCGTAACTTTGTACTTTCATCGGGGGTCGGCGCATATTGTCTTTCTTGGCCGTGACGCCGGTGGCAAAGGGACGGCTAGGTAATATACGCACACTGTTGTGCCAGGAATCGCGGCAAAAGGTCCATTTAAATTTTAAAGTGGCTCATGAAGCGACGATCTGCCGAAGCCTAGAGCTCTCTCTCTCTCTCTCTCTCTCTCTCTCTCTCTCGAACTTAGCGCGTACGGCCGCCACAACCCCCCTTTCGGGTGAAAAGCATGGTAACCGCGATCGATTCGCATGGTGAGCGCCCCCGCGAATTCCGACGGAGGCATCGGGCCCAACCCCCGCGTGCACCCAACGCGGCAGTAATGCACCGAAACGTAGTTACAGTTTGTAACTCTATTTTGAGGGACATGCACGATGTACGCGGGCTGCGTGTTCCTCCCTATGGCGGCGGAACAGCTCATCCCGGCCCCCTTCCACTGGCTCGCAATATTCTCCGCAGATAACGTTAACGGTTATGACGATGTTGAAGTAGTGCGAGAGAGAGAGGGGGCGGGGCGGAGCGGGATGGAGTCGAGGGGTGGTGCAGTAGTGTCGAGCATAGAGTCCTACTCTCTCTGTGTCTCTGTATATGTATGTATATATATAATTTGAAAATTACCGACTGCGTTCAAGACCCAACCCCCTTTCTTCTAGCGTCGCTTTCTCCGCTTTGCTCGAAACGCCCGTAACATCTGTGTCGTAATTATTCGGTGCACGCTCGCCTCGAGAGCGTTCGACGCACCGGTTGATCGATAGACCAGCGTTCGCTCGTTCGTACGCTGGTCGATCGTTTAAAGAGGTTCCTCGAGGGGCCAGTCGGAGGGTAGTTGGTTTACCAGGAGATGATCGCTCGTTGCGACTAAAATCGCTCTTTCGGTAAGACAAATTGGGCGACGAAGGAGACGTACGAGTTCTTCGTCTCGAATATAGGGAACGTTCTTCTTGGTCGTTTTACAGGGGGAAGAAGTTTACGGTACGAAGAGTAAGATAACAAGCTACGTGAATGGACGGTGATGAGTCGCGTCCTCGTTACGGAAGAATCAACCCCTTTCTCGCGGTCGATCACGCCAGAAACAAGATAAACCGAATTACATCGGACGCAGAGAAGCGATGATCGTAAATAACGGATGAACTAGCGTTAACCCGATATTCCAGCAACGGCGACCTGTCGTGATTTATGAAACGGCCCTAATAACGGACGTGAGCGTCGTAAATTAAGGAGGCGAGCATCGCCGCGCTTTAATCCGCCCGTTGTCTTCCCATCTGTTGGCGCGGATCATTGTACGTCGCGTCCACGCACGGCAAATTCTTTCCATCTGATTAATTTCCTAGTGGAAATTAATCACCGCGGAGGGGCTTGCGAAACACGAACGCCAGGACGAATTCGGTTCGTCGATCTACGCGGCACACGACGCGTCGAGAGACCAGAGTACACGGCACACGGCAGAGGGTTTCGAATAAGGGAAAGCCAGAAAAGGGGGTTAGGGGGCGGCCTACTGGAACCCCTCGAAATATTGATTGACATCCGGGTGACAGATTTCGCTGGCCACACACCACCCTTTTGCTCGTACCGAGAGCTGCAGCGTACACCGAGCCTCCGAGGCCACTGCTACACTGTTCCTTCCATATTCTTTGTCATGCTGATTTGCAGCGGTGCTCAAATGCGACCTAACATCTGCGCCAATATTATCTGCTCGTATCCGAATCTTTACGCCGTGAATGTCAATTTAGATGACTAGATTTAGTCGGGGTGCAACGGAATCGCTACTTTGATTGTGGTTTGATGAATTTGGCGCCATTGGGGACACAGATAAGAGAACGGTGTGAATGTTAACGATAAAATTATGTCGAAGAAGCACGAATATACCTATCGACAAATCGTTATAGTAATTAACCGTTCTTCGAATAATGAAAGATATATATTTCTACGTACAATTTCCAACATTAGTGATTGAATTTATAAAGATCTCAATTTTCTCTCCTTATTTCACAGTGGAAATGAGCAAACCTTGATCAAGTGTAACTACTAATAGCGTATTGATATCGATATTCGCGTCTTGTATTTTTCATCGTGCATTCCATGTAGAGACGGTGAAAAGAACGAGAATCGAGGATGAAACACGAGCGATGAACGTTATAAGGGGGTGGGAGAAAATTAACCCGTCGCAAGCGTACTTTGGCGGAAGAAAAAAGAAAATACGCTAGTGAAATATAAAGGATACTCGAGGTTCCGTAATCCAGTTACGTCTCGTGATCTTCTTTTCCGAGGCTGCTCCTCGATCAAGTGTTCGTCTCCTTGTGCCACGAAGAATGGTATTAATAATCTTAACGTTTCATTCCCTACGCGAATCCTTGCTTCATTTATTTATCGGTGTTACGTATTTTATATTTTCATATTGCGATTATTCCCTGTGTTAATTTGCTAACGACAGAATATGTTAATAATTGATAATCGATGTTCCGCGTAAAATAATCAAATTGCAATTTGCAAATACGAGATAAAGGTATTTCGAATAATATGAATAATTCAAACGATGTTAAAGGAATAACGTAGAAATAATAATCAGATTGTCTTCGACGTATTCTCGACTGTAGCTCGTCCTAGTTATTTAATTTTTTAGCTAAGAATCACGTATATGAAAGTAATTCAACGTTATTATAGATGGCTGTTCTGCGTAACAACTTAATCCTGTGTAAGGTGAAATCGCGTGATAGATTGATTATGATAACGGGAATCGATGAAATTACACGAGCCATCCGCGAGGTATCCAGCGGACAACCGACCTGGAATCAATCGAAAAATCCAATAACAGTTGGTTTTAGCGAAAACGGACACGAGCAAAGCGCAATTACGCGATACGTATCGTTGACGTGTCGAGAGAGAACCATATCGGTAAACTCGAAACGCCATTGAATTTCAAAACGAAAATGTAATTTCCACGGGGCGGTCGACGGGAGACTCGTTATATTCTACGCCGATGGCGTGGTTCGGTCTCGTGCACGACTCGATGCGCAATATTTCGATGTTCTCTCGCTCGAATGACCCGTCCGAGCTGATAAGGTACGACCCTTCATTGGTCCACACACTGCTCGTGAATATATATTTGAAATATAAAAATTCTGATGCTTCCCAACGGCGTTACCACGAACTGGAACCGATGAAAGATTTGGTTGCAGATGCACGGGCTTGTTCCATGGAATCGAATACCTCGATCGGAAACGTAGAAAAAGTCTGTAAGGGACACGCGTATCGTGAAAGATTATTTTGGTCGTAGTGAAAATTTGAAGATTTTATTTCCTCGTTTGCAAGACAATTTGTTTACTCGCAAAGTATCGTTCGAATTTATTCGAATAAAATGACATTCGCGCGCACAAGCGTATGTATGTGAAAATGTAGAATACTCTGTCGAACATCTGCACTGTGTTTAACGCCTCTTTCCGAGATACGAAGAACGAAAAGGAAACAGAGGTCAGTCCCCTAAAAATTATCAAGAAACGTGTATCACGATCGGACGGTTCGATCCTTTTCTTATTTAAAAAAAAAAGAGAGAAAAAATTCGACAACGTCGAACTCGTTCGTGTACTTCAAACTCTGCCTTATCTAAAAATAGGATTATCAGTTTATAAAAGAAATCCATACACTTGAGAAAATATAATTTACAACCCAACTAATTCGCTCTAATGGAATGTTGTAACCAGCCTGGTCAAACATTAAATTACCATGGTACTCCACTAAACGGTTGAAGAAATACCGCGCGAAGTCGAGTGAACGTGGACTGGTTCATGCAACGAGCCTGATGTCTTGAGTTAACATGTCAAACCAGGCGGCAGACAGGGACGAGGACGAACAGGCAACCAACGTGGCGTTTGTTTGCCAGCCACTCCGCTATCTAATAACGTGCAATTAGCGCCGGGGGTATAATTACAATTAATACTCGGCAAGAATTACCGCTTCCAACTAAACGCTTCGATAAACAGGTTCTACGACATCGTGGAAGCGAGACGGACGGACGTCCAAGCCTCACCGAATACCAAGCCGCGTTGATAATTCACCTGATGAAGCCTCCGAGACGAAACGCGGCGCTCGTTATCGCGTAAGGTTTCTATTTACCATCGAGTTAGCCAGGTATAATCTGCTGCAAGGTGCACGGATCTCAAGCTGCCGTCGCAATATACCGTTATCAATACCTGGAACCTGGCGTAACGATTAACATAATCACTGTCTCGACGGAAGCTTTCTCTTTCTCCCTCTATCTCGTTTTCGTTCCTGTACAAGCTGGTTCGATTCTCTTCTCTGCTACGATTAACTTTTTACCTTCTCGTATCTTGCCCTTGGATCCGACTTGTACCGCAACCATGTTATTAAGGGTTCTGCTTCAGGGAGGGATATTATGCCAGAATACTCTTTCGGTTTGCTTCGCAGATCGCGTGTTACCGGTGGCCTTCCTTCGCCAACGATTCAATCCGGTTACAAACATTAAGCTCTATCTTGTTTCCATGACGAGAACCGAGAATTATTAATTGATTAGAAGTCTCGAGCCGGTGATTTGTTCAACATTTTAATACGACTTTGTAGAGGAAATTGCTCGTTTTTGAATATTCGATGTAAGAACGATGTTTTGCTTGCTTTGTTATTCGCTTTTAGTTACGTATGTCGTAGTGGAACGGAAAGTGATAACGGCAAATATTTGCATTTAAAAGACGCATACGCGATCGTAAAGTGTATGCTACAGTTTTATATCCGACATAAACCGATTGCAGGCTATGGTAAACCGATCGTCAAACATTGTTATTATCGCGATAAAATCGTTACGTTGGAATTATCGTTATACGAGATTTATCTACTGATATAAGATCACATCCTTTACGTTCCTAAAGAAACCAAATAGTAAACCTTCGATGAACGTAAAACGACCTGTAAAGTGAATCAATTTAAAGTTACTAGAAGCTTGAGCTTCTTTTACATTTTTCAAAGTATAATAAAGATACATCGCTTTATACTAATGAAGTTTTAATAGTTAAGGAAATTTAGCTTAACGCTTCCTGTGTTTACTTGTCTCTACTTGGCGCAGCTATATCAGGTATATCGCGAAATAGCAAAGTATATCTCTTCTGGATGTAAAATTATGCGAATATGATAGATAGTTGACTTATGATAGATAGTGTTAGAAAATAATTGATACGAAGCAGAGGAATACGCGTATATTATCAATTCGTGGTACAAGAAATTCACACTTCGATAATTGAAAGGTATCTAAAATCCTAAATTGCAAATTATCACGTTACGTGGTAATAGAAGCGTACTTGTCAAACTATAGAACGTTGCAAGGGTAAACGACGATAAAAAAAGGTTTTCACGATTAACGTTGCCAGTGTACGATTTGAAAAATTCCACCTTCGATAATCGCAAAGTTAAATAAAATTTCGAATTGCACCATGAATATAGTTGTCGCTCTATAATACGAAAAATACGGATTTCCGTAATCGCGAAGCTAAATAAAACTGGAAAATGCAAATTACCCCGTGATACCGTAAACATGGTAGCCGCAGCATAACTCGAGAAATTCCCATTTCAAAGCAGACGTTGCTGGCCATCCCTGTGTACATAATTGCAACCCTGTCTAATGACTGTCCATCAAAACGAACGGCTATCTGTGGAGTTTCCGCTTGGAGAGGCCGGTGCATTCGCATGCGGCTTGGTCAGAGTCCGGTTACACGCATCATACTGAACAGATAAGAAAGGAAATCGCGATGGCCGGGACAGAGAGGAGGCCTGGTTGCGACGCGATTCTCGCGAGGCCGCGCAGGACGATGATTGTCTGCGACGGAGGAGGCAATTGAAGAAGTGACAACGGCTGAACGCTTCTGAATCATGTCACACGTCAAATGAATGCTCGGAAACTGTCAACCGGTCCAATTACGTCTTCATATCAATGGCCGACCCACCGACCCACCGTGCACGCCTGTCCCACGCGCAGCCTGGACAACCGACTTGACAAGTTCGATGGAAGCGATGAAAATTATCTGATCGGCTATTACGCGACATATCAACGCGCGTTTACGTCATCCTCCGTTGTCAACGCAGGCCCAGCCTCAGCGCTGCTGATCCACTGACACATAGAAGCAATTTTACGACCCTTCGAAGCTCATTGTCGATTACGGGCGTCTGACAATGCCGCGCCGTGAGATTCTTGTCGGATGCTGAACTCACGTGCATCGTTTCACATTCTGCGTGGGCTGGTCGCTTGTAGTGGGCAGGAATTTCTATTTTTCCTTCGAGCAAGTCGGGGAGAAGCAGTTTGCGTTTTGTCACAGTCGCTTTGTTATTGTGAAACATTTGGCTTACGAATATTGCTATACGTATTACGAGTATGAAAGTCACACCGATGTGAACCACGTATTTAGATCGATAAATATATCATCCCTTTAGCGTTTCACAGTTAATTATGTTACGATAATATTAATTAAATCATCGTTAACTGAGTTTATCCTCTGCCGCAATAGGTTTTTATCACTTGGAACGATATATCTTTTACGATAACGAACACGGAAATTATTAGGTGCAATTTTGATTGATTATTTGCAAGGGAGATCATGATTAGATGGTATATACGTTGAAACAAAAATTGGACGCATTACTAATGCAGCAGTGATTGTAATTCCACACGAGCGTACACAAACGGTTTCTTTAATGCATGTACATTACTAAGCTCGAAATCACCAGGCTCGCAGCGTATTTCGGAATACGGCAAACAATCGTTTGTAATTAGCATCCGGTAGTATTTGTTCACAAGTAATTACCATTCGTTTGCATGTGAAATGACGATTCAATAATTAATCCCTTTATAGCGTCATTTGACTATGAGATCTTTTCACATTAAACGAACCACAAAAGATACAAATAAAACGCAAGATTTACGACACGATCATAAAATAGATAAGAAAGCTTTACTTTCACGTATGGACAATATCGTAATTTAATAAATTAAAAATAGCCAATAGCGGCTCTTTCTATTTTTACGTTAACATACTCCTTTTTGTTGTAAAGTGATATTAAAATAAAAAATCAATAAAAGAGTACCCATGTCTTTTCCTGTAATTTTCATTTATAGTAATTTGAAAAGGATAACAAAAGTCAACAAACGCTAGGCATCTTCAACATACCGCACATACCAACTATCTGCCGAACTTTGCTAAATGATTTTCCATTCGCTTCTAAACACCTAACGCGAAAGGTGAGTGATAAAAGGTACCGAAAAAAAGTCTCGTTAACGTCCTGCTGAAAATCCATTCAAACGACTATTTTTCCAGAAACGTTGGCCATAGCATACAACGAGTAACTACACAATAACTGGTCGATAATCACATAAGAACTCGGCAGAACGAAAAGATTAATAACTCTCGACGTTCGTTTTGGTCGACGGCGAAAATCCGATTTTACAGGATTTCAATTTGCAGAGGTCATTATAAGAAATTGCTGGACGTTCTAGTGGCGGCGAAAAGGGGTCGGAGTTTCAGTAACCATTAGGAGGCACAACGTGTTTTTAACGGTAGTGTCGCCTTTTGTCGTCACGGTAAACATCGACGCGTTTGCTCTCCCACGTCCCGTTAGAATATTATAAAATTACCTCTTGACACGCTGTTTTACGACTGCCATGGTGATTGCGTCTTAATTCACATATTATATCGTCCTAGCCACCGATTATCCACGGAGAATTCGTGAAAACGCACCATATCCATCGCGTTCTCTATTACTGATTGCAATTTGTTAGATTTTTAATTATTTGTATATTAAACAATCCAGTGTCAGAGTTGCGATTAAGGAACGTTCCATTATCGTTAATTCTTTATCCCTTAATTACTCCGATCGAGATCAAATGCAGCGCTAGATTTAAACTGATGCGAGAAATATACCTGCGTCACTCAAGTTCCACGTTTATCTCTGTTAAATAGCTGACAGTTCGTAAAATCTGTAGAAATTTGTGGAGCGTCATTAAGAACAGATATTTTAATCCTTTTAACATTTCAGCGTTGAACAGACACACTTAAATTCACGTTTTTTTATTTGTACCAATTAATTTAATTATGGACTTAATATATTGGATAAATATCTACGCATCTCAATTTTTACTGTATTTATCTCGGTGTATCTCAACAAAATTTATCCTAAGGCACGGATCTACCGATAATTCGTTATTCGTCAACATAGTCGGATTTTCGTGTACCATGCGATGCGCATTACACAGACGCACTCGACTCAACCAAATGGAATTTCAAATTCTCTCCGATCCATTTCGCCAGCCTCCGACCGACGTACACGTGATGGATTTTGTCGTGTTCTGCTTGATTTCTGACTACGAGCAACGGAGAATGAAGTTCTTGTAGCGACGTCGAAGGAAGTACAGATGTGGAGATAATTTAAAACGCGGATACCAGAGGTTGAAGGAATCCTGGAATTTTAATAAACCACGTTTCTTAATGGATGATTCGAAAAATAAGCGAGGTTTAAGTAGTTAAGTGTCGTATATTTTAATGGATCGAATAGACAGGAATTTTCTATCAGTAAATGTAATCTAAGATATTTTTCATATGTTGTAGTCGGAAGATCGTGAGAAACTAATCTTCCTACTTGATCAAAATCAAGGATACGATGAACGGATAATATCACGAGACAAATATTATTTAAACTGGTGAATTAGTTATTTGATTTGAAATTTATATTTGTACAAGTGAAGTTATTTAACTTGAGACTATTTGAATTCGAATAACGGATACGTGGAATAATGTCGAGATGACGCTTGTTAAAATGTCCGTAATGAAGAAAGAAGTTTTTTGGAGAAATTAAACTGTTTAAAAAAGATAAAACGATATAAGAAAGGAATAGACAATTTTGAAAAGAAGAAGCGAAACACAAGAAACAGTAGCCTTTAAATTCGAGTACCTGACTCGAAGCAGAGTAGTGTGCCAATGAAGACTTAAAAAATTGAAATATCGTTTCGAGTCGACTAAATAATAAGTTCTTGTGGTAAAACATTTGCAAATTCCTCGAACCAACCTTCGTCTCATCTAATCCAAACGACGCTGTAAAATGAAACGTGATGAAACTCTATCGATTTCTTTGTCTCTCTCTGATATTTTTACAGAGCTCTATCGTAGAAGATGACTAAGATCGATAGGAATCCCAGGGAACGTATGAGGCGGATGTTGACCTCCCTTCTGCGAGACTCGCACGAGACGCCAATAAGAAAATATCCTTGTCGCCTGCGGAGACTGTGCACTGTGCACTGTGCACCTTCGGGGAAACAAGCAGACGCGTGACGAATGAATAACGGGCTCCGGTGTCCACTTTAAAATCGGAAGCGATAAATCGTCCCGTGGATCGAACGTTTCTAGCTACCGTCTGTGTCACGTGGCTCGTCCTGTTCGAAGGAAAAGCAAACGGACGAGAACGCCATGCGACAGACAATAGACAGTTCCGTGTCTAGGTCCTGTCTCTCTTTTCGTTTCAACGACCGATAAATCGGCCGTTAAACGCTCGTAAAACTCACACCCGCAGCCACTTGTCGCGTCGGTTCCGGGGTTGTTGCGGACGATTACAGCACATCTTTGAGATTCCTCGTAGCCCTGGTTAGAATATACCGAATTAACCACACCACCCGTGGCGCGTTTGAGGGTAGCTTGCAAGCTTGTCGCATTTTCAGGTAGGGGTGAGCCGGAGAAGCAGCGACAAAAGAAGGCACACAGCTTTCTTTCGTTTACGAACCGTGTCGTGTCATGGTCAAACTACCCCTCGAATCGTGTTTACGATAATAGATAAATAATGTGGTAAGCTGGGCTCGTTTGAGTCACCTAAACATCGATTAATATCCAATTTTGAACTTTGCACAGATGATCAAACCTGTATGCCGCGAAACATTAATATAGTAACGAAAGAACCACATAATGTCTACTTTTTGGCAGGAAGTTAAGATCGAATGTCTTTATAAGATTTGAGAAAACCGATAAAAACGGGAGGAAATAAAAACGAAGAGAAGAAGATACGATCGAGCAAGGATCTCCACGACTTCTCGTCACGTTGCAAATGTTGCGAGGCTAAAACCAAGAAAAGCTGCTGACAATGATGACGATGAATGGCTTGCCGTGACTCGATTTTTGATTCTTCGTGGTGTACAACTGGCTACTGTTGCTCGCTCTTTGGTGCCAAGGATATGATATATTCTCTGTACGACACTATCGCGACTAAATTTATCGTCTATTGAAAGTAATTTAACAATAGTTAATTCTATTTATTTACGTGGCAAAATAATAATTGTTCATATTCTGGTAAAATCATAGAAACTCATAATATTTGTATTATGTGGTATATGATGTATTATATACGATTATAAAGTAAATAACTTAATTAAGAATGTCTTGATCGTCCAAGTAATCTTTCCGTGTGGTTGTCACGTTCGAAAGACGTCTGCTGAACGCGTCATCGGCAATCGCCATATCTTTATAAACCGCAGTTTCCTTCTGATGAAAAGTATTCTCGTTATGAACAGATATTCTACCTAACGGGTGCTTTCATACACGTTATAAATCGATAAGATGCGATACAAGCGCACCACACGAAATACAAGCGTTGTTTGCTTGGTTGGAATTTTGCTGGATCGCTTGAAGTTGAACGCGATGAATCTCGATAGACACGTTGTTGGCGAATGTGCCATCGATACGTTTGAACAGAGCAAGCGAGGACTGAAGCTACAGACCTCTTTACACATCCAGGCCGAGGACTTGGTAACGACAGCCGGCGAGCACACGCTCTATGGATCCTTGAACGGGTGAGACTGAACAGCCGGTGAATCGGTGCTGCAAGACACTCTAGACTCTAGACACCTAAAGCACTCTACACGCCGCCTACGAACGCAACCAAATGACGTTTCGCTGCGATACGCTGACGAAGCGTCGGTATTCCTTCTCTTCTCCTCGACAAATTGATGGTTCGATCCATTATACGTATAGTTTCGGTGTATAATACCACGAACTGTTAGCGATCGTAATGTCGTAACAGAGTAACGAAATTGTAAAGTCTGTCGGTAATCGGAGTATTTGTGTTTCAGTTGCTGGAACAAAGGAATTGAAGAAAGAAAAACAATAAAAACGCACGAGGACGTAAAATCGAAACTTTATGAAAGAAATGTTTAATACAGATTGTCAATGTAATAATTATAGGTGTAATTTATATAGGCATATGTGATAGAGAAAATGATTCTAGATTTTGAACAAAATCCTAAGTGTCTATCGCTTGATTAATTAGTTTGAGATGCGCGTACCACGTACAAATTGAACAAATTTAAAAATCTTTGCTCGCTCCTCTATGATTTATATCGAATTGTCAAATATTCGAAAATATTTGTATTTTTAGAGGGAAGAATGCCTGGATAAGGGAGAAATAATTTGACATCTCTGCAAACATACTTAGCAAAGCAAACTCTGAGGGAGCTTAAACGAATCCCTAACTTGAATCTAGCATACGTGACACTGCCCTAACGATCACGACTACATCGATCTTATTCCCGAATATATCTGGCTTTGCATACGATTACTCTTGCAAGCATTCTTCATATACTCGGGAAATCGTCTCGTTTCTGCAACTAACGTCGCTTCGTAGTTTGATGCGAGTGCATCGAAGTTGGGTGCGATATTGCAGGCGTTACAGAGATTGCTTTCCTTTTGCATTGCGCACTTCTGCATTTCTGTGTGCACTCTAGCAGTTCTGCTACATTAAAAGATCAGAACGTTGCCACGCCTGCACGAAATTCTGATCCATTCTTCGAACAACCGACTCAAATATCAAGTACATTCCTCTTCGAATATCAGTGACTCCATTTATCTCCTCCTAGGATCGTACAATTTTTCAAACGATAAAGAAACTAGGGAATTTCGTTCATTCGCTTGCTTGATTCGTGGAAGTTGAATTGCATCTATATTTGAATTATTCTAACTTCGCGAAGAAAAATAGCCTGGGGTTATTTTGCAAGAAGGTTCCATTCTCGCCCTACTAAGTTGATTTTTCTCGACGATGCTTTTATAAGAAAAAGCAAGATAAGAAAGTGAAAATATATTCTCTTTTAAAAATGTTATAAAGTCAGAAACGTGTTCCGTATATTTCATACGTTTATATGTTCTTTGAATTTGATGCAGATAATTAAACCATCGACCAAAGGCAAAATGTGCAACGTCCTATCGCAAAAATAAAAATCTGTAGAAAGTCGTAAGTTAATGGATACGTAGAAATAATATTACGAATTATTCCATTGAATATAATTCGAGGGTGTAATTCCTTTATCGAGGATAGATATCCAAAAATGAGAGAATCCCTTAATCTCTTAATTCTATGCCGCGGCAAATATTCTTCAACCAGTTTGATAAGACGACGAACACAAAGCGGTTGGACCCTTGAATTACGACCGAATCAATGGAACAGCCGCAAGGGAAGCGGAGTGTGAACAGCGGCAATGTTCCATCGTACGTATCCAAATATTGGCCCATTACATGATCATAATGCTTCCTCACCTCGTGTATTAAACTCTCGTTCCGGGCTCCGTACAGTTTGCCCAGGGATGAATAAGGTAGACCTGTGTGTACATGCCGCTCGTTCTGATCTAGGCCACGTTTCCTTTTGTGTCCTGTTATCGGCTCTTGCACCTCGCACAATGCTCTCCCGCGAACATATTGTGCATGCAGTTCAACTTCTCTTGGACGGAGCCCTCTGTTACTCGTTTTCTTGTAACAAAACGACCACTAACTCCCCGAGAGAGAGAGAGAGAGAAAATCGCTGTTTCTCTAGTGAAAATCACACAAGTTCCTGATACCAGCGTTTCGCGACAAACGCGAGTTCTCTTCCTCCATTTACAATAATACGCAGCTAGATATCCGGTCCCTTTCAAGGTATCGCTTCCTTTTCTTATTCTCACCCTTCTTTACTGTTGGCAATATTCGTATTTTTCAAATACTCGTTTCTTTCTTCGCAACATATTATATACGTATACTATACCAGAGGAATATTTTTCTTACATTGTGCAGGAGAAAAGTTGGAAATCTCCTTAATAATTCTTCGTATCTTTGTCAAAACTGCTCCAAATTTTCTTTCGTCGCGTTCATTTTATATATTTTTACAACGCGTATCGTATTTAAGTTTGTATCCTGCGCATGTTTGGAGCTTCAACGTTATAATCGTACAATACATACATCGTATATTGGAGCGTTGACAATATTGAAGATTATCGATCCGCGATGGTTAATTTCTTAGTACGATGACTAACCATTGGTACATGGAACTAGGAATTTCAAGATCACGAGCAAAGAAATTTCGCTGTGTTTCAATTTTTACGAATATCGTTCGAAGAGTGGCAAAAGTTCGAGGTTTCAAGAAAATACATTTGCAACGTTGAAGCATCGAAATCGAAGCGATCAACGATGAATCAGTAGCACGAACTAGAATTGCCTCGGAGGACAAATAAAGCGACACGTAGTCCGGCTTGTATTCCAATTTAGGACGTATTTCCTCCCGCGTCGTATTATTGATTTCCGCCCTTTGTGTCGCGTGATCAAGAAAATTGCCGTCGCGCTACCGAGGAAGCACATCAATGCCGGGAAACGAGCTCGACGAAGGAGGGGATGGTGGAGCATCTACCCCGGAACGGGTAATGCACCATCCGTCGCCGATAGAGCAACTGCACGCCAGGTCTCGAGCAAACGAATTCGCCTCCGGTTGTTCGTTTTCATTACCTAATGATCGGTACGGTTCAAGTCCGTCGAATTTTCTCTTTTCGAGATCGTTGGGAATTGAATAGACTGCTATGGCCGCAACCGGTCGAGTGTAACTAACAGGTTTTGGGTGGAAAGGTGTGGAAGAACAATTTTCGCTGAACGAATTTCATTGAAAGTATCTTCTGCGCATAGTCGATACGTTGATCGGAAACAGTAGCTTTGTGGAAGTTAGAGAGCAACGCGGTTTGGTAAGAAAGAGACAGTACGAAGTAACGAACACACAGCGGTGGGTAGAATTTTCGAGTAAGGGGATGAATAGGGGTGCCTTGACCACGATATAATGTATCAAAGGGAGATATGATATAGCAGCATGATGGTGCAAAATATTTGTTGGGATCCCTGATATCGAACAAAGGCGAGTCTCTCTCGATTCGAATACAGTTTTGCACCTGGATGACTCGATTCATAGTCGAGGGTCTGTCAAACGTAATTCGAATTCGAGTGCCGTATCAACTTCTATTAACATCGTTACTCCGCTTTTCTCGATTCTTCTACATAAAACGCGCTTCTAAATCATATAATCGTAATACTCGTTTAAATACACACTCGACGATCTCCCTCCCGTGGTTGGTTTCTGGTTGGAACAAGTGGAAAGGCCACTTTAAACGAGGCGATCATGCAATTAAGCGTTTCGATTTTCGCGAGAGGCAAACGTCAGCAGCGTCGTACGGTGGAAGCGGCAACGAGAATAAACCGAGACGGGAGAACGGCGAGGGTTGGATGAGAAAGAAAAAGAGAAAACACAGAGAGAGAATACACCGTCCCGTGGGATCTGTTGGGCATTGTTGAGGGGGTTGTTTGGTTCGTCGCCCGTCGTTCGAGGGCGCCACCGTTTTCCCTCTCTGGCACACCTCCCCTTTCCGTTCTCGCCCCCTTCTCCACCGCCACCTCTGTCCATTCCTCTTGTCAGAAAGGAAGAGGGGCACCTTTCCATGGTGGTGGGAGGGCGGGGGGGAGAGGTTTAGCTCGGGACTGTCACTCAGTGATGGATGATTCTACCCCAACGCGATCAATTCGCCTACCACGCGCGTGTACATGCCTCGGGGGTGAAACTCACCCTTCGTGTTCTTTCCCTTCGCCCTGTCGCGAATCGCGCCGCTTCCGACCGATCTAGCGGAAAGACGAATTTCTTCGTTGGTTACGTGCCATCGCTGGAGGAATGTCTTTGAAAACCACTCCCTGCGAAAAGAGGAAGAAAACTGGGAGGAAGAAGCTCGAAGGATACTAAAGGCGAGAGGTAAATGTCCCTTTAACAATCTTTTTATTGAAATTTTCCTGAGACATTAATGGAATATTCATAGCACGGTAGACGCGGAGAACTACAAGGCACACACTGTACAGGGGAGATAGGATACACGGTTTGCGGGCGTATCGACTCGGCCAGCCTGGAACCAGCCAGGAATCAGCCAGGAACCAGCCAGAAACCAGGGATATTCGATGGCTTAGCGTTGACACGATAACACCGGTGTTGCGAAGCCAACGTCAATGGTGAAAATGCTAATGATAACGATTCATCTTTTCAGCCGGCGAGGTTCCTCGTACGCGCGTGCCTTCCACCGCACCGCGAGGCGCAATCTAATTTGCATAGTAAATTTTAATCAATCTAACCGCGAAGCCGTGGTATACGCACCTACTTACACAGAGATATCGTGTGCACGTGTGAGCAGGTTGCGCGTGCATTCCCTGTGCGTAGTAGAAGCACGACGGCCAGGTAGGTGCACACGATCCGGCGTGGTTGGGAGCTTGTGCCTCGCGTTCACCCCGTAATTACTTTCCTCTGCCGGTGCACGTCAATTCAAATTGCTTTCGAATTACCTAACGCTACGCGGTGGGACAGAGCCGAAGCGATAGGCGTAGACAGAGAGTGCAAAAGGAGGAAAAAGGAGAAAAACGCGCGAGCACAAGCGAACACACGCGTAGAGCAATAGAGAGGGGGTGAGGAGCTGACGTAAAAAAAAGGAAGAAAAACGAGAGAGAGTATAGGACACGAGAAGGGGTGGAAGCGAGAAAAAGTAGACAGAGGGGAAAACGGCCTAGCTCTCTCTTTTTCTGTATCCACGACGATGTGTGCTCCTCGTAACAAACTCGAGAATTACTCGGCCTCGGTTCCGCTCCTGGTTACATAGCCACAGGCGTTTAGTTCATCGCTGTGCTGGCTGCTGTAGCTCGACCTGCCTAAAGAACTGAAACGACGGTTCTTTGGATTATCGTTGCGCGACAAAAGATAACGGCGCTTATCGCGTCGGAACGTTGGGGGAGAGAAAAATTCTCTCTGAAAACGCGCACACAGCCGCGTATTGTCGACTCGCGCCTCTACGTCGAGTGGCTAACCGGATTTCTTCTAGGCAAACGGTTTCCACGCGACGACAACTCGCATTGTGCCTCTTCCTCTTCTTTCTGTTTTCTTTACTCCGCGATTTTCACGGCGCTCGAGAGTTATCTGCCACACAATGCCGATACTTATCGACGCGCCAACTCCACTTCCTTCGGTAATTTCGACTTACGGATGCTTATGGAATCGTAGGTATTTGTGCAAATTCGTATTTTCACGAATGTATTAATGGAAAAGTTGGAAGTTAAGTAGAGTTAACTTAAGTTAAGTAATCTGTTTCACCTACTGAATTATAGTATTACATTGTAACTGAATTATATTAGAACGCGTACGTCGAATATCACGTATTTTTCTGCATTTTTCTGCTATTCAGTGACTACCGTTTCCTGTCGAAGAATCCATTTCATAGTTTCAATGTCAATTTTCCGAACGAAGAACGTATCACGATAAGACGTCAGGTTTAGAAGCAGAAGACCAACCGAGTATATCAACGTACAGTCAGAGAACGTTCAATAAATGATCGCATCGAATCGATGTTCGTTGAACGGAAGAAAGAAGAAAAATCAATCGGCTGTGTAAAATTGGTCGATGCGTTCCGCGTATACATTCGGGAACAAGATTTATTTTAAAACACTGGGCTGCCCCTAACGATCCGATAATGTTAGGATGAATTTTCATACACGGTGAATGGTATATCCGATGATACGTAAGCCCTTTAACATTTTCTCATTTTGCTTTCCACGATTATAAATCACGGACAAGGATCGGTGGTCATTCCCCTCTGGAGTGTCTGCGGAATATCCAAGTATCAAAGCGTTGAGGGAGCTATTACGTTTGCGTGATATCGCTCGGGTATCCCTGATCGATTGTCCATTTACACGAAGTTACGGTCACCGAACAATGCCGGTAAAATTCCACGAAACACGAAGAGAGCGACTTCTAGTCTGCGGACGCGACCGCGTTAATTAACCGTCGCTTAATCCTCGTCGTAGCTCGTTGCCTCTCGATCGTCGTAACCGGCGATTTACTCTGCCAACGTTGCGATCTTAATGACGATTTCGCAAGATAGAATCCCGAGAGAACGAAACGCATTGAATTTTAATCGAGACCGTCGCGTCGGCTCGCAAACGGTCCGTCGCGACACGGAGACGCTTAATAACGGGCAATCGAAAGTCGCGCACATTTTCCACAAGATCGAACGTTTAAACATCAAGAAGAAAGAAACGCTATCAGCTAATCCTTATATTATGAAAATAATCGATGGCAAAGTTCAAAGTTCGTAAAAAGAAAATAAAGAGAAGGTTCGTTACTCACCGTAGAAAAAAAGGAACGCACTCGGTCACGAAGTCTGGAAAGACGAAAGAGCGTAGGAAGACTTTTTCACCAATTCGTCGGATATCACCAGTTCGACAACGTTTTCACCGATCACGGAGGCGCGCGTGAAAAACGGGCAAAAGTTGGTATTCACGGAGGTGGAGGAACACTCAAGACGAGGAAACCGGCACTTTCGGTGGTGTTCGTTGTGTGTACGTATACATATACGTGTAGGTTAACCTTGAAAAGGCAACCCGGTTGCGACGATACGCGAGGCTGTTTTGGGTGGCGTGCTGGTGCAGCGGGAGCGCGACTCCGGCTACGCCTCCTCGTGACTGCCACGCGAACCAGAGAAATCGATAGAATGACCCCGGCACATGCGTGCATCGTGTCCCCGCGTCTCGCGGAGTCCGCGTACCAGACCGGTAGGAGGAAGCGGAGGAAACGGAAAGGAGAGGACGAAGGAGTAGACATAGGAAGACGAAGACCGGCAGGAAGATGAAGAAGAAGGGTACTAGACGTCTCTCCCCCAAAGTAATGGGAATTTCTTTTCCATTTGCTTTTTCTTTCTCCCCTCTATCCTTCTTCCTCTTCTTTTTTTTCAAGCTTACCTCTGTGTTTCCATCCCCTATTTCTCTCCCTAACTGGAACCCTATCCCCTGGCTCTTTAGCCGCTCTCGGAACGCCCTTGCGACTTGTCTCTTCTTCCGGCCGCGTGTACCGCCTAACAAAGGCTAAGAAGGTCTAGGAGAAGCCGAGTTTATCTTACCGATGAAAATGGCTGCGGTTGCTACCTAATCGTCAAAGTGGTCCGAATCGACGAACTCTCGCTTATCAACGTTACATCAAATAGACAGAAAAATCAACAAGACAGTTTCTCTTTGAAATCTCTAGTGTCCCTCGACGTCTCTGGCTCGCGTTACCTTCTCTTAATTAAGCTAGCCGTTTTACCGCGATTCGCGTAAAAACGCCGCTATTTTTTCTCGCCTCTGTAATTTGGTGGGTGGAACATCTAACGAGGTCGTATTTTGTCCGCTATTCGGTCGTGCTACGCCTTGTTTTCGTCGTCGAGGGGAAAAGGGCGCGAAAACGAAGGAGCGAGAGCAAATCTAGCAGAAACTCCACGAGGAAGTGTTCGTTTGCACACTTTAGAAGAGAGTTTACCTTTCGACGCCGCGAGTTTCGACCGTAGCTGGCGATGATCAAAGCGGTATTATAATTTCGAAACTTACTCCTGGTTAATTAAGCACGACGAATTCTGTGAGAAGAAGAGGAGTCGAGGGTTGGTGACTAACCTCCACCCCCCCCCTCCATTTCCAACGGGCAAAGTTTAAACGTAAGACAAACACGAACGAACGTGGCTGGATAAGGTCCAAGAAATTTATCGTTTGGAAAGGCTAACTGGCGACCGCGCGCACGGCAGCTTGTAAATTCCAACCCCCGATAAATTCAGGCGTACACAACGGTAAATTTTCATAAGGAAGAAAAGCTAGCTCTCACAGTGCTTCCTTTCGCCGTATCGGTCATATACGCGACAATTTATTACCGATCGGGGCTGAAATCTTGTTTTTCAGTTGCACCGGATGAATCGGGGGTAGGCAAACGTTTTAGCAAGCGGTGATCGGTGTGCTTGCTCTTGGATGAAAATCGAAACGGGTTTTCAAGCGCGTGATATCCGGAAAAAACAAGAGTTTGACGCAGCTTTTGTACATTTTGCGATGTTATGAGCCGAGTTCGACAATATTACCGCCGGAGGTAAATTGGAAATCGATCGAGGTTATTTGCGAAGAAAAATTAAATTACGATCGTAACTATTTCGTAATACGGTGATATTTCGATTAAGCGGCTTCGTTGCGAGCAAAGTAGCTGGAATGAATCGGGAGTTAGCGAATAATTGTGCCTTAGGCTAAATCGGTAAATGTTAATTGAAATAATATATAATTCATTGATATCTGGTATTCGCTCTACATTTTTCAAGCTTGTTACACAAATAAAACAAACGAGGAATGATTTATATACACCGAAACGATATTATATTCCTGACAATAACAGTTCAGAATACTTTAGAATTATGTGGAAAATGAATTGTATCGCGTATAAATTCTACGCCGACGACAACTGACAATGAAACTCAGATGAACCAAAACTTCGGTTAATCCATCAAGTACCAAAGTTGCATTAATTTCTTTTTATAGTTATTTCATATTATTGAATTCAACTGAATTCACATCGTCATTGTAACAGAAAGGAATTCTAAGAATTTCGTTGCTATTTCTTCTTCCTTCTAGATTTCGCCATTTCATGATGTTATTTTATAAAGTTTGGCAAAATTAAAGTGTTTTACAAGAATATGATATTTAAGCCACGAAAATCTCTCTTATTTAATAATATTCTTGTATAAGTTACATAATATTTTTAACCAATCATTTGGATTTATCGTTAATTCCACTTTAATAACCGATCACTGTGAATAGTTGGACACCGGTTAATTAAACCTCCGCTATATGCGTACGTTACAACGAAATTGTGAGTCCTAGCTATTTAAAGCATTTCTATTCAAGACTTTGTTGCGTTCGTAGCTCGAAGTTGATCACGAGCACGAGCAGCAAAGTAAAAAAATACAAGTAGATCCGTACGCTGCGGAAAAGTTTTGCGAGGGTGGGCAGAGCGGGGTGACTGCGAAATGTGCAGAAAGGCAGGATGTACGACATCGGAAGACGCGGCGTCAAAGAGGAAAGGACTAAAGGAGAAAGAGCAGGACGCTGTTGGATCTGAGCCAGGCTGCATTTTCGAATAGATAGGGACGTTGCAAGTCCTTGCCAGAAAAGAGATTTTGCATGGTGGCTTTAAGCGGTGCAAGCGTAATGGCGCGGAATCGGGTACGCTGGTAAAAATTCTCGATGGGAACGCTCGCATAACGTTTCATGCGCGATGCTCGTTTTTCCTTGCGAGAAGAACGAGACTGGACCGAGTTACATCGTTGAAACCCGCCTCCTTTTCTGCTGTTACTTTCGAACGCGAGATCTTTCGCGAATAAATACGACAGTGGTTGTAAGATCGAAGATTTCTTCTTGATTGCAGCACCGCGAAGTACGGGAAATAAACGATTCCGAGTACCACTTGCAGCTGCAGTTTCTATCGTGTCGCGTTCGAGTAGTACAAAGTGAAACGGAGATTGTACTTTTAATAATCTTAGAAATTTGGTGTTTACCGATTTTCTTGCGTAAGCTGGTATAAAGATGTATTATACGAATAAGTCGAGCAAGACCTATGTTTGCCACGACTGTCTTTCTGAATAATCCACTAATAAAAATATCTAAAGATAACGAGTCATTGATAAAGTCAAACAATTTTTACGTTTTCATCGACTCTTACAGCGCTTTATCCCACCCAGATAACGTTTCCATATTAATTTCCCACTACGAATATGGAAAATCCGGTTAATAAAACGACGATTACGCCTTTTATCGAATGACTATGATTATTCCGTGCAATCTACCATTGCACCCACTTTGAAAACGTATCTAAAGGCTCTAAAATAACCGGGTAGATATCGCGATACGTCCGACCCTATCGTCATCCCCTGTACACGATGACGAAACGAACTTGCCGGAGTAGAAAAATCCTGGGTGAACGGGCATGAATCGAAACCGAGAGAATGGACGTGAGAACGCGTGCCGGCCTAATAAATAGGGAGCTCGAGTAGCGCGGCCTCGCGAATGGAAGCGGTTCGTCTGTTTTACGAGTGATTCCAGCAAATTTGAAGCAAGAGATTGTAGTTGCCCACGGCTGTGTGTACACCGAGCAGCGAGCACCGAGCTGAGGGACGAGAGAGGTGAGAGAGAAGAGAGGAGAGAAAGATTTAGAAGCAGGGTGGAGGTTCCATGGTGTCATGGCAACACCCGCCGCGATAGAGAGCGCCTTTGGCCCCCTTTTGCACTGCCAACACACTGTCGTTCGAACGAGAACGTATCGCGGTGTTCGAGGAGCCTGTACGACGAGGTTAACGGCGGCTCCTTCAAAAGGAGAGAATCGGAGCGATCGATCTCTCATCCCCCTTTTCTGTCCTCGATACTCGTGCACGGTCATCTTATCGGCAGAACGGTAGCATCTGCCGGGCATATATTGGAAAAACGATAAGGAGTACAGAAAGAAATTATACCGGTCATAGAGCGCACGATTTCCTTTTAAAAGCCACCCTCCCGCGAACCGTATTTCTCTACCTTGATTCCTCGCCAATCTGATTCCTCCCTCAATGGGAATATTCTGTTAAGGAAGCTCTGTTTGCTTATCGAACGACTACGTTCCGTCGAAATATTTACGTCTTTGCTGGGGGATTTCAGACGGATATTGGTTCACGTTTGAGTTTCACGGATTGGAGATGTTCTGGCCATTTTTATTGGAGCGTGGTACATTGTTACGGTAGTTTGGACTTGTAGTTTCTTCTTTTTTTATACATGGCTAAGCTAGGTAGTTTTAGAAAGTGGATAGGTAAATAGAAAGTAAGAAAAAACAAACGTGAAACGTTCAACTGTACAGCATACACGTAAGTGGCAAACTGTAATAATAACCGTATCCTGAATTCCAGTAAAGATTACATTATTTCTTTCGGAGGCAATTTGAGAAGTCAATTCTAAGCGTCAAGTTACTAAAAGTAGTTTATCTAAAGTAGTATCTTCTAAGTTGCAAATAATCTAATTTTGCGCTAGGAATATCCACGTGTAGTAATCTATCTTACCTTGCATTACCTCGATGTCTCCATTAAATAATGGAGGTTAATAAAAATAGATGATGTCAGAAGACTGTTCAGCGTACAATGTACGTACGATATAACAAACCATAAAATAAGAAACTGTGATTATTAGTAAACTGTCCAATTTCAACCTAAAAATCATTACCGACTTGAAGAAACAAAACCTGTTCCACTCGTTGAATATCGTTCAACTTTATGCCTTCCATAGGGTGGAAATATTTTATTACAAAGTTTCAATTTGTTCATAGAAGGGTCG
Source organism: Bombus affinis (assembly GCF_024516045.1). Lineage (NCBI taxonomy): Eukaryota > Metazoa > Arthropoda > Insecta > Hymenoptera > Apidae > Bombus > Bombus affinis. Next base: position 17,619,890 of record NC_066345.1, read on the forward strand.
TGTTCACGGAGGCATTAACGAAGTATTCTTACGGAGATCGTAACCCAGATATTCGGACGGTATATTTCTTCGACCAGACTCGGATGAAATGTTACAACGCGGCTGGGAATTTGGGGTAGAACTTGGGAACCCGACTGTTTTCTCTAAAACTTTTAACGCCGCGGAGTAAACACGACCGCACACTAGTCGCGCTAACAAAGTCCCTCCGGTTTTATCACCGTGCGCGAAAATTCGCACACGTATATTCGTTGGTTGCTAACGTAAGCATTTTATAGGTGCCGGTATGTGTCATTCTCCACATAGTTTTCGTCGAGGGTGACACATTGTCCAATGGATGGACAATAGTCAATTGCAAGCAACGATTCCATATATTCTCCTAAATGTAGAGTATTTATTACGATATTTAGAGTGGATGAAACAAATTTCTGCTTTTCTCTAGTTACGCTCATAAAGGCATAAAAATGCATGAGAATCCGCACTTTGTTAATAAGGTGTAAGACAGAGCGTAATGCGAAAACACTGAACAGTGTGCAACAGTTATATGGAATGGAGCTCGTAACGATATCGAAAGAGGGGTATTTTTCGTCGAAGAATGAAGATCATCGACGAGAAGCCACCCTAGTGTCGAGGGGTGGTCAGGATGCGTGGAGGGTGTTTTGTCTTTCGCCAGCACTCGAGCGAATTTCGAAATTCGGGTATATGCAAGAGGCAAGCGTCGGGCCGCGGCTGAGGAAATCTGAATTGCAAATCTGGACGCAATTAAAAGTGTATCGTGCGAGAGTTGCAGGCCAGGCAGCCGGCGCGCGGACCGTCGGGGGTCGAATCCGCAATTAAGGCGAAACATTATATAACGATCGCAGTCGAGGGGTGGAGCACACGGCGCTTGGCTCGGCGACTCTTGTCCGCGGAAATTAGCGACCGCTTAAAAATCGCGACACAGCCAATTAATCACAGGGCGGTGTCGCGAGATGCGCGCGAAAACCGGACCCGTGTCGCTGCTGTTTCGCTAATAGGAAATTTCGTAACGCTCGTTTGGCCGCTCTCGATCGCTGTTTACTTTAATCCATTATTTTGTCGCAGTGTTCGATACAGCTTTATTTCGTTGGTAACTTTCGAGGACCCAGTTATAATCCCGAAAAGGGGGATTGTTCGTTGAATAACCTATCGAAAGCTACAATTTGTGACATGAATTGTTAAATGGGAAAGATTCGCTTATCGGTAGGATGATATTTATTTCGTAAGATTTTAGTTATGATTCCGGATAAGGTTTAGGAATAAGTAGATTGGACATGTTTATGCATTTATGGAGATATTTCAACGTGCAAAAATATACAGAATATACACATACATGTACGGTAAAAGTATTCAGTGCATAAAAAAGATTTCTCCTTCAGTTCCATTTCTTCGATTATATTCATAAAGATATAAATTTACATAAATTTGTGACTTATTTATAACATTCTATAGGGAATATTTGCAGTTGATATTTTCTGCGTATATCTTACTCTTCTTTTCTAAACAAGTTGTAATCTCTAAAAGATAATTGTTTGTTAAACGATCAAATGGAATTGTTCATTCGGAAGGACTTATAGAGATGGTTAAGATGTTAAGGAAATTCTGAGAAAATATTTCGTGACGTTTAATAACGCGATCCCCTAGTAGAATATGTAATTCCACGATTCTCTATTTTACATATCAGATACAACTGACTGTGGAGATTCTATCCCTGTAATAAATATACACGATGAAATTTTCCTCGTTATAGACATTCTCATCATCATCGATATGAAAGTTACACGCCATAAATTAAATATTCATATACTGAATGTGCAGATGTTTCTTCTTCGCATAAAAGACGCAAATATTAAAAATACACAACGCTATAAATACGTTAATTAAAATCATGCACGTGCACGAACCATGCATAAACAGCTATCGCTAAATAAAATCTCGCCGCTTCTATGCAGCAAGCCGGTAGTTTCTCTCAAAGACGCTAACTTTAAACCACAACTTTGCGATGCTAACTTTGGTTTTGCATCGTTCACCGCGTTTGCCGCATAGCTGCGCGATACAGACTTTCCCGGACGAGATTTAGGTTACTATAAATATGAAGCTTATGATGTGACTTAACCGAGCGACGAATTTCATTAGTCCGGAAAATTTTCGGTAAGAGCCTGACTACGTTAATCTACACTATACGTGTCAGGTTAGTTTTAACTAGATATTAAGGCGGCCAAATCGATAATCTAGCGATAAGACATTAAATATATCACGAACAAGTAATCTCACGTACCACGGCCAATTTTCCAATTTAATCGTGAAACATCGTCAAGACGATTGTCTCGAAGCGATCAAAAAGGAAGTCCCTGTTAAATAATGCAAATAAATCGGAAGTACGAGTCTCTAATCATTGACAGATGGAAGATTTCGTGGTGATTCTATCTGAAATAGCGTCACCGACCTCTACTCGAACCAATATGCGCTTTTACTGCAATTCACATTTTGTTCTCTGTAGAACAAAAAGGTTCCTCTCGATTAAATCGACATTCATAGGACGTTTCATTTACCATTCTCGAGCGACAACGTTTGTATAAATTGTACATTATTAAATTGTTTAAATCGCACGAATCGAAATCGCATATAAAGACTTTTTATTTCGTTTTTCGCGTTTGGGCATTTCTAGGTTAAAAGCTCGATAATTATCGGATTTTTACACTCAGTCAGGATGCTGTTCAAGTCGAGAAATCAATACATGCCGTGCAAGCTGCCGTGCATTCGATATATCGCGGATGATTTTTGAAAAAACGAGTACAGGAGGGATTGGTGGGAAAGAGACGAATAAATTTGACAAGAGGAAATGATCGCGATAGGAAAAATACATGGTCTTTTTCAGCTCGATGCATCATATACCAAGCACTATCGAATCGTGCGTCGTCGTTGAAAGAGCCGGCAAAAACATCGTGACTCGTATTTTTGGTCTGCCAGTTTTTCAGCGATGCGTAAATTTCAAATAAAATTGTGCCACCAATTGAATCCGCCAGAAGAATGCGCAATGAATTTCGTCAATTGCGATTTATCGTCGCGCGAGTTTTTAAACGTGTGACGAACGGGATGAATAAAAGAGAGGACCGTGAACGGTAGATAAATTTCCCTCTTTTGCCGCTATTTTTTCCCTCTTTTTTTTTCGAATTTTTGTCTGTGGAAAACAAAAACGTAACGCGCGACCAAAGTAACAATCGATTAGTAGAGTTTCCTGTGAACCGTGACAACTCTATGTAAATTATTGTCGGATTAAAATCTCGCGTTTTTAGCTTTAGATAGTTTCAGTTGTTACTCCTTTGTTTCTTTTGAAACGAATTACTGAATTTTCATTCTAACAAATGATGGAAGTAGCGAATGCTTTTAGAGAATGATTTAAACGAACGACGATGGAAGAGGTAAATTTTGGCAACGGTATGAAAGATTCGTAAATGTGGAGGAAACAAACAACATAATTTTATACTTTCTTTTCGACAGCATAATATTCATTTACAGACGAACGCGAATGAATTTTCCTTTTACTCTTGGCAATACGTCTGGGAAAATATCTTGCTCTTATTTCGATACTGAAAGGAGAAGCACCGAGTCTAGAATATTTCGAAGAATTTTCAGGAGATTGGTTTTCATCGATGAGTTCTACTAGTCTCTACCCAATGTTGTTGCAATCTCTTTTCTTTCATTCAGATTGTACGAATTCCGTGATATTATCGATTTACCAATATCTCGAATCTTCATTTTTAATCGTCCATCTTCATTAATCTTAGTCTTATCGTCATTTTTAATCAACATGGAAATTTTTCAATACCAACTTTTGTCCTTCTTTCGTTAATAACTTAAGTTGCAACGTTAATAATTGCTGCTGAAAAAAAGCAGCGCAAAAATGTACTACAAAAGGAATTCTAAAAACATAATCAAGAAAATGGGAGCAAAAGATAAGAAGAGAGTATGGAAAGAAATGTCAGCAGTAGACGTAAACAGCGCCGTAAAGGGGATAGAAGGAAACGGAGGAAAAGTTTCTACAAGCGAAAATACAAAAGACAGACTCCAAGATATCCTTGAATCTAACTAGCCCTAAAAAGTTCTAAAATATTCTAGGATTCGCAGAATTCTAGATTTTCGTAGAAAGCTGAGGAGAACTTCAAATCTTCTGCAGTTGCTAGTGTAAAAATGTGGCACGATATATAAGACTAGTAGTACAGGATTATTACAGGATGTGAATTGTTGCTGAAATTTCCGTCTTTTTTGCTTAAAACAAATTTTCTCCGTGTATTTGGTTATAATACCTTAATACCTTGATAAAACAATATATAAGTTACTCTCATGAAAGAAAGTGACTGGAATTTCATGAATATTCATGCACCTAGATTGTGCAATGTGTGACTGTTGCAACTAGAACATTGAAGATCTTTCAACATTATTTCAAGCAGCTTGTTACGAAAAAATTCCATAAGATATGCTATTCGATTATTTATCGAATTGCATATTGAAGAATCGTGTATTATTTTAAGAAAATTCTAAAGCGCTTTCGTCGAAAATCCAACGACGAAGATAGGAAAACATTCAGTACAGGTTGAATTAAAAAAAGATTTTCTATATAATCTATATAAAGAATCAAAGTAATCAGACGTTCTATATACTACAATCTAATATATACATTCCTGTTTTCCACGAAGTTAAAAAAATACCAAGATAATTAATGTATCGATCGATTCTACTGTGCTATTAAAAAATTATTAAAGCGATAAAACATTGTTCGCGTGCCTCCCTTTTACTTTCGTATGAGACACGTGTCACGCGTCATGTTTATGGCTCATTTCCGCAAAGTTAATGCGAGCGGAATAAAGAACATCTTATCGTATTCACGCGCTTATGATTGCAGGTGACGATTGCTGGACGATGTTGCTGACAGGTTTATAACGACACTGGAAAATAATCCGCGTTTTCCTGGATCGACTACTCCGAGCTGTTTATTATTCCAACCGACTCCCAGTGACAGACTTGTGAATAAAGGCGATCCCTGAAGACGTTTTTAGATTACAGATTACATCGAAAACGATTTGCACGTCGTTTGCAACTACAGCCAAACTGTTTGCCGAAAATTGGATTATCACTTAAATCGAGTTCAGCTAGCTTGAGCTCGATTGAAATATCAATAACGCGTCGGAAAAATAAATTGTTTATTATTTATCGATGTAAGCGTCCGGCTATTAAGAAATTTAATTATTTTACACAGATAACAAACCACGTGTTCCATTTTATATGAGTAGCGACGAAAGTCTGTGATTTTTAGACCACAGACAGACAGAATGCTTGAAAATTTATCAAGAGTGGCATTGGAAAAAACCGGCACCGATTAACGTGAAACCTTAGACGACAGACAGTAACCGAAAACCGTGAAACACATGTTCGATTCTCACAGCTCCATTTTTTCGAGGTTGATACCACTCGCTACCAAGTTGTATACGCAGTCTGGTTGGAGTACACACGATGGTTTCGAGTGTTCGTCTACAAACAAAATCCGGTATGACACGCCATAAGCTATTGATTTCAATGGGGGGTGGAGTTTCGAAGGGGGTGTACGTACAGTCGTGAATTAATGTTTGGTGTATCATCCGTGTATCTTATTGTAAAATAATCGGTGTGCCATACCGTGTTACATTTAAATAAAAAGGTGATACAGGTGCATTTTTGCAAAAACTACAAGATATTTATATAAGATGCTTGTTTTCGTATAAATTATTAATCTTCAGAACTACCCCGATGGCTCATATTTTCTCAAATCGAAGATTCGTCATTTGCATTATATTTTCAACGAAGATCACGTACGAACGATTGAAAATCAAATTGATCAAATATATTTTCTGACAACTTTATAACACAAATTTTTTTATACATTTAGTATTTAATATTTATTTTAGAAAGCAAATCAATAACTAAGAATAACAAAGTCGATTAATTCGACTTCTATGTATACATCATATGTGTTATATAAAACAATTTGGAATTTCATTGATAAAGAGAGTATTTAATCGGACGATAAATGATCGTGCAATTCGATCTTTTCGCTAATTAATTATTTTTATCTCGGCAAAAAATCAGCAATATATTGTACTCGTAATTGGCTAGGAGAGGAATCAGCGAGCTTGCTTGGACGATGGTGAATTAGAGACGAGTCGAGGACGTTATCGCGAGCGCGGCCAGATCGCTTTCCACATCGACGAGCTCTTATCGTTCTTTGCCGGCAGAAAGAAATTAGAATTCCTACTGGAAAATCAGGGAAGATTATCGTCGGGGGAGGGTGGGCCTCTGACTGGTGGAGGAAAGAACGAAAGAACGAAAGAACGAAAAAAAAAAAAAAAGGAAGAGGAAAATGTATGAATGAAGAGAGAGGGTGGTTTGGTGGTCCCGTTGGGGTGGGGGCGAGCAGAGAACCAGGGAAATAGGCACCAACTTTGTCGCGTCTTTTTGCAAGGCCAAAGGCACGTACGAGTCTGAATATATTAACGAAGCCGCGCGCTTTGACTCACACCGGCCGCGGCGCGTAATTTTTAATTACTAAAAAGAACCATGCCTCCACTGAACGGTCTTCTTCCGTCGGTAGCCGCATTCACGGATATCCCGTGCCCTCGTATATATCGCGTGCCGCGTGGTCTCGCCTCTGCATTTGTACGTGTACAAGCCGTACGCGACGCAAAGCGAATACGAGCGTGCACAGAAGCGACCTTTTTTCTGCGATTCGCTGTCGAACACGTATCCGCGTTCGTTTCCGGCTGTCTGAGCGCGCGATAACCGAACCGGTGCTGAAACTGTAGCCCCGGAACATGATAATTGATGCGGCTAATTCATCACGTCGCCAGCCAGCGCTCGAATTCTCGAATCATGGAAATAACCATTGGTCAGGCGTATTTTTGCACCAGGAATTGGCGGCTTGATGAACGTGAGAAACAATCGCGATAACGATCTGTCGAAATTCGATGTGACTGCTGAGCTGATTTTAATTTTTTTACTCACTCTTGGACGTGATACAGATGCCCTATTACATGATATGTATACATATAATTATTTTGACGGAAAGGAGTCACATTTGAAAGTATTCTCTAAGCATTTCTCAACTTTGGCACCAACGTAGATAATTAGCGCCCAATTCTTTTAGAACGTAAAAGATCAATCTCGATGACGTTGATAAATTTAGCTTTCGAGTGAGAGGTACTTACGTACAAATATACAACTTCGTTTGTCTTGCTACGATTATTACAAATTTCATTAAACAATATTAGATCAATCTAGTGGAAAGAGTGGAAACCCATTCTTATTCACAATCGATCGTTCGTGTAAACGCTCCGAATGGTCTGGAATCGAAGACGCTTCAGGCTGGAAACGTTCGCTGAAACAAAACCCCGAGCAAGGCGTGAAACGGGCGACTGCAGCGATTGTTTCGCTTGTTCGTTTTGATTCAAACCGACTGGTTTATCTATGGAGTGTCGCACGCGAAACAAGAGAAGTTCGTGTTTCTCCATGGCGCCGTCGACGCTGGAAAGTTCTGCCACGGAATCGGACGTTAAAGCGCCGGCACATCGATCCGCGTGTCGCGCCGCATCGTCTCTCTCCCGATTGTCGGTTCCTTCTTTTACGCGTGTACCCACCGTCGACGCGAAATCGATTATGAAAATACACGGAGGAATTCTATGAAGAGAAAAGTTGACGTGTCGTTGGACCGAGGCGCGCAGCACCGGAAGCGACTTTCTCGTACGACATTTTCCTTCGACGCTTTCACGGTCGCGCGGCTGCTTTCTTTGAACTCGGCTGTTCCAGCGCCGGATAATGGTGTTCTTTCGAACTTTCAGACCGAGACGCAACTTTGAAAATCAGTCTGCCGCTCTTCTATAGCTCGATAGCAGAGTGAGAAATAGAAAATACGGAGGGTTGAAAGCACGAAGAAACCCAAGTTCACCTATATTGGCACGGTCCCCCGATCACGCGACCGATTCATACGTCCATGGTAACATAATACCGCGTGGCTTTATTTGCAGAGCATGTCGGGAAAGCCCTCGGAAATTTCGTCTTTCATATCAGGGCCGTGCACGGGTCCGCGAGTGCAATATAGTTCAGGAAAGGGAGAAACGATAGAAGAGGAGGGGAGCCACATGCACAGAGAAGGGGCAAAAGGTAGCGAAATTCAAAGCAAAAGCGAGTTACGAACAAATAAGGAAAACGTATAAGGTTAAATTCGTTTCATTCTTGCAGGGATGGCAAAGGCGTCGAACGAAAGAGGGTGGTGGTTGAAAAAATTTACATCGCCGTTGCGAAATATCTTGAAGAACCTTTGCGCTGGCCTGTGCACATTTCTCTCTCTCCCTCTCTTCCTCTTTCTTCTTCCATTTCTCTTCTCTCTTAGTCAGGTGTGTAGGTGTACGTGCACAAGCCTCGCTAACGTACAACCCTTTGCCCTGGCGCCCTTGCTTTAATTTCAAACAGCGTGTCGGTAATTCCCGCATCGCAGCCCTGAAAAGTCTGAACCGTAAAACATCTCTCTGTTTTTCTCCGACCTCTCGTTCTCTCCTTCTTCTCCTCTGATTCTTGCCATCTCTGCGTTCCTTTCCGTTCCTCTGACCTCTGTCTCTTTCTCACGTCGATGCCGTTGCACCAGGCAGATCTTGAAAATTCACAGTTCCGGTGTCGAAGAGAGAGAATTCTCGCAAGGCAACGGTGGATTAAGGGATTAAAGGATGCGTGCTAGGGCTTTGACGTTCTCGTTCTCACTTCTCTCAGCGTTTTACGACAGGAGCATCGCTTTCCAAATACCCTTTTTCTTTGCCCTCGTCCTTGCCCCCGGACGAACCTGTCCTTCCACTTCTATTTCTCTCGCTCTTTCGTCACCTTTCGGTCTGTCTCGTCTATTTCTCTACGCTCCACCCTGCGTATAACACGAACGGCGTATAACGGCGACGGGAGTGGTTCAACCTTTGCCTCTCTTTGAACCTTCCACTCTCCTCTTCGAATCGACTTTGCTCGTTCCGCGCGTTAATGTTTTACCGAAACGAGATCTATATCTCAAAGCATACACGTGCTACCGATGCTACGAATCGGATCCGAGGAGAAACAACCGGGCGCACACGTATCGCGAATCGTTAGCCCGTGCTTTCTGTGGCAACTCGACGAAAGATCGACGATCAAACCCAAAGGACTGGCGGATCGTTTGAGAAGCCAACGGAAGGATCGCGTCGCGGCTCGTAAAGCGATTGCTAATCGCACCGGTAGACGCGAAAGGAATTGCAGATCGAGAAACACGCGATTCCTCTTTCTCCGCTTTCGAGAGTTTATACCGCGACGGGGCTAATAAACGAGTCGACGAGTATTGTGCAACGCTCGAGAGAACCTGAGGATCTTACGATCGGTATCGTTTCCGATAAGGATTGATGATAATCAATTGCGGAACGCTCGAGTGGATCTCATTTGCAAGGTTTTTGATATCGGAAAGTGTCTCCGTTGCGACGATTCTTACGCAGAAATCCACTCGTTCCGCTAACAATCGATTCTTTCGCCGGCAATCCCCGATAATTACCCCTGTTAATTACCGTTGGCGTTCAATCGTCCAATCAGCAACCCGGGTCACCGAGATATTACCGCCAGAGAATATGGAAACGGCTTTATGAATACGACTGTAACGGAGGGTCGCGTCTTTCGATCAAAGGGCCGAGACGCTGCCAAAGGCGGACACAGATCCCGTACAAACGATCGCGCAATTAAACGTTTAATTGCGCCTACAAAGCGTGAACTGTTACCAAGCCGAGGATGCTGCGGCGAATGTTCGATGAAAGAACCGGGGAATTTGGATCGAATTCCTTTTGTCGGGACCAGGCAAGGGTGAGAAAGTTGAAAGGAAGATAATTCGTCTTGGTATCGGACTAATTCCCACTGGTTATCTGAAATCGGAATGGTTACGCTTAATTTAACAACGAATTCGGTCGAATAATAGCGTCTGATTCGGTATAAAAGTTTGTCAAAATGCTGCTTTCCTTATTGAAACTGAAAACCGATAAACTCGATACGGAATTGCTAAAAATTCATCAAAATGTTGATTTTACGATAAATTATATGTTTATTTACTTTTCTAATATTATTTCAATTATATTCATCGTCGTACTATAAATATATAATTGGATGATTGTACGCGTTAGTAATTTCGACGTTGACGTCCAAGATAATCACCGACGAGAGGCAAAAAGAAAGAAATGTATCTTTTTTTATAATTATTCGAAGCATCTTATCGATCGCAGTAGAAAATCGCTTCCTCGGCAGCCGGAGGCAAGCGCGAGAAAGTTAACCGGGAGGATAATTAGCGAACCGATCCAGCCAGCCAGTCAGCCACGTGAATTCGTATTAACAGTCGGTTGGCTAAATACCTGGCATTGTCGAGCGTATTCGGGAACTTGTGTACCTATACGTACACGGTTCGTATTACTATCTGCGGTCGGGAATAGTGGTAGATGTGGGATCCAATCGGGACATTGCCTTGGGGCAACCCGGGGATCCCCTCGATCGAGGAGGCGTCAGTCGTGAACCGTTTCATTGGTTCCCGCCACACGTGCACGCGTGTGCAATGTGCACGTACGATACACACGGATTGATGCGTACTTTCGCACGGGACACGCGTCTACACCCTTGAATATCGAGTGCGTTTTAATCAGTTTATTAACGCGTAGATCAACGGTGACCGACCACTACCGGAGGTAAAATTTTCGTTAGTTTGGTGAAAATTTACCTCCAGCCTTTGTTAATTTGCTTCTCGTCGCGAAATTCTACGCAATCGCTATTATACACTTCCAATGTAGCGTTACGATCTTGTTCAAGGTTCTGTTGCAAGAAATTCAAGTTTTGCTCCGTTTGGGAGCCTCGGGAAATACAGACGAACTACAGATAGAATACAATAAAAGTGCTGACAGGCCGGGAAGGATGCGAAATCCCGATGGGCCATATACCCCTGGTCCTTTAGGATATTGGGTAATTGAAAAAGGTACATTTGGTCATCTTGGGTCAATAGCTGTAAAACACGCGTACGCCGTAGTAATACCGAAAACTCTGGTATAAAAAAGAACGTCTTGATGGAGAGAAAGTTCAGTCAGTAGTCGGTAGTCAGCTTTAGCAATATCTTACGTTATTTTCGTTGGCCGGTGACAGTATACAATTAATATACGATTTAACAAGAATCTTCTTAATCTTCCGATCGCTGTCAAAGATCCCGATCCAGACGAGTGTCTCTTTAAATTGCTGATATTTGCAGTAAATACTAAGACGAGATAACGATCAACGTTTCTACCTACTTATTTGTTTAATTACGATTCCATCGAACTTGTCTAACAACTTCTCTACGTTCGCTCTATCGGTTTCGACGTTAACGCGTTCGATCGAAGAAGATCGCAGGACCCATCGTTGAAAGTCAATTCTATCTGACAACGGAGCGTAAATACGCGCGATCAGCTTCGAACGCGATGAATATGAATGAGAGCAGCGACGCGGCGCGCGTGCTCTTGAAATTGCGCCTGTGAAATTCGAGCGCGTGTTCGAACGCACCCCTCGGTCGAAGCCCGCGGCGCAGGGTTGTTCGCGCTTTCGAATACCTCCGTGGATATGCCAAATCGAATGTGACGTTATAATGGATGCGGCATTAGCGGTTTTACCGGCTCGACCGAGATGAGAATTGCAGGGGAAAACGCCGGTGGAAATCGCTCGCAGTTACCTTCGCGTGCGAGCAACGGGTTTTCGAGCTGGTGGAAACACGCGTTGTTTGTACTTCCTTGAATAAACACGGTGTTGGATCAACCGAAATTTTTCCGTTGCGACTGGTTAGGTTTGCTCGAACGATAGGTTTGATTTACGATTGTTTTCCAGGGCTGTTATTCATCAAGGGATACATGTTTGGCAAGCTCGATTCACTAGATTAGAAACGAGCAACGAAGGCCATCTTTTCTCGATGGATACTCTGAAAACTTTGTTTTGTGATTTGTAGGTGAGGAGATGATACACGGTGTATGTCGGAAATTTCTCACGAGAGTTTTACCCCTTGCCTGAAAATGTCGAGGCACTCCAGTGGTGTGGATCATAGATCAAATTCAACAAAGATAGGTTTCGTTGAGTAATGTAACAAAATTTACTTTCATCCGCAATTTCAGTTTCCAGCTATCGAAAGTTGCTCGATACAAATTATTTAGAATATTTCGGTATTATCTCGCTCGATACCATACACGACTAAACTGAAAAGTGTAAAATAAAGAAACGTACATACTTAGGACGATCGTAAGACGGCAGATCGCTCCAGGTTTCTACGGCTGAAACGTATCTTGTCCGTAAAATATTGTTCGTTAATTATTCCTTCCCAAAGAAACATCGATAATGTTAATTGTCCGCAGCCAATTGCAGATTAATCCGTTGGAATATTTTCGAGCGGAAAGACGAGGACAAACGCCCATAGAAGCCGTTACCTAGCGAGTATTGATTTCTAATAGTTGGTAGCAAACGAGAACTTTTAAGCGATGATCAAAATAACTAGAAACGCAACGACGAACATACAGAACGGGCGACGTCAAGAATCACACGCTATACGGGAGTGAAGAAGGACGGGGGATAAAATCGATAACAAACGATAAAGTTGCTCTCAATGAGCCAAGAAGGGACGATCATGAGAAAAATACGTAAGCCCCCTGGTTCAGGATATTGACGTATTAAGAAGAGAGAATAAACGTTCCCCATTACCTCCGTCGGGGATCTTAATTGTGCCGGTATTCAGCGTGGTCGCAGACAGTGCTACAGCTCTGGAAATCGACAAGAAATAACGATCTTGTAGACACAATGCTTCCCGCGAGAACCCCTGAAAATTTCTCGTCCTCCCCTCACCTCGGGTAATTGGTCGCCGCGGGTGGTGAACTTGCTCTTCGTTACTCGGTCGGAATGGTCGTTATACGTTTCGACGATTCGAGGACCGAGTTTCGGAGGACGATGGCCCGCACCGGTTCGCAGGATCGAACACCGGCCCCGATTTCCCTCCCTTGCCCCTTATGACGTTAGCCGATAATCGAAATCGTTCAACGCCGTACAAAACTCGAGTTGTTCGAGTCGCAACGATTCGCGCGAATTCGAAGGGGAGAACACAAACTCGGCCGCACGTGTGAGCAGTCGCAAATTAAAAGAAAGCAATAAGAGTCACTTTGGCTGCACGAATCGAAGCTTCCAAGTTGTCGATGCCTACGTGTCGAAAGGGGACTCGACAAAAATCCAATTGCCGTGCCGCTGTCGGAACGACAGCGAATGACTTATTTCTCGCTCGATTCGTTTCGACGTTCTAATTCTGTCGATCGGTTGGACAGGCGCGGTAAATACTTTCGCGGAAGGTGTCTACTATTGCTTGATCGGCGACAAAATCAAATTTTCGTAGCATAATCCCTGGGGATCCGTTGATTAGGACGAGTGGATGAGACGCGTGGAACAAATTAGATACGAGTAGAGATTTATCGCGCTATGGGATTTTGTGCTGTATGAGTATGAAACATCGAACAGAATTTCCGACTGCTGTGTTCTCTACGATTCAGAGTTACGAGTTTATTGTAACGTGTATAACGAATGCAATAAACTTCTAATGAAAATAGTGAAATTAATAAACGACAGATTATTAGACTTCCTATGTCGTAGCTACGCGAAATCATCGAAATTGAACCTGACGAGAGAATCTACTCTAGCAAGGGCTGCGTACCATCCTCGCTAACGTGGCACGATCGTCGTCGACCGATAGATCCATCTTACATGCAGTATCTTGCCGTTTAGTGGTGGAACGGACATACGATAAACGCGGTGACGCAGGCGGCCAGACTTCTCCTTCTTTTGGCTTGGAAGTTGTCCGTTGCGGCGGTTATTTCATTGCAGCCATCAATATCCTTTTTCCGTGGAGTACGTGTCAGCCGAGAGAGTGACAACCGGCCGATGGCAACGGAGAAAAAACACGAAGCCACCGGCTCGGTCTACGTGCGGCGCGAGTTTCCATTGTCGTGAAACGGTTCGTTTCTCCCGTGTTCGTGTCGTTCTCTCGACTCTGCTCTCTCACCATTGACAGTTCGAACAGAGGCGAAGTGTCGACGATGGTCGGGGTGCCGATTCGAATCTCGTACTCGAACGCGGACACCATTCATGGGAGCATAATGGGCTACGAAGGAGAATGGAGGGACCACGTACACACACACACACACACACATATACATACGCGGAGCGTATCTCTCTGTGAGTATAGGAACCGTGACAGTAATAGAGAGAGGAGGGCTTTTGCGACACACGGCCACACCATGGGATAGATCCTGTGGAGACAACTGACTGTGTAGAGTCGTCGAACGTACCCCGTGCGACGCCTGTCCGTGCAAAAACGGAAACCCGCGTTGACGTACACCCCGTTTGAATTTCCTGTTTACGTCTCTGTTAAATCCTTTATTAACTATCAGCCCTCGAAGGCTGCGAACCAGCTATGTCTATCGATATGGCAGTTTAGTGGTATTCGGATGAGTTTGAGTCCAGACTGGTAATCCAAGGGAATGCTTTATATCGTTTTCTCTTCGTGTACACGCTGTCAGAACGATGATTTATAGTTGAACTATTTTTCGTTACTTTTGCTATTCCGGGTTCGATGTGTAGTTGGTTACGAAAATATTAGAACGCGTTTATATCGTGTCATAATATATATTTTGGAACGTTTTGTTAGCGCGTAGTGAAATTTAGCTGTCACGATCACATTAGTTATGAAATTATAATCTATAGTCGTAAAATCTTTCGATCTAAAAGAATTTAAACAGGAATGTTCCATTCGTAAACAGTTACTTGTTGCCAAACGTCAAACTGTTTGTAGGAATTGTTTACTTGGCATACAATTAACAAAATGCCGTGGACGAGTGTATGAGGCGGCCAAATTATTTCGGAACGAAACGGCGTACTGTTGTTTTTCACACAAAACATTAAAAAAAAACTATTCACAGTCGTCCGTAAAGTAAGTTAAAGTCGTTTCAGAATTCGGTTGCGTTTCGTTATTTCGTTAGAGCGGAATAAATTGCAGCAGCGCGTAACGAATCAACTTACACCGAGAAAACATTTGAACAATAAAATATTATTTTTACAAACGGATAAACAATCGTTCGAGTGAAAATAAAAGATATTCGTGCACACCGGGCATTATTCTAACGAGATTTCAACAATCAAACCCCCTGTTCGCGCCACCGCGTATTTCCATAAAATTAATTCCAATTTTTTTCTCCCTCCTCCGTAGACTGCAGGTTGAAACTCCGGGCACAGGCAAATTCATAACCAGCCGGTTTATAACGAATTTACGCGTGATCGCTTTATTTCGCCAGCCATCCGATCGGTTCGATATAAATTGTCCGTCCCGGATGGCTGTGCATAAATTCCAACGGCGCGTTAAACGTTCTCGGTATCGTTGGCTGATTTACGTCGCTGATAAATCCACGAGCCTGTAGCACGACTTGGTCGAATTTTCCCATGGTTGACGTTCGTGGCTCGACGTTAACGCCATCATTTGTACATCTCGCGGCGTAAAATTAAGCTAGTTTCTCTCGCGTCGTACAGTTGCACGGTTTACGAAGGAGAAAAGAAAAATTGGAGAGAGGAAAAAAGAAACGATGGGGTGAAAAAAAAGAGAGAGAGCGAGAGAAACGGCACAAAGTGGACGTTCGTGAAAAGATAATGGAGCGGACGGATACGTGAATGTAAGTGGGAGTCGTAGGAAAGCGTGTCGAGCATTGTTCCGCGTATTACACATTCCCTGTGTCGCGTCTTTAGAAAAACCCTTCGCCTGCGTTCGCAAGGCGGATAGGTGTGTACACGACGGAAGGTCCGCTTTCCCTGTCTCTCTTCCGTGATGCAAGTTTTGTGTTTACATCACGCAAAAACTGCTAGGGAAACGATGCCTGGCGCGCGGCGGCACCGCCACCGGCACAAGGTGAATAGGATGCACGAGTTCCCGGTTCGACTGTCGTCCAACTGCTTGAAAAAACCTTCGCCAGGCTTCCAGATTCAATTCAACCGAGCGAAATAGAGATTCCTATCTTCATCTAGCCGCTCTTTATCGAGGCCAGATAGTGAAACACGCGATGCTGTGGTATCGTGTAATGTAAAATGAATTAGATATTGGCGCGAGAAACAGAGAAAGAGAGAGACGATTGGTGGGACCAGCATTGTTAAGGTGACGAACGAAGAATAGAACATGGAAATTTCTGTGATTTTTTCAAGCAAGGATCGATGCAATTATCGAGAAACGACAGCGGAAATTTCAAAGGAAGTTTTCGAGAATGAAGAGCGTAGCAAGTGTTTGGAGGCCGAGAATTCTAAAGAGCAGAGACATGCGTCGATGAGACTAAGTGGCGGTAGCGAGTGTGTGTTTGTTTTGTATGGAGAGCTGGCCCTTCTTAAAGGGTGGACAGTGGTGAAAAAGAGTTTAAGCTCCAGAAAGAGAATTTTGAGAGAGCATTAGCAAGCGGTGTGTGTTTAGAAAGAGCAAATTTTAGCAAGCGAGTATCCTGTATTTTTACTTCCTTGTTTGTCAACGCGTGTATCCAACACGCATCTATTTTCCATCGCATCACCGAATCCTCCTTTACGTTTAATTCTATATCATTTGTTAAAAATGTTTGCACGTCTGCGGAGAAGAATTTGTACCGCTTCAATCGCTTATAGCATATTTTCATACCGTGCTTCCAACTTCCTCTAATTAAACACGATTTCCATGTTCTAAAAAACGCTGCTCCACAATCTGAACGTCTCTACAGTCTACAGTATTTCCTGGAATCGCTTCGAGCGAAACAAGTGGTTTTTCTCTGAGGGCACAAAATGATCCAGCATTCGGCATGCCGATTATTAAGGCGGTCTCTAGTCAGCGACAATGGCGTTGCTAATAATTACTCTGTACAATTGATATTGAGTCGCGCGCGAATGGCTCGCGACTCGCCAACCGTGCATTTTCCATAGATATCGCGAGTCTTTTCAGCCAAAGCCACGGCGCGGCGAGTCGACACAAAAGGAACGGAATGAAAGTAGTTTACAGAAATGCTTTCTTCGTCAGGGTCAATTTACGCGAAACAGCGTGAGAGCGAGGGACGAAGTCCGTGTCGCCTTCTTTCGTCGGCCACTTTTATTCACGCTCCGCGAAATGAAGTCCGCTCGAAGGAAATTCTTTCGACTGTGTCACCGTTGCGCGACTAAGAACATCTGATCCGGTCATCCGCCTTAATTAAGTACCCATTTTTTTCTGTCCTTCGATAATTAATCCAACCCTGCCTTTCATTCCCGGCCGTGTGCGTTAGAAAAATGAAATCGGGAACAATAGCAGGTTCCTTAACGCGGACATCGACTAGTCGAAAGTAATAAACCTTTCGATCGCTCCGTTATATTCTATGCAACTGTTCTTTAAGGATTTCTTCGATTTTGTCGCAAATCTGCAACGAGTTGTAAAGCAGATAACGATATGGAAGAATTTATTTTACAAGCTCCAGGAAGAGCTATTGTAGTTGACGCTTTTCTTTAAATCGATTCATTCCACGTCAATATCGTAATATCTTCAGAAGCAAAAATGAAAAACGTTTCGAGTCCATTTTTCTCCACGAAATAGATATTCGGCAAATAGAACGGCATAGTTCTTCACATTACTGAGAGTCTAATCATTCGATCGCCACAACTTTCCGGCGTTGAAAGTACGATTTCGCGCGGTATACGTATCACATGGAATTATTTGTCACCGTGAGACACAGTGCGCAGCTTCGACGCGACGTCGTTGCCATCGGTCATCCATCCATCGCCATTAGCTTTTTCCTCCTACCTCCGCAGCGTACACCATTTTTCCTCTCTATGGCAGAGACAATTTGTAAGATTGCCGATTCGTCACCGGGGACACAAGCGAGCAGAAAATTCGTCGAGGCAATTTCGCGACTTGCAACGAGAGCCAGAATAGGGAAAAGAGATAGGCAAAAGGTGGCAGGGTTGGGGGTATTTGCAGTGGTCGGTTGCGAAATTTCAATTACGCGTGTACCAGAGACTGATTCGATTATCGAGGCCGGCTTGATTACCGATTCAATTGTTGCAACGAGTGCACCGAGGAATTTGTTCCTGTTTGCACCAAAACGCAGCCGACGCATCTATTATGCATCGCGATCCTCGGCCCATGCTTGTGCTCGCACTCCCTGACACCTTTCCCCGTGTTATAGCGTCGCGTCACATCGTTCTATCGCGCGGACATCCCGTGTAATTTTCTCTTCCCCGGCTGTTTCCCGTCTCTTTCTCGCTTCATTCAGCCTTCGTCCGTCCCCAGCTCGCCGCGCCTCCCTCTTCGCTAACTCTCCCCCTTCAACCCCCTCCAGCCAGCTAACTTTTATTCTCTCTCGTTCTCGATGCGCGGCTGTATTTCCGAGGGCGTTAAACGACATAATGCGGCAATTTTGTTAGGCGCTAGCAGCAAATTCGCGGAGGTGCGAATGGCGGTGGCTCTTATCCTAGAGGGCCATTAAGTGATCTTTCTCCGATTATTACTGCCAGCTAGGGATATTCCATTTCCAGCAGTTGGGAGAAAAAAACTGCCTCGGATATTGCAGCGTTGGAAATTCGCGTCTCATCGCCGACGAGAAGACACTTCAGCCTGCCGTATTGTGTGCCATATTATATAAAATTATGTAGGATCCAGCCGGTGTACCAGGGCGAATTTTCGTAGCCATCGTTGACAAACTGCTCGGTAAACACCGATGGCGCCAACGCGCGAGCAAATACCTCGCGAAAGCTTCTCCGGACCTTTTTTCCTTTTAAAGAAAACTAAACCGATTAAGAGTGAAATAGAATTAACTTTGTTTTTAATAACACGTGGCGTACCTAGTAATATCCCGCCTGCGATAAAAATTTAATCTCGCTGTTCTCCTCTGATTTGCACAACACGAAACGAATGTTATATTTAATGGATAATGCTCGATATAATTTTACTACTTTTTGTGTATATCACGCGCTGTATGAATAAAGGATTACAGGAAAAGGAAGATGTCCTAAAAGACGCGAACGTAGAGAAAAAGTAAAGGAAACAGCAGTAATATATCGATCCTTATACATCTTAATTACTTTTCGATATACGATGAAAACTTTTAGGCCAGAAAAATCGATTCCCTTCTATATCGATATTAGGATTTATCGTTCGATCGATATAGCGATCGTTAGACCAACGATCGATATGATCGCATCAATGGAGTTGTGTGGAGCCACAAACGAGTATCCAGCTATTCTTAGTCAATGGAGGAGCGAAGCGTCTACTTTACCATCCACCGATTAATTCGAGACACGAGAAACTTTACCATGGATCACTACGTTTGCGAAGAACAGGTGCGATGTCTATCTGTGATTTATCATTTCCATTGCGTAATTATTGCGGTGCCATTGAGAATGATACGAGAAGTTAAATGAGAAGCTTTTAGAGATAAAGCACGTCCTGTTGGAGCAGCGAAAACGAAAGTTACAAGTTATGAAGATTAACTTACAATTAGATCCTAAAGTAATTATATTTTTAACGAATGAAAGATGAATATGCTTCATAATCGCAGCGCGTATCTGAATAAATTTCTTATACGTTTCGCAATTAATCGTACTCTATTAATGACAAAAATTCCATTTAAGACAAAAGTCCTGTACAGGTTAATAAATAATATTTTATTTCTACGATACAGACATATGTAGTCTACGCACTAACTATTCTACAAATATCAAAAAGAATCTCTGAGAAAATGTAGTCACGATATTAATTAATTCAAATATGCATGGAAAAGTTCGAAAATGAAATCTACGGGGAACAAAGTACACGAATCCCTATTTTCGATTCATTCGACATTGAAATTCTATTAAACGCAAAAATCTAAAATCAAAATACCGCGCTAAACAAACAGCAATGTAGCGTTAACAAACAACAGGGACTAGAAGCGATCGATAACGGAAGCTGAAACCGAAATTCAAGCGTCTGAAAGACGATCCACTATGCTCAAAAAGAATCACAGTAAAGTCGAAAAAGGGCGTCCGAAGGCACGGAATGCGAATAAAAGGACAATCTCATTTTGTCGAGGAAACTAGGAAGCACCGCATTGCGGCAATATCGCGCGACCGAGCGAAACCTGGTGGAAGCTCGTCTCGAAAACAAGGGACGCCACTGAAAGAAAAGGATATAAAGCGAGACTCGAAAAGGAGAGAGTACAGCGAGCAAGTGGATCTTGGCTTCGCCGCGATTTAAGAAGAACAAAGGGTAGAATGTTGGGTAAACAGGGAGGAATGGAGACGGATAGCGGGCGAGAAAGTTTGGAATCGGTGTCGATCGAAGGGCCAGGTTAGACGAAGCAGCCAGCGTTCGTTGCTAGCTGGAACGAGGCAGCGCGTGTATCCTTTTTGATCGTGCGATCGGTGCTCCAGAGAGGATCTGGCAACAACGGCTGGAGGAGGAGTGATCTTACAGGAGCATTGGCCACACGAGAACGAGAAGGAAGGAAGAAATGGACGTTGGTGGAAAGAAGAGCACGGCCTCACCTGAGGAGAGAACGAGAGGAGAAGGGCCGAAGAAAGCGGCGGGTCCGAAGCAGGCCTGGTCCAGCGCTCGTGAAACTCGTCTCGCACAGGAGAAATACCTCGCGTTCAACGTCGAAACTTCCGGTCGAGTACGGTACACTACGCGTTTTCCTCCACTTTCGTCACGTTTCTTCCTTTTTACGTTTTTTTCTTCTTTCTTCGTTGATGTGCGATACTCGCGGGATTGCGTTCGCGTTGTAGAATAACGGGAAGCTGGCAGAGAAAGGGGGAGAAACGAAAAGAAAAGACAAGCGGGAGGAAAGTTTTTGACGAAACAATGTTTCGCCCCGTGGGAGTGTGAGATGCCGAGGATCGGCTGAAAATGCAGTGTTTCGCGTGCGAACACAATACTCGTCCACGTGTGCCACGGAAACAACGATTTTGCCCGCCGCGGCTCGCTTAGATTCCTCTTTCGAACGTTCCTGGGCACGTTCGCTCGCTGAGATCGACGACAAGGTGAGAGCGATACAACCGACACTGCGTTCCTCGTGTGATCATCCCGTATTTTGGACGCTGCGGTGATTAATTTCTCAAGACGCTCCAATGGTTCTCTAAACACGATCGAATTTGACAGTAACGGCGTTGAACAACGATCGTTAAGTGCCACGTAATTCATGCTGGTAAACTCGTGTTTATTTATACGCAGAACGATACTGAACGTGATCACAGCCGACCGAACAGGTATATTCAAAATAAACACGCAGTGACAAACACAGTCGTGGTTTGTGCTTACACAGAGATCGATCGACAGAAATTCTTCCTCCAAACTCGCCTAGAAACGTAACTATACATTTATTTTAATCTCTCGTTTCAAACTTTACGATTTAAAGATCATTCGGATTTTTAACAATATTTATTTCAAACTATAGTCGAGCTTCGTTATAGTGCGAATAGTTTAAAATGTTTCGTGTAATGCATATAACGTATTCGTAAAAGACTTCCTTACATGTTCGAACGCTTTCGGGAATTCTTTCGCTACAGTGTGTTTTAATAATATTCGTTTAAACGTAACATCCATTTCGAAATACAAAGTTGAATAGAAAGTGAATGTTTAACAGTGCGTGTACGTTCGAATTCGAGATTCGTGGCATCGCTAATGAGTTTCCTGGGACGCGATCTGCTTAACCGGAGATAAACAAAACCTTCGTCTAATGATTTTTTAATCGAATCAGAGGCGACGTTGGAATGCGGGATGATGGGACGCGTTGCGAGGAAATCCGTGGAAGGGCAAATGACCGGGAATCACGCGGAGCCCTCGAGCTGTACCGCGGCACGATCGACGCGCGTCACAAGCTCGAAAACTACAAAACCCGAACTAATTAAAAGGGAATCAGCCAGCCGTCGTGACACAAAATTCTCCGTGTCGATCGACCGGCCGTGACAGAACGACACGGACAAAGAGAACACGCGGAGAGGAAGAGAAACGGAGCTAGAGTGACGCCGCGTCGCGACGCGGTGCAAATCAAATATTAATCGTGCAATTAGCGCCGATTGTTAATCGGTTTTGTTCTTTTTTTTTTGGTTACATTGCTCGGCGAAGCTCGTCAACCGGTGCCGCGGGTGCGACCGAAAAGCGTTCGAGACGATGACACACGTTCTGGCATTCGTGTTCCTCTTCCTGTCATCAGTCACAGGTTTATTCTTGGTTGAGGTCCCCGTCATTAATTTCGGATTATCGCAAATTGTACGAACTCCGCTTCCCTCCCCACCATAGAGCGGTAACTCTGCGCGATCGGTTTAATGCAGGAAGATGCATTCGTTCGGCTGCTCCCGTCTTAATTGGCTTGATTGTTTTCCAAGGACGGTTAATGAGTAAAAGTTTCGTAGTACTTAAGGGAACTTACTTAGGTACCGCAAGCAACGTGTTGGATTTTTAACTAGCTGCAAGTACGAAATACCGTACACTAATTGTGAAACATTTAAGAGAGATGCAAGTCTGAAGAAGTTTAGGAGAATATTGGAGCAGGCTTCCCATTACGCGTATAAAAGTTTATACGTCTCTTGAAATCTAAGAACTTATAGTTCTATGAAAGACGTAAATTAGAAAGAAAATGAAATTAGAATTTCGTGTCAGTGACTTTTGAATCATCCTGCGGTAGACATAAACATTTCTATTAAACAAAAATTTTATTTCTATTTTTTTTTTCTATAATATAGAATTTAACTTTTACGCAGTAGGATTTAACTCTAACTCAATTATTCGTATTTATTTCCTGTAATAATCTTTTTGTATATCATAGTAGAAATGCAAGAAATCTTGAGAATAAAGAAATAATTGCCGTTTGAATCGACTTTCAAATTTTCATCTCGAGTAATAATTACAGATTAATTAACGTAAAATGAACTTGGTATAAGGTCTTTCCCTGTATAAATAATTGTGCCCTATATTTGCCGGCCACTGTACGGCCGAAGAAATTAGTACGGTGCACAAATATACCATATAATATCTCACTAATTAACTTCTAGTGCCGTCTGCCACGCAGTTGCTGATTTTCGATTTAACCAACATGGGAACTAGAGCCGTCGCTGTGGGGGCGGCACCAGGAGCAGCGGGAGTATCTGGCGAGGCAGGTTTAGCCGGCGTACCCAGACTTCTGGAGGACCTGGCTCGACTTTCCGAGGACAAAGACACAGCTGACATTGTCTTTCTGCTAGGAAGGGACGAGACACCGGTGTACGCTCACAGAATTATCCTCCAAGCGAGGTCAGTACTCGAATCGTTTCGTCCTTCTCGACCAAGCGATTCCAAAACCGTGGAATTAATCTCACTGGCGCACGCGTCGATACCTTCCAGTTGATAAGGGAAAACATTTCAAACCCGACTTATACACAATGAGACAATTTATATTATTTTCGCTTGCTCTCGATATCTTTCAACGCCTCGAGGGACGCGAACGAGCTCGATGCATTCCGATGAACGGAGCACGCGAGATCGGAAATTTTATTAAGTTGAAGGCAACCGTTCGAACGACGCACCCTGGGACCAAATTAATTGTTAATCGTAATTTTTATTAAAACAGGACGCGTCTCGTCGAGCGATTCGTAGCCGATACGGATTTCCTCGGAGACCCGACAACGATTCGAAAATACGCGTGAGATAAATCACACCGGAGACAAACACGCTTACCCGATACAGAGCTGGGGAAATATGCGGACCCACTATTTTCAGAGTGCACCCGGCGAAAAAGGAAAGTTGGAGACAACCGAGACAATGGGCCCCGTCGTATCCCAGAAAATAGAGAATTAACGTAGAAACGTGGTGCCCCGTCTTATCCTCGGCGTAGTTTTTACAATGGAAATGGAGAGGCGGACGTAGCATAGCGAAGCGGATTCGCGTTCGAAAATATTTTCGAAACACCGCGACTCGCCTTGGTCGCCTTCTCCGAGACACGAACTTATTTCGCGGTAATTGCGTTACAAACTTTCCTCTCGTCGCTGAAACTGAAGTCGCGGGTACAAAGAGGGGTGGAATGAGGGAAAAACGAAAAGAATAGCTAGACGTTAACTTTCCTGCAGAATTGCAAACGAACCCAACGGAAGGGAAATGATAACTTCGTTAAATTCTTCGAGTCGCTGGAGGAACCTAGGTATACATAATTCACCTATCTCTCCCGTACGCTTTGCATCGTCCCTTCCGCTGTTTCTTCCGGAGGAAGGGAGAAAGTATATCCGGTCGGCAGGGACAATCCAGTCGCGAAACAAACGCTCGATCGGGCGAGATTCTATGAAAATTCTTGGTCGAACGAACGGTTCCCGGGAGAAAAATCGCCAAGTCATCAAACTTTCTTCGGAACGAAGGGAAGGAGAGGATGGCGAAGTTCGCGGCAGCGATGAATTTTAATTAAGGGACTCCGATTGTTACGGTGAAACGAATCGATCGAACGTTCTAATTAGTTGGATAATAAGAGGAGAGGTACTCTTTTCTTCTGTTAGGGACGATTCATCCGTGACGAGCACGAGTCTTTGGGCCGCATTTTCGCTCGACGGATTTCTAATTGCTGTAAGAAGGGCTCGGTTTAATATTAGGTGGAGGGGCCTTAACTTCCGAGGCAACGACATTCCACCGGATAGGCTTCATGCTAATTGTAAAGTCAATTACGATATTCCAGTGAACCCCTTTGATATCACGGCGTGGAAGGGAACGTCGGTCCTTTTGTCATCCCTCCTCTCTGTCGCTCTCCTCGCGCCTCGTTTCGTAGACACCGGGATCGGAAAATTAAGTTACGCATGCTCGTGACAGGCGTCGTCCGTAGGAGAAACGCATGGACAATACGCGACCGCACTCAAAACTCTACGCGGCGCTCTCCAGTCCGGTGAAAATCCTGACAAAGAGTCGTGGAGCCCCGTACCACCGCTCATCCCTCTCTTGTAGTCCTTGTCATTTCGAAATGCGACGCAGATGAGAACGATGTTTGACGGCCAGAGAAAAGAAATTGAAAAATACGCTCAGGCTTCGGTGATGTTCAATGGCACTCTAACGTAATCCCATCGTTTCTATCGATTCCCGCGTGCAACTGACCGCTATTAATATATCAAGTACCGTGTGTGCTCTTATCTGTTCTGTCGAATTTGATTTATTAAAAAGAGCACTTATTTACATATAAAAATACAGGTAGGTAGAAACCAAACCGTTCCAATTATCAATTTAACGGAGAAAGCAATTCCAGTTTCATTGAGAGACCCACGGTGCCTACCGATGGAAGTGTAATCTCGACGAGACCTAAATTTCAGCTCGAGTTCCATTGCAATCTTCCGAGATAGAAGCTTCGAATTTCGAACAACGCTCACCAATAAGAAGATGGATGTTCAATTGAAAAAGAAGCATTCGTTAACGGCGTTTCTCGCCAGTAATCACGCATTCGATGACAATGGTATACATTTGAATGTGGCGAATCCAGGCACACGATCTGATAATGGACCGAAGCGTGAGACTGTGGTGTTTTACCGGTACGGGAAACGAGGGGTGTGGCGCGAATTTGACTCTCGTGCACCGGAAACGGAGGCGGTTTTTGCGCGGAGATCGACGGAGCCGCTATATAATCGCACGCTTGGTCGTTAGTAGCGGAGCCCGCGGCGACATTCAACCCTTGCCGCCGTGAAACCAAGCAGCCACGACCCTCGTTTCCCGCCACCGCTAGGCCCCTTACCCCCTAACATCCTCTTTCCACGTCGAGCTCGTGAACCTACGGTTACCACCCCCGTGACACCTCATCGTCACACCAGACGCGCACGCGTTGCCCTATTCTTTTCTCGGCGTCACTCGCTGATATTTGGTTTTCTTTGATTCCACTGCGGCGTTCGCCTGTGATTAGGGAAAAGCTTCTCTCCGGGAACGACTTCGTTCCTCGTGTTTTTCACCCCCTTTCCTCTCTTCTCTTCTTCTTCTTCTTCTTCTTTTGCACGCTTTCTTTCCTTCTTCGCCTCGTTCTACCGAGTACCATCCATCATACAACCCAACCATCGTCCGCCGCTGCCTTGATTTTTCCTCTTAATACTTTTTCATTTCTTCGCCGGTAGTACGGTTTTTGTGCGCCGATATTGCCGTGGCTCTAGTCAGAATTGCCGGCCACGTTTCTTAGAACGGGCTAAAGATTCTCAAGGAAGAAAGCCCTGTAACGCGTCTGACATATCGAATTCACCTTCCCCCGCGCAAATTTTTACACGTAGATTTGAAAAGCAGATTTAACGATAAATCATATCGCGTGCAACGGTATGCTTGCCTGTTAAACGTACGAGAAAATCCTGCAATATCCTCGATACTCGAATATTTCCCCTGTAATTTGCGGAAATAAATACGCGAACTATCGCTTTGATATTTGTGCGAGCCCGCATCGTTTCCGAACTACAGACGAAAGCATAAAGGTGGAGTTTTTCGGTCTGTTAAAAGTCGACCCACGGTAAGGGCTACATCTACGCGCACACCTCTGGTTTCCTGTACGCGAGGCTGGTGTTTTTAATTTTTTTGAGCACTAGTTTTCCTCTGTCGACTCTCTCGGCAACCATGTTTCGTGGCTCGGCCCCGCGATTTTCCAACTTTCGCACGCTCTCCTGTCGACGAAGCGGAGCGTTTGTTAACGCGTCGGTTATAATATCAAAGCACCCGGCGTGCATGCCTTTTCCATGTGCACCCGGTCTCTTTGACGGATTTTCTTTTGATTCGATACGGACTACGCTGTTGGTGTATCTACACTTTACCCCTTACCTTGACGAAACTCGTACCCGCGATCTCTTCGTTTCTAGCACGCGAAATCTTTTTACCTTGCGCTGCTTAGTAGTATTAGAAGACTGAACATCAGTGTGCTTTCAGTGGATCTACAAAGTACTCGTTTAAGGGTTCGTCAGTCTTTTCTAATTTAAATTCCATCCCTTTACCGTCTCTGTTTCAATTTTTAATCGTTTCTTTGGTTAATCGCAATATCAAAATTAGAATAATTTCGTGCCGCAAAAGCTTTGCTCTATGCTAATATCAGATTTGAAATATTGAAATTGAATAGCTACGATATCCGTAAAAAACCATAGTGAAGTCACTGTCAGGAGTGTCTTAGAAGTAGTTTCGCTTAATTGCAATTGCGACTTTGCTCTTTGCTAATATCAAATCTAAAACTGAATAGCGAGAATATCGATGGTAGACAATCGTGAAATCGTTATTAGAGGTGAACAATTTCGAGAATATACTTTAGATATTGCACAAAGAAAAATATAGGAAATGCATCGATGATTTCGGGGTAAAAATAAGAGTTCTGTTCGTTTCTGTACTCGTGGATATTTAAAAGCCTCCCTTTTATGTACCTAGTCGCATTGTACGCATTGTAGGAGAGGATGTACACTAGAGAAACCAAGATCGAATGTTCTCCCAATGGGTCACAGGGAATCTCCGCTTTCAGCACGAAGTGCTAGAGAAAGATTTGTTCTTTCGAGTTTCTCCCGTACCTGGGGGGCTTGCCGTAGGAAAAGAAGGGACGAGAAGTGACTTTTCGAAGGTTGCCATTAATTTGTAGAGGAACGAAAACTAAAGCCCGACTGCGTACGTAGCGAATACTCTTGTGGCAACGGAGCTTCCTGACGAAGTCAATTAAGCCCTTTTGTAACAAGAAACTCTGCCAGAAGTAGTAGCGAAGGTGACGAAAGACGAAGTGGTGGGTGTGTTCGTTAGAAGGGTCACGCATCCAAGGCACATTTACGCGAGCACGATTCAAAGCAGTGCACTTCTATTCCTGCACTTCTCTTCCCTGTAACTCGTACGCTATGGTAATTATCGTTCGGGAATCGATACCGACACCACTGATTCGATTTCTCTAGATGCAAGAACTTCACAGCCGCGAAGAGGATCGGAACGCCTGGAAATCCAACGTCAGTGCGTATGCTACATGCTCATCCGGAGACCTTTCGACAATTCATTCACTATATATACACAGGCAAGGTAAATAATATCTCGAATAGATTCGGAATTTATTGCGGTGTTTGCCACGTGAAAGAATCTACCGAGAAAACTTTCGCTTTGACCCAAAGTCATGACTGAGTTTTATTCGTAACTGTTCCGTAGATTATGCTTCAAGACAGTGGCATCTTCGAGATGTTGGGACTTGCTCAAGAACTAGGAGTCGAGGAACTATGGAGAAGTTGCGAGGAACACGTCTCCGCTACGCTTAGCCCAGGAAACGCGTGTGCTCTTTTGACTGCCGCTCTGGATGCCCAGGAGCGAGTTCCCGGTAAGTTATTCATGGCATACTGTTAAAAGTTTGCCTATCGATCGATCTGCATTCTCAAGTTTGCTGAATGTTTCATCTGATGGAAAATGAAACATACAATGGTTGATAAGCGTGTGTTTCTTGAAAGTGGAAAATGAAAAATATCTAATTGAAATACAAAACAATTTCTTAGTAACTGAGAATCTGCGGAATATAATTAGTAATATTAGAATGTTTGTGTATATATTTGTTTCTTATGTGATACTTGATGACTATAATGAACGTGTGTATGTATGTGTTTCCAGTGGCTTAAATTATGATATTATTCTATACATTGGATAAAAAAATTAATTAAACTGAATATGTACATATCTTGAATCTATAAAATTACAGTTTGTATGGTAATTGTATTACATGACTAGTTATCGACCATGCTTTTCGTTGTGTAACTGACATGCTCGCCACGAAGGCAGCACTAGATACGGGATTTTACGAACTCAGTGATACCAACGCCTATAACGATAGAGTTTATTTTATCTCTATGTTTCATTTTCCCTAAACGTATTAAACGTTACAAATGTAAATTTGTTAAGCCTTCCAAATCTGCCAGATTTATAATTTCGTAATTGAATCAGAATTTCTTGAACCAAAATTTAACCGTTATGATTAAATCATAAAACGCGTTTTAAGCAAACGAAAGAAATAGGGAAAAATGAGAACGAACAGTTGGTACAACCACGACGCCACATTTTCCGGCGTCTGGCTATTACCAAGCACGCGTTTATCAGACGTTGCTTATTAATTTTTGAAACCACAACACAAAAATGTCGTACAAAGGACCACAAAAAGTTCAAAAGGTGATGGTACAGCCCATCAACCTTATATTTCGGTACCTGCAAAATCGTTCGCGCGTTCAAGTATGGTTATTCGAAAACATCAACCTACGAATCGAAGGTCACATCGTTGGATTCGACGAATATATGAATTTAGTACTGGACGATGCTGAGGAATATAATCTGAAGACGAAGGCCAGAAAACCACTTGGACGAATTATGTTGAAAGGCGACAATATAACATTAATACAAAATACAAATCCAGGGGCAAATTAAATTGTTCAACTATAACCTTAAGTTATGACCCAGGACAAACAAGGCTTATTACCTTATGACTTGTGCAATTACGCACACTGGAAGTGACTTAAAAGTGTTTAATAAAGATGGAGTTAACATTTTCCAAGTTGTACAAGTTGTGATGCATCTCTCGGTATAGTTAAGAAGAACAATGATTAACTGATAGTTACAAGTTGTAACTGAAAATACTATCAGGTTAAAGTGACAGTATTGTTTTCTATTGGGAAACGTATTTGTTATTGTAATCTTGTAATAGAATAATTTTTCAAATATCTGACTGAAAAACTATGCAATATAAGTCCCACTTATATAGATACCATCAAACTGTATCAGATCTTGTATCTCAGTTCATTTCTAACTTTAAGAAGAATTTCAGATGTAAATTTTATATGATTAAATAATTGCTGTAACAAATATGAATTAGATAAATATTTAATAAATATTTTTGATTCTAGGTTTGTGTTTTATTTATGTTTATGCTTTTACCAAAGTCCTAAATGAATAGTTATTCTAACTGATAAAAATATAATTTAGAAGTTGCAGAAGTTAAGTATTATTATTTAGGTTATATTTTGATATTCCTATCGATCTAAGATATATTGTTAACAAAGATCTTTTGTTATCATAGGTGGTAAGGGAGCTTGTTCCTCCTTCATCGAAAGATGTTTCGCCTTCATTGGGGAAAATGCTGTAGACACAGTGAAAACAACGGCGTTTTGTACTCTTCCAAAGGATGCACTGGTGAAACTTATCTCTTCGGATTATCTAGGATTGGAGGAAGAAGATGTTTGGAGAGCAGTACTGAACTGGGCAAAATATCAGGTTCTTTTTCTTTGAACATTCTATTCCGTTTCCGAGTACTTTGAATCCGTTGAAAATTCCAAGAAGACTTAACGCTCTGATCATGCGTATGTCGTGCAAGGTCTTAGACCTTGTGTCGTATACGATTATTACCGGGTCCTTGGGTCCTTAGGTTCTTGGATCGGAATTTAGAATTACGAGTTAAGGAACGCTTAACCGTACGGACCACGCTCCTAGGCAGGGGTGACGCAGCCTACTCAACACTGGACAGAGGAGGAACGTGTGAGGGTTTGCCAACATTTATCAGGAGTGATAAATCACGTTCGCCTGCTGCTAATCGACAGCCAGGTCTTTGCGGAGGAAGTAGAGCCAACAGGAGCAGTGCCTATAGAGCTTTCCTTGGAGAGGTACGAATTTTTCAATCCCGATCGATCAAGTGGCTCAAAACCCATAAGGTATGGTTTGCCGGGAAATTTTCTTATTCTTGGAGGCTTTCGATTTTTACGTTTTGTTTTAGATATAGGTATGCAGCCCTACCAAACAAGTACGCGGAAATCTGTACAGATAAGAGGTTACAACCAAGAGTAAGTCCATTTCTATTTCCTGGGTCGCAAATTCTGTCGCGAGACAAGGTGGGTTTCCAGCGTCTCCTCAATCAGTGGTATGGATCACCAAAGCAAAGTTGGCGTTTGGTATATCGGTATGTATCGAGGAAAATGTAAATATTGGAAAAATATCGAGATCAACACAATCCTAACTACGAACGCGTTTCAGTGCCTCCAACCATGATTACTCTGCAACAGCGTTCCACCGACATTGTGACGGGGTTTGTCCAACATACGTAATTGCGTTGGTAAGTAATTTACACGTGTCAAATAAATAGTTATCTATAACTAACAAAGAATGATGTAATTTTCTAGGGAACTCGAGGAGAAATTTGTGGTGGCTTTAGCGACGCACCATGGGGTAAAACGAATGCTAAAGGGCACTACATCTCTTCAGAAAAAGCTTTCTTATTTACTCTGACCAATAACCAAGATGTTCCTCCAACGAAATACGACATAGTAAAGAAGCCTTTTGCAATTTGTTATCATCCGGAGTAAATATTATTTAACTAAGTATAACAAGATATGTTTAAACACATCGAAATGTATTCTAATGATTAAAGTGACTCAAATACTTTTATAGCATCGGACCAATTTTCGGAGCAGGAGCTGATTTACTAATTTCTAGTAACTGCAACGTGAACAAGGAAAGCTATAGTAATCTTCCCCATAGCTACGATGGAGAACACGCCTCTAACACCGTACTTATGGGAGACTACCATTTTTTTGTAGTAGATTACGAAGTCTTCACCCTCAGCCACCCAGCTCCCAAATCTACTCATTAACGATATAAATATTTTTCATTCCATGAGCTTGTACATATATGGTTGCATACTTTTTTTTAAGAATAATAAATTTAGGTAACACCGTTAGTAAGTTGTTCAATTCATAAATGAGTAAATTTTGAATATGAACAGGGTATAATTTTACGAAAATAAAAATGTAACTTTTTACGCTATTCAAAATAAAGAATAAATTAAACTTACTTTCGGTTTTTTCAGTGTTAACGAATAGCCAATGAGAACCAATATTGGCAGTACAATTAAAGACTCTAGCTCTCGATAGAATTAAAGTATGCCGAACAATGCTCTGTGTCCTGCATAATGAGTATTTGATATGCTACGAACGCTACGGTGCATACGCCGGTGCATAGCCCGATTCTCAAGGAACTCGTTAAACATCGCGTTAAATTGCCATGAAATGACTTCGAAATCTAATCTGTATTACAGTGGCGCGTTCGAAAGTAAACGTGAAATGTGAAAATCCACGGAAAAATGCGAACTACTGAGTATGCATTAGAGTAGAGTATCAAAGACGCCGGTGACACGGATGTATTGGTCGATAAGTAAAATCGTACCGATTCTACTTATCCTTGGTTGAAATTTAAATTTCAATTTACTGCAAAACTGTGTGACAATTCGAACCACGTACTCCAATTAAATACGCTAAACATGAAAATTTATTCACCACACGAGCATTAATTGCCACTTTCTCTTTAAATAATTAATTAGAATACTCACCTTTTCCCTCCATTTTTGTGCTTATTCATTGCTCCGAAAGTTATCCCAAATTTCATCCTCACAATAGTTGACAGAAAGATACAGTCGTTTCATCCAACTACGCTTTGCTTGACACAGTTTGTAACAAAACTGACTACGAACACGCATTATTAAAAATTCACATCAAAGTTTATAACACGACACGATTAATGTTCCAATGAAATAGATAGCCAGATAAATAGCTGAAATAGATAGAATGCAATGTTTGCCACTAACTGAACAATTCAAACTGCACTTCGCTAGTCAATGCCTGGTCATTTCGAATCCACAATATACTTTAATCATTTACGAATAACAACTAATATAATTTTAAAAATTAAAAACTTCTATATAATAATAAGAATGATTTATTCACTTAAGAATTTTAATCGAAAAAATTACTTTATTTTCAGATTGATATATTTTGTACTTTCGCGTGACTAAGACGGTTAAGCGTGCACTTCGAACGTTCCATTTTTCATATCTCGGTTCTGTGTTCCGTCTTTTCCGATAGTTAGAAAAAGTGTAATGGCGCGAAACTTCGTTGTTGCATCTTTGTCTTATTATTTGTCAATTATTTGTGGGTACACACTGCTTTGTAGGTGAGTTACGTAATAATATAGAATATTGACTTTCCTCTACGCAGTTCGTGTAATATTTGCAGTTCTCGCAGAGGTATTGCGAAAATTCTGGTTGGTTCACGCACATGCGATTGTTTTTTATGTGCGAACTATACGGGCGCCTGTTGGATGCACGACATATCTCATAAAAATATATTCTATCGAAACTAACTCATTTGAATATGAATTTTTAATATTCTTCGCGATGGCCTCGTCAGTTGCGTGTTTTTGCATTTTCATACGTCCAAAATTTATGCCACAATTATGTTCAATAGCCACGTCGGAATGTTGCAAATTAACGGCCATGTTTTCTATCGATTATATATTCCACAAGTCTTTATTCTTGGCACTGTCTTAATAGTTATCTTTAAAATAAATGTCTCTCCTGAAACGAATGAAATATCTCGAACGTTAATACTTCGGGGTATTAATATTGCGAAAAATTATTTTAACTATGTTTTATTGCTTTTTTTATCCAAATTTGCAATTTTTTAGGAATCATCGACAATTCATGGAGATGTAATTAAGTGATGCTGAGAAGCGATCGGAGATGTCGTCGAGTAATGTAAGTGAATTGAAAATAACATTCGATTAATTTCAAATTAACTATGTATTTTTAATAATTTTTTAGCTTTTTTGTTAACGTAATCATTTGCATTTGTTTGTACCAAAATTCTGTAAAATAGCTTGTTCTATATTAACGCCTTAATTAACGCTCTATTAACTAGTTTAACGCGGCAGTGCCTGTAACTCTAATAAATCGATAATTTTATTATTTATCTAATAATTATTACATTATAAGTCGTCGTAGAGCCGTTTTAAAGAGTGTTCATCGATCAACAACGCTAAGTTAGTATCCTTCCAACAATATCGCTAAAAACGGGAGCGTATTCTGATAAAAATTGTTCAATTCACCAACAGCCTTATACATTAACCTAGGTATTGGAACTCCACTGCTATGGATTTTAAAAGTAATTTGTATTTACAAATATGAGGGCCCAGGAATTCATAGATTTGTACTTTACTTGTGAAATAGCGTGGCTTTGTAAGTAACGTATACGTCGATAATTACATTAAGTACATTGTAATGTATTACATTTATCATTCATTTTCTTTCGACGAAAAATGATTTATATAATTATTTAAACTCGTAAAGTACATTGCTCAAATTAATTAGCGTTATTAGAATATGGTAACTAATACTTTTTGCAATTTGCAACATGCATATAGTATTTTTTATTGTCATAGTAATTCTGATCATATTTCTCTAATTATTTCGAGCATTGTAATTGATCGATTAGTCGCTATTATCTACTAGCTATATACAAGTAAGTACCTACTGGCCCGGGTCCCGTTCACGCAAATCTTCCTTAACTATTATTTACATCTTCGTTTTCTGTCTATTTGCTACCTGAAATATTTCCATACAAATGGAATCATAGCGTGCCTATGATAACGACATAAGTTTCAATTAAAACTAGCCTTACCAGGCCCGGTCAAATAAGACCTGTTTCAAAATTTAATTTAAAATTGTACATTCATTGATATTTCTTCTGTTCATCCAACTTTATGTAAATCCTTATACTAACAGAAATTGAGAAACTGATTGATCAGATAATATAAGAGTTTGATGAACAAAAATTAAAACATAAAATTAAACATTAAATTAAAAATTAAAACAATAAATTAAGCATTAAATTAAATTTTGAAACCGGTCTCATTTGACCAGTTCTGATAAGGTTAGTGTTAAGTAAAATACGGAAAATTGCATGTGTTCAGTATCGCAATATGATCAAGAATATTAACCATTAAAGGAAATACTGGCCATTTGTTGACTATTTTTATAATTAGCGGTAAGGATAGAGAACCATTGACAATATTTTTTCGTTGCACTGTTCGTGCTTAACAAAGTGTATTTAATACGAATGCATTCGTTTTTACTACATTTATATTTACATACCTTTTATATACGATTATCCACGATCTTACTACTTTCATTGAAATATCGGATTGACTTCAAATACACAGTATTGTTCGTTGTTTCAAAATATTGTCATAGTCAGGTCTGTGAAAATTTCCCTGGAGGGCCGATCCAATACAAGCATCTCAAAGGAATTAAAGAGTTCCATCTCGCGCGACGTGGCGTGAATCGTGCACGATCTAATGTCTTACTAAAAGCAAATCTGTGTTCGTGCAAGCTAGGCTTGGACAACGAAGACCGTAAAAGTATCGTCCACGTGGTTTCAGCGCGAGCTCGTTCCTTCAATAGTGGTAGGGCACTGAGGAATTTCATCGAAATGTTCTGGAATCACCCTGAACAAAATCGAGCAAGGCCTGTCACGATTACGATTCTCATATCGGTGGAGATTCCTCGGGCGCAAGGATGTGTAAATAGGTGCGGGACAAAATCAGAGAAGGGGCGGTAGAGCGGCAGCGACGGAGGCGTTTACATTGGCAGGCGTCGAACGCTTGTAAGATAAAACGGTTGGCAACGTTCTACACGTGTACGGCGGTTTGTAACGCACGTTCCGAACACGTGCACCCTGCAGTTTGACGTGTTTATCAACCGATGCACTACGGTTGCACTTCGTCGTTGCTCTCCTGCTTCTGCAAATGCGCCAGTGCCAGGTTCTCGGGCTCTTCTCTTCTTTCTCTTTTCTCCATCCTGATTCCCTTGTCTCTCGTCTTTGTCTACCCCATGTGATTGCCGCACGAGCGCGCGCGCTCGTTAATTAAAGCGGAGGACTCTCGTTAAAGTCGATTGGTTATTGCACAACCAGCCATCGATCGGCGACTCGCGATCCTCGCCGTGATTACCCGGAATTGAGACGTTAATCCTTCATTCTTTCAGTCTCTGTGGATATTTATGCGGGATTGCGTTTAACTATTCGGCGCGAATGATTTGTCTCCATGCGTATCCCGCAATCAGAGTCCGATCCGATAATTCCTACTTCGTCGGAGAACGCAATTAAAGATACTGTGCGGTTCTGGGAAACTCGCTCCATTATTGAACATGCGTTCAAGCGTCCAGATAGTCAGTTATGGGGGAGAAGAAGAATGTAATTGATTACGATATCACACGCCGTATTTGGCAGCCGGTTTTTGATTAACTTATTTCTATGCTCGGGACGAATTATTCCGCCTGTCTTTCAGCGAACAAACGATATTTCAATTCTAGGTTCTCGTCGTTAGATCTATGGGCGCTGATTTCTTTTTTAAGGGGGGACTGTCTCGATCGCTCACGTTCCCCATGTCTATCTCGTCTTCTTCCGTCGCATCATTATTTCGCGTGGGCATCCTTTTCATAGATAGGTCCATAGGGTTATCTTGAGGTGGAAGGTCCGTTTCCGATCCTGGACTGCATAGTGGCGAACCACTTTCCGAATGTTCCTTCACTATTGGAGAACCTTCTGCGTACGTTCGTTGACTCTTCAACACTGCATCCAGATAGACTCTCTTGGTATACGTCTCTCCGGTTTCTTCGCTCGGCGAGGAACTTTGTCTCGACGTCTGAACATTATTGTTATGTGCATATCTATCGTTGTTGTTGTTGTTGTTGTTGTTGATATTATTATTATTTGCACACGAGTCTTTACTATCGATGCTAATGGTCGTGGTAGTGGTAGCCGTCGTAGAGGGACTGATTGGACTGGTTATGTCTTCAACGATGGGTGAGTGTTGTAGTAGATTCGAAGAATGATTTGGTACCAAGGGGTGAGAAGCTCCGTGTGACGTTGCGTATAAATGATAAGGTGAGAACATGGTGAGACTTGGCGGTGGTAGAAACGCGGGTGGAATCAAAGACATTCCACCGAGGTGAAAACCGAGCGGTAAACTCATCATTTCTTTGCTGAGCGCTGATAAATCGGCTACGGAGGGTTGCAGGTGCGAATGCAACGGTCTAAAGCCTGGGTGACCCGAGAAGGCTGCTCTTCTTTCGGATAGTTCCACGGAACTGTCGCTGTTGTGCGATTCTGGGGAGCTAATACTGGGAGATGTCGAGTTCTTGTAGTCGTCCAAACTTAGCATCAGGACATCGTCCTTTCGTTGAGCTGGATGAATTCCAATGGGTGGGCTCATAGGTTTTCGTTGTTGCGTCAGTGGTTGGTTAGGAAGATTCTGTTGATAGTGTTGCTGTTGTTGTTGCTGCTGTTGTTGTTGTTGTTGCTGCTGTTCCTGTAGCAGACAATGAATTTTGAACCAGTTCGATCTGCGCCCGTATCGCGAACCAGATTTTGACATGCCCACGAGTAAACATTTCCTTAGACGGCAGGCCTTGCAGGCTGTTCGATTCTTCTTATTTATAACACATTCTCCACCGTTTTTGCATTCGGTAATACTGCTTAGATTGTTGTAGGATCTTCCGAAGAATGACTGAAACAGAAATATTTCGTTGTTGCTAATACGACAATAACGCTGCATGATAATTTTATTCGCGTTAATTACGCCGACAAAAGGAATCAAGCTTCAGCTGAGGACTACAAAGGGAGACAAAATCTAGAATGCTCTTTAAATGCAAATTCAGAGGTCAAAGATTCGCAGGGAGATCCGCCACGGCTGCAACGGCATTGTGCCGCTCATAATGAGTACTGCAAAATTGTTAGATGGTAACAGTGTGCTCTCGTTGTCTCATTCATGTCGTATCGCGGAGAACCAGCCGGTGTAGGCGCGTGCGGCCTACTGTGCTCGTGCTAATTGCCCAAATGGTGCAATTCCACGATTCCGACACCGTTGCCTTTCCGTGTCGGCGTCACGAAACGGTCTCCTTTCGTTTACACATATTCTCTCTGCTTCTTTTCGATCTACTCGCGCGCCTCTTCGACACATCGATGCGTTCTACTTCCACTCGATTACATCGAGTCGAGAGATACCTTCGATTCGAATGGAATCCACTACACGGCGAGTTATGGTTGTTCGTAAAATAATTTCGTTCTTTGTATGGAAATGCGAGAGGGTTCTCTTCTTTTTTTATGGGAAAAAAATGGTTTTATTCGGTTATGTAAATTCAACCTGCCAGCAATTTCTCGCGTTGTTATGCGACGATTTGCGTCCACCAATGCATGTATTTGGTGTTCGTCAGCCTCAACTGGCCTTGCAGAACGTGGAGCAACTTTCAGATCAAAATTACAGGAAAGAAATTTCGAAAACCAATTCTGACACTGGCGTTTAGTCAACACGTTCTCTCCATACACGGCGTACAATTTTTTTCTTATTTGTACAGCATTTTTATTTTTACGGTAATAAGAAAAGGCAATTTTAATGCGACAACAAACAGAAACTGCTTGACAGGTTGAAAAATATTTTTTTTTAAATAAAGCTTGAAACGTCAATTGTGAAAACGCATAATGATTTTGTATGTTAGAATAAAGCTGGCTACTTATAAATACGACAACGAATAAGCTAATAGTTCGAACGCGCCTGCATCGAGCGAATAACCACGGCAGATAGCGAAAAGCTAATGGCAAAGTTCTGTCTTACGAAACGCGTGCAATTTAAGACCTCGTTCGTTATGACAGACATCGAACGTATCCATTTGAAGCCCAGTCCCAAGTATTGCGCCCCGAAACACCTACGACTTCCTGTGTAACCTGATAGAAAATTTCGCCCTTCTTAGTTAATGATCAGTCTTTAAAGAGACGCAGGTCTCAGCGTGTACGCGACATCCACTTTCGCTTTTTCTGCTCGTACGCACGCTATATTATTAATCGTTTCTGGTTCGTTTGTTCTGAAAACGAGCTCTTCCTGCGTCCCAGTGGTCCCGATGCGCGCATTGCCGAGACCCACGATCCGCCACCGTGTTCCACTTGTCTTTGACGTTTACTTTTTAGTACAATATATCATACTAGGTATAATATAAAAAGAACTATGCTACGAGGTCGTAAGTTATAGCGTTATTGGCGGCATCGACTGATTTCGCTCTTTTCTAATTCCCCAAAATCCTTTAATCCTTTAATCCCTTCTCGGTATAGCAAGAAACTTTGATACGTCGTGAAGAAAAGTATGATACGACATTAAGCATTCTCTTAAATCAAAGCAATAGTTTTTTTGTTTGTCGTGGTAAAAACAAAATCGAAGTATAACAATTCGGGATCGCAGTAAGATCAAGTAACATTTGTGATTTTCTGCTGGATTAATTTTACAATTTTCCTATATCGTGGCCTGTGCTACATGTAACTATATGTAATTGTGTCTTTCTCGTCGTTTGTCTATCTGTAGCGTCATCGCAGTAATCGTCATTGTCATCGTTATCGTTCAAATTTTTCCCGTTCTAAGGATGTAAAGTTCGTTCGTGATGAGGAAACAAGGAGATCAGGGGACTATGCGCGACAGTTCAGAAGCGATGACACAATCGAGAAAATGCTACCGTTATTACCTGCCCCCCTTGTGGCGCGCGCCTCGTGTTATGCAAACGGGACAGCAGTTTGAAACTTCAAAGTACCGGCTCGCGCCTTTTCATCGTCAAAACCTTCCACAGTTGGATTGTGTTACGGTTTCCTTTCGAAAACCGCCCGATAAATAGACCGGCTAATTACGCCACGGCTGAACTTTCGTGGCCTAAGAAACGTATCTCTGACTCACGCCGTGGAAAAAGAGAAGAAGAAGAAAAAAAAGGAGAGGAACGACAGAGATTGAAATTCGTTCTCAATGGACGACGATAATGAACCGTTGTACCGTTTTCACTGCTTCCATACGTCCTTCTTTTGGAAGGCCTGATAAATCGCGAATCTCTCGCTGTGTCGCTATATAGACTATATCGATTCGTAATATGAATTCAAGGACCGTGGCAAGTCGCGCTCTTCGAGTTTTCACCGTGAACGATATGCATCCCGATCGTGGGACAAATCTACGGTACCGGGAGACATTGTGGCCGCGCGAGCACGTGCACGCGCGTTTCGTCAATTCGCTCGGATCGCGAAGCGGCTTCGAGGCGGTGCTTCCGGCGCTTCGCACTTGTCTGCCACAATTGTTTCCGCCCTAGTTCACGATTACGTCAGCTCGACATTGTTTCGTTTCGTTATTTTCGTTTTCAGGCCCACCGTAGCATGTCAGCTCTCCCCTCTTCCACCTTCCTACTATTCTACTCGGCATCGTTTGCTTTTACGCTCGACTCGCGGTATAGTACGAATTCGACCGTACGGCTATTCATTTTTCTTGGAGAGATTTCGTAGGTGTGATTTCAGATCGAAGAATCGATTGTCGTATATATATATTTTTATTTATATTACACTTACGATAACAAGAAGATTCGAATGACCTACACTTTCTAGAATATACAATTGTGCAATTTTCGGTTCATCTTTCACTTATTATTATTTTAAGGCTATTAAATTGACTTTTAAATAATCGTGATTGGTTATAGGATATATGTGTATAGCCACGTGTTATTAGAGTCTTTATGTAGATAACGAACGAATCTTTATGTAGATTTATTTTAAAATATGTATAAACGAATCGTCGCATAAATAATCGCTTAGAATAGCGTAGATCATTTTAATCAGGAGAAATCAGTCGAACGGTCGATTGATGTTCTTTGAACGTCCCTTTGAAGCTAGAAATTTTGGTTCTCCTTACAGAGCGATCGCTGAGCGGTTCACCAAACATGGTAGCTGTTACTTTTGGGGCGGGGGTGGGGGGGCTTGGTTGACACGCATGCCTAGTCAAACGTTTAACCTCGGCCACGAAGCGGCTCGTGAAAGCGATCAACGTTTCTCAGTTTTGCGAAATTGTGGAAAAGATCGCCGCCAACAACGTGCAGAAAAGAAGCAGAGGAAAAAAGAAACCTGCTGGAAAATGTCTGGAATCCGCGTTCCACCGTTTTTCTTTTACGATCTCTTTCACGATTTCGTTCAGATCGATACGTTTCAAATAGTTGGAAGAAACTATAAAGAACGGAGCCTATTACAACCGAATTACAAGACGATAGTACCTTTCAATTATCCCGGAATCGATACAAAATATCACTCTGCCGTTTCAATTTGATCGCTATCTCGACCGTTCAAGCTTCCACGAAAGCCATATCGTATCGTTGAAATGATCCATAGTCGACTCACCTTGCAGCCCTCGCAGGTGAACGCGCCAAAGTGGAAGCCTGCCGCGGGTTCTCCGCACACCTTGCACTGTTGATTCATCTGCAACAGAAAGAATATAACCTTCTTTTGAAGTTGCCCCGTTTTATTTGAACAGGACGTGCTCGTTGTTTTCACGTCTATCGATATAACGAAACTTTGTCCCTCTAGGTAATTCGTAATTCTTCCGACGATTACAGGTTTCCGTTACGGTAAATGTCGAAACCGCGGGGAAAACAAAATCGATGTCGCGTAATGCACTCGCGTATATTTCAAACGTTCGACAAAATCACAATGCAAGCCTTATCGTGTGCCCACAACCGATCGCACGATTGGGAAAGAGAAGAAGCTCGTTGCGCAATTCGCCGGTTTGCGCGGTACGCGCGAATCGCTGGATCGTGCAAAGCGGTGCGTGTTACGTTCAACGAGCGGAAAACCCTCCTGCACTTGCTTTTTTTCTCTCTCGCTCTTTCTCCCTCTTTCTTTGTATTCTTTCGCGATGGTCTCTCTTTAGTCTGGCTAGTTCCTTTCGCCTTCTTTAGTCGCTCGTCCAGAAAACAGATCGCCGCGGTCTCGTTTTCACACCTCGCCGCCTCTATTCCTTACTTCGTCTTCTTTGCGCCCGTAGATCGTCTAACCATTTGCATAATGCTCGAAGTGACATCACGCTTCGAAAATTTTCTCCATGGTAACGCACATTCTCTACTCGTTCTACCGATCGAGTTTTCGTCGCTCGTCGACAACCGCGTTTACGCGATTCCCGATACGCTTCCTTTCTTTTTTACTTCTCGTAGTTGTCGTCCTTTTTACTCGGCCGCCGCCTCCGCACCACCTGAATTACGACGAAGAGGGAATATGGGACAATAGTAGTGACCCACATACGTAGCCCGAGGGTACCTCGAGTCGGTGTCACCTGCGGCGACTTTCATACATGACAGACTGTCGCTAAATGGGAAAGTAAATCCCAGCTAATGGAAGAGACATCGATTGTTTGATCAACGGAGTCTCTCTTTCCTGACCTACACCCCACAGTCGTTGACACTTCTCATTCGCGGACGCTCGATGCCTCGACGTGCCTACGCATACTTTTAATTCCGCGTTCGATTCTTTTCTGTTTAGACACTAACCGTCCAACCTTTCCTTCGTCTTCATCGCCTGTTGCACTTCGTCCACTTCCTCCCCTGTTCTTCCTCGCCTATTCTTCCACGCCGTCCTCGCCTGTTCTTCGTCGTCTTTCTCGCCTCTTGCTCGTCGCCCGCAACTTTCATAAACGGCGGATCTATCTACTACACCTATTATCGTACAAATTGGCTATAATAGCTGGCGAATACGTCCGAAACGATCGTTTTCTACTTGGAGAATGCAGAAGAGCGAAGGAGAAAGAAAGGAGCGAACAATCTTTTCACGGCTTAGTGCTAACAGTATTGCTACAGAGCATTTTCGAATCTAGCGGAAAAACTGGCGTATCCACGTGAAGCAATGATCGCGGTTTGTTTGCTGGACCTCGACGATTGCCCTCGCGAAATCGATCGAACACGGCAATACCACGACGAAACGTCGAAGATAGAGAACGAGATAAATAGAGAGTAACGGATGGTTGGTTAATTGATTTTAAACGACGTCGTATTCTCGTTAAACGTAGCCCGAAGGCCTTGTTGATATTTTAAGAGAGGGAGGTATCTCCTCTGATTATATTGGGCTCGGCTCGAACATCCTTCTTCTGTACTATTACTTACCGATTGATGTTCTCTGTACTAGATCGATCGATCCTCAGAGTCGAGGAACGTTCGACGATGCGCCCGAGCTATCGCAACCTGCACTGATTGCAGGTGTGCATCCGGTGAGCCATTCAGGGGGTGCCTGCATTCCCGAGCGCTCGATGCGAGTTGCCAATGTTTGAGAGTTTAAGCCATATTGTTGCGCTCGCGTGTCGCAACGGATACATCGTGCGGAGATACCCGCTCTTACGAGCTTAATAGAATACAAGACGCGAAAAGAATGATAGATGATTTAACGTTCCCCTAACAAATGACTTTTAATTACGGTTTCTCCGTGGGCACAATAAAACTGTTGATTAATTAAGCCGGCCTCGCATTTGCGTCGATAGATCCTGTTTAGAAGTTACTTAACGAAATTGCCGTACCCTCTGCCGCTAATGGTCGTACAATATACATGTTCGAACGATAATTATTTCAAGTAAACGTTGAAGATTCGCTTGATCGCTCGGAGATTGATAACGGAAAGCGTCCGTCCATTGTTCCAAGGAAAAAGTGAATTACAAAGGGAGAGAAAGTTTACCTCGGACGTTATTGAAACGCGTAGCTTATACGAAAAGACTATCGGAGAGGAATTCGATCGATAATTAACGAACAGACATGCCGTTCAGTTTCCATCCGATCACCTTCGACGGTAAGTCTTGAAACGGTAATAACGATCGTCGTGGAGATCTCGCGGGCGCAATCGTCCAGCTAGTCGATCGAAGCCGTGAGAATCGTAACGAGTGCCGCAGTTCCTAGCTTTCAGCGCGATCTACTCTATCGCCGATAGATTCTACGGAAAGGCACAGAGTGTGGACGGAACGAGAAGGTGCAACCGGCACCGTTCAAACGTTTAAAGGGATCAATCGGAGTTCCTACGGTGCCGCTCGGTGATTGTCCTCCTTTCTAGAGCTGACCTTCTCGATAAAAACACTTACCACGACGCTCTTCCGCTTTGTGTCTGGCACACACAAACACACGCACACACACACACACACACACACACACACACACACCCGAATGCACCGGAGGCTGACAGAAGATTTTGCTGAAAGCCACCAGTTACCATCAACGCCACTTCGCGCATTAATTAAACGACGACGCCGTGTGCCGACCAATTGATCGCGAGGAGAGGTTTCTTCGGAATCGCTGGATTTTTTCTTCATTTACATGCGCGTGAAAGTCGGCGCACGGCTGTTTTAGCGGAACTATTTTAAATGACCGACGCCTCGTTACTTTCGTCGCGGCACGTCGTCTAAGCACGACTACGACTGTAGAATTTTCCTTTTTCCCACGACGCACGCTTACGGAAATGAGTTTAGTTCCGTTTTCAAACACGATTTTGTACTGAATTACTTCTTCAGTGCTCCACGATTCTACAGGTATCTAACTTGCCAAATTTCCTTGAAAGATTCCAGCCTGTGTTCGAGGATTTTATGTTCGAGGATTTTATGTTCGAGGATTTTATGTTTGCAGATTTTTAAGCTTTCAGATCGTGAAAGAGAAAAAGAAGTGTTATTCGCTAAGACCGTTATTCGCCTTTTTATTAGTGAAAGACTGTTAGTCTTCCATTTCCTAAATACTCGAGCAGAGGTTGCTGATTGGAGCGCCAATATAGGTACAAGCAGGTAATTGTTTTACTGCTGGGGACTATAATTATGGAGGACGATGAATAATAAAAAGCGATAATAATTGTCGTCAAACTCTGCGATTGAAACATTTTTCTTTTTTTTAATTTCGACCCAATTTTTTTTATCTAAAACGGAATTCGTTATCTCTTTGGAACATACTATCTTTTACAATTCGTTCTAAAATTTGATATTACTTACCTATAACTTATGTAAGTAAGTGATTTTCTTTTAAATCTCTTATTAATCGTGTATCGATATAACTTGACGAAAGGTGGAGTTAATCTTTTGCGT
Source organism: Bombus affinis (assembly GCF_024516045.1). NCBI lineage: Eukaryota > Metazoa > Arthropoda > Insecta > Hymenoptera > Apidae > Bombus > Bombus affinis. Next base: position 17,664,675 of record NC_066345.1, read on the forward strand.
TTCGTTACTTTTGATACGAAATGTAATATACCTGAAGCGAATTAATAAATGTACATATGAATGCTACAACAGATACAATCGCGTGCAAATACTTTTCGTAGCTACTGTATGTTGAATATTTTATAGATTTTTGTAAATACTTTACGTAAAGAAAAAAGTTCGAGATCTAGCAACGATCGACGGATCGTCACACAGGTTCATTCACGTCACACGTGCGGCGTCTTTCGACCTCATCCTCGCGAAGCATCGCGATCTAGTTTGCAGAGAGCGACTTCCGGTCTTTCGAAATGAAACGGCGTTCCGCAACGCGTGCTCCGGCGATCGGCCTTCGAACGATGCAACGTGGACCGTTTGTTTCCGATGCTATTATTCTATCGCTCTTCGATAGGCCAGTTCGTACAGATTCGTATCTAACTATCGCGCAATGCGCTGTACACGCGCTATTGTATGGCGGTCGAATATGCTCGAGCAGAAACGCGACATGATGCATGTAATACGACTCTCTGTCTCTTTTCCGCGTGTATCGCATCTAAATCTCTACGATTTCATCAAACTATATAATATAATCTCGTTACGGTATATTTCCAAACGATAGACGTGAAAACTGGGTTTCACATGGAATCTTATCTTTAGTGACATGCGGTGAGAATAGTTCCTCCTCGGTATCGTTAAATAATTAAACTTACGATGATACCATCTTTTCGCAGAGTATCTAATGAATCAAATAATTAGCCTAATCACGATGCCTCAAGGCTTTCAGTCGAGTTAACCTTATCGACAACGAATTCTCATGTCGGACACGTTTTCTATCGTTAAAATCTAGTCGTTAAATGGCGCTTTTCGTATCGTGTCACGATCGAAGACGAAGGAATCGGTCGTCAGCACGCGCTCGAATTACGAAATGAAGATCGTCCTTCGGTTTTCCTTCTCAACTCGTAGGCACACCGGGCGATTTGTTTCTAAACGCGACGAATGTATCGCGAAATAACGTGGAAGAAAATACCCAGCGAACGTAGGATCGTTGTTATTAACTTACAGCGACAGCGCGATACCATTCGAATTAAACGCGATGAGGAAACCTGTAATTGCTAGTTGTCAGATTCGGGAATCGCTTCTCCCAGTTTTAACCGATCACCTTTCGTAAATCAACGTGATCACGTACCTTGAAGACGGAAACGATTACGCGAGATTCATCAACGACATCTTCGAAGGATGATCCTTTACTTAATTACGATATAGCGTTCATCATGACACTTTGTCATCACGATGTTTAACAGATCCGATCCGACACTGACGATCATTTCTACGCAATCACTTGGAGCGTCGGGTACCACGAACTTATCGGGAATCATCCGATAGATAAATCCAGTTCACTTGTAAACTCACTCTCTCCTCCTACGGAAAACACCAAAGCCGATTTCACTGTACGACTTACCAGTTGTAATTTTTCCCGTAACAGTTCGATCACATAGATTCGCAAGGCCAAAGTAGAATTTAAAGGCCCGCGACAACAGTTCACCTCGTACCTCGAAATATCACTTTGATTCTTTGAAATTATTCTCCAAACAAAAACCGGGTCCACCGTCTTCGATCAAGTTTGCTCTTCTTTCGACTAATTATTTAACGACACGGTACGCTGTCTAGGTATCCCCTTAATCAAATCGAATAACGGAAGACGTGACAGCAGAAGAAGAAGAACAAGAAGAAGATTCTTGACGCGGCGATGACCGTTAGGTGAATGACTTTGGAAGGCGAGGGTGTCCACGTCGATTCTTGAATCAGCCCCCACCTCCAATTATTTTCTACGGTCCCACTTCGTTCGCTCGATCGGACGGCCGCTCGATCGGTCGGCCGCTCGATCGTTCGTTCGTTCGTTCGTCCGCTGGATGAGGCTCGTGCGCTCTCGTAAGTATACCTCGAATGGGCCTTATGGGCACACTGTGCGTCGGTTCAGCGGAGAAGCGTGCAGGGTCCATCCGAGGCACAGGTGGGTCGCGGGTCCTCTCGTATCTTTGGTGGGGGGTCCTGCTGGTCGACCGGAGGGATCCTCTTGGCCGACGGGAAGGAGATTCAAGGGAGGGGCTTCGCTGCTCTACCCTCTCTTCGATCTTCTCTTTCTCCTCCTTTGCTCGGACCTCCTATCCTCTCGGAGAGCCGCCGGACTTGTGACGCGTATCTGCTTCGCATCCAGTTTGCACACCGGAGTTGACGGTACCGATAACGATCCTCTGTTCCCGAACACCTTTTTTGTCACGCTCCTTTCCTTCCCTTAGTGCCGCAAATGCTTGGTAGGGCGCATTCGAATATACTCAGTTTGGCTGAATACGAATTTAACAAATTTACTCATCTGACTTATTATTGACACGCATTGCGTCGTCGTCAAATCGTTGTCAATTCGTTGACCAATCTCGACGAATACTACCGATGATAAACATTATGTACGAGTCGCTGAAGAATTAAATTGGTCAACTACCTCGTCTAAAATCTACAAGTTTCTTAATCGTAATGATCATCGGTAATATTGATAAATATTGCCGACTGTCGACGTCGACGTAAACGTTCGATTTTTCATTGAGTTTTCAATAAATATAATTTTAGTTTATCCTATGCAATATGGACGAAATTATGGACGAAAATTTGAACGATCAATTATATAAAATTAAATAGAATCTCAAGGTAGAGATTTTAGACGTGATGAATTAATTAATTGCAACGTGTTTAATTGCGTGCACCTGTGCATCTGCCGTGGTAAAGTCTTTTTTTACTTCTTTTTACTTACTCCCTTCTTTTTTCATTCTTTATTTACGCTCTACGATACTTACTGGTTTCCAACTACTCATAGTTCGCCAGTTCGACACAGTAACTGGTCGTCGCAAAAATTAGTTAAAAAATAATCCCTCGTAGTTGTGTCAAGCTCGTATCGCGCATTCCTCGTCGCCTTTCATTTCTTTCCCTTGTGAAAATTCCATGAAATCACGCGCGCTGACGTAATCTAGACAAAAAAAACATATTTCGAAAATAATAATTTTCACCGGGACTGTCGTAGGTTAGTGCTAACTAACTATACGTTGCACATCAAAGAGCAACAACGTCATTAACGGAATTTAGGAGGATAATAATCGAAACGAGTCTGTCTTAATATTTGAGGAAGTATTTAAATGGTTTGTAAATCTATTTTTGTACTGGATAAATATTTAATCGCCTAACGTTGCCACCTTATTTGTAAACCAGCTTTGTAGCCCTAAACTGGATCTTCGACCTTCATTTCACGGTACGTCAGTAAAATTTATAGAAACAAAGACATTCCTCGGTCGTTTGCCGCACTGTTACCATGGCCATTACGTCGCAAGCAAAACTCAATCTGAACGAGCTATCCTTTGTACGGGAGAGGGATGGTATTTTCATGGAATCGCTTAATCAACCCCAATGTCCTTCGGAATATGAGTGTGCTATTCCACGGCACTGTAAATGTATACAGTTGTAAAAATTGTGACAGAAATTTTTTTCACATTTCTGTCATTTTTTTTTATGACAGGTCTGTCAGAACGGTCGTTCTGTAACTTTTTACGAGTTCAAACTGCCGACCGTGGGTCGAAAGAAATAACCCACGGCCGTTAAATAATAGCCAATACAATAATATAAAATGTTCGAAATATTTTATATTTTTACCTTTTTAGCCGGTCATTTTGCGCACCAGAAATTTTCTGTCACTTCCGTGTTTTGTATACCTCGCAACGTATGGACTTTCCCACGAAGAAGAAAGTATTGCGATCATTAATACGGGAACACCTTTATAGCCCCCGTATAAAAATACCAAAAATATTTTCGTCGTTACCTGGAGACGATTCCTTTCTGTAAAATACTCGACCGTATCAACGAGGATTAAACGCAGGCGGTTCATAGTTGGCGTAGCAAAAAATACTTCGAGTTTCTAGCTCGACAACTCTGACGCGACCCTAATTACGTTGCAGCGATGAAAAGCAATCACGCACTTTCTGACCTTTCCGCAACTTTGTTGCGATAGATCGAAACGGAGGATTATCTTCTTGCTGGCAGGGCAATTGCCAGGTCGAAGACAACACGCAATGCTAACCACGAATGCAACGTTTCCACCACAGGTGGCGCCACGCGCACCAACTCCGAGGATCTCGCATCCCCGGCTCCCATTCGAACGAGCTAATTAACGTTTTTTCTTTCACCCGCTGGACAATCTGCTCAGGATAGCGTGGAACTTTGAACGGGTCATGGCAAAAACTAAACCGTCGATCAGTTTGGATGAAATCAACTAGGGGAACAAACCGGAGGAACGTGTATCGATTGTTTCGTGTCGTTTTGGTATACGATTATTTTTCTCGCCTTTAAATTTCTTAATCGATCGATTGTCTCGTGATAATTATATTCTTGGAAGATGGAAGAAATTTATCCGTGTAATCGATCGCTTGTTTTACACGTGTCAGGTTGCTCGGACAGGAAGAATGTGCGCGTGCAGTAAATTATTATAATCAGTCGATCGCGATAAGAATTATTATACATGTTAATTGGTGGTTTTTATATATGGTTAACAAAGAGACTAACAAGTTGGCTCGTTGGTCTAGGGGTATGATTTTCGCTTCGGGTGCGAGAGGTCCCGGGTTCAAATCCCGGACGAGCCCACGATGGAATTTCTTTACTTTTACTTTTTACGAACGCGTGTGCGCAACACTTTCACGCAGCGTGATTTCAAACTCCATTGAACGTGCGTAGCTCGCGCGCTATAGTCGCGTGTCCCCGAATGTCGCGTGTTAGACTTGACGGTTTGTTTTTTTCCCTAACGTTGATGGTTTTTCTTCGTCAGTTCTTTTCGTGCATGAGTAATAATTAAATATGCCTGTTTATATCTATATCCCTGATAAAGGTTACCGATGATTTTATTTGATCAGAACATTAGTACTCGTTTGTTGTTAACTGAAATGCCGTCGCGTGAAATCGCGTACTCGTTTGGTACAACCGTTACCGTGGCTCGCTTATTATCGGAATAATTGTCCAAAGATAGACAAGACTCGTACAACGTATCGGATGATTTTACTGAGAGTTTCATTCACCTAAATAGTGGATATCGAGTCTAGACTCCCTTAGAACATTCGTTGGAATTTTTTGGAAGGTTCGTCGATTAATCTTCGTATCAAAGCAAAATTGAATAAGCGTTTCTTTAGGAATAATAGACGAGTATTTTTATAAAGCCTTTTATAACTTTTACCCACTTTCGTAATATTTTAATCTTAGTATATATTGGTCTTGACAATGCTTTCCAATGCAATTACATCGATTTTTCTCAGAAATTAATGCATCAAAGTCGAGAGTCGCCAATGATTGTTGCGAAATTACTCTTGTAAATGAGCGAATGCATCAATTTTATTTAATCAAATTCGCAAGTCATTTTCTTGTTTCCAACACCCTCGATGCAATTCGATAATGTCTTTTGAAACCTGTTTTCAGCTCAATTTCTTCTCTGAACATTAGCGCCTGTATATTTCTGTCCTTTCTACTGTAACCCTTTCTAATAAATCTAATAATTCTAATAACTCACACAGCTTCCGAGTAATCACGTATCTCACACACTCTAATTCAATAATATGCAACATTTTTATTTCATAAGTATCCAACAGTAATATTCTTAGCGCTGTAGAGAAGCACTCGCGTTGAAAGTGTCCGCGTTGAAAATCCTTGAAGAAGAGAAGAAAAATTGCTGTCGCGCCAGTGGGCATAAGCCAACGAGCGAACAGAACGAATGAAATAAACCAGCTTACATAGTAGGAGCTATAAGACGATCGTAGTTGATCGATAGCAGGCCCGTTAACGATGACGCGAGTTCTAAAATCATCGAAATCGCGGTTGAACCGTCAAACGAGTTTCTCATAAGTCAAACTGATCAACCGCAGGTTTCATTGATTTCTTACTTTCGTTAAATAAGCGTACGATTAATAATTCGATTCGTCGAAAGCGAATGACTTATTTTTATAAACTTTAACGTACATCTAAAGAGCAGCGTTTGTAACGTAACTATCTTTCTGTACATATCGATTTATACAGTCGATCGACGATCGTATAGGCTTCTGAATGTTTCGAGTGTCTACGAGACAATGAACGCCCGGTGCCAATTTATCGCGACGATTCTTTTTCCGTTAAGTCGTGACAAAAATAAACAGTATCAAAACACGCGTACCCGAAACTCGTTTTATTGCCACTCTGTTGATCGACCGCGAGAATTCGAAGGATTTTTTTTACCAAGGCCAGCTCGTTATGGACGACGAGTCGACAGTGATCACTGGCGATTATCGACGACTATATAAAATCAGCGGATCGACGTTTTATAGAAAGACGAGAGCATTAACGACGGGATAAAAGTCTATCCTTTTTGCAATAAATATATCTCACGGTGAGATAAGAGAGCAACCGACGTAGTTAACGAATAAGCGCTTCGAATACGTTTCACAACGTTCGGTTACGGCGGTTCACTGGTGTTTACTGTGTAAACAATTTGAATACACCACGTTGCGTTACGCTCCTCTCTTTTTCTCCTTCTCCTTTTTTTCCTCTTCCTCTCTTTACATAATGAAACAGCCTCGGAGAGCCGTGTGGCTATTGTGCATCGCGACAGAGACCCGCGAATCCACTGATACAATCGTAGTTAATTCGGGGCAAAAGTTTCGACACCTGACAGACACCAGACGCGCGAACGAAAAAACCGGCGAGAAAAAAGTCCACGCGCGAGTTACACAACGATCGACGGACGTAGGACGCGAAAGGGGCCATCCTTGTTTCTAAAAGTGAATGTTTGGCCAAAAATGTAGGAGCAATCGGGGCCATGGCATCGTTACACGGCAAACGAACCTTAGTTTTGACCACGATCGAGCACGAGCTGTTTCGCGATTCTTCGTCCCGAGTTCTTTCATCGACGACCAAAAGAGCACGTCCGACCAAAGAAACCAGGATGCGCTTCCATTCTTTACGCCTTTTTTCGGGCCGGTGATTAAGTAATACGTAATTAATAAAGGCACCATTTCATTCTGATTTTTTATCGTACACGAGAACACGCTCAAAGTAATTACCGTTCCCCCTCCGCGCAACCCTTGCCCGACTATGGCAGTACGCTACTCGACCGTGTGTGTCCGTAATGTTGTCTACATCACGTGTACGACAGGGTCGGCCGTAAAATTCTGAACGTGCAATTAGGGCCAAGTCGTTAATTTATTTTTCTCTACGTGTGGCCTATACTTTCAGCACCGTCCCTGCATTGTCCCGTATCGCATCGCAGAGACACGAATCACCGCGTGGCCTTAGGTTCAACAGAAGATGTTACTAACGATCGACGATTAGGCATTGATAATTTTCGGTAATAAATTTATTTCTAATATCGTTAGCGTATCGATACGATAGGAGAAGAAAAAGTAAGGGTAGGTCGGGGCATTTTCCTCGATGCTTCGCCCGCCGGTTATAAAACTAATCATTAGGTAGGTACCTATCGGAACACGCCAATTAGCTCTCGTTAGATACTCTTTATTGAAAATTTAATGCGTTTCTATTCGGACTTAATAACGTTCTAATGCCACCTTTTCCCATGCCCTCCCCCCTCCATCTATCTCGTCATTCTCTTTCTTCCTCTTTTATTCCATTCTCTTATTTCTTTTTACTATGATCCTAATTAGGCGAGAACGACTTTCCGTGAACAACGATAGCCACCGTTTACTTTCGTCTAACGAACGGTTAAGTTTCTCCGATTTTGGCGCAAAAATCCACGCAACACCGCACACTCGTTATTACATATGCGCTGACGGAGGTGCGCTCAGCCTCGCGCACCTGCACCTACGTACGAGCCCGAGCTGCTTGTGGTTACTCACAGTCGCTTCGCGGCCACCTCTTTCAATTACCCGGGTCAGCCCGAGGTCGATGTCATTTATGCGCTCTGAAGGCTCTGGAGCTGGCGCGCAGATTATACAACGATAAAATATCGACGCGTTGACGTTGAACGGCTTTTTACAGACACGAAATCCTCCGTTGGCCACGTTAGCCGCGGCCATGTTTTGCAGCTTAACTTTATCGGCCAATTAAACGGCCGGTGGAATATTTTCAAGTCAAACACCGGTTGCTTTCGTTAAGACGAGCGAGTAACGACACCGAGCCAATGGAATCTCCGTAGGAATCCCCCACCTCTTCGCGTATTCTTCCCTTGTGCGCGCCAGGAATTTTTGCTGCTTTCAGGAAGAACCGACCTCGCCGTTTGTCTCGCCATTTAGTGAGTCCCTGCTGCTAATCACCGGGGCAAACGCGGCAATCTAGTTTCGAATTTTTCGGTAGATACCAGCTTTTTCGGCTGGCAAAAGTAGACAAACAGGAAGCGGCGCGGGTCAAGCGAACTTGTGAAAGGAGCCAAGTTTCCACGGTCTGCACGAAAATCTTCTGGCAAACAGACGATAAAGAAATACTATGGGAAAAGGTAGCAGCTGCGAAAAAATACAAGTTTCTTCGTCGTAATCTCATCGTTTTGGTGGAAAATTGCAACCAAGTATACCGCCACCTCTCTAGTCGAAATATCCTAATATTTTACCAATCTTCGAGATACCTTGAAATATTTCAAGTTCTCCGTTTTTTATTTCGAAGAATCACGTTAGATGTTGCTAAAAACTTTTAAATACTCGTGAATGTACTATCGTACCATTATCCTAGAATGATAATAGTCTCGTATTTAGATCAACTTTCCTCGACAGGTCGGCCAGAATACACGTGTCCTATTTCATCTCGGCACAGCGAATAACATTTGTTCGTGCGTCGCGTTACTTTCACCCCGGATCGTTCCCGTGTCTCGCGCAGGCTGAATTCCTCGAAGCTATATCGCGTCAGAAGTTTAATTAAAGATGGTTCAGCAGGAAGAATTCCCGAGGAGGAGGTTTCTACGCTATGCGTGTACTCGTCTCGACCAGTCAGCTCGAGCCTAGGTATCGGATAAAGCCTCGGCTGTAATCTCGGTGGCCGCGAAAATTTCTCCTCGGGCTGTTTTCAAAGGATCACCGACGCGACCGGCTAGAGATACGCCAAGTTAAACGCGAAGACGCGAATGTTCGAGCAGAGGAATCGACGGGAAACAAACACGAGCGAGAGCTAATTTGGCGAGAGACTGCGAGAGACGTCGTCGGGGGTAATCCCGGTATGCTGGATGCTCCGCGATGGAGTTTCTCCGTCGTGGCATCTCTACCGAGCGAGGTGCGTGGACGAGGTAATGTGGGAGAGGTCGGCGTAGGTCGGCTGAGGTCGCGCACGAGGCACGCATGCCGGAATACAGGGTGCTCGTAAAGTCCCGATTAGAGAAGACGAGAAACCGGACGATCGTTCTTTCGTTCGTTCGCTGTGTTCGGTGTATTCGTACGTAGCCATCGCGGAAGATAGAATTCCCAGAGTTCCAGGTAATATTCGAGCCTGTTGGTCCGTTGGTGTGCACCAGTGTTGGTCCCTTCTGTGCGGTTGGTCAAGGATCGATACATCGGGGGTTTCCAGCGTGGCGGGGACCTCGGGGTTAAACGTCGAACGTATCTCAACAGGGCCAGGGAGAAGTCGTAGAACCACACACGTAATAAGTGTAGAAGACCAGGACGACCGGTCAGCTTTGTGATTTACGCAAAGTAATCCCATTACGGGTCGCGTCGCTCGTTAACGTCACTCGCGTCGCGTCTCTTCCAGCTTCGACGTATATACCGTTTCAACCGTTGTTGCGCGAATGCACGTCATTTTAGCGGAATTTCGCTCATCGATATTGCAAAACGATATTTTGATCGATCGCTTTGACCATCCAACGATGCGTGGTATTCCCGCGAATAGAAGTTTTCCGCTGTTTGGTGAGCGAGTCTCAGTTAGGGTTGCACTGTAACGGAGATTTAGCGGATACCGCAAGATTCAGCTGGGACGAAATATGTGATCTAGGCTTTGCTAGATGCGCATTGTTGCGAGTTTTGGTTTCGTCGTCACTCATTGGTCTTTATTTACGAAACGATGGAACATCGTTTGTCTGAATCCATCGGAGGACAAGTAATAAATTCGGTCGGTAGAAGTTTGTTCAATCGGACACTAAAATCTTATTCCTGTAAATAGAGTTCCACCGCATATAAGTTTCGAGGAGCAAATAAAGAGAAAGAAACGTAAAAGAGTAACGCCTCAACGATATATATATACTAAATACGTATAGCGAAAGCGGTCAGAAAAGTTGAAACCAGGTAGGTGGCCGAGCAATGACAAAGCAGAATCGATACACCGCGATTTCTGCTTTTTTTACCTGTTAGCGCGGTGTAAAGCCATTCAGAGGCGTTTAACAGCGCCCGATGGTAACAATTAGCTACATCCGTGGTCGACGGAAATTTTTATCGTCGACGAGAAACCGTGTCCTAGAAGAACGCCGCTCTCGTCTTCGAGTCTCGTATGCGTCGCGAAGAATTTTCAGCACGGGTGGTCGTCGGAGGAACGAGGTCGGAGGAACGAGGTCGTAGAACCCTTCGCTGAAACTCGAGCGATGATTGAATAACGTTAATAACAGCTTCGGCAGCTGTAACTTCGTTGCCGGACCGCGTACACCTCGTAACTTAGGCCGCGAAGAATCGTTGGTAGACGTCAACGCTCACGATCGTTTTTACACCTTTTTCACCCATCTCCGACGAACGTTACGAGTAACACGCGTGGAACAAGCGGCACTCCTTCGTGGCGTGATAAAAATTTTGTTTCTAACTACGTTGCATCGCGATTGAAACGCGATGAAAGCGGAAGAAAATGAAATAAGGAGAGAAAAGAGAGAAAAGAAACGACGTTGGGATGTTTAACAGCGGTATCTCTCCGTTTAATTTGCCGTCGTTGGCAACTGCGAGCGCTACAATGTAATACACGACGGGGTTAAAGAGTTTACGGGAGAGGCTATATATATTCGGCTTGGAAAGCTCGGTTACCGCCTGAATTTTCAGCCGCACCGGTATAACGTTCGGTAATGGTCATGGGACGCGACAGACGGGAAAAGCATTTCTGTCACGGACGTTAATATTTAGCCGAGGCATCTTTGCGGGAAAACAAAGTGAAAGGTAGTGCTACGTAGTATCATCATCCTTCGGCGATCTTACACGGCGACGCTGCCCGGCTATGCACACAGTTTATATGGCCTATGAATCACGCAGCCGCGATCACCACGTTTAGCTCACCTGGGAGCTAATTGAAACTTTTATTCGTAATTACGCATCTCTCTTTCCCCTGCTGCTTTTTTTCTTAACACGCTTCCACGGCGCGCCTTATTCCTCTCTGTTTTAAGCTGCATCCTCGCTGTATGTTCCAAAGAGCGAGACATTCGGAAACCGCACTGATCAACTTCGGAATAACGATATGGTCGTTTTTATTCCCGGTTATGTCACATTAAAATACTATTCTTTGGTCTTAACATGATATTAAAATCAGAAAAATGGACAAAGACGTACTTGTCTCGTTTTCTTCCCATGACCTTCGTACGAGACAAAACGCGACTTATTTATCGCGTCTCTACCGGTTGTTTCCAAATGCAACGGCGAACTTGTGAAACAGTCGACAAACTGTATAACTGTTTTTCTTTGGTCTTTGGAGTGCGCAGCAAGCCTCGTTACTGGCAACAACCAGCAACTTTCTCAAGAAAATGGAATATCAACATCGTTGCGGGCCCAGTGAGGACACGGCTTAAGTCACCGCCCTGCCGGCTTGTGTATTTCATGGTTTGTAAAATAGCGGCGCGGCGTTCAACGCCGAAGAGACGATGGTTCGCCTGTAAAATAGCGGCTGACACGTCCGTGCCGACGTATCTACACTCCGGAATTACTTCGTACATTTTACTGATACTTGTGCGGAGCCTGTAACGGGTATAACGCCGGTGCGTTGTAGCTGAAACGATACTCGATTTTACCGACGAAACGCCGAAAGGCTCGACGATTAGATCGGTGCGTGATTAGCGATGGCATTTTTGCCGGCGGACGTTTTCAACTGTCTTGCAATAACCATATACTTTCCACTAACATCGGGAACCCCGAAGAGCGTAACGAGGTGTTGGTTCGCACCTCCGACGAGTCCCGATATTCTTTCCGTTTAAATAACTGTTTACAACCGCGTCGATCTTAAATCAATTTCACGCACGTTCCGTGAGAGCTCGTGGCTTGTAAACCACCGACTAAACGATACACGGTTAACCGGCATGATTAATTAACGCTTTGGGTATCAGATCGGTCTGAATTCGTTCGGTTAATAGATTCCTCGATCGTCGATCCGTGGACAGGTTCATCGTTCGCGATTCGTCACGATCTTTAATCGACCGTCGTATTTGTACACCGTGCGTATCTACTATGTAGTGAACCGTGATGTATTACAGTGGCAACCGTACAATGCATCGTAGCGCAACCGTAAAGAACAGTAGTGACGTTTAATTTTGCCGAAAAATTGTTTGAGATGTAGGAAAGAAGAGGAATAGGAGTAAAATCAAATATGTATCGTTTACAACAAACTATTAGAATAATCGTTTTGATATTAATGTCATGGATAAAATCAGCATTTAAAGTCTTTTCGATGATTATCGTTGACACTAAAATTATTTTATTATGGCTTAATGCTTTAATGTTAATTTAATGAATTACTTCGATATTAATGAATTAATCCGGGACACCAAGATTAAACAATTTTACAACTGAAACTGAAAGAAAAAGACTTAATTAATTATCGGTCATCGCTGAAATTATTATGCTATAAATTACATTGACAGATTTTTATAAATAGTAAACTACATTGGTATAACGAGGTTTTAAATATAGTCGTGACAAAACCAGAATACCTACGAACATCTACCGAGTCCCACTTATTATATTTCGGGCAACAATTCGGACCACATAAAAGCTTATATCCCTACCTCTGCTATATTTCATCCTCTTGTCTAAACTTCCTACAAACTATGAAAATAGTTTTAAAAGTGTTACGCTTGAAATTGGTCATTACCAAAAAAGCCCAAGAGCGTTGCCATTTGGGGTATAAATTTTAGTTTGTAAGCAGCGTATACCAACCGTCGTCATCCGTCACCTCAGTCAGCTTATTCTACCTGTTCGCTAGCTTCCACGATCGTATTAGCTGGATTTCGCACTTTGACCGCTCGTCGGGCTGGCTCGGCTCCGACCACGATAGAGATATATATCAAGCGTGCAGCACGCGGTCAAGGCTCGCAGCTACCCCCGGTGAGGTCTTCATCGGCTACCGCGACATTGAGGAATATTCCCCTCTGCACCTATCCCGTGGTCTTCTTGAGGAATAACCTCATCGTACGGCGAGTCGGAGCCGATGCTAATCACTGGAGCGCGCGGTACTGCTCGCCACGGCAACCAAAGTTACATTATCCGCGTGAAAAATAAAAGGAGCCCTGGCTACTCTCGCCGCTTCATTAGCATACGCTCTCTCTGCAGGCCTTTTCGTACGTATGGTACGCTCGTCATTAGCCCGAGACGCGATTAATAATTGCCCAGGACGGTTAACAGTCGATGCTTATTTCTTTATCGTGCGTGTACGCGTCTCTCTTCGCCCATCTCTTGCTCGGTTATACGCGCGAGCGATCGCGACTGTGTTGTCCGTTAGAACCGCGAATAATCGCCGGTAATTAGACCGTGGAATCGAGGCATCTTTATCACCCACGACCGTCAGAGGGATTATCCCGGTCGTTTAACGTCCCGCTTCTCTTTTTGTTGCGGCTACATTTTCATTACGGCTGACATTATATTTCACTCGCTCGAACGGGCCGCGTAATTCCAATTGAGATGGATCGAGATACGGCGCGATGTAAGCGCGATTTTCCAACGTGATTGATGCGATTAAACGTTTCTCGGAAAGACAAGTTACTGGAATCGAGTTGTTAGAAACAGCCTGATACAATGTGGGGAGACTCGAGGGAGGGAAGATGGAATTGTCGATGCGAACGACGAAGGATAATTAATAAATTCGCGCTTTTCATCCGTTTGACTGAAAACCATGCGAACGTGGTATTACGTCAGACAGTTTATCGGCGATCAAGGCAAACGAATCGCGAGGACTATCGACTACTACGCGTCGTGATCTGTCGAGCTCGCGCGTATTCGATCATCGCGGAAACCATATTATTATTAAGCTTCTCGATAGGATACACCGTGTCGACGAGGTAGCGCTTTTGAAAAGGTGTCAGGTTTCTCAATTATCTGTTGCGTAACTCTTAATTACGATGCTGCTCGACGTCCGATAATTCGTTACAATGTATGCTCTCGTGGCCAAGATGCAATCCTACCACTTGGATACACGTGAACACACTCGTATATCGATTCGACGAATTTCGTACGAGCCTCCGTGTACCATCCTTGAAGCGTTACAAGGCCATCGATGCCTAGGTGCCATTATTCAAGCGGCCGTGATTCGCAAAATAAACTATAGCCGGATATGGTTGACTCGTTTAATAGAAGAAGAAGGAGAAGGAAAAGAAAGAAAAGAAGGGATAAAAAAAAGAGATGACGTATGGATTCGTCGTCGAACGGACGACCATCGAATCTTTTTGATATTCCTGAAAAGCGAAACGCGCGTGTTGCGAAACCGTACACAGTTGTGTACGTAGTTGATGCGATTAGTTCGAAGCGACGATACATAAATTATCCGGATTAACAGGCAATTTATTAAAATTCACGCGCATATTTTATATGTATCATCCGTGATCCTCATAATGACTGCCAGAGGGAACAGGTATGTCGTGATATAATATCGTGGTCCGCGAGAAGATCCATTTGCTTAAACCGTTAGCAAGATAGGCGCGGCAAGCGCCTTTATAAGCACGCCTCATCTCGCCTTTCTCTCCTATGGGAAATGGCGTTTTAATTATTACCCGACGCATTAACCCTCGCTAACCCATCGCTACGCACCTGCATACAAGCGCGCGCCATGTTGCGTAGGTGTGCGCGATTTCACTATAAAGATACATCTCTCGCGCAAGAATTCGTCAATTTTTTCGCCGATTCTATCGAGTTTTCGTCTTTCTGGCACAGATATAGAGGATCTCCTCTTTCTTTCTAAGGTATGTTCCCATATACACATATTTTTCATATGTATCTTTTTCAAATGTATGGCGTAACAATCAGACTGTATACGGACAAGAGGGTTTTAAAGAAGTAACGCTTTATGAAATTTTTAGTTTCTGATCTACGCTTACCGTGAGACGTTAACAAATTGAGAATTTTTCAATGAAGGTTAACGAATTTCTTTTGCTACTAAGTAAGGAAGAAATTTTTATAGGAAATTCAAAAGTAGAAAAATATATAAATGTAACGAGAAGGTACTCTGATAGCTGTAAACGGTAGTATTTATATATCTAACATAACGCGATGAAAATTTCACATTTTCAAAGAAAGCAAAACGCGTCGAACTTTCGAAACGTTTCCAAACTCTTGCCACGCGTCGTAAGACGAACGAGCCAACTCCGAAGTAAAACGCTTTGCAAGCAACTGTCCGGTTTCCTGTCGGCAATTACACGATCATTGAATCCACTAACCGTCGACTATGTTAAGCAGGTCGCCAATAAACGCCCACGCTTGCACGCGCCAACGATCGACGACGCCTTCCAAATCATCGTTCTATTCCCGAGCTTGCCATGTAGCGATCTCGTATAGCGTAATCATTTAAAGCAGTACGAGAAAACAAGTAGCGAATTTAGATTTGCCTCGGTATCATTTATTAGGGGATTCCCATTTGCAAATTGGACAATCGTTCTTGGTTCGAGATATCCCACGGCTTTGGCTAGGTAGCTAGAAGGCGCGGTTCAAATGGCAGCGGTTGAATGGAGAGCTCCGGACATGCGCTCGTTCGTCCCGAAAGAAGTCCACTCGCGGAGAACACGGTGGTCCGCGCCGATGCGAATGCAAATGAGCCAGGTCGGTCCATATAGCGGGCGCGCATAGTCGGTCACATTAATCAGCCAGGGCCTCACCGACCAAATCACTCGCTTTTTAACCCTCCCTCTGGCCTATCCTGTAGCTTATATACGTCCACTTGGTTCCACGGATCGGAGTGTCGCAAATATTATCGCGAACCCAAGATTCTGTACGACCGGTTCTCCGGCCGTCCCTTCTCCTCGAGATAATGGCAACGAGGCTTAAAACGAACCACACCGACTCGCCACGCCGCTATGCGGTTGTTCGGCTGTCCACCGAAATACTTTGTCTTCCGTCCCCGGCCAGTTTTGTAACTATTTGTTTCGCCTTTCGTTCTCGAATTCTTCCTTCCAGCCTACCGAGATTCCACCGTGAAGAGGATACTCGAGCAAGATGCTCGAGGAATAAAGGCACGAGCCTTCTTCAGGCTCTCTCTTTCCTCGATTTCCAAACGTATAACGGATGCACCGTAGTCGTTCTCGATCGTCTACCGTGTGATTTTCGACGATGTATCGGCGATCTTCCGCTCGTGTGTAGTTTCTGAATTTCGGCGAGTCTCGCGTGCACCAATTACACGGCTAAATTATCGGCCGAATTGGAGGAGCCTGGTTAAAGAGGATTTCCAGGATTTCTGCTGGTATCGGGCCAGTTTGCCGCTCCACGATCGTTCCAGGGCGCTTAAACCGTGCACACGTACACGTACACGTATACACGCATACACGGACGAATTGCCACGAGCAGGTTGTACTTACAGAACCGTATTCGGCGCCACTTAAGCGCCGACAAACTTATCCGTAACTACTTCACCGGATCGGCTCCCTCTTGAACTTCTCTTCTGGTGGATACAGGCCGAACGCGGAGCAACGTATCGAGAGCAAACGGCTCTTCCGGAAGTCTTATATGGTAGGCGAAGTTAAGTACGGAGTTGGAACGGAGTTGGGAATAACTCGGAGGGAATGGGCCTACGAATGAGTATCGAGTATCGGCCCGGAGTCGCCACGGTGGAAATCAGGAGAAAGGAAAATGATGCTTTAACAAAGCAATAACGTAGGTAAAGAAAGGGTTATAGACTCGCAAGTGGCCACTTAAGCCAAGGTAAATGAAAGCTTCCCCACCTAACGGTCCGTTCGAGCTTCCGATTGTTAAATCGAAAAATCCAAGCCGATGATTCGTATCCTAACTATCTGTATACTGGGTGTTCCCTTTCGCTAGGAACGTATCGAACGGATAGGAGAAATTGAAATTTAATCGATGGAAATTGGAGACAGTTTAATTCTTGTTAAGGAAAGATTGTAAATGCAAGTGCCTATTACGTTTCTAAATTATTTTTAACCTTCCCTACGTTATTTTCTACGATGCTACTCGTACAAGTTACTCGTAGACGAACGAGGATTACATCCTGAAGATGTACACACCGACGCAATCCCGTTCCCGAGAGTCCTTAGCTCGCGAGGAGTATTTCCCATTCGAGACAAGGTATCGCACGTATTTCTTCACACAGTGTCCCTTTCCTAAAGAATCCGTAGCATCGTCCCATTATTCCCATTCGCTTTACCGCGAAACAAAGCGCACCTTTCCCCCTTAATAGTCGCAGATCTGATTGCGAGTACCACGAGCTCGTTTCTCTGCGAGTGTTTGCTGCAAACGATTATTCCAAAAAAGTCCCTTCCGATTACGCGCACTTAATAGGCTCGGACTTGCACGGTAATTGCCAGGTTAACTGATTTTTAATGACGGGTCTGTCGATTGCTACCGCGACCACGCGCGCTTCTTGTTCTTCTTTATGCCTCGCCTCTTTCTCCTTCTTCCTCGTCCCCCTCCTGTTTCCTTTTTTCTCCATCTTCTCTTCTCCCCCTTTCGTTTTAACGTGATCCTCCCTTACGAACTCTACGATATTCCTCCTCTCGTTCGGACCTCCTCTCATTCTGTATTCCCTTCCGACGTTTCAGTTTTTTCGACTACATTTGGTCGAAACGATCGTTACCATGCCCGCAACCAGTCGCGTATCGTTTATTAAAGCGCGTTATGAGTTTTTAATACCACCACCGCCAGAAAAATCAAGACCGACCGTGTTATTATTATACCTATTTCACGTTCCTCGACTTATTTCGATACTCCTCGATCGTTTCAGTTTCTCTTATAGGAAGTGAGCATCGAATGGTCATCGTAAACATGGTCGATTGCTTTTCCTTTCTCAATCGTATCGTGTGCTTCGCCTGGCTTAACCCTAACACCGATCAACGTTAATCGTCCCATCGTAATACGAGTCGCTGAGAAGCCGTGCTGATCAATTTTATAAATTAACATCGACAGAAAAATTACAATTATCTATGCCGTCTTCTAGCGATAAATAACTTTACGAAGATAAGATCTCTTCTTTCGGACGTCGAATACCATCGTATACGCGAATAATCTGAAATTGATAAGTTTATAAGAAACGGAATCGATCGACTTTGTTATACTCGTATGTTGTATCATAATCTAAAAACAAAGGCATGCCATTTTTCCGAAGTAAATCTCGCAGTTAATAAATTTAATCGATATTAGCATTTTTTTCTGTCAGGACGTTTCAACACGTCATTTGCCGTAACGGATGATTAGCTACGAGCGTTAACTCGTTAGGTATCTAGGATATAGTATATGCATTTGCCATTTCTCAAACTTTTAACGCGAGACCCCGCGATTTACAATCCGACGAGGCTGTTCGCGATCGTGGAGAAAGAGCCGGATCTATAAACGCGCGTTGCCGGCGACTCGAGAGACCCCGAGTGGCCCCCGCAGGACTAAACTATCGGCAAAATATCGCTCTTCTATATCTTTAACAAGTTCCCTGCCCGTAATCACCGTTCCGGCATTGCTTCTACGTCAATAAATACAGAGTGCCGAACGACACGACGCCGGTTACGTAATCGTTATTGCAACGTCGATGTCCGTGACTGGTCTTTAAATTATTAAAACATCCTCCACCAACATCGTGTAGACGACATAGCGTAACATTTATCACCGCGCTGCTGTTATTCAGTGGTGCTAATGTATTAACGTTTATTTCCAATTCAAGGATTCGAGAGTACGTAAAGACCGCGGCAGGGAATAGTTCGGCTCTAATAACCTTCGTTAATGTATTTCGAATTTTTGGAATCAAGGCTTCCGGGGCTTCGAAGGAATTTGGCTAAACCAGCTACTAAATCACCGTGATAATTCTTCAAATAATTCGAAACGCGCAAAGAAATCGGAATGGAACTAGTCGACGAAATCGATACGTTAGTGGTATCGTCGGTTGTAAATACAGAGATTCAGGGACAACATTCTCAATTTCGTATAAAACGCAATTGCATCTTTTCAAAATTTTCAAGTTTTAACGTTAAGATAATCGATCGATACTCATCTTGTAAAATTATATAATTTCATCGATTTCCTCTACTTTTTTTATTTTATGCAGTTAATAACATTCGGCGAGTAGGCGACTCAACTAACTATCCTAACTAACCATCGAACGATGCTTCCTCCGAGCGAAAACCAAACGATATCAAAGTTGTATAATGCAATTATTATTACGTAGCATCCTCTGGACTTTTTTAATCGCCGTGGGCGTTCTTGGTAGGAAGTCGAGTAGATCCGTGACTTTTCAGACCGTGAGTTCATACAATACCTTCGGCCGTGACGGTCACCTAGTTCTGCTGTTTTTTACGTTCATACAGAACGCGAAATCATCGTACAAGTTAGTTATTAGAGGACGAGTCTTACGTTGCTGCTCGATGATTGCGGTCTACATTCATTACGTTCGTTCGTTTATGTCGTTCATTGTTTCGAGGATACGTAACACGGAGGGCAATTAGTAGGCGAGGATAATAGTAATCGGCAGCTGGAATTCTTTATTAAGGTAATTTGTACGGCGTTAGATGAGTATCGGATAATAGTTTATTGTTTAACGTGCTTCTTACGAGTCGAGTTACGTTCATTAACCGAGTAAACTCATTTATTTTGGATAAGAGTAGATAAGCTGCACGACTAATAGTAGTTTATGTTGGATTTTGAGGTTCGCTTTCGAACGCATGTTGCGCAAAATATAACGTACAACAGTGCACACGTTTGAAAGAAAAAGAAGTCGGCCATTGTTCTGCAACGAATAAACGTAAAACTGTGCGATTAATTAATTCCAATCGAATTTACAACCGCGATTCTAACAATTATACCACGTTAGGTTCGTGTTCCAACGATCTAAACGAAAACAGAGAATCTTCTGTTACTTATCAAATTTCGTTTTCTATTTGGTCGTTCACCTATCGCTCTCTGCACGTGTTATAACTTGTTATTAACCTTCGTCCTTTCACATCGATCCATAGTGGGTGGATGCATAGACATATGTACATCGCAGTCTATAATAAATTTAGAATAGCCTTGAATTACTTTTATCAACCGCGTGTATCGTAAGGAAAATCAAACTACGATGTTTGGAACATCGTATTTTATCGAAGCTCTTGCTAAAAATTAGCGAGCATTCCGTGATTTATGAATAAGAGTGTACAAATGTACGTAGAATCGTATGCAAGTTACCCAGTTTGCCGCAATCCGCTTCAGACAATGGACATCGACGACAACGTTACTAACCTCCTAGTTTATTACTCCACGCAAGACACCAGACTTTTACATCATCTTGAGAAACTCATTGATCTATCCAGCATCGAAATAAATACTTGCACGCGAAGCATCGTAAAAGCGACGACAACCGCTATCAGGGAACAAATTAAATTGCGAAATGTTCGATTCAGCGTGGTAGGAGAACAGACGGTTTCCGTGAGAAATAAATGATAGCCACGTCGCCATTTCTCATCGACACGCAAATCGTTCTACATATTCGCAACGTGCTCGAGGCGTGGATACGACAATGGTGCCGGAAATGATTCTTAATCTTTTTTCTCTCGTGCATCGTCATCCGCGGCGCGATCTTTTTGCGCGCGAGATTAAGAATCCTGGCTTTGAGCGAGCGGTGGATCGGTCGAACGGGGAAAAGGATGGGCTACGATGTAACGGAAATCACGCCTAATACGTTGACACCCATGCAAGTTATTACCTTAATGTAGCTCGTTGGCTGGGGTCCGTCCTGCCCCAATGGCCCATTCAGACGAACGCGAAGAAACCCGAAATCCGGTCGCCGGAATGAGCCATTGTGTTGCCACAAAATGCAGTGTCCTCACAAAGGAGTCGCTCGCTGCTACCGTGCGAATGTTGCGACATAACAATCGTTGCAACGATGCAAGCATGATGATGCAAAGCAGAACACCGAAAACAGTGAACACACGAGAGGACTCCCGATGAATTTCCATTCATACACCTTGTCTTAGATATGAAGGACAAAAATATGAAGGATTTGCTTGAACTGTATAGAAGAAAAAGGGTTCGCAAGAAGGTTCATGTTCGCTAATTGGAAAGTAGGTACACGCACGCTGCTTCTCGTGAGATTAGTCTGGTAGGGTTTGTCGCGTTTATGGCTACAAAGTGGAGAAGCTAAACTGGTTCTAGTCGCACGATAGCATTCCTTTTCTTCTTGCCACGCAAGGAATATGTAAGGCGAGTTACTCGTAAAAAGATTTTCAAGTTTCGACACTGTTGGCTACACCAGGGAAACAAGCACGATATATCAAAGCAACGGGGGTGTAACGAACAACGCACCGCGTCGCCAATAAAAACTTGCAAACGTGCACGAATCTTATTAATAAGCGCGTGATAACCGGCGGCGGTTAAAACTCGCGACGTTTACGAGAATATTCCCCGTGGCCCGTCTTCGTTAATGCATCAAAGTAGTGGGTCGTGGCCGAGGTAAGATCGGCACGAACGAAAGAGCAGCACGCGTTATTAACGTCAGTACACGGTCTGGCGAATAAAACGAATTTCGTACAGCGCGTACAGTACGTCAGAGGCTGCCGGTATGCAAATGGCGGACGGAAGAAGGCATAAAGCGGCCGAACGATAAAATAAATCGTTGGAGGCGCACGCGATTCGGTGCGCCACGCTATGCTGCGTGCCGCGGCGCTCGATATACATTTAAACGACATAGTAGTCGCACGATGGAACTTTATGGACGCTATTAAGCGGCACTGAGGCAACGGCCGGAGATGAGGGCCGATAAAGACGTTGTCAGGCAGCAACCCTCCCTTTTTCGGGACCTCGACGAAGCTTAAGCTCCGTTGGATGTATTCTCTCATCCTCGACTCTCCGTGGCTGACTCGACGCGGACGTTAGTCAGGATTAGAAGGGTTCCCTGGCTCCTTGGCCTGGTCTCGAAATTCGTTAACGCGAGGATGCGTTCAGAGTCTTGGTTGGACGAAGCGAGACGGAGGCTGAAGGAAAGGTAGCGAGATGAGATAGAGAGAGGGAAGGACAGATGGATCTTCGTTGGTGAAAAGGATACGATGCATTCCAGGAGATCGAAAGGAAGGCACGAGGAGAAATATTTAGGGCTCGTCGGTATAATCACGCCGTTCGAAGGTATATTTTATTGCCAGCTCAGCGCCGGTACCGTACAGTCACCATCGTGTGTGCCGCTTTCCGACAGGTGCGACTATGTATTCGGCCAGAACCCGCAAGGACGGGTAAAACGTGCGCGAGCTTTCGTTCCTTTCTTTCGGACTTTTTCAGTTTTTGCGTGTAATACGTAGGTACGATATAAATATATATGTTTTTCGGTGCTCGATGAGAGAGAACAGGCCTGTCGAAGATGCTACGTTTATGGAGAGTCCGTGACATCCCCGCTCGATGAAAAGAATATTACCAGACGTGCGTGTATCGCGCTGCGGCATCGGGCGTATAATTAAGACGGTCGGTCAACCAAAGATTAACGACGATGAAAGTATCCCTTTCAGGGACCCGGAAACATCGACAAAGCGAAACGAAGGCGATTTTCATTCGTTTCTGACTTGGCCGGCATGATACCCCTTTTAAAGACGTTGGTAATGATTATATCGATGTCTCGCGCGTTCACGTTCGGCTTACTTATTATTATTTCGAGTCTTACGGCTCGTTTTCCATTCGCTTGGCTACTTTTTTAAATATGCAGGCGCTGCCATCTTTGCATCGTGTTTAAATCTTTGTTTTTTCCATGATCAGAAAACAGACTCACGGTATCGTTACGATTCGCCGCTTTAAGTCGGCCCACCTTATTCGAAACGGACTACGCGTACGCGCCGTAACGATACTATTCGACTACGCAAGCTGTACACGACGAGAAAATTCATTAGCTGGTCGTATTTACGCACTCGTGTAAATCCTACTGTCTCTCGGATAGCGCACGGATATAATAGCGTACGGTAATCGGTATAAAATGGAAAAACGAACGAATCCATGGATCAAACGTGGTCGACTGGCGAACACACGGGATAACGGACAATGAGGACAAGTGGCGAGGAATCTTGGCGCTGCTAGATGACCGGTTAAAGGTCTAGATCCTTGCGCGTAGACGCGAGAAAGGAACAGCAAGAGGAGAAACTAGTTTTCGTCCCCGTCTTTGTCCCTTTCGTTTCACGGCCACCCTCCTCGCTCATGTTTCGCGGCGCGCTCGCTTTCGACCGCAAAACTGGTCCCGGAGCTTTCTTGCCCGCTAATCGACTTAGGTAGGCAAGCATATCCCGTGAGTAATATCATCGCATTAACCCTGGCTCCGTCGGTTGCACGCATAAATAGAATCGTCTTTGGCCTGCGAGCGCGATCTCGCGAGGTCCCAAGAGGGTTAATATAAATGCGTGTGCGAGAGGTCAAGTCGCCCCCCTACCCCTTTACGCTAGATTGATACTTTACGCGATCTAGCCGCGGGAACATGTACGGTGGTCTGCGAAAATGGGCACGAAGATCGTTAGATGTGCGCGCGTGAGCGCGTTTACTCCGCGCCGGTGAGTAATTGATTTTAAAGTGCGCGACACTTTATGCTCGATTCACGAATTACACGCTATTCTCACTGTTCTGCCTCCTTGTGCACGCGATCGCCCCAGCAATGGAAGAGAATTATTGGTTGGATTAGGGGGGGACAGACCGTTGGTGGGTACTGGATGATGTTCTGTAGGAGTTGGAATTTGCGTGGATGACAAAACATCGAGAATCGAACGAATTCTATATATTCTATTTGATGAATCTTGCGCAGTTTTTGGTTACACTCGACAAGAATATGCATCGTATGTATTTAGTTCTAAAAGCAAATGACCGAGGAGCAAGTAGCAGAGTTGTGCAAATAGTTTTAACCATAAGAGAAAGTTCTATCGTTTGCCATTTTTATTACCGAATACGTATAAATGCATATAATTCACTAGCCGTCTTGTAAATTCAACGTTTCTAGCGTCTTATAATCCGAAAGTTCGAAAAAAGCGCAAACGTCTCGTCTCATCATCTCCAATTCCATCGTGCTCGTTTTATGGTCCCCGGGGTCGCGGTTATTATTTAAGAGCGCCATTAAGAAGTTCAAGCTGGTCGCGACCGACTCGACCGTCCGCTTTCGAATAATTCCGCACGGGGCACGTCTCAATTAGGAATAGCACGCGGATCGATCCAGCTTCCATCAGAGAGACCACCGCGACGACGTCGTTAGGAAATGTCTCCAAATTGGTTCAATTAGAGTTCCCGTTCGTGGCGTAACGAGCTCGAGTCGCGGTCAGATTGTGGGCAATTAGCCGTTCGATTCGTCCGGAGAGACGGCTTCGAGACACGGGAAAGGTGGAAAGAATGTCTGCCGGACGTTGAATGTTCCTTGGAACGTACCGAAATCATCTGGTTAATCAACGTTGCCGTAACCGGAGAAAGTATGGCAAAAAGAGTTCACAGCTACGATGCAACGAGACAGGAAACAACGAGACAGATTAGAGCGCAAAGCAAGGTTATTCGAGTCGGTATCTGTGTTTAAAAACAGACTATTTCGCTTTATCGCGGATTCTGTTCTATGGACAGCTTCGTTATTGGGATTATTTTGCGGACGATTCCGACACTTGGAAAATTATAGGAAGTAATTTTGCGAAAATTCGTAGTTCAATTTGTGACTACGTCTCCATCGCTGATTGTTTCGTGTCGTTGCAAAATAGTAAACGAGCTAGTTTGTGGATCACGCTAACAATAAAATGCTCGACAAATTACGGTAAATTCGAGCATTACGAGGCTTGGGCGACTTAAACAACCCTACGTTACTATATCCGGATTAGAAAGGCGATGGGATTTGCGAGGGAAATGGCAAAGCTATTAGTCGATTTGGGATTCGGGTTGCGTTCGTTAAGTTGGCCGATTCGATCGTTTGTATCATCGTAGACCCGGTTTGCACCCATTTACTTGTATCGCGTGTTTCCTTGAGCCGGCCTTTTACGTAATCCTCCCACGCGGCGAACTGGCGCGGCACGGCGAGTGGAAAACGAGTTTCGAGCGGGGAATTAGCCCGACGGAGATGTGCCCGTTGCTCGTGTGTATCGCCTCATGTGTATCAGTCCGATGATTCATAGATTTCGAGGCGTGCTAAGGCTTTCCTGCCTGCCGTCCCACATATCCGCATCCACCACGTGCGGATGTAAAATTGCGCGCGGAGGAAAGAGTGTGGCAATCGTCTCGCGCGCGCCTTCGCGAGGATTACCGTGTGCGCCGGCCTTTGCAATAAACCGATTTTCCTACGAAATACGGGTATTCACGTTCTATTCGACAGGTTAATGCCAAAGTTCCTGGAACTCGAGCTCTTACGACGTCCTATGATGTATTTAATTGACCGTATACGTGGCCATTATTGATTTCGTTTCTATCGATTTCAAACTATCGATTTCAAAGAGGATAAGACCTACTTGCCACGACATTGCTACATACTCTCGTTGCATTAATTTATCGAAGATCGGTTCTAGAAGGATTCTGTAACTCACAAACTCTGAGAAACCATTCCGACCTAAAAGCGTATTCCAATGTAAACAGACCAGGTATGCAGTACCTTTTTCTCTTTTCACATCGTTCTAGAACTTGTAAATCCCCACACCGAGCGGAAACCTTTTATCTTCAGGGCACCAATAATTTCTAACGAGAAAGAAAGAAAGAAAAAAGGAAAAAAAGACAAGGAAATAAAAAGAAATACACGTCCGTTTTGAAAGAGGTAACTATTGTTCGATTAAAAAAAGACTTCAATGGAAGCGTCAATTAGTGATTCATCGCTATATCCCGATCCTGCGCTCTCAAGGAGCGAGATATCGATCTGCCCGACGATCGTCAAGATCGCCAAGCATTGGCCCGGTTTTCAAATCCACGGTACTATTACGTACCTAGCTACGTGCAACGGCGAAGACGACGTCGAAGCCGACCCCGAACGCGGAGGATCCTGAGACAATGGGCGGCCGATTGCGCAAGATCTCCTTCCGCTGTCGGGGCACCAGTGTGTTCTCCGTGCACGAGCCACAGTGTCGCAATTCTGGCAAAGGCAGGATGTCGACGAGGCTGCCTGGTGCACGGTTCTGTGCCCATGCCGATCCTGATTCCGTTTGGACATCCTTTTGGTCTCCTCCGCTCCCCCACCCGTCGTGAATTGCGTCGTTCTCCGTAAACTTCTATTCAAATCCTTGGCGACGCAGGTCCGTACAACTCTAGGTAATTAATCAGCAAGCTGCACGATCAGAAGTGAATTTCGTAACTGGGTTTCTGGGTTGTTCCCTTGGAAGAATTCTCCCCACCGATTGTTTTTTAATCGATGTTAGGATTCTTGTTGAATGTTAACGTTGCGATATATATTAAGTATGATGCAATGAAAAGTTACGGTACTAGACGTGGAAAAGTAAACTCCTCGTTGATCCTGTTTCTTCGATCTTTGTGTCATATTGTTGCTTCTACGTCGGCAATCGATGACGAGTTTAACGTTTCAAGACACACTTTGACGTGAAATTGAAGGAATTATGTACAAACTATCGAACAAGGGGGCTTTAGACGAAAGAATCTTTTCGTAAATCCCAGCTAGACACCGTGTCATTGTTATACGCGTGGTCCGTAGACGACAATCGTCGTCTTTCGAGAAATTGTCATATCCGTATTTAAATTTTCCACAAATGCATAAACATTCGCAGTCCCATAACAAATCATTTGCTAAACGCGTTACCACAGAAGTCGTGTACGGGTGCAATTCAGTCGTGACCGCGACACGTGTAAATCCCGACGAAGACGGTGTCCAAGTAAAATCGTAAATCCATTGGAATCAGAAGAAACGGCTGGCGTTGAATATTCGATGAGAGGGATGTTACGAGGCTCGCGTATATGTTTTTCGTCCTAGATACGGTTATAGTCACGGCATTGTGCGCGCGTTCCTCTTACTTACCTGGACCAACAATCGCGCGTCTCCGTCGCCCGGTTACCGGAAGCAAGACGGCAGAGACGTCAAGGGAGGGACATAAAGAGGCTGCGTTTCCGGCGACGGAATCGACAAGGACGAGTCGGGACCTCGCGCCAGATGCATCCTTCGCTGCACAAGCTAGCGGTTTCTTTTACGTGTAGCGACCGGCCGCTGGAAAACGGAACTTCGCGGCACGATGAACACGAGAGTACACTCGTGCGACCTGTCGTGACGATGCGCCGCTAACAATACGGATAATGCGGATTTTCGTAACGCAGCAGGAAAACGGGGTCGCGAAAGATAGATCGACTGACGAATACCTGCGGATTTCTTCCTTCCATAAGCGTGCAACCGTTCAACAACGGAAATACTCGTAAAAAAGACCGACCGATAAAGTATTGCGACGTGTCTTTGCCTACTGCAGCCTGATAACACGTCGATCGTGTACCGAATGTTAAAACTATTCCCCCCGTACAAAAGTCTTCTTATAGTCTTCTTATGGGAACGATCGAATATCGCGCAAAAACACAGTGACTCGCTAATAAACGCGGGTCTTAAAATTATTTATCCGAAACTCTGGAGCTCGTTAAAAACGTCACAAACGACGAAACAGTCGTAAATGCGAGCGACGTTGCCTCTTTCCTTCTGTCAGCTAAGGCGAGCGAAAGTTTTCTTTCCACCTATCGTTCGGAGGTGGTGTTTTTGACAAACCTGCTACGACTCGTGCACTCGTTCGGAGATCACGTTTTTCGTATTCATGTATGCGGCCACGCCCCGGTAGTAGTACAGCACCGGGTCTGCTTCTTGCCCCAGCGTCTGGTCTACTTCATTAGCGCGGACCAACCGAGCATATACGCTTACCAGGACTTTACATACCACATGAGCTAGACCGAACCACCTCCACATCGGCTGCGTGGCTTCGTTGAAACAATATTTCGTTCGTTGAAAGATCTACCTGGACCAAAGGTAATGAGTTAGCATTGGATTAGTAAAATGAATCGAATTATTCACCTACGTCTGACTTTTCGGGGTTCTGTCTCAGCGATTTTATCTCAAGGTGCAACTCCGATTGTCTTTTGCTTGAGATTATTACACACGAATTGGTCGTATCTTCCTTTGACGTTGTTTCGTCATTTGTTAATACCGTGATTTGTAAGGTTAATTAGAATGCGTTAGATTTGCCTATGGTGTGCTCAAATTCGGAGTTAGAACTGTCAAAGCGATTAATTCGTACGAGTGATCTGAAACTTGTAAAATTTCGTTATTACTATTAGATCAATTGCGTAAACGACAGAGAGAAACGCGATCAATTCTGTCACACTACGTGCACACTGTCGAATATCGGTATTAAAACAATACTTGGTATAAGTCGAATGTTTCTTACTGCTTTTACATTTAAATTTTCTAATCTAGTTTTTCGATAAATGTGACAGAACGATTCGCGCGAGTTTCTGAAAATTATAATCACCACAACGGGACACATTTTCCACGGATATCAAACGGTCGAGTCGGTCAAAGCTCCAGCTTGGGGCGATGATTATTCAATTGAAAGGTGCATTATCCGTCAGTAAATTTTCTAAAACGGTTTCTCTTTCTCTGAAACGGTGGAGCATAAAATCCGCGGGAGCGTTTGAGACACCGCGTCGCGAAACGATACGTAAATCAAAGTACGAAAGGTTTACGAGAGGTCGCAGCCAGGCAACGCCGGTTTTACTCTTGTTAGCTGGCAAATCAGAGGCATCGGGACCTAGGGTCGACCGGCATAACCGCGTTTCACCGCAATTAAACCGCGGAGCACCTGCCGCGTGTTCCGTTTGCGTAAATGTAACAAAAAGATCTGTTCATTTGAAACGCGGTAATCGCGAGTTCTCCACGATCCTACGAGACTTTCCAAGGAATCCTGACGCGGTAGAACGTCGATTATCTCTGTAGCTTATTCGTTGGAACTTTATCGCGCAAGAAAGAGATCCAGGCATCTTGCATGTAGGCCAGTTAACGTACTTTTACGTTTACTACTTGTCATTTTATAAAATATGCGCTTTCTACCGCTATCAGATGGACTGGAGGGACAGCAAATTTCACTTTCCTTTATTTTTCGTACAAATTTTTGCAAAGAATCGTTATTATTGTTCCCTGAGTTACATATACTTCTATACTAAGCGACTTAGTTGCCAACCCAATAAATAAACACAGAACAGTAATTTCACAAGATCTCGTCGTGATCGAGGGAAAGTTTCATAAAATTGTTATCGCATCGGTGGTCCTTTCCATAATAAAAAGAGGTGTCTTCTCTTTTCGCTCAGAAGCCCGCAGGAATTCCGCTTCCAAATTGTTCGATTAACTTTTTTAAGCGTTCCATGACACGTCGTAATTCCCCGAGCGGACGGGCGATGTTATAAGTTGGTATGTTTCGCACGTGCCGGCCGTGATCGAGGATGAAGGGACGAGAAGAGGACTCGGTCCGGCGAATTATTCGTTTGCTCTTGAACGAGGACGAAGGGAGAAGGGAGAAGGGAGAAGGGAGAAGAAAGGAAGGAAGGAAGGGGGAGTTTCGAGATAGGGACACGGGATGCCGAGCATGCCGTCGTGTCGACCCGGAGATTAATGGTGCTTTAATAACGTTAATTGAAGCCCTTAGAAGAATCGATACGGCGCCGATCGGACCGGTATCGTTTCGAGATACCGATCGATCTTATGATAAATAGTCAGCGGCACTGCGGGCGACCGCTCCGACGCCTTCGCCCTCGAATGAGCACCGATCGGGAACCTTTTGCCCTTCCATTTCAACTCTTTCTTTTATTCCGCTGCCCCGGAGTGAGCTCTCGCTCTCCTATCCCTCTTTTCATACTAAGTATCATAAGCGTTCGCCTATAAAAAGGCAGGTCGCGCGAAGAGTACTCTCTTTGTATCCCCTTGTTTCCAATCTATACCCTTTCTTCCTATCCTCTTTATCGTGAATCAACCATTCATCGGAGGTGTTTGTTCCTCGTACAACATATTTTGAAATTGGTTGTACATGCTACTCAGGAACAAGCGAACTTACAGTAATGTTGAGGTTATTCGGTATATAAAGAGAGAAAAACACGTGGATAAAGTGTAAGATACAAAATATATATTTGATTTAATAGTGAAATACAGAAATACAATTTGAGCTGGTCCAGATCCACACGCTAGCAGTGTTACTTTATAACTGAAAACCCCGAAGCCAACGTCGCCTGTCTACTATTTATGGTCTGCCTCCCTGCTATTCTTTTGTCTATATGCTGTCGATGGCTTCAGCGCTTCAGAAAGCTAAAAAGACCAGATGTGGAGTTTTCCTAGAAGTGGTGACCACTTCAACAAGTAAAAATTGTAAAACTACGGTTTTTTTTTCTGAAGTCTCCATATCGAATGCACGTACTTTTGATTCGCAGATTTTTCTATCTGAACATTTGAAAAGGAATAAGAGTATTCTGAATATCTTTCGCAAAAGTGCAATACGTAGAATAGAATTATATTGGTAAACGCGAAAGTCACTTCCAAGAATTTTGTCACTAATAAGAAAGCGTTTCCATTGAGATTGTTCTTATCGGTTGACGATTATTTTTCATTCCACGAAGAATTAAATTTTCGCTAGAATCACGAGAAGCACGGAAATCGAAAAGAATACGCGGTATTCCGTAAGTGTCCGTATTTCGCGTGAGAATCGAAGACAACGACGAACGAAAAGGAAGACTCGTGTCGGTTCGGCGCTCGACATTTGCGTGACAGACCGAAAAGTGGATTGCATAAATCATCGCGCTCGGTCGGGAGAGGAAAGTGGAGATTCGCCGTGACGGTGCGGGGCGATCGTCTCTAGCAGGATGGGTGCATTTAGCCGAGATACGAAACACCACGGCAGCCACAGTCACGGAACGAAACGAACGCGCGTAATCCTTTCTATCTTGATAAACGGGCCGCGGCTCGCGAGGAGGCAGCGCGATTCGGATTGGCAAAGTGTCAGCTCGCGACCATGACCTGCCAGCAATAAAGAAGTCAACAATAGACAATGGCGATCCCATGCTCCACATACGCAAAGCACGGTAGGCACGCGCTTGCACAGTCGGCGTAGCACGCAAAAGGCGAGGGAGCGAAGGTGATTACTCTGCGTGCTCGCCTGTGCGTGAGCAGTGCGTGTGCACGCCCGTGTGCTCTACGCTCGATTCTCTTAGGCTAGTTCCACACGGAGATACGCTATTGTTTAAGAGTATCAACGCACCTGTCTATTTTTAGCAAGACGTACGTTGATCGTAAAATCACGGATAAATCAGATTGCAAAGATTTATTCTTCACGACCATCGTTGTTTCTTGCGACGATACTTCAAGAGATATTTTAAACTATGCGATAATAACATTGACGTTCGTAATTATCATATCTCAGCGAATTATCGTGTTACTCGGCAATCTCTTTATCATCGGTATGTACGTGGTAGTACATGCGGTGAATATGCAGCAATTTAAATTCGCAGCCTGGTGATTTTATCAGGCATTGTACATTTTTTACATAAGCACGAGAAAACAACGAAATATTTAATTCGCGCAACAGCATACGGTACGTCTGTCCGTTAGTTTCTCGCTTGTACAGTCCCCTTCTCGATTCTTTGACCAACGTAAGAAACGAATGACCAGAACCCTACCAAGTGGAGGTATTTTATTCG
This sequence comes from Bombus affinis, assembly GCF_024516045.1. Classification (NCBI taxonomy): domain Eukaryota; kingdom Metazoa; phylum Arthropoda; class Insecta; order Hymenoptera; family Apidae; genus Bombus; species Bombus affinis. The sequence continues at coordinate 17,696,609 of NC_066345.1, forward strand.
TAAACACGTATCCCCGTGTGAAACTAGCTTTATCCGCTCTCGTCACTGGCGTCGTACCTTTGCACTCTCTTGACTAAAACCATTGTCGCTAATTGTCGTGGCGTAATCGTGCATTGTCCGCGGATTAATCGTCATGTGAAACGTCAGAGCGCGCGTTGCCATTGTTGCTCGACAGGCAGAACAGAGAGACGCCGTGCCACGGGGAGAGAACCATGGACTGGCAAGTTGGTTTTCGTTGCAAGTGTTACACGGCCTTTTACAATTCGGTGTGCGAAAGTAACACGGCTCGATAAACGGAATAGAGATGGTGGGTAGGTGGTAGGTAGGTAGATAGATGGACGTACGGATAGATAGGTGTTTCACGTAGGTAGACGCTCCTCCCTGTGTCGTATCGTCGCGGTATCCCAGTCACACGTGGTTATGTGTTGTGTGTCGGACTTCGTGACCCGAGCTTGAAATCAATTGTCAATGGGGCGGTAACCCGGGGCGAGAAAACTATTCGATCCGAGTTTCCATCGGCATCGATTGCCTTTTGTTCCGAGAATTGCGCTCTACGGGCGAGCTTCGTGCTCGAGATCGTTGTCGGCGTGAAAATTACAGCACGCGGCTGTTGCTGACGGATTGACAGTAGGCGCGCGATAACTGGTGCCGTGCTCTTTTTTGTCGCCGACGGGCAGCTACGCTCGTTACGTCTGTATCCTGGCTTAAGATAGAGTCAACTAGAGAGATCTTTTGTAATCGGTTGAATGCGTAATTAATCGCGCAACTTTCTACCCTTTGTTGCGCACGGTAAATCACTTTTGATAGTACTGTCGATGATACCCTTACGACGTTTTAAACGTCGATTTAAACGTGTTTCGTTATAACGATCAATTTTTTGTAGTCGTCTCTTTCATTCAACTCTGTTTCGTCAACGTTAACCAATATCGCGAAGCTTAGAAAACGCGTAATTTAGCGTGGACTGAAAAGGAAGCAGGAGCAACGGTGATCGGGTTTTCGGAGGGTCGTGAAAGGCACAGGCGGATATATCGGGCTGCCTCGTGCCACCCACGCGAGGGCTTTTCACGCCTCTGACACGACTAGTTCCTTTGCCGAGGCACCAAAAGCCGATGTTGGCCCTTTGGATATCTCGGCCGTGACAGATAACACAATGGCTCTAATACGGCGCACTGTGAAAAGGGTAAAGAGGTACCCACGACCACGGCGCCGATGAATGGTGGCCCCAAGAGAGAGGGGCTGCACCTATCTTATCGGATCTCCGAGTTGCACCGCATCGAGCAACTCTTTGACAGTGGTGCCCATTGTTCCACGTGGTTTCTTCGATCGTTCGCTTTCAGCCCGTGATCCGGACTTTTGCTCCGATCGCCTTCTGATCTTACCGTTTACCCTCGATCTCGTTGTCCGTTGCATTTAACGATGCTTTCTAGATTCTTCTACCCGTCTGTGAATCTTTTTTGCCATTTGCGAGAATTTTTTACAGTTTGGACAGCGAAACGTTACTCCGTTCTATTCGTATTCGAACAAGAAAAACGAGTAAATTATACGAATTATACAGAAGCCAAACCAATTAACTCCATCAAGATTGGCAGTTTGATTTTTAACGAATTAGTTTGCAAAGGGACAAATCGAGTCGAGAGAATTCTTTTTTATTTTCCTAAGACGAATAATAAATTTATAAAATGTATATAAAAAAATATGTTGTAAAGAAAGTACCTTCAGCGAAAATATCGAGTGAAATGTTTTACTTCGAACGACGATTGAGATACGTAGAAAGGCCGTAAAAAAATTTTTTCAGAATCATGCGAAAACTCTGTAAATCTTATCGTAAATCAGCACCGTAACCTCCATAAAAAGCTATTCAAACTAAAGCGATGAATTTCGTTCGGGCTGGTTGAAACGAACCGCCGCACTTGACAGAAGAGGATCGTTGTTCCTGGCGTTGACTCAAGAAGAATGGACGTTCGATACACACACCCACGTCCCGATCTTTTTTTCCGGTGTTTCACCAGGAGGGGGTTTGTTCCCTGTGAAGGGCTCTTTCTTCGTCAATGGAGAAGAACTACACGGTTATACGTGTGCCACGACCGATACACGTGCATATTGAATACACATCGCGGCACCGCAGTGGATTAGAGATCTCCGGCCTCATTGTGCCTGTCTCGTTAATGGCTGCTCGATCGTTTCCATAAATACTCGGGTGGTCGTGGCAATTTTCTCGCGGCCAGCTAGTATCTCCGCTCGATATCGAACGGCGAGCGTAACGCCTTCGATTACAACTATAATAGAACGCCTCCTCGGCCGTGCATCATCGACGTTGAATGACTTAATAAAAGAATTTCGATTACGCCAGTCGAGATTCCAGCGGGCGTCGCGGGCGAACAAAGGGTCGGCCGATCTCCCACCCGAGGCTGCCCGACTCTCCGCTTTGCTGGCCGCTCTTGTCCGGAACTCTCTCCGGCTGAGGTGCGAGGAAAAGGCCTTTCCTGGCCAGCTAATGGCACGGATTTATGTGGGTTAGGGCGTCGACTCTCCCGTATGCAAGAAAATCTCACTTGCTTCAGCACGAGCACCGTGACTCATACGCGTCTGCCCACCTAATCCGGTGCTCGCTTGGCTCGGTTACTCGCGTCAAGGGAAAGGGGGCTGACAGAGGAGGAAGAAGCACAATGAAACGGGCGAGAACGACAAGTTGGACGCGAAACACAATGCGGGCGTGGGTCCTGGCAACGCGGCCAACGAGGCGAATCTCGTCGCAATTTTTTCCTTCTTTTCCCCTTCGTTCCATCCTGCTTTCTCCTCGGATTCTTTTCCCTGTCTGTCTTTGGTCCCGCGGCGTCTCCTACACTTTTCCTTTCGTTTTGCGCGTTGTGTCATTCCGACTCGTGTTTTCGCTGCGTCTTTGTCATGCCGATGTCGTAGATCGCGTCCGAGGATGTCGTCAAGTCCTTGCGCGAGACATTCGTCTCTTTTTACCATTCTGTTCGTTTCTATTCCTACGTTTTATCCTTCTATCTTGCCGAAAGTCTTTTTTGCTCTGTCCGCCATTTGTTTCATAGGATCCCCTACGCTTTTCCTTTCTTTCCAAATATCGTGTATGTTCAACGCGCGTTTTCGTTGCATTTTCGCCGTATTGGTATCGCGGATCGAGTCTGAGGATGTTGACGAGCTCTTGCGCAAGGGTTTTGACCTAGCTAAGCGAGCGCGCGGAGACGCGCTTCGCGCCCTCGTTACGTCGCGTGCGGAAATCCCGCGCGGACCTTGAAACCATTTTCCAACCATCGAGATCGACCAGCCACCGCTCTCTCGCTGCTCGCCAGAGCGAAAACCAGCGCCATTCTTCAAAAAGGAGCACGGCCTTTTAGACGCGACCTCGGGCACGCTTTTCGACCACGCGATCATTTTCTATGTCTGTATTTTATACAAGTACCACAGAAATGTTTCGAAGAGGATCGATCGATTAGTTAGGCGTTTAAATAGTCTCGTGCCTTTTTACGGGTTTTGACTTTGAAGCGAATAATCGAGGTTAGCTTTGTTCGTAACAAATTTATCACGGCGATCATCTTTCCAGATATCGTGCTTAGTTCTTACTGGGTAATTGGAGCGTGGATTTTTACAAGGTCTGGGTTTAGGTAGCAATAGAATAACGGTGGACTAATTTTTTATGAGTAACGATAAAGTTGTTTCTCAAATAAAAACGTGAGTAATCTGAATTTTTACAAAGGAAGGCACAATGCGTACATCGTAACCTTCTCGACCGTAAAACGAGAAACGATATTACGCAAACGACGTTGGTTTTTTGAACGATTTTACCTTTTACAAAAGTAGAAGCACGTTTCAACTCGAACGACTTAACAAAGTTGATACGGTAAGACCTGGTTTATTTTTACAAGCGATCCGAGTATAATCCGAAAATTTGTATGGTTGTACGGTAAAACAGACGTAACTCGTTGACAGTAGCAGCACGGATGAAGACGAAGGGAAGAGAAAATTAGTCAGGAAGCCGCGATAGCGTGTGATTTAACGGTATGCATCTGGTTCGATCGTTCCGCCCGTATTTATCGATATCGGCGTCGCGTTAATCGTCCTTATCGAATCGGGGCCGATGTGCAGCTTTACACATGGCCGCTGTTATACGCCGATCGTCGTGTTACAGCCGTGTAGAGCGAAGAATGCAGGTATACACAACTTGAGCACCGTCGAAGCCCGGTGATTTACGATTAGGTAGTCCAGAAATCGACAGTACATTGCCAATAAGAAGAAAATAAATGTTTGCAACAAGGCCTGGCGGGCACGATCTACGACTAAGTAAGCTGATACGCTCCCGTGAGCGAGTTCGATCCGGCAGGTTCTCGAAACACGACGTGACCTTCGTGGCTAAGATGTATCGAAGGGGTAACAGAAACTTATCCGATCGAGAGTGACGAGAAATTTTACCGCGGAGGCCTTATAACGTTGCTGGAATCAAATGCCAGCGCCGAATCCGCCATGTAAATTTACCGTGTCCGTCGATTAACGATAACATTAAGTCAAACATCGTAGAGCACGATGTACACGGACACGAGAGAAAGACAGGCCTGGCACGAAAAAAGAAGAAACCCCGAGCGTAGCAACGAGAAGACGTTCGAATACCTACTCGAACGTGACTGGGGGAGTGGAACAAAAAATCTCGTTTCTTCCTTCCCTTTCCTTTTTCTTCTAATCCTTTTACTCTATTTCCCGGTTGTTTATGCCGATCGCAATAAAAGTGAAACTTCAAAGCGATCCCTTCGCAGGGTAAACACGAAACCCTAGGTTTCTATCTAATTCTTTTTTCTACTCATCGGGACATTCTGATTTTATGGCCCGATGGCGACCACCTGTTTCGGCATAAATGCTCCACGTTTATACGCAAGGGAAAGATGATCATCGTCCACTGTTCGAATGGTGTGCTTAGGATACATTTTCAGACGATCACAGGTGCCGACAGAGAAGGAATTGCTCCTTTTAGTCGCGTTAAACGCGTTCATCGGGTCGAGGTATCGATCCATCCGACGCTATCGGTATCAGCATCCTCGCAATTCGCTTCGAATGACTGACGTACGCGCTACGACGCTAATCGTGGTTTATTGGTCGTCGTTTATAATTATCGCGTACCCTTTGGTAATTCGCTCAAATTTTACTGCTGGCAAACAACGATTCGAAACTACGCTTTCTCCGTGTTCGATTTTACGGATATGGACGTCGAACATACGATAGACATACGCTGCGAATGGGAAACAGCGTATTCCACGTGAGCCTTCGTAAGAAATTACGAAGGCAACACCTTCGAACAATGGCCGCCAGGCTTGCACCCACACGTTATTCGACATGACATCGTTGCCGTCACCCATAACTGTCTCCAGAGCTTCGTCATAAACTGTAACGAGCTACCGTGCACGCCGGCTATTTATGACCGCGTAAAACCAAAATTTTACGCTGTTCCCGCGTGTTACGCCTCTCGATCGTATGATCTTGTTAAAGAAGAGTCGATCCTTTTAGATGAAACGACCTTGCTCGACTCTGCGTTATATTTCTTCGTACATCCTGTCCTAACGCGTGTCCGTGTATCTGAATTTTGAATAAATTATAAGGCACTTCATTTCGAACTTTAAGGTGGAATATAGCAGCACGACGTTGAAATTTATATAAACCGAAACGAGAAAGTTTCTCAAGGTATATGGAATATGGAAACATTGTCAGGACATTATTAAATTATTCGTATGCGATACGGATTGATCGTAAAGCGTCTGGTCCGAATATATTGACGTAAATATTTAAAAAGATATAGTAAGCGACTGACGTTTCCATTCGGCAAGATTCTGTCTTTAGTATTATCAATTTAGTTGCGTACATTATCCAATTTTAATAAACTAAAATAGAATCAAGATACAGCTTTCGATATCGCGTCATTTACTTCACTCAAAAGGAAAGTTACTCGGCCTTGTAATCTTCGATAACCTCCGAAATAGATATCCTTTGGATCTCGTTGATCGTGCATCGTCTAGATCCAGACGATAAACTGAAAGATAGAACGTATCTGATATAATTCGTAATTCATAATTCGTTCATAAAACTCCTATACCAGATATAAAATAGAAATATTCTAGCTTGGATGCTATGAAAAGAAAAAGACGTTGAAATTACAACAATTAAAGTCCAATTTATTCCTAAAATTGCGCCATTTTACAATCTCCGTTAACGCGCAAAGCCTCGAGGCTAATGTCCGTCATTTGCTTTGTGAATCTTTAAACTTCTATTCCGTCTGGATTCCGACAGCGACTCGCAAGCGTCGTCACGTAGGTTAAATCGGTTATCATACGGTAGTACTCGCGGTGGAATTTCGCGAGTGTGTGTATGCGTGTGTGTGTGCTCTGCTCGTGTGGGTTGTTTCGTGCGTGCGTCGATCGTGCATCAGCAGATGACACTTGCCGCCCTGGTCACGCACAAACTATATTCGTCTCACCGTCCACACAGGGGCATACGGAGTAAAGAGCGACCAGCGGTCGGCACGATGCGATGGTGTAACAGGGACGATCGTGTGCGATACACGCACACCGAATCCGCTCCGGCGAGGGTGAAGACACTTCAGGGTCAGACATCTGCGCATCGATATGAGGACCTCGTATACCGCTCGCACCGGCTCATACTTATGTTACGCTTAACTGGCAGCCACGGCTTCGCTACCGCTTCTTGGCACTCGGTTATGTCCGTGAGATTTTTTCCAATACACGGCTGCTCGTATTAATTGCTGGCAGGAAATGTTCAGAGGCTTCTATCTAGCCGACGCGACGTTCTCCTACGAGTCTCTGAGAAATCAAAACTCGTCAACTCCGGTTTTTATCGGTTTCGTGATCTCATCGCAAATACACGATTAATATGCGAGCTTCGAGAAACGAATGATTTACTTTGACGCGTCTATTCGTCGCGCAAGGATGACCCGGACAAGCTAGATTCAAACGACAGTGTTCGCTTCTTTCTCTTTTTCTTTTTTCCAATTTGTGAAACTGATTTATCGTTTTATTAACTTCATTCTCAGTATGAAGAACTGAATTCGATCTACGAACATACAATTTGCCTTTATCGAGCCAATACCGAATGCAACGGGCGTGACTCGATACTGTAAACCAAGGGCTTGAGAAAACAGTGTCATAAGAGGTATTGCAAAATACCGCGTTCCAAATACCTATCTTAGTAATTTATTACACCTACCTAAAAATGTTCTCTTCGATTATCCTGCAGAGAACGCAGCTTATTAACAACGAAACACCATGCGCAAGTAACAAACTCCGCTATTTCATTATCCCTAACGAATATACAGAAATCCACTAAGGCATCCACCGTTCAATTCGATTTCACAACCGCGCTGTGTCACGGAACCGGTATTAGAAAACGGTAGAAAAGTATCGGTCTCGAAAAAGTGTCCGATTTTTTTCGACCAAGCCGGAGTCACGGGAGCAACGCGACCGCGGGAGGAAATTGTGGAGGCAGACGCATTGTCATGTGCGAGTACTGCGCCGGGTATGCGAGCGCGATATGCAGGCTCGCATCGCGCGTCTAGAAACCCATAGTTAAGAGTTAGAAGCCCACACGGTAGCGAACATTGTTATTCAAATCAGGCATTGTCTCTCGGCCGGCAGATGCTAATTTTTCGGACCCCGCTTATTACACGCTCGACCGTTTCCAATGCGTTCGGATGTAGAGCGCTCTGCGAGCTTTACGAACCGTAAGCAGCGTTCCATCGTGTTCGATACCGAGCTGATTTCACGATACACGCGACAACTTTGCCCTCTACGCCTTCGTTCTCGAGTTTCTTGTCGTTTTGTTTAATAACAGACTGCGAGAGCCTCTGCTCTCTATATACATTCGATAATTATTATGTCCGGCTCTTGATTGAAAACAAAGAAGCCGCACGTTATGAAGTTACAAGAGAACTTTCTCCTGCGCGTGGATGTTACTGGCTCGCGGTTCGTTACACCGCTTGGTGAACTTGAAATCGATATTCGGTCCGCGTACGCCGCAATGGCGTTGTTTATCGTCGTTTCGCACGATCGCGTGCCGAATTTCTGAACGATCCTCGGGGCGAAATGATTCGACGATGATTCGTAAGGTTCACGAGGTTTCGTATTATACGATAGGATATTTCGCAGTTGTTCCATTTAATGGGTGAGTAGGAGTGAACCGAGCGCGCTCGCAAAGATGTTCTTCTGCAACGCGTACTTTTACACGTAAATAGATAGTCTATTTAATCGAAAGTTCAATTATTACGCTACGTGTACTTCCATTTTCGTCGTCCATTAACGTAGTTGAGGTTAGTTATTTGAGTTCAACCGCGATATTACTATCCGTACTTTGTTCATACCAAATTTCGACTACGGTTTAAAAACTTCTCCAACGAAAAGATGAATCTCTTAACGAGAAACTTTTCTATTGTAGGTAACCGACCAAAGCTACTATCTTGCCGAAGACGAGAAAATAGCACGCCTATCTCTCGATTAAGCTCTCGTTTCTCGAATTTTGCCAAACACCTTTGAGCTCTCAACTACCCCCAAAACTAGCAGTCAAATATCCCGACCGTGCTATCGATCGAATGCATGGTCGATCGTTCGGATTCGATCGGCAATCGAACGGTGGCGCCGATCGTGCTGGTACGTACGTGTCAAGCGTAACGCGCTTCGGCGCTGCGGGATATTTTCGAAGGCGAGCGATAGAGACATAAAGAAGGGACGTGCGACATCCTGCCCCGCGGGCGGGCATTGGCGAGGTATAAATCATCCGCGCGAGGGATTGCATTTCAATGCTTCGGGCTGGATAAGTACCGAGCGCGTAGAACGCTCGGCTCGACTCGCTCCGAGACCGCCGATAGTCGACTGACCGGACTAAGCTTTTATGCATCGTGCGCAACGACACTGCCACCGGCGTGTCGGAGGTGCGCATCCCTCGTTACAGATGCAGGGAACGCGTATCCGGCAAGCCTCCGTACCAGGACGACGACGAGGAGGGCCAGCTCTCGGAAACTCCAACCAACAGACCCCACCTATTCTCCTTTCTCTTTCTTTCCCTTTCTTTCCTTCTTCTTTCCTCGCCTCTCTTCACCCTCCCACAAGCACGTTTGTTCGGTTGACTCACCCGCCGATTCGCAGCCGAAGGGAATCGGCAAGCACGAAGCAGAGCGGCGCTCCGTTCGACGCGCACCTCGCTTTGCATCCAGACGATCGTTTCCTAGGCGCACCTGTCTACAGCTTGACCCACGTCTAGCTGTACTCGGCTTCGCCGATTTTCCCGATTCGTTCAACGGTAAAAAAGTGAACTGATCGGTCGATCGTGATACGATCGAGATAAGAGGCGCACCTGTTCCCTTTGTAATTTAGTATATCTGATTTTTTGGTCGAAGCGATGGGAAGGAAGATGCGTTTAAGCGGCGGAGACGCGCCAGCTACGATGGGGTGTGACGAATCGAGCTAGAGCATTAATATGCTAGAGCGTGTTTGTTTGTTCTGTGAGATTTTCATTGATCGTAGGTAGTAGAAATAAGAGTTGATCGAACTTGAAGCTTTAGAGATACCGTTATTTTTACGTAAATATCGGGGGAAGGTTTTCAATCGACATAGTGTACCAATAAAATAATTCAGACTATTAACGATTCTAGTTTCTGCATCATTGTTTCAATACGCAACGTTCAATTTCATCAACTTAAGGATTCGAGATATTTATTCCGACTCTTCGGTATTGGATTAAATAGTTGTATTTAATTATTTTCCACATACATTTACGGGAATTTATATTTTCAATAAGTGGATAAACGTCCGCAAGCTAATCACGAGAGATAAATTCGAAGATTATTCGAATTAATCGAAGCAGATGATAACGATCGAAAAATGAGGTATGTTTCGTGGCAGCGTCTGTCGAGCACGGCGGATGACGGCGCAAGGTGCGATTAAGTACCTGGTTCGTTGCCGTGATCCGCGCGCGTGGAACGGCCGATAAACGAGCGGCGTGGTTCGCGGCCAATGGCATAAATCTCGGTTCGCGCGGCACGTATGTGCGTGTGGTACGAGCCACGCACTGGGCGTGTCGCACGCAACGCCTGGCACGTGGATAGCTGGATACGCATCGACGACTCCTCTCGTGCTCGCATGAATCGTATGCGCTCGAGCGGCAATGTGCAACGCGCCGTTGCACGCGTTTACACGTATTTCGATGCCAGCGTTGCTTTCCATGAATCTGAAAAAAGGAAAATATATAAAGACACATTCGAGAGACGTTGCAGTTAGTTTCAGGCAAATCGATGAATAACTGCTCTAGTTTTTTTAATTGCCAGCATCAGGACAATTTTCCACGATCGAATCGGTATTATTAACGAAATTTTACAAGGCACAAATGACGAGTTAGTGGAAGTTTATGAATTACGATGGTATTAGCATAACAACAAAATCAATAAAATTTACCTGATATATCATTAGCACGATCCGATCCCTTTCGTCGATCTTTATAATCTGGAATTTGTACCTGTTTGACGTTATTGACGTCATTAGTTTGTAATCTATCGTGGAAGAGTGTCCTAGCGTAAAATTGCGTATCAAGAAGAAGCGTATCTGTATGTTGGAAGCTTTAAGACTATCTTAAGACTACGAATTTATTAATTGAGCTTTAGAAGTACGAATGGAAAGTTTATTCTAACGAAGCCGTGTTTAATCGCGCGTTTATATAAAAGACAAAGGCTTCGGTGAACAAAATATTTGACGTACATTTCCAACTGACTTGTGCTATTTTCATACATCGGTCGACAGATTCGTTTATTATTCCGATAATTCTGTTCTCTCGAGTAAGAACACGCATTGTCTCTCTGTTAGAACACAGGTAGACGAACAAAGTAGGTTTTCTTTTTACTTGCTCGCGTGTACTGCTAAAATATATTCATGTATTATTCAGTGTATAGCCGCAGAACTGTTTCCAACTTTCAACACTTAACGCGAAACACAGCCGTTTCCCTCGTTTCCTACTCCAAAATGCTCTGTTCAACGGTCTTAAAATATGCTCATTGTGACACACGCTCGTCGCCGATTTTAGAGTTTCGCGGGCATAATGATCGAGAATTTCCTCCCGACAGTGTTCCTTTTCCGTTGGTTAATGGCGACGCCGGTTATCTTCATTGTCATGCGAGAACGGACGTGTTCCGCGTTAGCAGGTCTCATTGCACGCCAGAGATAATACATCGTAGGCACCTGTTTAAGAGTCGAGCGCATAGAAGCGTGTACGAAGGGTGCGTAATGCAGCTCTCCGTGCCACGGGACGTGACCAGACGCAGAGCGTCCTGTGTCGATGAAGAAGAGGCACTGGACTCGGATGAGTCAGTCTCTTAGAATGTACGGTGGCGTCGTGGCCGAACGTCGCACGGGAATACGAAACGACTCTACATGAAAAAAAGAGGGATGTGGCAAAAGAAACGTATAAGAACGCCGCTGCTCCATGCTTTTGATACAGGTTGCCCGCTTTTCCGCTCCGTCCGTGCTAAAATTGCGCGTCTTATACGTTGGTTTGCTCGGAAGGTTCGAAAATTTCAACGGATTTTTTATCGAATTAACGTTTTAATAAGGGGTTTACTTTTCTTTTCAGAATCCAAGTCCTCCAAGCAACGATCGCGCGTCTTCGAGTGTTGTAAGTATTTCATTTTTCACCCTTGATAACGTTTCATCGAAATAAGAACAGGTGGAATTATGCTATGCAAAAATTAGTTAATATTCTCGAATCAGCTCGTACAAGCGCACGAAAGAATGAAAACTTTCACTGCGATCGGTTATCATCGTGATCGTTTCGCATGCGATTTTCCGGAAACATAATGCGGTCAACGATCGGCGAGCCGAGTCGTCATTACGATGAGACAATACCGGGCAAGCGAACCGTGATCGCTCGTCGCTAAATTATTAGATGACCTACCTCTATCTCTGAACGTTTCTAGATTCCACTCATCGTACACCATTTTATACGTGCCTAATCGAATCGATTTATCCGCCAGGCGTTAAAAATCTCAAGATACGAGGTAAGAGTTGATTAAACGTGCCCGGAAGAACGACCTGGCCTAACCTAATGCTAGTATGTTTGCCCTGGCGAGGCAATCTGCTTTGTAAAGAGGAGAGTTCCCGTAATTCGCGTCAGCTGCTTCTCGCCAGACCTCTCGCGAACCTCGCCGAGCGTGGGCCGATCTTTCTCTTTCTCTTTCGCGGCATAGGCATACGCGAAATATAAAAGTGAATTAGGATTACATCGGTTTCTCTCTATCCAGCTCGTGGTTCGTTTAATTCATTTAATTCACACGTGCCCAATAACGTGGGTTCAGGTGTCGAAGCCAACACGATCTTGATATCGCGATTCGTGCTCGTACCAATCGTTTTGGAACATTTACGGGTACACGTAAGACATTAGGTCGATCGACGCGTTCATTTCTTACTGTACATGAGCAGAGATTTTCCGTTATACAAGATTAGGTAGATAAGAAGGTATTCGTGTTGGTTGATGTACATTATAACTCAAATGTATCGAGATACTTGCTAATTTCTGACGAAATGTAATTTCATTGTAAAGTTATGGATAGGTCAAATTACGATGATTTTATTCTTCGTAATCGTCGTAATAAGCCATTAACGATTAAATTGATTTTTAAAGGCCAATGCGGAATGATAAAATTGATGTTTCTAATCGTCAAACGCTATGGAACGATTTTATTACTTGACAAGTATACGATATAATAAATAGCGACGGTACAGTATATAACGCGGTAAACAGCAAAGTTTGAATACCTAATTTCCATTTATAGTCTACCGATTCTATATGGCAGGACTTGTTTCGAAGAAGATTACCAGAGGATATGTGAGAATATACAGAGAAACAATTTCAGCAAAATAAATTAGGTGTCTGGAGAGGAATTTAAAGTTTCACCACCTCTTCTCGCGATATCCGTAGGAGGATCTGCCATTAACCAGGCAAAGACAGGCTGCAGACGGTTAATTAGGTCGAATGTGTAAATTTTTTCGGCTAGACGAAATTGGCTTCGAACCACGATCGACCGGTGTCGTAATACCTAAATGAATCCGCGCGAAAACGTATCGGCGTCGTAATAAATCCTGGCGTATCGATTATTTCAACGTGGGTATCACCGCTCCTATTATAGAGCGTCTATCTCACGTTTCGTAACATCGTTCGTGTGGAATGTGCTAATTAGTTCGAACGACGACCTCGCGCTCATGCGTCACTCTCGTGCAGAGATTTAATTGCACGACCATAGATACGGGGTTAAAAAAGATACAGCAGAACTCGCGTACATAGAATACAAAAGAAAAAGAAAGGAAGAAGAAAAGATACGTTATTCGTTAATTAACGAATGTATCGATCTTCGTTAGACCGGCCGAGCTGATAGCTCGATCTCGAACGTGTCGACCCTGGCACCTCAGCACGCACGAGGCTCGAGACGGCGGATTCGCATTTCGTAATCGACGTCTTGAACTTTTACGCGAAGACACACGATCGCCGGTCGCAGAAATGAAAATAAGGCAATAATACGTTCGTGATCGTCGTGCTGCACTTTCTCGCACCGTTCTGACTACGGATTCCCCCCCTCCTTCCTCTCTTTCGATCCTCTCTTTCGTTCTATTATCCATTCCTTTCGCTGGACGCTTCTTTTCCTTTTTTTTTTCCCTCTTTCGTACTTTTTCTTTTTTCATCGACTTGATGTTGCAACGAAGACGTCAGAGGTTTCTCACCTGGCCAACGAAAGTTGATTAATCCCCGTCAACGGTGTGTTCGATTCATCGAATTTAACTCGGAGGGAATCGAGCGTGCCAGGCCTTTCCTAGGACGCACACTGCCACCGACGGTCGTCGAGCGAGGAACATAGGTGGCACTCAATTAAAGTCGTTCTCAAGCGGCTTTCGTGGCGATTGGATTAACAGGTGGATTGGGTTTCTAAATGGCTTCCTCCCACGGTTTGTTCGTGCCCTCTAAACGCGCGTTACTTCGTCCTTTCTTTTCATCCTCTTCTTTATCCTATTTCAAATTTGTATCTGCTTCTTTTCTCTCTTCGTTAGTGCCGCGCATCGAACGTACGTATAACGAGATATATGGATCGTCTCGTATACACAGGAGAGCGTGCAATTAACTGACCATGGAAATTCGACGTGGCTATCGCGGTGAAAATGAAATGTAAATACGGATGTGTCGCATTACGCTACCGGCCCGTGTATAATTGCCCACGATCCGAGTTTGAAGTCAATGAAATTCGCTATCACGCGGCGACTCGATGACGCGCATGTATATTCAGGACCGTTTATGCAAAGTAACGCCAATAAATATGCAACGATGTAAATGTCAGATATTTGTACCGCGTTTATGGCCGTGCCACGACGCTAGTTACATACGTGCCGCACGTTCGTTATATTTCCGATTTAAAGAAACGATTATTTTACGGCATACATATGTATCGGATTCAGGTTATCGACATCGATCTTTTTTTTCCCGATCTTTCCGACCTGTCGAGGTTATTAAAACGTCGTTAAAACCTTCGTTCGTATTTGCTTTTTCCTCGTCCATGTTACTAGGTACGTGTCAGAAATGACTATTTCTGTTGTTTTTTATCGTCAGTTCTTCTATCAAGAATGAGTAGTTTGTTAAAAATTGTATAGATTATTTCTATTAGATACTTAAATAATTTTTTAAATAATTGTTCCAAAACTTAAACATGCATGCACGTAATAAAAAATACAAAGTGAATGGAAAATCGAATTTTCTTATAAAGTTAAAGTCGTATAAATTAATTACGCAGCGTGAAGTTCACGGAAAAAAGAAACAGATTTCTCGGCGAAGCGTCAGAGAGCAACCTTTTTTTATTTCAACTCGTCCCAATTCTCTAAATGCTGCTCGTCAAAGAGATCCGTGTTCTCGCAGACAGGCATCTACGCCACCGTGCACGTAATGGAAATTCAAATTTATTCCCACTGCCATTTGCGCGGGACGGTTCATTAGCACGGTCCGCAGCGAACAGCGTGTCTTTAACTACCTGAACCGGCCAAGCGGCGGCGATAATTTAATTATTACGTTAGATTTGCTAATTCGTCTTGAGAGGGTGGCACCGGTTCGCGGGACCGCTTTTTCTTGGGGGTGGTTTAAGTAATGAGCAGCAAGCTCCTCCTTTCGCCGATAGAATTCACTCTCCCAGTCTTCCAACGACTTGCCAGCATTCCTCCTGTTGCCTCTTTCATCGTACTTTCTTCGTTTCACCTCATCGATGCTTCTCTCTCTCTCTCTCGTTTCTCTCCTTTTACGCGAGGGATTAACAATCTCCGATCAGAAGAAATTGATTGCCGCTTCTTCTCACCTGACACGCCCACATATATGTTTTTCTTCGTTTGCGCCGCGTTCCTCGATCTCCAAATCGGAACCATCAAATTAGCGAATCGTAAAGTTAAAATGGTATCGTCGTAATCGTCACTCAATGAATTCGAACGAGACACGTGTAAATAAACTATGTATTACTGTAATATATCAGGGACGGTATCCGTTCAATTTAGGGATATTTACAGTAGTTGATTTATTTCGAGCGTTCTATCAATTTAATCGATCTACCCTTATCCCTATACCTCTATCGAGAATAAGCGATTTTGTCCGATTCTTATAGGACGGTAATTTTAAAATTCACTACATCGTTCGATCGATTCCACGACCCAAATTATTTGATTCGTAGCCAAATTTGTGATCGTCGCTTCGCTTTCTCCATAATTTTAAAAATATCGCTTGCCGTAATAATAAAATATCGTGTATCTTAGCCGTTATACCTTCCCACAACAGTGGCACATTTCTTCAACCATATGTTTGGACCTTACATATTATTTCCATTTTTAGCTATCTCGTGTTGAAATATTCCTTTCTAACTGTAACACGATATAAAAGTAAAAAAATCAACATCACTAAAAATCGGAACTTATCATCCTTTCCTGTGATCCTCGTAATTGTTCAATTTATAGATACTTAACGTACCATTTGTCACGTTCTATCGATCGAATTAAGCTACCCTGAATACGTTATTCGTTGGTTTCTCGAGCGATTACGTGCACGATTTTCCCCTCTGTCGAACGGTGAAATTGATCAAGTTCTCGTATGTACGTTACACAGACGCATGTACGTACACAGGTGTACGTAGGCGCGAACAAAGCTGAAACGCGATGATCGGAAGGTATCGGCACAGGTATATCGTAACAGCCCGATATAAACCGTGGCGCGGTTTCGAGCGTTCCGCGCGGAATATATATATCGTTATTTCATAATGGCCGCGGGTGGTGCGCTCGTCGCATATCATCAGGGCGAATTACGAAAGGAATTGGCCGACCTCGTGTGCCGCGGGAAGCAAACGTTCCGAAGCGATTGGTAACGACCTGGTTACCATTAGATTGGACGGCAGCCATGAGCCGCGAGGCGAAACGGAGGCCATTCTTGGCAAAAATTAATTATAACATAGACGGGCTGATTAATGACCGGATAAACATCGGCTTTCGGATCTCGGTTTCATGAATTATTCAGCCTGCATCCGACTTTGATAGTCCGTATGAGACGTTTAGAAACAGTAATTCGATGGCTTGTTACCCTAATTAGATAGACTTCTGATTGATAAGGGGTGAGATATTTTATCGATTGATTTTTATAGTTTCGGGAGATGTCGATTTATGCAACGAGGTGTGAGAATCAAACGAGTGCCGTTTCGATTTTTAGAAATTATACGTTTTCTAGAGAACATCTATACGAGTAATTTAGAGTAATTTAGAAAACTAAAGATAATGTATTTGATAAAGTTGCAAAGATTTACCAATGTCGTTACTATTATCTCTGGCTAGCGCTTTCCCAACTACGGACATCACTTTTCCCGCGACACAATTTACAATACCGAATCAAAGCAAATTGCCGTGCGTACCGGTCGGCCAGTTCGCATGCGTACAGCTTACAAATGCTCGACGATGGCTCCCAATTACGTAAAGTTATGACATCTGTGACACAATCCTGTACATGCGTGTATGGAACGCCCTCCTTCCGTGACGGTCGTCGACGTCCACCGACGCACCTCGATCGAAGCTCTGTTTAACTCTTTTTCCTTTTTAAAATTCCATTTTAACGCTTGCACACATTCCTTCCATTCTTTCTATTTTTCTTTCTTTCAACCTCCGCCAATTTCGAGATTTTCTTCGTTTTCCTCTTTCTCCTTCTTTTTCATCTTCTTACTTTCCTCTATTCTTCGAGATTGTACCATCTTTGAGATTTTTATTTGTTGCAATGAAATTATTTTGTAAAAGCTTATTAGAACTTTATTTGGTTGTTTATTTTGTATTTATTATACATATACATATTCGCCTATTCGGCTTAGGACGCACTTCCTGCTTTGCAATTTTGTCTCACGAATCTCATTTGCTTTTTGCTTTTTTACATTTAACGTTCTTCCACCAAAGTAATGCGCTGCTTCGCTAACTCATTGCAACGCTAGTCGCAAATTTCGTTGCAAAATTTCATTCGTTGCAGAATCTCAATTATCGATATTTTTTCTCTGTTCTTTTTCTGGCATTTTTCGCAACTTCCCGAGTTTTCCAGGGCACAGCTAATTGCCACTGGCGACATTCGCTTTTTCTATTCGCGAATGCATCCGCGACCGCGTTACATCGTCACCATTCGCACACTTATTTGCGTGTCATCTCGTTCGGCGTATCCTCGGTCAGACGTATTGTTCTATTGTGTCCTCCTCCGTTTCGAATCTTTCGCTTGTCTCTGGAGAATTTTTTCGACATTCCTTAATTACAGCCATGGAGTTTTATTTCATGTAAATCGACACAAAGAAAGACGCGTAAGTGGTTATTAAAATAGATACCGCTTAATAAACATTCGTGTCTGAGGAAATATCGTTGAAATAATTTTACTACACAAATCTCCTTTAACCAATAGGTTAATAATTAAATATAATTATGGTCTTTTACTTAACTTTATTCCACTCTTTATGCGTGAAAATGTGAAAAAATCGTTATTAATATGTGTAATTTTTCGTTTCAATCGTATATCAAAGGTTTTCCTAAAACGTTAACGGTAGGAATCGAAAGGAACATCCGTAGGAATTAAAACGAGCTTGAGACGCAAAGAACTTGCGCGGCAGGATTAAGACGAGACATTTTTTAATTATGTATACCGAATTGTATGAAATAATCAAACTATCGAGATTACGCACATCTACAGGGATATTCAACAGCGTCGGTGCTTCTTCTTACGGTGCAATTTCAGCAAATGAAAATTACATTAGAAATTGATTCTACGAAAGGAAATTTATAAGAAAGTATTAGACGTCTTTTTCGCTTGCCCGTAATAAGTTGAGTCTTCTCCTTTCAATTGAATTTCACGTGATGATCTCTAATGCTTAGAAGGCGTCTCGATGCTACAAAGTCGATTAGAAAATCTAAGAAAAGCCGAACAAACTTTGTTCCGCTCTGCTGCGTCGGAAAGATCGCGCGATGCCGCTCTGACAGGCGTTAAAATCACTGGAGAGCGTGACGTTCGAATGCACCAGATGCGCATCGCGTGCACTGGGCGTTCATGATTGCAAATTGCGGGAAACATTCGAAAGCATCCGGGGCTGTCGCAGGCCGATGTTCCCTGATTTTTCTTGCACGATGTCGAACCACTCACGCGGAAACTGCTGTTCTTACTTAATCGCCAATTAGCTGTAAGTGTAACTCTGAGGTATTTGCGGTCTTTCGGTGTTTCGATCGACCTAGACTGCCGTAACATGATCGCTTACAAAGTCGATTAAAAGTGACTGACGTGTTTGGTCAGCTGACCTAGGAATTAGATTATTTCTACATTTAGGTATAAAATTTATTGGTTGTAGATGTATACGTACAGAGTCTCGTTAAAACATTTGAATACGTACAACGATCTTTTTTTATAAATACGTTACGCGTTATGTACGTTAGATATGTTTGCAAAAGTGAAATTATACGTAAAATACGTACATACCCTGTAGCACTGTAAAAGACTTTCGATAGTCAATTACTCGATATATGAATAAGCTTCGTTATTTAATTGGGCCTTTCGTATTAATTATATATTTAAAAAGCGATTACTAAATATACGTTTGCTGTAAATGTTTGTAATTTCTATATACAATCTCAGATTGGCTTGCAGTTTTACCAATGCGTATAACTAAGTCGTGTCTCGTTACGGCATTAATGAAGTTTAAAAAAAGTTTCGTATAATACATATAAATCTTCAGGAAATATTCGTGTGTTAAACGTTCAAATACTTTCCATCTTTTTGCACTTTCCATTTTTCTTATAGCCTTAGTCAAACGTGGATATAATCGGATTATTTAATACATTTGCAAATATCGTATGATATAGATTTTGTTACATGGAATTCTATCAGGAAACATTGTCGCGTCGTTTAACTTTTCTCTCAAGATCTGCTGCTCTAATTTCACATCAATCTTAAACTCGAGAATTAAACGTAGAACGCTCTCGCTAGTCTCCTCCAATTATGCGAATGGTATTCCTAATTTCCGTGTTCAAATTTCGCACGTTTCCCCTGCCACATCATCTCACCGTAGCCCCGTTTTCGAGTTATTAATCGCCACGCTGAGAGAAATCAACGTTACAGCGGCACAATCTCGCAACGGATCCCGCAACCGACGTAATTGGATTCGAGCTTAATACATTTATAATGCAAAGTTATTAACCTAACTAACGTATGATCGCCGCAATTACGTGGTTGTGGGTTTTGCCGGCTTAACGAGCGATCTTGAGAAACCGTGTGCTGCCCTGACGAAAGCAGTCTAGTGGGCCGGTCGACGACGCCGACCGAAAGAGGGATCGTCCGTTTCTTCCTTCGATCGTATCATCTTTACGCTATTTTCCGCTCGTTCGACAACCTATTTCTCTATCTCCATTCGTGGAATGTCAGCTACTCGTTTCGTAAAACGCCCGCACAAGTCCTACCATTCGAATTATCAGAGAATATGCAGGATCGTTAGATAGTCAAATGCAATGGATGTCGAAGTTTAACTCGAGCCGATATATCTGTACGTATATTTGAATATACACCGGCTTACGAAAGTATTTCGGCACTTAGCATAGATATCGTATGTATTACATAAAACATTTTGATTAAGAAAACTTGGAATGATTTGCAGAGTCGACGTGATAAAACGGTACACGTTTCGTCATTGAACGTGGTACATGTTACATTGTACTGTTGGTTAGGTTTCTAGAAAATCGTTAAAACGTAACAGCATCGTGCAAAATGTCAAGCAAGATTCGTACTCCGATAAAACATTATATGTACATCTCCGATCATTTTGCCAATCATTTCAAGTTATCAATATCGTTCGTCGACTTCGAGGCTCGAGGCTCGGTTCCCTACGAATAATAAAAACGCATAAAATCGTAATTCCAACGTGTTCGTTCGTTCGATCCGTTCGAACAATGAGACATGTTAAATGGCGGAGATAAAAGAGAACCGATCGGTGAGAGGTAGACAAAGAATATGATTTCGTTTTCATATTCCGGGGGCGGGCGTGGCGACGAGCATGGCAATGAGCCTGGCCAGCCTTACGACCGGAAGCGAGGGAGGCACACGCGCATCCGGTGATGCGAGACGTCTACGCAAGATACGATCCTCTCCGCCTTCTTTCGCCGCGTGCGATCAAAGATTTCCCCTCAGATTCGAGCGGTTCGATCCGAACGATGACTCGCCGCGACGGTCTTACTCGTCGAGGGAATACGACGCGGTAAAAAGCGAAGGTAGAGCTCGTTTATCTTGTTTCATGGTCTCGAGCAAGCGTGAAAGTCATTTGCAGGTTCATCTTCCTTCGATGGTTGTTTCGTTGGTCGCCGTGTGCGAACGTTTCGTAATCGTGAATACGGTGTTCTCGTAGCTATATGCGACGTGAATTCCGTCGCTCTTTGTGGAATTCGTGGCTCATACGAAATTAAGATGCTTCAGAGCTGATATACGAGCCTCTCGAAAACCAAATCCATTTTTTCTAGTTTTTCGCTTTCGTTATCTGGATACACGATTATTCAATTTTTGTAGAAAGAAATGATTTATCGACGCTAGTTTATTCGCTGCTGGAAGCTGACACGAACAATTGTAAATTTCAATGTAAATTTCACGAGATAGTAGTTGTAACATCATAATTCCCACCAACCTTTTTATTCGTGATGGATACCGAGCGATTCGTGCTACTCTTGGGATATCCAAAAATGGATCAAATTCGTTCTATTTCCTAATTGCAAACACGCGATAGTACGACCACTGTGGTAGGGTTAAAGATGCTTGATCGGCAGCGAAATTCATCTCTATTAAAATACACTGCATATTAAAATTCGCTTGAATTATGTTCTTCTTGTTACAAGTTTCCTTCCAACTTGCAAGCTTTCCTTAAATCGCTTAAAGCGATTATAGGTATGTTAAAATATTCTTACTCAAAATTCTTACTCAAGCAAGAAACTCGGAAATTCCTTATACTTTCCTCGCAAAATTGCAACAAAGTTTACCATCGATTAGGCAAGGCTATTCCCTGGGAACGAAGAGACACGGTTGCAAGAATACCTTGCTAAACTTTTCTAATCAAAGTTCAAGCAACGGATGCACGTATCAAACGGGTTGCAACACGCGTCCTACAGTCGTTTCCCGACGGTGCAATTGTTATATTGTAGCAATAAGAATTGCATCGTTGTATCGCGGCACGCGATCGAAGTGGTCCCCTATTGGTGAGCCTAATTGCAAGAACCACGGTATTTTCTCCGTCGCTTACATAACGAAATCGACTCTGCCGCTGCATCCGGATCTCTTTCCACGTCGAACCGATGTGAATCACCCCCTCACGCGAGATCGATCCGTGCTTCACTCTCTTCTCGATCGGATCTTTGTTTAATTTCGAATTTGCACAAAATTTAGAATCTATAGAATCTTAGATACGGAATTTGAGAGAATTTCAAACTTTTTAGAAATTTCAGGAAGTTCGTAGTTTCTTTTTCTCCTTACATTTTCATGCGAGTATCTTGATCAATTTCCAACTACAAGATTTTCTTCTTCGCTCGTTCGACGTCGCAATAATTTCAAACGATCTAACCTAATCTGTTCGATTTTTCAAACAACGATATTTCTGTCTCTCCTAGGTTTATCAAGAATCGATTATATACGCATCCAATAAAACCTGTCCTCCAAATTTTATTCACGCGAGAATTACCCCTGGAAAGGTCCGAAAGGCTAGTTCGAAAAGTCTGCCCTGTGAGCCCATCGGCATTAACAGTCGGTTCGTGGTGTCTGGAAAGGACCGCAGCTACCGTGTACGCATAAGATGTAAATGATGCCACGTACGAGCTACCAAGACGATTTGCACCGCCAGGTTCGGCATTAGGGGACGCGATAACGCAGTGACACTCTTTGAGACCCGCAACGATTTATCTGGGGGTTGTCGCGCGTCCATGCGACCGGGCATCGTGCATCACTCGCCGCTGAGGGACGCGTTGCAAGCGGATGCGCGACGGGGAGCACGGTTTCGAGTGATAGATCTCCTGGCCGAGGTGAAATATACCTACTTGGTGTAGCGTGTGCTTGGCACGCAGCGGATTATTCGCGAATCCTGGGAAGCATCCGTCACACGGGACCTGGAGTGAATTTCCTGACGACGACCTTTCGGGGAAACCGCAGAAATTTGTCGTAATTTCGTTCAGAGACGTTGCTTTATTTTTTAAACGTCTAATAGTGTAACTGTTTAGAACGGATATCTTTTAGTATGATCGAAACTTAGGATACGCAGGACGTGCGAGGAATTTCGTAGTATTCAAAGGAGAAGTAACTTCGTCGAAGAGAATTTACCTCTGGCGTAATTCGTGGTACAGTTTGACGAATATTTTTAATTTGATTGAGATTTGGGAATTTGCGAGACAAGTTAAATTTGTTGGCAACAAGTTATTTCGAAATCGCCGAAGAATCATACACGTGTGATGGAATCGTTATTCCAATTCTTTGAACAAAGTGTATAAACTTTAACGTAGACGAAATGGTATATATCGTAGCAACGCGTGAAATTTCTCGATTCTCAGGAGCAACGCGAGTCGGTAGCACTGGCCGTTAAACCTTAACGATACGATAAAAGATGAAAGGTTTTTGACACAATAGAATACATAATAAACACGAGAAAGAAGTCAGCATTGGTGCGTCCTATTTGGCGAAAACACTCGAGACACAATCGGTTCCCTTCCAAAACTTCGTCCAACATGCTAATTGTTCGAAACAGCAACAGCTCACAAAACCTTACACAAATTCGCGGCAAAGAAAAGATGGTTTTGCCGGGGTCCGTCTCGACGAGAAGCGAAGGGGACTGTCGGCAATATATTTTCAACGCGGCCCGGAGAGTGAATATTTAAATTCGAGTATCGTTATGCGCTTCGTGGCGCCAGCCTCTCTAAACGGTGCTGGTGTTGTCTCGACGAGCGAGCAGTCTCTCACTCCGGAGAAAAAACAAAGGGTTCCCCGTGGCCACTCCACCTGTCACGGAGTCGAAAACGCAAGACCAGTGGCAGTGTCGCGTAACGATTCCTCGCCTCCGGTCTGCGCGTTCCTCTTTCCCTTTTTTCTCTCTTTTTCACCTCTTTCTCGTTTTTCTTCTCTTTCTCGTTTCTTTGTTTTTTTTTTCGTCTCCTTTCGTTTTCTCGTCGCCGGTTGCCCACGTTCGACCGTTTTCTCGGCGCATTCAGCGGAAATATTAAAATGCCCCGACGAGTCGTGCGCACGACAATAAGTTCTGTCGGCGCTCCGGACGTGCCCTGGATACCGGGCGTTCGCTCTTAAACTACCATCCGCGTATACCGTTTCCCTCTTCGTTCGTTCCTCGCGCCTCCAGAGGGGGCCATCTCGCTCGACCATAATTCGTCGGGGTGTCCCCGGGGATTGAAATGCACGCGGTGCACATCCTGTCCGGGAAAATTCAAATGAGCCTTGGTATGCTCGAACTCTGTCCGCCCGCAACCGCTACGAAACCCTCCGAGAGAGATTTGGAAATCCGCTCGACCGCTTCTGACGGATGGATTGCGAGACACGCTCCGGGACCACGAAAAGAGATCCGAGTGATAAATATCCGTGCACGATGAGCAAGCAGGTTTTTTCGTGAGGAGGAACGTGGGACAGTTGGCTTGTGGAAACGTAGCGAAAGTCAGATTGCAGGAGTGGGGAGGGTTCGTTATTGATATTCCAGGGTGGAGTTTCGAAATGGTGTGGGAAACGGAAGTCCATCAGGCAGAGGATTCGATGGTTAACCTCTCTGTATTCGCCACGGAAATATTTCCCGATATAATTTTGTTCGTACCTTATTAACGACGTTACCGACTACATAGATAGTTCACGTGGCTATTTTTAATATCTAAAACGTGGCATGTTGGCTCGCGTAAAATACGAATCAATAATTCGCGATGTCTTAAGCAATCGATCGAAACACGAGACGATTGAAATATTTCGTGCTTCGACGAATAAATATGCAATTTTGTTCACGAGGATTTATTGATTTATGATCGTTGCAACGTTTACATCTTTAAATAACGAAATGTTCGAAAGAAACGAAAATGAACGAGTGTTTAAATACACTCGCGTGTCAGCTTCAGTGTCATGTTCGGTGCGTGCGCGCTCGTTGGCGCCTTTTGAGCGCACAACACCGAACCGATCCACCTGTGAAGCAAACTATGATTTTATCAGCTCTTTCGGTTCAAGTGGTCCGATAACCTCGATGTCTACGACGGAACAGCGAACGTTCGGACTTTGTTATCTTCTTTACCGTCGATTGACAAAGATCATTTGCGAATTCCCCCCTTAATCCGCATTGGCCTTGGTCAAACGACAGTTCTTCGATGGATTCTTAGTGCATCGGAAATCGGTGCATCAGGCTAACCATTTGATTCCGACGTCGCTCGTTAAGTAAAGCAACGAATCCAGAATGTTCGACGAAGTTAGCGGATCGATGGATTCCGTCGACTTGGAACCCTGACGAAGAAATAAGATTTTAGAGTTTGTTTCTTTATTTCGAGCATTTCTAATTGAGGAGTTGAGATGGCAAACGTCGTGTACCCGAGAAGCTTGGAATCTCGATAGCGATATATTTCAGTTAATTTTGAAAGCTAGAAATTTTAAATATTTTTGACACAATTTTTACATCGTTTAGCACTGAACGTTATTTCAAATTTGCAAGGTTCATATCGATTCGGAGAGAGAACAAACGGAAAGAAATACGCGATGTGTAGCCTTTTTGGTATATCGTACTTTCGTGTTTTAACCAGAAAAATTAAAATAAATTATTCCAGCCCTTATACTTTTTTCCTTTTACCTCATTTACCACTCCAATCCCTCAATTTTCTTCATTTTTAATAAAGGAAAGTTAAATACGACATCAGACTTACCGGTATGCTCGTCCGAATATCGTTAACGATTCGCCGAGCCCGTTCAGCGAAGTTCTGCACGCAATGAACCAACGAATCTGCTTCTTCGAGGTTTACCGGTTTCTTCTGATTAACTTCCACGTAGTTAAGTTCTTTCTTCGGGTTGGTTACTGTCTTCAAATTCGCTTCGTTCGGTTTCCCGGTTCGGTGCACTGTCGTCGGAGTTTGAAACGACACGCCTTTCGTTAATGCTTGGTCGGTTCTATACATGCGGCGAAATCTTATTAAAAAGTATATTTTTAATAAAAAATATTCGTTCGTTTAATATTTCCTTGTAATCCATACCTATTATTTTGCACATGTTGTCGTACGCAAACTGCCGCTAAGAGACAAAGTGCGTACATGGGATTCTTGATGTAGTGAAGAGGCATAATAGAGATCGCCTTACTATTTTCGACTTCGCTGGTAGAATCTACCGCGACCAAAGAATTTTGATAATTTACTTAGAATTTCGCGAAAGGCTTCGCGTGACCGGAATGTTGCCGTGCTGTTGGTTTGTTTGAAAAACGATTGCCACTCGCCTATCGATCGTTTTCTTTTTCAAGCTATTACGATTGCCGCTCGAAAACGGTTCACCGCCTACTTGCTCTAGTTTTACCTTTCAAACAAAATAAATCTTTGACAAGATTTTCTCGTTATTTTCATACAGAATTGCGTCTAATCTAGAACAGCGTTCGCGAAGCGTGCGAAAAATGCTTGACGTTTCGAAAGAGCCATGGTCGATATTAAAACGATCGTTCGCGGAGGATTCGCGCTAATGACAAGCTGGAACAAACGGCACGTAACGAGGATTAGCGCGATTTTTAACGAGTTTCGAGATTACCGTGGCTTCGACCGTGGGGCGCAATTACGCATGACTACGTAAACGTTCGATTACTTGGTTTCGCGTTGGCTCGACGCGGCCTTTTCGCGCCTTTCACTTTCCCGCGCTTCAAACAGAAGTCGTAAGTTTAACTGCTTTTTTTTGCTCGTCATCAGGATGAACGACATTAACCTTAATTCCGATAATAATACGTGTAGACGTTTTAATTGTCACATCTGCTGAAGCGTGAACAGGGAAGTGTATAAGGCAGTTTCAGAGCTATATAAAATGAAACTAGAACTAGATACACAGTCAGCCACAAAAATAGCTGTATTCTTTGTAAGAAGCCATTTTTGTCAATGTAGAAGCTACAGGGTTTCACTCCGAAGCGACATTATGTGTATATCGCAGTCGTTGCACGATATAAAAGAGCAACGTAACGCAATATAGTTCAACAAAATACTATTAAAAAACCGACCCAGTTTTCCACGCGTTACGTCGTACTATGTGTATTCTTGTTTTTCTTTGTTTTACAATTTTTTCATCCGCTTTAGACAAAACGCGTTAACGATCTCAAATTTTCGATTGATATGCACTGTGCTCTTTCGTACCTTAATCTCAAGCACCTCCAGCGCTTGGATCTTAGTCGATTTAGAAATCGATCGACCAAGCTGAAATCGTGCGATTGTCGAAAATTCTCGGACACGTAAACTGTAGCAAAGAATACGAGTACGGCGATATGCGTGGAAGAGAAGGTATTTATCTAACTCCGTGCTCCATTTAAAGTTTAAGGGAACGCTCTCTCTCGAGATTCACGGAGCGCTCGTATTATCCGCGGAAATTGGTTCTAGCGAACGCGAGGTCAGGAAAGACCTCGCCGACGCGAGGATCGCGTGCAGGACCGACCACTCATCCACACTCGAGTATTAAACATAAGTGCCACTTACCTATGCCTGATCCTCACGAGCTACGGTCATCTTCGTCCCCTCACCCCTAGCTCTAAAGTTTCGCCGTTTCTGATCCCTTGGCCTGCCCTTGTTGTTGCCGGCACTGGCAACGTTTCTCGCGATCCATCCCGTCTCACCTCGTGGCGATTCCCGCGAAAAACGGAGTCGTGGCGCAACCCGCCGTCGGCTGATTCACCTTCCGTACCCCGCAGAATATACACGCACGCGGAACGGTATCTTGGCTAACCCCTAGACCTTTGCTCCTCTCACGGTCTCTGGCGTTTTTCCTTCGAAGGTGGTCGAATATTTTGGGTCACGTGAAGTTATTCGGATCTTTCTGATTTTTCACTCGTTACAGCTATTACTGCAGTCGAATTACACGTTACACGTGGTCCGTAGAAATTGGAAATCGTATACTCGTGTAGTGTGTGATATAATGACCAACTCTTCGTTTCTATTTAAATGCGTTATACTGTAAGAATTTACGATCGATGGTGTTTCGTTTACATATAGAAATACTGCAAATATTGGAAATTTGTACGCAGATATAATTTAGAAAATCGATCGACTCTGTACTAAAAATTTCTTAGCGCAACCATGACCGAGGCGCGAATTTCTCACGTGTCCTTTCACTTTTATCGATTCCGTCGTTTCACCCCTGAAACATACTTGTGCGTTATACTAAATACCACGTATATCGATTCATTTTACCACGTCGCTCTATCCCGTCTCCGTAAATTAATAAGTTATTAGGCCAGCTATCTCTCGAGCGTTATCCCGAAGCGATCTTTCTCTGGAATCTCGCGCGAGTTTCCATTCCATCGTCCTCGCCTCCGTCGTGGAACAAGCAGCAGCTTCTGGCGTGCACGAGCTCGGCCGCGAGAGAGCCGCTCGTCGTTCCGAAAGCGTCGGCCTGGTCTCGGGCGAGCTGGTGGCGCGAGATCGTGAGAAGTACTCCAGATCAGCGAGCAGGATCTACCAGGTACATATCGCGAGGCTGTTAGAGTCAGATCGCTAACAAAGTGAGGATCAAATAATAACACGTTAGGATCGCGGAGCCCGAAGATAGATGGCGCTCGGTGTGAGTGAATAATTTGATAATGGCGGCGGCGGGAGCGACGCCGACGTAGCGCTTCGTAGTTTTCGCCCCCGCCGCCTCCTTCTAGGATCGTGGACGAGAAGAAGAGCCGGTCGAAGAGGGAAGATGATCTGCGATCGTTGCTCGAGATCTAGCACTCGTTGCCTCTCTCCCTTTTCCTTTCTCGTCACACCGTATTCTCTTTTTCCTTCTCGTTGCTTCAACACCGTCTTATTTTCTGCCTGCGTCTCGCTCTATCGTTTCGCCCCCTCGTATTCCCCCATCCTTCGTCCACTCGACTGTTACTCTCGATCTTGAAAGATCATGCCGCGAGATCACGGGGCTATTCGTGATATACCCGAGCCGCGGACGGGTTATGCGCGTACCACGAGATCGCCTCTTGCTCGCCCCGTGTAAAGGGATATTCCGGTGTTTTCGAAATTTTTGCAGACGGCCTTAATGGCGGATGATTGTGTGCCAAAGGTAACCCCAGGTGAAAATGAGCCATCCGACCGCGCTGAATCCTCGTCGTGGTTTGGTCGAACAGGCCTAACCCTTGTAGCAAGCGAGATCCGAAGGATCGAACGGTAACCGTCGATCGTACCCGTGTTTTCGTTCTCCCTCGCCGGCCTCCCTCGCTCTCCCTTTTAGAGACGGTGCGATCACGACGCGCGTGCAATTTTGTAGCACTTTAGAGCGCAATAACCGTCTCTAAGGCGGCACCGAACGCGCTCGAGATACGCCTTGCAATCACGAAATCGAATTTCGAAGTTCGCCAGGGACGATATTTCTGCGAAGCTCCTGCATTCCCACGCTGAAGCTTCGCTAATCGTGGTTATTCTCCGTTCGATCGTTATTAATTCTTCGGTTCTCGAGTAAGAATATTAGGCGGCATCGGGCGAGAAACGATCGAGATACGAGAAGCTTCTTGTCGTTTATCCGCATATGTATTGCATAATAAAGTACTTTATTACTAGCAACCACACGAACGTTGGTTCGAGTCAGAAAACTTTTCCTTTCAACTCTTTACGATCTCTTTATGTTTTTACTCGTTGTCACATCGTAAATATACCTCATTTACTATAATGTATTTCCATAAATATTTAGATCAATCATTTCTATTATATTCTATTATATAAGCAAGCCTCTCCAATTTCCTGTATCGTCTCATTCTTCATCGTGCAATTTCGACAAAAGCGTCGATTCGTATTTCCGATATCTAAAATCAAACAGCAGCGAACAAGTTAGCAGAAAGGTAGAGCATGTCGTGAATCTACGAGATCGTGAAAAACGATGGCGCAATTATTCGAAATCGTAGCGATTCCCGCGGCGCGCATCGTGCGCATCGCCCGATTTTCCGCAGCGGAGCGCGTAATTTAAGCCGGTCGCGCGTACCGGCCATGCGAAGCGGCGCACAATTACTCGTATTTATACCGGCCAGCCGGCTCTAATTGCCTTGTGTAATTCTCATAATCGTAAATACACGCGTCAAAAGGTGTTGAAACCGCAGCACGCCTCGGGGAGGCCGGCGCGATAAATAAATCACGGGGCAAACGCGAGATACGTAATCTAATTCCGCGATACGGGTAGCGAGAGGCTCGAGCCGACCCACGAGCCTTCTCGTTTTAACGCAGACGAATAGTTTTACGCAGGACGACGTTGAACCTAACGTTTCGGGGATCAAGGTGATCCCTACCGGACTTTTGCTTCGAAATGGCGTCACACCGACGACGGTTGCCTCTGTTTTCGCCTCGTCTCACGATCCGAACGCCTGATTTCGCGTTAACGTGCTCGCGGCCGAGATTATTTCGCGAAGTCACGTTGACTCTCGATGCTCGTTCCACGATAATGAGTCTTTTCGTCTCGCTTCCTCCTGTTTCCACACGCTTCTTCCTCCTTGCGCGCGACTGGTGAATCATAGATGCCACGGCGAAACGCGTGGACGTTCGATCTCCGTCGTTGGTGCGGATTTTTCGCCGAGCGTCTGTGGGAAACTATTCAAAATAGCCGACGCTCGATCGAGAGCATCTCGTGTTCGCGTTCGTATTCGTGTGCTCATTGTTGTTGCACAGGGGTGGGAGGTCGCGATTTTGTAAGATCGCACACCTCCGTAAATTCTCCGAAGATGACTTTCGTGAAGGAGAGAGAGGACGATGGGACCGAACGAATGGGATTTCTCAACCGCGGTCATGCGAGAGGCGTTCCGTCTCGGAGAACGATTTGTTCTCTTGCTTCCGGCACTACTCGCGACTGTCGCTAATAAGGAACAAGTTGCAACTGCCGTGGATATAGCAAGGATACGGAGTGCGGCTCGATTCGATGTTCTCGTTTCGTTCTACGGGAATAATCGTTGGAATATGTTTAAGGGAACGTTACGTATGCGAGAAAATAATATCCAGTCTGTGAAATTAACGTTTTAGTCTTGTTTATTATCGGACATTCGAATATTGAACTTTACATTAGCTTTAGAAGCATGAGAGAATACGAGCGTGGTAGTTTCCTTTACGCAACAAATTTTCCTACCTGACGAAGGTTGCCGTTATTGGTAATATCGTATTCACATACACGTATGCCTGTAATATGTAAAGATACGGGAAATTCGCAAAACGCCTTTTTGCTACGATACGTGCTTAGAGGTGAAACGAATCACTTAGGTTCCGTTTCTTGAATTTCATCTGTAAAAATATCCGTGAAAATAACGAAAAGGTATTTTCACGGCACGATTACGACACTGCGACAGGTTCACCGAAATTCCGCTAGGTCGAACATTGTCATTCAAGATCGCGGGCAAAGGACAGTCGCGCGAGTCGTCCGGCTAATTTCCATTAACCAAGTTTCACCGAGCGGGAATCGCGTTCCATTCTAATCGATACACGACGCGAGGGGCCCCGGGCAAAAGGCACGCTTAATTCTAAAACGTTTCTAACGATCTCTCTGCTTGATATTCCTGCGACGAGCGCGAAATGGTGGCTCGGAGTGGCGAGTGTCCGGTCGCTTGTCGAATTTGATCACGTAGCGTTTTAACGCTTTACATTGAACGCAGCGCGTGCTCTGTGTAGAACGTCGACGCGGTTACGAGCCGATACACGCCGATTTCTGTGTGCAAAGAGCACTATCGTGCGCGCGCGCGCTCGCGCGTAAGCGAGCGATCGCACAAACGCTCGTGCGTACGCATAGAGACGAGACACGAGTGTCGAGTTGTAAAACAAAGTAGTTTCCAGGGGACGCGGACGTTCCAGCTCTCGTTGGAATTTATAGAAGACACACGTCGAGGACGATCCGTGAACGCAACCTTTCGGCGCCGCTGTCCGATTCGCTTCGGGGAGTGTTTATTGACGCGTTTGATAGTCAGGTGAATCATACTTGATCGAGTTCGGGCCCGATGGAATATCGTATTCCGTGGCCGCGCGTCTGTGTTGCGTATTGTTCCTCTGATTCATTGGCGATAAAAGTTTCGTGGTGGTGGGTCTCGTTTCTGGGAGAAGGAAATTAACAAAAGGAGATAAATCAGACGCGACGTTAACCGATAGTATTGTTTTGTACCATTTCGCTGGAGAATCTTGGAGAAAGTACGGGAAAACTTCATTTATAGAAACGATGTGTTGCTTACCACACGATCGAACGAATTCTCGCACAGTCTCGCGCTATAATCGATTAATTGATAATATCAGCGAATTAAGCGAGTGACAAGTTGCAAATTGTAATAGCACATTTTTTAATTTTACGTAGAAACGATCGGTCTTGTACATCTCGCTTATTCTATTGTCGAATTTGATGCTATTTATACGAGAGAATTAATTAACGACAATAGCAAGAAATTTTACAAGAGTCGCTACCACGGGTGATACTTTTTACGAACATAAAACAAGATAACATCGTTGAAAATTTACAGTTGTTAGGGAAGAAAATATTGAACGAAATATTAGGATGTATGGAAAAAGGCAGACGAACGCTACCGACGAATACGCGTAAGTATCAACCGTGGCCGAAGCCTACGAGTATTACTTGTAAATTAGAAGTTACACTGGTTAGACCCAGAATCTGTGTTGCACAACGTCGGCAGAAGCGACGAGCTCTAACGAGCGACTGTTGTCAAACGTTGTCGTGCCGGTGGTTGTCTCTGCCCGTACGAACGATATGCAAATCGGCCGCGACCTGCGCACCTAGAAAGCGTATAATTACCGCGCCGCGGTATTTTAACGATATGTTAATTGCGCAATCGGTGTCTCGTTGTAATTAAATTAGTAACTGCCGCGCCGCAGCGCGCTCTGGCGCACGCACGTTGCCTCTTCATGCACCTAGCATCGTCGAGAAGGTATCTTATACTATACTCGCTGGAATACGTGAAATCGTCGAATCGAACTTTCGTCTTTTGTTCGTGCATCGAGCGAACGTACGGGAGGCATCGACTAATGCGCACGACGAGTGTACTCACGATATGTCGAACGCTGTCGGACCTGCGCCCGTGAAAATCAATTGATATGTGTCACGGTGCTCCGAAAGCTTCCTTGAAAACGCACCGGATGCACGATGGGGTGTTGCTCGGCCGACAGGCATTGTCTCGGGTCTCCCTCTTTCATCCGACCGACATGTCGAATGCTGGATGCATATCAATTTATGCCCCATCTCAGAATTCAACTCTCCGCGTCGAGGAGCCTCTTTCTCTCTTCCTTTCTCCCTTCCTTTCTCTCCTCTCTTTTCGTACTCCCGGCGCCTGGCCGACGTCCGGCGAGGCATTTCCTTTCGATATCACGTATGTTCTTACGATTCCCGGTGTACCGGCCTCGCGTCGCAAGTAAATCGGTTCTGCGGATTCCTCGAATGGAAATATCGCTGGATCGGTGGCGATGAGAGCTTACCTGACGTTAGAAGGAAGGGTCGCACCGCGTTTAAGGAATTCACGGTGGCGTGGATCATAATCGAAAGATTAGAGTCGCAATTAGATCGAGGATTTTTTGCATTTTGCAACGAACTGCTGCAAGCCGTCATTTTTCCATTACAATTGCGCGATACAAATAGACGGAGGTTGTTAATTGCTATTAATACCGTAACTAATTTTTGACTACAAAAAGTATTCTATCACTTCAACGTACATGTCCAGATTCGATCGAAACTTTACCTTTAACGTGATTATGGTAAACGAGTGGCGTAACAACGCTAATGAAATCTCAAAATATTTCTCGTAATACATACTCGCGGGAAGAGTCTGAAAGTGCTCCGATACTTCCCCGAGCCTACGCACGCGTATCAAAATATCATCGCTCGCATCTTTCTTTGTCTATCTTCACCGAAGATTCTGCTCCACCGATCTCCCCCTTGGAATTAAATCGTCCCTCGGCAGCAAAATACAAGGTTTCACTCGCGCGAAAGGAGACGTTGGAGCCGCGTGACGCGCCGCCAGTCGCGCAATTAGGCGGAATGATTGATTAACGAATCGCTCGGCGAATAATGATAGAGCAAGCGCGAAGTGGCTCGCAGACGGCCTGGATATCGTCGAGATTTCGTGCGAGGGGCGAAGGGATGGACACATCGCCGCCGTGGATTCATCACGCCGCCCCTGGCAGGTCCATCAGTATGCGTGGGAGTTGGCGTTTCGAGGACCAGGAAGTGGGTGTTGCTGCACTCCATAATTCACCGGGTGTGTGCTCGTGGCCTGCCTCCGTGCTAGCTGGAGCTCGCGCGCTCCACCGATCCTGCTTGGTCCACGATCATCGAGGCGGACGTGTATCCGGACGTGGCGCGGATGAAGACGTTGCCGTGAACGTTTCCAAGGGGCGCAACGCGAAGTAGAAAGGTACAAATGCGGCCGCGTTTCTAACAAATCGTCGCTGAGCACGCGCCTTTAAAGGACTGTACACAGGAAGGTTCTTCTTAAATAGAAGACGATCATGTTGTGGACTTTTGATGATTTAGTGCCACTTATTCCACCAGTAGTTTAACGATACTAGAGTCGATACGGTTTATGACGACAGGTGCTGATGCTCTATTTTACCGTTTCAACCGTTTATTATCGCGAATTTGATGTTCGTCGTAAATTTGTTTTTATATCGTTCGAGGACTGTCTGGGAAGAGGATAATCGACTTCTATTTATTAGGCTTCCTACTGTCGTGTCACTTGTATTACAAAGGACAAGGTTGAAAAGAGGAGTTCAACCACGTCATCTTCTTTTCTTCGTTTACAACCCTATTATACGTTTCGAACCTTAAGAAATACGCAAGGTTCTTCTCACTTGAACTTGGTTGGACATCCTTTGAAAATGTTAAATGTTCCTTTTGTTTATTAAAACTAGGGTAACATTGAAACGTAGGAATCGGCAGGGTCAAGAATCCTACTGGTACTCTCACAAGCACAAGGCTGCTCGAGCTCTTCGAATTCAATTCGATCCATCGCGTTCGATATTCTTGATTTAAGTTACGTTCGGAG
The DNA here is from genome assembly GCF_024516045.1 of Bombus affinis. NCBI lineage: Eukaryota > Metazoa > Arthropoda > Insecta > Hymenoptera > Apidae > Bombus > Bombus affinis. The sequence continues at coordinate 17,731,380 of NC_066345.1, forward strand.
AGCATTTGGAAAAAAGTATTTCGCGAGATAAGGACTCGTCAGAGAGGCGAAACAGCCTCGCGAGAAAAGAGAGGAAGCGAAGCTCGGGACAGAGCGAGAGGAGCCGCGATCCGAACCGGCGGCTATCTACGATCGTACCGGCAACCAATTACGTTTGTTGAACCGGAAAACGTCGGGTCGTATTCCACGGTGGAGCAGCCGGGGCCTCAAATTATAAATCAGACGATAACCCCTCGGCTGTATCTTCTTCCGTCTCCGTTTCTCTGTACGCGCGTTACATCGAGACAAACGCAAGATGAAAAGAGAGAAACGTGGTCCGTGGTGAATCGTGAGGGCTTTTAAGCTCGTACATCACCGTGTGGGTTACGCCTCTCGTATTTGCTTAGTCGTGCGATCGGCCAGGCGCGGATAAGCGCGGAGATGAAACAATTAATAACCCCAACGAAACGCCAGCACCGTGGGCCAGATGTTTCCTTCGCCAGCTTCTTCGTTTTCTTTCTCTTCTTCTTCTTCTTCTTCTTCTTCTTCCGCTTAGTCTTCTTTCCTCTCTTGCTTCTATGTAAACACACGTTCGTAATCTCTCGCTCTTCCGGCGCGCTTGTCCCGGTTTCCATCACTTCAACCCGGGACTTTTGTTGAACAAAGGTGTAACCACACGGTCGAATATGAAAACGCGGATTCGAAAGCGCGATCGCGACTACGCGAACGATCGTGACGACGGTGGATGAGAGAAATTTTGCGCTGCATTCTGATCCGGACTTTCACTGTACCGTATAATTCTACGCGTTACACGTCCACGGATTGTTGGAAATTTTAGGACGTAGACACACTGTCGGACGCTAATAAGATACTTTGTCGGACCGCGAGATCGGCGCACTTCGAGCGATATTGAAGTTGGAAATCGTGAAATTCACTTGTACCGTATAGCGCGAATAACGCTCTTCTCTTCGTTCGATTTCAGACAATTATTACAAAGATACCTCGCTGCTATTCAGATACTCGATGTTAAATGTCTCTTCATATATCTCTATTTGTATTGAAATTAATCTTCCGGTATATTATTTGTTGAAATTTTGGGACACTTTTGAACATTTTTTCGTTGAAAATTTATAAAAGGAAATTACTATTGAATCTTCAGAATGAATCTCGAATCGATAATAAAAGTAGATTCCGATGATCCAATATAGATATCGTCGGACAAATTCGAAATTTCGACGATTTCGTCTAACGTTTCATCGAAACTATTTTAATTTCCTTCTAGAAACTACTTTCGATTCTAATTCAAATCTCGTCGTTTCAATAACAAAGGAATTACGTATTCAAATATATACGTATATCTGTAGATATAAATAAAAATTACACGATCTTTTCGGATTTCGCATCTAACAGCGCAATTTATTTAACCTAACTATCCGTTTACTATTACGAACACGCGTATGCTCGTTGATATTATTCCAAAGCACGCGAGCGGATTTATGGCTGGAAATGGTTGCATCCAGAAGGATCGGGCCGTTTTGAGAATCAAGCGTCAGGATCGTTCTCGCGAGGACGTAATAGCAGCTCGTTCGGGACACCAGGAATTGCAAGGTTGCGCGAAGAAACACGCGATATCCCGGCCTGAAAAATGACGATACCGCGGGCTATATCTCAGCGTCTGCACAGGATATCTTAATTATCGGGCAAAAATTAATTACCGTAACGCCCACCGCGTCCGTGCAATGGAACGAAGGCGGCGGGGACTCCCGTAGGGCATTCGTGGGAGTAGAGCACACGGAGCTTGCCTGCGTTTCTAAATCGTGAGGCGCCAACAAATTTCCAACTCTTTCCAATCGTTTAAGTTCTTACCTTTTATTTGAAATTTATCCTTTCTTCGTCGATAAATCGAGCGTATTGAGATCGATAGGCATTTTCGTGGATCTGATAAAAATTTCCTACCTGTAGGAAATCAGCAAGAGTTGCAAGTTAATCGTACAAATATTAATGAAATGTTTTTAGCTTGATGGATTATATCGATAAGTGAAGGGAAATTGATCTTATAAATATTAAATATCTAGCATTTATATAATACAATTTCACAATTTTCATTTCGTCTTACAACTTACATTTACATATTCTACGTTATCTCTCATAAATAACACTTAAGCGCTGGTATATACAAGAACGATTTATACGAACCAGATCTCAATTTAAAGAACGATTTCGAAAGTTGCTTCAGCCAACATATTTAACTCCGATTATCAGGAATCTCAAACGAACTTCATTCTATCCCATTAACCCAAACCTTTCGAACCTCCCGGCACCGAGTTCCGTGATATCTTCTTCTAATTACGGCGACGCGACGTGCTTTCCAATGCCCACAGCGACGTAGCTATCGAAGATCGCGCGGAAAGTTTGTAAAAGCGGCACGTATATGAATAGCCGATTAAATTCCATCGGTGTCCTTTAACGGCGTACATGTATCCTCTTCTCTTCCCCAGTTAATCGAAGATCCATTTCTAGATCCTGCGAACAACGTTTCGCGTTCGTACTTCTATGAATTTTCCCTATCGTTCGTTCCATCGTATATCGGCGAAACACGGCGCAACTATATTTACAACCTGATCTCACAAACCTCTAAATGTAGATATTTTTCTGTAATTTTTTTCCATTTGGTACGTCCAGTCGTTTCTCAGGATTCGTCGTAATATATTTCACATAAAGCCGTGCTTCTATATCGTCCAATTTCAGCGAGAATTTGTCACGTAGAAATACAAAGTACAAATACGATCGAAATGGATCGGAATGCATTTGCGTCTAGATACAGTGCTCCTGACGCGGATGCAACGTTGATTTGAACATCGTTTGCAGGAAAATAGCAGCATGCTCCTTCGTTGCACTTGCATAAATGACACAACGTCCGTTGAATTGACAGCCGTGCGACCGAGCTGTTATAAACCGACCAGCGGTTTCATGGAAGCGTATCAACGACGAACCGGCACGAAGCGGCGCGGGAGAGTAACACGAGTAATTTCAACGATGGAAACGGGGCCCGGCACGGTCCGTCGACGGATGGTGGTGGTGTGGGAGTCCAGGCTGTTTGGGTTCAAAGGTTCGCGATTATAACATTCCGGGCATGCCGTTTCGTGTGCATCAATTCGGTACGCCAGTTCCCTCTTTGCGGAGTTCACAGCCGCGAGAGGATCTCCTCTTCGACTCCCTCTTGTCTTTGCTTCCCTCCCGCTTCGTCCCTCGTCGACGGTTTCGCTCGACGTACGAAGCTCGAAAGAACGGCGTGCCTGGGCTCGTTGGAGAAGGAGAAGCAGGGCGATCCTTTCCAGGAAGGATCAGCTATCCGGGAATCGGTAAACGCTTCATTTTCCCCGCTCTCTTTTCGCCGGCCGTTCGTTACTCTTCTCGCGGCTACTTTATCCCACGTATGCACGCGCTCCTTGGGGTCAGCTTCCGTTTCTTCGTGAACCACCCGAGCGAAGGTTGTGAGAGGGAATCGTTCGCGAAAGAGAATTCTCGTCCGAAGAGCGACTTGTCAGGACAAGAACCGAGGTAACTGTATTTTTCACGGTAAACATCGCGAACGAAGTATAGACTCTTTAGATGTGAGAAATTCGCGTCTTGTTTCGATTTGCGAGCTGTTGTATCCGACGCGATTAAGAATTCTTGCTTCGAGAAATAAACGAATAATCGAGTTGTTCGTTTATTTTTCGAAGAACAGCTTAGTTCGTTCTCGAACTCTCGTCGGTACGAGTTTCGTCGGTGTAGGGAATTTTGCTGGTGTAATTACGAGGTCATAAAAAAGATCAGATGTATTTAAATATGGGAAGTTTAGTTCAGATTTGGATTTGGAAGATACGTATGTTTGATGTGATTATAAATTCTCGTTCGAAGAGCGCGTAATTGGCCAGGTCTTGTGTTTTTGATTGATGACGAGATAATAACTAGATTGCGGATTTGTTTAAGTATGCAAGGTAAAATTGATGTGATTATAAATCTCAGAAAGAGAAGAAACGAGCAACTGGAGTAAAGATACGAGGAAAATGAGTTTTTGGTTGATGACGATGGAAATATAGGAGAAAGGAAATTGATAGGATTTTGATGAAGAAAAATATACGAGCAACTTTTTAGAGGAAAGGAAAGGTACAGAAAGGGAGAGAGGTTATGTCAGCGTGCTATTAGGCAAGAACGTGTTTAGTCATAGGAAGGTTTAATTGGTGAAAGGGTTACTAGAGTTGCCAGAGGTTACCGCAGCTGATTTCAACCATTGCTTGCAATCATTCTGTTTGAACCGAATGATATATGCCGTGTCTTATAAATTAAATCAATTTCCATAGATATCTTCTCGTTTTCGTTTATCCTTCGTCGTTAGCTTTACTTTTCGAATTACAAAAATTCCATCTCGTAGGTCTACCGACCTAATCCTTTAACCCGTTAACTGGGTTATTACTCAATCCGAAACTTCTTATTGGATTGGAATTGAAATCGAAAGTTAGTAAAGACGGTTCGATTTAGGAATGAGAACGTTTAAAAAATATTATCGCACATTTCACGAAAGGTATTTTCTTATGCTGCGCATCCTTCGGCACTCCCCCGACTTAAGAATCTACGCGCCTGAATCCTTAGTTTCGAATGAAATTCAGTGCTGACCTGACAAGACCATTTTCCGTGACCAATGAACGCGCGCGCGAGAATCATTCGGTTCGCAAGCCGCCCTCGATTTTTCCGTGTCCGTCGACGGATAACGTGACCGACGTGGGTCGAGATTACAATAAGATGACGTCAGCCGAACGTGTAGCGGAGAAATAGGAACGCTGTAAACTAGATCACCGCGGGATTTATAGCCGGCGTTGCTTTTTAACCAACGGCTTTATCGCTCCATTGTCCCGTCGCGTTTTGTCGGTCGAGTAATTTAAGCGTTTGGACACGAGGTCACCGCTCGCGGTCAGCGTCGCTCTCCGTTGCCGATTGAAATTCACATCGTCGTAAAACGTGAAAAGGAAAAATGAAAGGAAGAAAAGAGTAACCATACGAGATTATTCTAAATCATACCGTTAGGATTCTACGTACGCTCGCTGGACTACGGATCAGCTGGCGAATAAAAAGAATATTAGCGTGTTTACAACCGTTCCTCTAGGTTTTTCATTTGCCAGCGTGCCATGCGTAACAGATAATGCTCCCTTTCCATCTGTCTCGAAAAAGAATTTCGTTATTAACTCTCGTAACGTGGGATTATATAGAAATCTCGCTAGAAATCGTATTAGAAACGCTTAATATCGTGAATATCGTCGGAGTAGTTTCTAATCCAAAAGACGAAACGCGTCTCATCGAAGCGTATAACGATTCAGAACGATCCTCGAGTTGAATTCCTCGAAGGACCCGTGTTCCCGCGATACTTCTCGGTGAGTTCGAAGCGGCGCGATCCAATGATGGGCGCATAAATAACGCGGGAAATGGACGACAGCGACAAAGCTAGCGCTGATTTCGCTAGTAAAGGCAACGGCGCGCGAGCGGCGACCGACCAAACGGCCTACCGAGATGGATTTATGCCAGCGTCATTAGGGATTAATTATACGCCTTGTCAGGCAGCTGATGCCCGTTCTAGCGGGTCAGAGATGGCCCCGCACGCGAGAGTTGCTTCCATCTCGCGCGTTGAGACGCGTCGCGGAACGAAGAAGAGAAGAGAACGATCGTGGATCGCAAAAGGGAACGCGAAGACGAGCGACCACGCTCCGAGAGAAGCAACCTTCCCTCCGTGTTGGTGGTGCGAGTGCCAGTGACTCGTATGATTTACACCTCGGTTGAATATCGCGAGCGAGTACACGAGCGTATTCCGCGCCATCGAATAAGCCACACGGTTTATGTTAACGTTCGACGAATCGTCCGACGAACGATGCCCGGCTTGTTCCCTAACGAACACCCGGTGAATTTCATTGGGCACCGGGCAAGATAAACGGCTGTTATTCGCCAGCATGATATGATATACGATGGAATCGAACTGGCTACCGCGGAATCGCGAATTTCAATCGTGCGTGAATAAGAAATGCAAGGTTATTCTGTGCAGACCGTCCCGTTGTACAGCGTTCTTTCTAAGCGGAATTCCGTTTAAAGCGGAGAAATAATATCGACCGTGGCTTCTTTACGCTAGATAGAATAGTCAAATTATAGCGAGATTATTACCATCGTTGATGAAACACGGTCTATCGTTCTTTATGAATCTAGATCCGGCCGAATCTGTCGTTTCTTAAACTCAGTAATAAGTGAAATAGCTCTGTTTTACTTGCCGCGTAATGTCCGTGTACTAATTAAATTTCTATTAACCGATCATCTGCTTAAGATAAAAATAGAGGTTAATAACGAAAAATTGATTCGCAAGACGAATCGGATTTTAACATCGTCCCTTTGAAAAACACGAAAAACGTGAATTATTATATTCTTCTCTTATGGTCTTTGTACAACGGTTATGACGACTGAAAGAATCCTATGTGCACCTCTTTGATATGCCTTTCTTCCCGGAACAACGATAACGGATTCCCATAGGTTCCGTCAGGTGAATGAAAGTAGCGTTTAACCGGGTTGAAGATCGTTTGTGCGTACATTTCGCGTGGCCATCAGATTCAAGGAAGTTCAGCCGTCCGTTTTAGGAGGACGACCGTCGGTTAGGCAATTCGCGAAAGAAAAAGGAAACGTTGAAAGACGAGGACCCGAGGGAGACGCACGTCGACCCGCGGCTGAAACGCACCCATAAGCACCGAGCGCTCTAGACTCACGTACTTCCTTAATGCCGAATACGCCATCCGTTTTCTTGCCATATAAGTTTCTATCAAAAGGACGGATCGTAATCCAGAAATCTCGTCGTGCGACCCCATGGGAATACTGGCTCGGTGAAACTCACGCACCTAACCGCCCCGTTACGCTTGAGAACGAACGAAATCGCGGCTCTGACTCATCGTTTCGTGTCAGCGAAATGAATTTTTATGTTATCCTGCTGTTCTACTACTCGATCGTACTGGTAATCCTACGTGATCGAAGCTCGTTTATCGTGGTTTTCCTTGATTTCGTTACCGGCCAACATGGGGATCTTGTTGCTCGTTGCTGTTCCGTATAAGATTCCTCTTCGTGCGATATTTTCGTCCGATTACGTTTAGTATATTGCGTTTAGTAATAGAGCGAATCCGTTGTTATCGTAGCGTTACATAACGTCGTGCAAGTAGAATTTCACGATAAGAAGACCCAAAAAATCTTTCGTTCGTCTTCAGCTGCGTGTTCGAAGACAAGTCACTCCCAAAGTACAAACACTTCGGCGAATGTTTCCCTGGTTCGGTGCAAACACCGCGTGAAATTTCAATTTGATCGCGTTCGGCGCGTCTAGCGTCTGTGGAAATGGTTCGTGCGACTAGCGGGCGATGAAAGATTTTGACGAATGCTCGTCCGCTGGAGCCTCGCGTTCGCCTCGAGTTTCTCCTCGTAGCGTCGGAGCGTGCTATACATTCGTCGGTAGGCCGGTCAGATCGTAAGTAGTAAATCGTTTTCTTGCCCCACTGTTTATGCAGGGTGATTGATGAAGTTGCATTAATATTTCCGTAACAGCGGCCTTTACTCATGGCGTGTACTCGTGCGAGCACTCGCGCGCTCGCGCTGCGCTCGTGGAGCATCCATACGTTAGCGGCGCGCAATAAAATATGTCTCAGCCGAGTAGATTTACGATACGAGTAGTCAGGGATATTTCTTCCAGCCATTGTGTCGATATCTTCGATCCTATTTGGTAATCCGTGACACGCTTTCGACGCGCGAACATGCGGCCATATTGCATCGGTACCTCGTACCGTACGAATTTTTCCATAGAAACGATAATTAGTAACCGGTCACCGTGCAGACGTTTCAATAAATCAGTCCACCACCGGGTTCAGCCCCCTCGCGAGGCAAGTGGGTCGTTCTTCTCCCCCTACCGTTACGAAGAAATTCTGCTCTGCATGCACGCACGCAGCGATAGGGCCTGCGGAGTCAGCGAAGAACCACCGGAGCAACCTGTAATTACGCGTATTGCGGATCGTTCTGTTTCTCCCTTTCTCTACCTCGCCGTCTGCTTTACTTTACATCCGGTATCGGGTCCGTGGAACATTCGCCGAAACGCTCGTTGAACTCGTTCCTATACGATCGTCGTATTTTCGACCTGCTACCTCTTCCACCTCCTCCGGGAGAAAGAGGATCCCATTACACACACGGAGGCTATTGATGTCGTTGATCTTCCTTTCTACCAACGATACGCTCGAACGAAGATATATAAGTATACATTTAGCGAATCGAAAGCTAAGGGGAATCCCTATCTGGGGTATCCCAATGTTGCGGAACCTCCGACTGTCTACATTCTCACTAATCGTGATCGTAATCGCGGTCGTGGTCGTGGACGAAGCGAGCAAATCGAAAATCGGTTACGATCGCGGCGGTCATTTAAATAGCAAGTCATCGCGATAATTCTCCGGCGCGAAGATTTATACACGGTGTTACAATTGTGAAGCGGTAGAGCGCTGTCTCTCGCGTGGTGCGGTCGCTTTCACTCGGGAAAGAAAACCCGGCACCGAATCCACCTTACCGGGGCCGGGGTGACAGAGATCTACGACGAGTAATACACGGTGAAAGCGGAGGAGGCAGATGCGACCAGGTGCGGCTCGCTTAAGATAGAGGTCGAGCTGGATTTCGGAATCACCCGTTGGACAGGTAGACGAGCGCACGGCAGGTGTAGCCTGCAGGCGAGGAATCGCGAAGCGGGCTCGAGCGTTGCGTGGGCGCGTTTCTCAGGGTGGCTGCGATGCGTCACACGCGAATCGCACGCCAGAAAACAGGCACTCGTGCGACCTGCACGACGACCAAGAGATCGGATGAGGAAAACGAGCGAAAGATGAAGCGTTAAAACGAGACGAGAGTAAGGATAAAGCGGAACGAACGAACAGACAAAGGAAGAACATGATATCGCTCTCTTCTTCTCCTTGCTTCTTCTTTCTACTTTCGTTGCTGTTTCCTTCGTTATTGGAAGAAAGTGCGGAGAGAGAGAGAGAGAGAGAGAGAGAGAGAGTGAGAGGGAGAGGGTACCAAGAGCTGAGAGGACCTGTAGGCGAACTATGCCGGGTATCCAGGCTGAAGGTTGGGCAGAGAACTAACCAGCTAGACTAACCAGCCGAGTAAACCAGCCCAGGATATATCCTGAGAACAATCGGACCTACCGACTGACTGGCGTGGGCGAACCACCGACGAAATATGCATTCCTAGCAAGCACCGGTGCTAAAGGGTTATTACATTTACGTGGTTCGGTGGTGGTCCAACCAAGATCTGATTTTTCGGCCGCGCGTGCTTCGGCATTTGGGTGGGTCACACTTGGATGGAATTTTTTGATTATTGCGAGCTACTTAGGATACCGTTTACCTTGGCTTAGCTGGAATTCAAAATTTGGCAGACGTTGCATCCTATAAACACACCGTGGAATAGAATCGATTTTGTAGGTTCAATGAATACGTTTGTCGGTTGATAACGATTCGATGATTGATAATGATACTTCCTGTATTTCTTAGGTGACACATCGTGATTGTTTTAATAGATACGTATGGAATCATTTCGTAAATGTTTTGTAAGTAGGCAATTTTTCAAATTCGCCAATTCAAATTCGTTAAACGATGAAACCCGATAACTCATTACAAATTGAGATTAAATCGATATACTGAAATCTTCGGACTTGAAGTTCATCGAGGCGGAAGCTTGGTTGATCGCGCGCGTAGCGGCGTTGTCCGCAGGCGATCACGTTATTGAGGAGCGAAGCGGCGCGGATGATAATTATATTTTTCCCCGATGCCTACGACTACTTTCGTGCTTCATCTCGCTACTCTAAACGACCGAACCTTTTTTTTCTCTTCTTTCTTTCTACGACGCGACCGTGGTCGGAACAATCTTGTTTCTAGCCGCGGGAAAGATTAGAACTCGGTTGCAATAAATGAGACGCGGTCGTGTCGCTTCCTTCAGACAATTCGCAGCCTCCATTACGCGCGATCGCAGCTACAGCTGCAGCAACAGTGTTCGGTGATCCAGAGAAGGAACGTCGTCGGCTAATAGGAAGAACGACGACGACGACGAGGTCGATGACGACGACGACGATGACGACGACGACGACGACAAGAAGAAGGAAAAAGAGATAGGAAGATGAGAATGTCATTGGGGAATAATAGGCCAGGTTTGCGGTTGCTGGCAGCTTTGCGGATACACCGGACGTGGGTATCGTCGACGCTCTCCAGAGCTCGTTGAATTGTCGTCATGAGAAACACGGAGATTGCCGAAACCCGCAGTTTAAATTAGAAGCGTACAAACTACAAATTGAGACTGCAAATTGCATCGTGGTATAGTTACGTATCTTGGTGCAGCCGTCTCGTTTCAGATTCGTTCGGTGGATAACTCGTTCCACCGTCCGAAAGCACTACTCTATTTTCTGTACCTTTCGTTTGTCGTTATGTAAAGAGAAATGGAACAGATCCATCGAATTTTTGATTCGAATGAAAGTCGAAGAAAAACTATTTGAGATTAATTCATTTGGTTTAGATTCACACAGTCGTCTGATGTGAAAAATGGAATTTCATTGAACTTGTTGCTCGTGACTAGATCTGAAAAGTATAATTTAATTACGATAAACAGCCCATCGATCGGTGCTAACCTGTTTGCATTTAATTCCTCGTAATATAGCCACAACCTCTATGCTCGACAAATTCTCTCCTCTCATTTTAGTTCGACAAATACCATGAAACTTTTCTTAGCTCGTTACTACGTTCATACGGAATAATCATATTGGAGAATCGCACGAAATTACCTACTTCCGACACGCATCGTACGTCTCGTGCGTTTTTGTCGCGCGTGTTGGGACCTTCTTGCGTTATCGGTAAAACCGTACCGATTAACGGTGAACGCATAGAAACCAGGAAGTCGTTTGGCGAATTCTACGGTGCTCGGCGCGCCAGAACGCTGTTTTACGGTTTTCTCAGTCGTCCAATCCCATCGAAATGCCGACGTATTTCGAACCGGATCGTAATTAACCGCCCATTACTTAGCGTCCGGAGACGGTGAAACCTTTTTGTTTCTACGAATCGCCACGCCGCGGTCCCCTTCTTTCTTCTACGGAGCAAACCGCGACGAATCCCCTCGACGAAACTTTCTAACTGCGAGGCCGGCCGTGGATTACCGAAACCGGTCATTTTCGGCATCGTGCCCCGCGGATTTATCGAGATTGTCCGTCCGTCACCTAATGAAACACCGTTAAACAGTCTTAACGATCCACTGTCACGCGCAATTTCACCGTACGAAGTCCATTGATTCCAGAGGTAGCGATTCATGGAGATTGGGAAAAAAAGGAAAGGGGAAGAGAACTCGTCTTTCGGAAAGTACTGCCTAGATACCAGCAGCTGCCATTTATTTATTAGTCCAGATTAGATCGTTAATAGCAATCAAATTTTAGTTTACCAATTTGGTTTTTTCGTATCGACGATTACATTTCATCGTAACGAGCTAACTGTACTAATCGAGTTGATGGCGCTATCGTAGGAGATTTATCACAATAGCTACTGTTACTTGAAATCGATTAATTACCGGGTCACCGAGGTCTCTAGGTTGTTGCTGACGTTCGCAGACACTGGAGAGTTACAGAGGATACCGAGATAATGACATTGAATCCGAAGGTCGCTCGAAAGTCATAAAGAGGTTATCGAGGTTATGTCATTAGCCCTCAAGGTCACTCCAAACTCGCAGAAGACGACTGAGATTATGTCGTTGACGTTTAAGGCTAATCTAATGTTACAAAGAAGTCGCAAAGGTTATCCGATTAACTGTTAAGATCAATACGAACCAATTTTTTCTCTCAATTTTCCGATAAAGTTTTTCTTAAAACGTTGCAGACTTTTTGCTTACCGAAACAAGAATGAAAACGAGATACACAAGTTCAGCAGAACAGTGGCAGAGTTGACGGTTTTATAAACGAATAAATTGTAATTATAATAACGGTTAATCCTATCGAAGTATCGAGGTAACGGGTGCAAGTGGTCGTGCTCTCTCTCTTTTTAATTCGAACAACGGTTGTCCGAAGAAGACAACGACGTAACACGCGACGATTAGAACGAGCCGCGAACAGCAGCGTCGAGACGATTAACTTCGTAACGAGCCGACTGGCCGTCCACGGGAAACAAAACGATTCGAGTCACGAGGCACGCTACTATGATGCAGGTCGTTTCGCGGTTCATAATGGCTGCGTGGTACTCTCGCAAACTTCCGAGACGCGACATTGCCTCTTGGTTGGACGTGCACACTGCGAAACGTTATTACCCTACCGACAGAGGACAGGTGGCCTGTCGCTCGTGCAACACTCGCGTCGCGGCTAATTAGTAGACTGATTGCATGCTCGTGTGATTAGCCCGAGGTGTCTTTCTACCTCCCGTGCCCTGGAATTGTTGCCGGGCAATCGAGCAGAGCGGACAGCGCTGGGTGACGATTCTTGTCACGGTCTGCCGATTGGATCGTTTATTCATCGTAATTGCTGGTTTTCTTTTGTTTCTTGCGCGTAGCTATGTGATTTTATTTATTAAATAATAACTTTCAGATATTTCCTTCAAATGGATTTAGACAGATGTAGAATTTTATGCGATATTTATTTATTACATCAATTTTATAAGAAAGAACGAATGCTTTTCTACAGGGAAGCAAATTCGCCAGCATTAGATTATTCGTAAAGTGAACTTGCGAGGATCTGGTATAGATCGAAGCTTGTAGATCATATAGAAAGATCATGCGTATATAGTCTATGGGAATTCTCTTGCACGTATCAAAATAAATTTGCTCTGCATCGAATACCAAATACATTTCAAAATATCGGAAATGGATAATCGAACATACGACGTATCAACGATTAAAGCTTCAAATTCTTTTTTAAGAACGACCGTATCGGCCGATCCTCGTTGGATTCAAATTCTTTCATCGCGTTACGATCGCCTGTTGAACGCGTGAATGAAACCGATCTGGGAAGGGCTCTAATTTTCCTGCGTAAATCGCCGATAATGCATGACGTCATCGTACATCAGACACACCGTGCTGATTGGGTGCGAGAATTGGAGCCCGCCAATTACCCGGTGACCCGGGCGCGATTTATGGGGTCAGTCGTAACTCGTACCGGTCCCTCGTACTCCCTGTACCAGTGGTGGCCCCCTATATTCCATAACTCGACACCCTGTAACCCTCGACGTGACTATAGTTGGATACGTACACGTATAACGGATGCGCAACGTCAAAACGAGACGGACGATTTATTGCGGATTAAGAGTCTCGCGTCTACACGAGCGGAAACAGGGGAAATCGTGAGTTGCGCGAACCTGTTGACGCGACTATATGAAATCCGTTTTCTGTAAAACCGATCTGATCGAAAACCACAAAGGAAATATATAACGATTTGAAAATTCTGGTCGGTAGAAGTTAAAAAGTATTTACGTAATAAGCGATCGTATGTATGTTAACTTGAATGATATCAAAGTACCATCGTTTACAACGATCAAAGATTCTTTCTTACCTCGCAAATATCGTCGTCTTTGCCTTTTCACACGGACCGACTCAGACAACTAAAGCCAGACAACGATCCATCTCGATTCCACGGATTTCGCGGAAATCATCAGCGACTGTGTTTCGCGAGGGTAGACCGGGACCGACTAGAAAGTGCGAGTCGTGCCAGAGCAACAATAGCGCTGCCATGGCAAAGACAGAGCGACAAGAAACTGTCTCTGCCGAGGAAATAATGCCTTCGAATCGTGTCCGGGTCTGGAGTCGCTCTTACGTTCTCGAGTTTATGATCTCTGCGACGAGGCCGTGTCTGCCGAGTGTCTCCGGCTCTTTCTTTCATACAGACAACTCGGACACGTTCGCGACAAAGCGTTTCCACGACACCTTCCACCGTTATCTCTCTCGTCGCGAATGAAGTATGAATTTTCAGAAGTATTGAACGATGACTGGACGCGGTTGCAACGGTGTCGCGGCTTATCGAGTAGCGGAAAAGAGAAAAGTGTTTGAAAAGGTTGGGAGAGGCTGGCTGAACGGCCGCTATTGTATGCCGGCTGTTTCATATTTAACGTTTATTATTATCTTTGGTAACGACTCGCGCTTCATGTACAACGTACGGCCACAGAGAAAGCGAGGAACAAATAATTTCGCACCCAGAGCCAATTTCGTTCCCAGTCAGACTTCTTCTTCGTCTACAGGCGAATGCATTAGCCTGAAAGAAGTATGAGCCGGGTGCTCGAGTTCGAGATCACGAATGCTCGCTGCTTTGAAGTTTCTTCGGTCGCGTTACGTTACTTGGATGTGGAATGTTTTAACGCTATCGAATAGTATCGTTCGACGCTTCAGAAGTCGTAACGATCAACTCGATTAATTGGAAAATAAAAAAAAGCGATAGCGTGACAAATATGATTTTTTCTTAATTTACAAACTTGAAATTTGCAACTCTCTGTGCTTATGTAATAAATAGACGTATGAAGATAAAACATTTGTTCTCGAAGAACATCGGCCATTATATTTTTGGATACCAGTTGAATATTAATAATACGAGCGACAAAATCGTGAAATTAGGAAAGAGTAGAATCGATCGATTTAACTTCCCACTTATCTAATGTACGATGCAACTTGATTCGCCTACCATTTGTTAAATTTTTAATTGTCACTTTTCCTTGTACAACGATGTTAAGTGCATCTATATGTATTCGAGCATTAGACACGTTTTCATTTTTCCAGCGCGAATTGTTGCGGAGAATGCTGGCAAAGGATGTAATAGCTGTTTGGTTCTCGAGAAATACTTTTTCTTTGGTTTCACTCTGTGAAAGTGGCTTCAATAGGTTTATTGGCGTCGGCACTGCCAGATCGGTTGTCCTGATGAACAGTCAAACGAAGACGTTATCCTACTTCTAGGAACTGTCAGTCCAAGAAACTCTAAGCTTCCGATGGAAAGCCTTGATTTACGGCATTTATGATTTTTTTCCATCGTGCGGCTAGATGTTTTAATAGGAACAGTTAAAAATAACAAATAGCGCTACTCCTGTCTATTATATTTATTATAATGCACAGGAAATTTCATATTTCCAGGCTAAATAGTCGTAGTCATCCGTTTTCACTTTTGTAAATCGAACCATCGCATTTATTCTTCAAAGCGTACTTCGTTATTGTATTTATCGCGTCACCTAACACGTCAACTTGCTTCCAATAACGGTCCAACCTGCAATTGAATACTTTCGCTTATTGTTAGACTAATTACATATCTCTTCGCTCCTTTCTAATAATACTTTCGAAATACTTTTTTTTCTTTCCTATTGAAACTCAATCCGAATCGAAGACAAATCCAAGCGTCGATCGTGCGAACCTACAAAATCGTGATGTCTGTAGTCCCTGGTTACGGAAGCAAGACCAGGTTATTCCACGTACGAAGCTAAGCAAAACACGTGGAATAAAATTGTATCGTTCGAGATTTCGCTTCGCAAACAATTTTTGGAGTTCGCGTAGATCGGTACACGCGTGCTAGACAAATTTCCAAACTCCAAAATGACGATTCTCGTCTTACTTTGCGCCATAGAATCATCATGCGTGACACGAACCTAGAACGACGTTGTATAACGATACAATTCGATGACCAGGACACGGAAGACATTTTCAGAGAAACGTGTCGTTCCCCGTTCGATGCCTCGCCTCTGGCATCGCACGAACGAACGCGTAGTCGACCGAATGCGTGTACTCGCGTAAGATGGGCTTGCAGGGTGAAGCTCGGCCGTCGTCGGATCTCAACGCAGGAGTGTCTTGCGCGAGGGAGCATTTTTGCCGCTGGTACGAGTTTACAGGTTGCGCGAAGCGCTGTGCGCGATCGACCAGGCCGCTCGGGCTCGGTGACCGAGGATTCCCCCCGTGTCCCCTCGGACCTGAACGGGCCAGCACGCCCTCCCACTGGCCCCTGGCCCGTGCTGCATCGCGTTGCAGCGCATGGCGTCCTCGTGTGGGCGAAGGGTCATGGGTCGCAGACACACCGCAGTGGCTCTCAGTTGGCCCGGATGCCTCGAGCGCAGGTTCAACCAGGCAACACCGTGCTCTTCTCTCCTCGAATCGTCTTACAGAACGACGAACACGATGTACCGACGATGCATCTGGTATTATATCAAAGTAGGACACGTTCCAAGTAGATTCAGAGAGAAATTGTCTCTTGCGATGGTATTGAATTACGGATGATTAATAATATTGAATTACAGAAAGGATCGTTACGAAGATCCGAGCGAGCAAGAGAGGTCGAGGATCGGACGCTGTACAACGCGAAAAAGGTAACTTACTTGTCAAGAGGATCCAGTTTTGAGAACCCGAACAAGTGTACAGAGAAGCTGAGAAACGCACATGGTCAAAATCGCGCGCGATCCATCGACGAAGCTCGTATGGACAATTTGTATAAATATACGTAGTACAATGACGTCGCATAAAGCGTACACGCGGGAACGTAGCTCGCGGGTGGAAATCGTACGACACGTCGGGGTCACGGGGAAACCGATACGGTTCGAGGATGGCCTCGGGTGATGCTCTCGCGGAGAATTTCCCCTCTTCTCCCATTCGAAGGATAACGCGAGAAATTGGTTACTTCATTTATGCGAATCTTCGTAATTAACAGCAGTCTCTCTTCTTATCGAACTACAGTTCCATCAGTGTAATCTGACTCAACAATGTTTCGATACTTTAAACTTCGATCTTGAACTTTGCGTAAAATAACAAAGTTTCTTGTATATTATACAGACGTTATTAGTTTCTAGCAAATTTTTCATTTGTCATTTTTGTCACGCCACTGCTACCGAGTCAGATAGTCAGTTTTCAAACGCGTGGCACCGTTAGATGTTCTTATCTTCGGCAACTCGCACGGAATCGTCAAGCGTGCTAGTAAGGAACGCAACGAAGAGAGATCACCGGAAGAGAGAATTTTAGAATTCCTCCGAGCACCGATACGGGTTCGTGGTCGAAAACTTATGGCACGAGAGAGGTTGCCGGGCTCCTGTCCTCTCTCGTGCGAAAGGTCACGCTCGGAGGAACTGACCTCTCTCTCTCTCTTTTCTCTACCACCTTACCGGTATCTCACAGCTAAGCTATTCCCTCGCGTAGCTCTTCCTCCCTGCTCTATCCATCCTCCTTGCTTATGGTGGTGGCGATGGTGCTACCCCAACAATTTCGAGCAACGAAGAGTCGACAGATAAAATCTCGGGGCGGACCCCGAGCAAATTGAAAAATTATGCCGACGCGTACGCGACGCGTTTTTGGCGAAGATGCGAGACAATAGGATCGTGAGATAAAAAGGTGAGGACCGTTCAAAAGGGTAACGCCATCGCGGTAGGCGCAGCGCGTACGTACGGGCCGCGAGCCGTATATATCTGCGCCGATCTACGGAAAGGTATATACCCCCGAGGCTCTTGACGGCCTCCGCTGCTCATGCATAAATGCGTCAACGTTGTTTCACTCGGTATCTCCGATCTCTGCGAGTTCCACCAGCCTGTCCGCGTGTATTCCTGCCCGACCACGCTTCTATATCGTTCAGATTTCCGATCAGTGGCGGCCTATCCGTCGACCGTTTCCCAATCTCTCTCTGCCTGAGCTATTAAATCGAAGTCGAGGCGGGTTACTTTCTACGATGATAAATCGCGGGTACTCGCGATCGGTCACCGGTCCGCGCAACCACGGTTCGCGGGTGAAAGGGGCTCGAAAGTACAAATGAAACTTTAATAAGCGAGATTGTACGTCCGCGGCTTTGTTCGCCGTCTAATTGACCGTAAATCTCTCTCGTGCAGCTTGCACGGTAAACAAATAGACGTTTAAATCCGCACGACTGGAACGTTAAATCGGCGTTACTGCTGCTTCCATTTGTCCGACGAGGTCCATTAAACTTCCATTCGAATCTGTTCGCTAGGACGAAATACGAGCGACGCGAGGAACCAGATCACCGCAGGGTTAGATTCTTAAGCTGTTCCCATAACGGTTTACTTCGTCCTGATTTTCTCGGATTCCCTTTGAAGAGCCTAAGTAGCCACGGTCGGTGATCTATTCGTTACCGTTTAGAGGCGCTAGGTGCTCGTAAAGTCTCATCAGAGATCGAATCTAGGCAGCCTGCCAAGTGGAAGAAGTGGTACTGGATGCTCCGCGGGTTAATTCGCGAGTGATGAGCCGCGGTCCTCTGTATCTTTCCTTCCACTCTCTTCTGCACTCCTTTCTCTTTTGCACCAGAGCGAGCCTGTGTTTCTCGTTCGTCCATACGGCGACCACACTCGCCTGTTGCTCGCGAGGCTCGCGAACGTCCGCGGGTTCCCACGGACGGGACCGGGAGGAGTTCTTTCGAGTTTGAAAACACGGCAATCAGTGTAACTGCTTCTGCAGCAGCGCTATGCGTACATACATATGTATATCTTCTGCATCCCGTGCCAAGAACATGCGCGTTCGTCCTTCTTTTCTACGGAGCTCACCGACCACGATGTCGTTTGCCCATGTTGCTAACCAGCGTTTTTGTCGGTAGACGCTGATTGCGCGTTTCGACGTCCCTTGCGACGTCCCGCCCCTCCACGACTACGAGAAATCCACTTGCTAGAACGTTGATCATGTTGCGAAGTCTTTGAATTCGTTTGGAGTGGATCGAAGAAGGAATTGATTTGTGCCGAAGGATTTGTAACGGAATAGTAATAGATTGCTCGGGGAGAAATCGAGTTTACGTGGATTAAATCGATTTTAGCTGGATCGATGCTAGAAATCACAAAAGCGTTAGAAGCAAGTTAATGTTAAACTTTGTCGAAATCTTCCAGTTACTTTTGTTTTCATCGTACTAGTTTAATATACAAATATTTTGATATTAAAAATCGATACGGAACTGACGATGATTATTCCTGCGACGACAGTCGCCTACGCTAGTCTCGGTACTCTGAACGCTTCTTACGAATTCGATCGAAACTTTCCAGAGAACACGACGAGATTCCCCCGTTCATCCCTAATTATCGAATCTCCTCAGCCATCGTTACTTCCTTCCGTCTCCAGTCATTCCCAATAACGCAACCCTTTCATTTCCATCCTCGAACGCACTCTCTTCCAGGAAACCTATACACGCAAGGAATCAAACTAGCCCTACAGTCTACGCATGATGCGCGCGATTAAAAGTCGGAAAACGATCGTTCCACGCGTCTCCCTCCTGTGTACAGGATGTGAAAATGTTAGAAGGTGGCGGAAGTCTTCCCTATCGCGGAGCACGTCCGAATGAATCATTCGCCAGCGATCGAGGTGTATATCGGCCTGGTCTCCCATGACGAGCCGGGTGACTAAGTCACCGCCTTGTGACGCGGAGGCCAATATACCGTGTATCGGCTTGGCGTAGTATCTCGATGGCGCAACTCAGCCTTTATTCTCGGCTGCGTTACACGCGACTCAATCTCCGCCGATGTAAAATCAGACGAGCGGCAGAAACACGCACACAGGTGATGTCGTGCCGATACGAAGGTGTATGCGGTGTCCGAACGTGCACCACGGTGGCTCGTACAGTCTCGTCCGCGCGTGGGTGGAGACCTTCCAGTCGGATAGCCAGGAAATACGCGGTGGTAGGCCGTAATCGAATCGCCGGATAATTAGTCGATAGCCGCCGGTGTCACTCGTATATCTAGCGGCGAATTGGTATGTGCCAATGTTGGTAACGTGCACTATGGACACGTAAATAAGCAAGGGCCTCGCGGATCTGAACGCGCCACGGAACGATCGATATCGACGGCGATCGTATCGAGGCAGCGCGCGGGCGGCCAGTAAATGCCGATAAGGCGAGAACTAGCTCGTATGTTTCCGCTTCGCGGCTCGACCCAAAGCGATCCACCACCTTCTCGAGCGTGTTACACTCGTGGTCACCGTGGTTGCTTCGGAGATCGATCGACCGATGGATGCGAATCGTGGGAATTTGGAGACTTAAGATCGGTGGTGAGCGAGTCGTGCCTGTTTACAGAAATTCGCGCTTTCATCGACAGAAACGAAATTACTTGATTAAATAAATGAAATCTGAACATGGATTTTTGCTGTATTTATTAAACGTTACAACGAGTATACATTCTTCGCATTCTGGTACTTTTAAATTTTCTGCATATACGCGAATGTTTAAAGTCCAGCGATGATTTTTGAGAATTGGGTAATTTATGGAAAAACAAATTTTTATTTCACGCATTGAAACGAACGCGATAAAATTTCAGTACTTGTAGTAAAAGAAAGTCGTCTAATAGCAAGCGAAGCACGATGACATCTTTCGATGGATTCGATTGGAAATACACGGGAACGAGAAAGGTGTAAAAGCGACCGGACGTTGCTAGCCTCGTCGGAGGCTCCTACTTTATAGACATCGAAGAGACAATGGGTCGTCGATAGAAAATGAAATTACGCTCTCGCGGGACAGCTCATCGAGAGCTGGGCTCCGGCGTCGATCGGAGCGGTGGCGAAATAGCTGATGCACACGCGCGACGACATAATGCGAGGCCGGGCAGCGAGGCGACACACGTAGGTAAACGATCGTTTGTCCTCCCACCTCTCGATTGTCGTCTCGAAGCGTTGCATCCTTGCGGCTGCGAAACACCGCCGCGACCCTCCTCGATGGAGATGAAGAAGGTGGAGGTGGAGGTGGGTGCCCTCGGCTCTCCGTTGAGTAATTGGAACACGATCTCTGTCATCCCCCGCTGACCCTAAATGGTCAGCGGAAACGAGCTCACCCCGCCAGGTAGGAAGCCACCGTGACGCGTTGCCCAATCGCCATTGTTAGATTATGCGGATTCAGACGCAGATGGACCATCGGGGTCTAGTAGCTGGCTCGAGCGTGTCTGTGTCTACGTCGGACGATAGGTCGGTTTGCGCTTTATTGTCCTCCCACGATGATTTATGCTGATACCATCTGGACATCGCGCGTAGATGAGACTCAACGTAGGGTGGGAGTCGGTATTTTTCCCTATTTTTCGCACTGCCTCGGTGTGGAGAATTTTGGGTGTTTCAGTAGGATCGTTGAAGGTCGAAGGATGTCGCTATCGAGCAATTTTGATACTAATTTGATCTTCTTCGCGATCGAATTTAAAATTTCGTACTAATTAAAATTCGATGCTCGAACATCGTTAGTTTTCTCTCCGATCGTGTTCCTCAACAGGTAGCTGTCTATCGCTCGCAGCGCTCGATATTTCGTCGATGGCCAAAGAGGTCGCGGTCGTTTTCGAGATTGTGGCGTCGCAGGAACCAACCTAACCGCGGGACGAACGTGTTACGAGGTAATAAAAGGGAAAGCCACGCGAATTGGCCTCCAATTAAAGAGACCGATTTACACGTCGAAAAATATTGGCCGTAAAACGTCGTTACGCGTTACGTCGCGTTGCGTCAACGTTTAATGACGATCCCTCGTCTGCTGGTCTCGTACTCCTCGACAAACGGAAGACGAGGCTGAAATAAAAATCTCGATAATGAAAAAGAGACGTATTCACGATAAATTAAACAAGCGAGAAAAGATCGTCGAACAAAACGACGGCGTTTTTATGTAAGCGATATATTTTTTCCTCCTCGATCGTTTTCTCTGTTCGCCGTGTCGTAAAACATTCGCGTAACACGAGCGGAATGCGAAGTTTCTTTCGAAGAATTATTTCGAATTTCGCAAGATGGCCCGCGTCTCTTGCTTTTTCGTGGAACGCGTTGTGTCTGGTCTCGTCTCGGGGATCGAGCATAACGGCGAGAGTCGCCCACGCCGTTTCCAGCCATGATCAAGGAACAATGTATAACAGTTTCTTCATGGTTGTCTCGTCAAATCAAGTATTAGTCATCTGCCAGGAACGAGATTCAGTGAATGTATGTACGTTCGCCGCGCGCCTCCTCGAACCGCGGCCCCTGGTTTCCGGTTTCCATTCCCTTTCCTGTGAATCTCACCGTCGAGAGAGCCGTGGCTGTTGCAAGATGATCGCAACGCCGGAGCGATTCAATCGCGGGCGTGTATATTAGATTTTCTCATTGATTCTGCTCGAGGTGGAAATGTCTTCGATCGATAAATTGCGGGGTGTCCAAGATGATACGTTGGGAAGGGTGTTACCGAGATGTTTCTACGTATTACTAATTATCGTTTTAAAGCGCTTAAGTAGAATAAACAGGGAAACGATAGGAATTTTTGTAGAACTCGATGTAAAGGTGTACGTAGTACTTGGTTCGCGTTGTTCGATGTAATTTGTTACAAGTGCGCGTAATAATTACGTGGAAATATTAAATGACGGCTGTTTTCAACATCGTAGGCGTCGGCACACACGAATTATCCTCGGTTCGTTCTACTCCCATGCTCGTCAGATTCGAATTCTTCGAACCTTTCGTGTGAGAATATCTTCGAGTGGTTATTCGTAGAAAGTTAGTTACCGATCCGCAAAGTGTGCAATTGATTTGAGACACCGAGAGGTTTCTGTTGTGTGCTTACGTTCTCTCTCGAATATCGTACCGAGAGCTGTATCAACTATTTCGCTCGATGATATTGATCGAATCAAGTTCGACTCCGTCACAATGCACAATTTCAATTTCCACACACGTCTCGCAACGCAACACACGCTTCACCATAAAACAACTACCTTTGTATAACTTTATAAGCCTTCGTCCCTCTTCACCTCCAATAAATCAGCCAAAATTCTCGACTGCTCGGGACAATCGAACGATTCGTAGCTATCTTGCAACCCGATTCAAAACTCACCGATACCCTCGATCACACACGTACGCGAACACACAGCTACACACCTGACATAGTATCCGCGAGGGTGAAACTTCCAAACGAGTCTGACTTGTCGACGCATACATCAAGCGAATCTTATCGGGCGGATCGTCTGGTTGTTACGCGCGAGTCGGACATTTTTCACCTTTGACCGGAGAAAACGAGGCGAGAGAGCGGTGGCCCACCCGCGGTTGACTCCTTCGGACGACGAACGCCTTCGACTCTCGCTCGATCCCTTCTGCGCGAGCGGAGAGGGTGCTCGGTCTCGAACGAAGGGTATCGATCGCGAGCTATCGTTCGCGGGCTGACAGTGTGCGGCCAAGAGATATATATCTCAGGCGGCGGGAGTGGCGCGGGGTTCACGCGGGGGTAACTCAATTTGTAGTTACAAACGAGCATAATATGATAATGCTGGCCGCGCTCGCCCGGTTCGACGATATTCCTGCCCCGTCCCCCGCTTTGTTAGCAAGCCTCTACGCTCGGATACGCTTCCCTCCAGCTGCGCGCTGTCATTTGTTCACGTCTGTCAATACGTCACTGATCGGTACACCGGAGTGCCTCGTTGGGCACCGGGATGCCCCGTCAAGGCCAATCTCGTGGCACGAATTTTCAAGCGCGAGCGTGAAATTCGGTGGGGGATCGTTTCTGGGCTTACGAGGTCGCCACGAATGCTTCCTACGGCCGGCGATCCACAGGTGGATACTAAATTGAGTTTGCCTGATCAGATACCGTCGTAAGTTACTTTTTCGAATTGTTCGTTTCAATCGAAGATTGAAGTTATTACGATGAAAATGTTGTTTTATGTTGCTCCTGGTTAGTCGGAATAACGATAACTTTTTGTTAGAGTGCGGCAAAAATTGGTATTGTTTCGATCGCAAGTAGACACCGATCGTGATACTCTATCGTAATTCTAATTTACTCGTTTAAAGCACATCCCGATGATTGGTGTTATCTACGAAAGTTTGTACAAATACGATCACGATTCATTTGTCGTGTTCCTGTAACGGTCCTATAACTAATCTTGCCTGTGAAACAGTTTCAACATCGAGATTGAATTTACCATCTACACCGTCACTGACAATTCCCGTATATTTCCAATTGCTGATAAACAGGTACACACGATACAATGTCAAATCTATTCACACACGATACTTGAACAAACAACCGAAAGAGACGGCCAATCTACGCAGATATATGCTGCGTAAAGAACGATCTATGAAATCAGCATATATCCACGGTTAATCAATCGAAAGCAAACATTCGCTGTACGGAGACGGATCGTCGGAGATGATCGCAAAATAGCGCTAATAGCGCGTGTAATGCGCGAGACTGCCGCGAGCCGCGGGAAAAAGGGGGCTTGCTTTTACGTATAAATCACGCGGGGCGCGTGTATCCGCGCGCGATTGTATCGGACCCCGCCGCGATTCGAAAGTACTTACAACGCCTGTCAAATTGGTTAAACGGTTAATAATACGCGGCGTGGTACTACTTTTCCGCCTGTTTGTTGCCTCTCTGGCTTTCTTCGCGATTTCGCCGGAGCCGTGGTCCGCCGCCGGCCACTACGCCATCGTGCGTATGATTTAAGGCGCATCGTAAATAGATAATAATAAATCGGCATCGTGGCGTCCATTTACTTCGGGACCAATTTGTTAGAATCGTTCGGCCTGGCGACCCGAATATATACACTAGGACGCCATCCGGCTATTTTTCATCCGGCCAGGCCCCTGATTTATTTTGGCACGAACGAAACGGCGCGCTGCGCCCTGGGCAAATTATGCGAATCCACTCCGGCGATGCGCTTGTAATCCCGCGGGATCTCGTAGGTGCCCGGCCCTTCATAACGAGAGACGACGTTACTTGTGCTTGTCTTTGACGCGAGAGATCATGACGATTGAAGATCATGCGTAAAGAACACGAACACTGCGAGGAAAGGATACGATAAGACACGTTTCTTTTATCTTCACGGAGAAGCAGTTTCAACATTAAGAATTTGTTACGTTCTTTGTTCTACATTATTGGTACTAGAATCGATAGAGGTGACAAAATGACCGTTTTTTAGATCCGTAAGAATTCATTTTTGGCAATTCGAATGATTTTCTTGTGAAATATATGGATAAGTTTTGAGCTTGAAAGATTTCCGATATTTCAGAAATATGTAGACGAATCGTTGTTGAAGGAATTTCAAACGTTTGACTTACTGAATGGTTATATGACGCAATAGAGACATTGCTAAGTATTCTAGAATTTTCTTTCACTATTTGTGAGTTTATATCGTTTTTCTAAAATTTAACGAGCTGTTCGTAATGCGTTAAAGCGAACGTCATTAAAAATCACGCGAAAGGATACTGAAAGCAACTCTGATTTCGCTCTCTATAGAATCGGAAAGTGAACAGGTGGCCGGCTCGATGTTTGCTTTTTTAATGCCTCGATAATATTCCTTTATCATCGGTTAAACCTCTCTGACACGTGTGTCAATCCCATCCGCCTTGTTAAGTGTTTCGTAAGCTGTGGTGTAATTTGAGTTCTTAAGCAAAATGCTAAATATCAGCTGTCAACTGGTTTTCGTATCTTCGATCTTCGCCTATCCACAGCAGTTTATTAAAATTAATATACGGTTTTAACTCATTATTTAATTCCTTGGTCATTTAAGATATCTTCTTTTACCAGAAAAAAACAAGAAGAAAAAAAGAAAGAAAAATATATACTAAAGATAAAATCATTTAATACATTAACTTCTGTGCACGAATGCCACCGAAAATTTATAACCTTACCTAATATCAACGATTTTTTCCTGCTCGAACCACAACCTCTCATTTCCTCTTAAGATAATTAATGATTCCCATCGAGTGTCCAGTTGGAAGCATTCTTCGACGCCAATTAACGCGTCCAGCTGTCAATTTCACGAGGGCGTCGTTCTTAGAAAGCGTATGCTATATACCGCACAAAGAAGGAAACTGTTTACAATTCCAACTTCTACTCAATCATCAAGCATTCTCTGTGAAAACAAAGATTCGACTTTTGCCATTCAGTTCGTTTCTCGAAACGCTTCCTGGGGCCTTCTTCTTGCTTTCTGGTTGGAAATCGATGATCCGCGGCTGTCAAGTTATTAGCACCTCCGTGGCCGCTCGTTATCATTATCGGCTGACATCGGTGGAAGGATTTTAATTCGAGATTTCACCGCTTGGCCACTCGAGGCCGCCGTACAAGGAAGCAATCACGGTGAAACGTTAAAATTGACACGGGTCGCGAAACCCCGACGATAGCTGCACCGAGAATAGAGACGCACCGGCGCGACTTGCCACGCAGCATCCTTCTTCATTACAATCGGAGGATCGAGCACCGTCTTTTCGATCCTCGTCGATCGTTTGACACGACTTCGCCAGAGTCGTACCTCTCCGCGCGAGAGACCGAGCCAAGATTAATCCTTTTAGAAAACTGCCAATCGAGATAATGGAACGTCTCACGCGTCGACTTTCAGATTCGCCGGCAGCGCGTTATGTGTAACGACGGTGAAATTTTCATTCGTCTATTCTATTCTACGCCGTCTATACGTTTGTAATATACAGGGTGTTGCCTGAAATTGGGTCAAATTATTATGAAAATTGTATTAGATGAACTTAAATCGAAATAGGCGAAAATTTCATTAGGTTAATTTAAATTGCATCAGTTTTGCTTTTTCGTATTAAGCGATTTAATTTTTTAACATTTTTTGGCTCGATGGTTGCCACATCCTTTAAAAAACATTGCGCTTCCTATCTCTACGAAACAGAAATTTCGTACTGATTCCATTGGTCGTAGAAAATACGCTTCAAATTTATCATAGATTTATACGGTATATTTTCGGAATGCTCCTCAATCGTTTCATATGGTGTGTCGCGTGATACACGGGGAAATGTTTCAAAAACTTCAAAGTCACATTTTTTCTCAAATTGACCCATATATCGTTTTACTATTATAGTTTCTCAGTCTCTTAAAGAAAAGTAAAGAGTTAAAAAATACATACTTTCAGTTAGAGAAGTAAAGCCGATATATTCGGCAGGTCATTATCAGAAACTATTTGATCTAGCCATTCAATTTTAACTTTCAAATATAATTTCCTTCTTTTTTCTACCATAGAACTATAACTTTTGTCCAGTTGCATGGAACACCGTGTATATCGTTACATGGGTATTTTCCGTTTGTTCCTCCGTGTTTGTTGTTAGCGAAGGAAACGCAAGGCGACGTTCGTAACAGGCAGACAGCATCGCGCTTTGGATGCTTTAGAGTTTACGGCGATTGACGCGAGGTTCGACTACTTCGTTACACATCGTTAAGTCGAGCTCCTGGCTTCCAGGCGCTTTCACGAGAGCGCCGCGCCGTTTAACCAGCAGCCTCGATACGTGAAATCTTATCGTCGTAAACAAATCATCTGTCGATGAGGGTCTCGCTCCTGTTGCCGGTATATTGGTGTTCGCCGTTCAACTCAATTATCCGCGAGACGTCGATTTCGGATTGCGAATAAATGGCGTTGGATACCGCCGTTGTGATTGACTTGAAAGCGTTGCGTAGATGAAAGTAGTATGTCAAAGTGGTTCCAGAATTTATTAATTTTCTTCCATCAACTCGTAGATTATGTTAGTTAGAAAACGTTAGGGTTAAAGCGCAACAATCCGAGAGTCTAAAGGTGGACAATTTTCTTCCTAGACTAATATTCTTATCGTTAGAAGAATCAAAGACAATATTTTACTCGCGATTTAAGGATTAACGAATCAATTACAAGTTCTAACGTATCCGTTCAGCGAACATCACGGACACAACAACGAATAAAATAGCCTGTATACTTTGATTTACTTTTCCAACCTTCCAGCGCTACGCCAGCCATTTGTAACGCACCTTGCGGTCGCTCTCCCGTCTTGGTACACAGGAAGACCTTTAACAAGAGAAAAGACAGGGGAACGGTGTGTATCTTTGTAACAGTTACGAGCGGTGTACGCGTTATAATCTGAAACGCGGGGCCGCGATGTAGCCGCGACTCTCTCTAATAAAGTTGTCGCGAGTGGGTTTCACATTGTGCTGTCGGTGGGGGCATTAAAAGGAAGAAGCACGGTACCCGTCTGTACGACAGTATCCAAACCCTGGGCTTACATGGTGGAAACGCATTTATAGGATCGTCTTGCTTTATGGCGTCTCATTTCGTCGCTGATGACCGTCCACGTTGCTTGACGAGTCTCGTACGGCCCGCAGATTCTCATCCCTCTGCACCGACGATAAGAAAAGGGTACAAGATTCTGGATGAGAGTTTCTCTTCAAGCGCTTGGTTTACCGAAGCAAATTGCTGGGTGTAATTGACACCTTGATCGGTCGAGGTTCAGGCGAAGATGTTTGAAATTTATCGTAGATTGGTGTAATTGTGGTTTCAGCATGTTGCGATATAATTTGGAGAGCTGCTGATTGTAAGTAATAACGTTTCGAGCAGAATATTTTTTCGCTTTTCGTTCTTTAGAATTCTAATTATTCGGAATACTTATCGGATCAAATATCATAATTATTAGAAAAGTAAAATATTTGAGCGATCGAAGTACAGTTTTTCGCTACCTTATTTCGTCGGATTGCGAGATCGACCACTGCTAAATAAACATCTTCAATTTCAATAACGTCGGTTATAAATGCACGGATCACGAATCTTGAACGCTATGAAACTCGCATTCTATAAATGAAAACCGTACAATGCCTCTGAAGAACTACAAACGATCTGCGAAAAGATACGGAGAAGGATGGACGGAATTGTATTGAGACGTGATCGGTCGGGGGTTAATACGAGCCTCAAAGGAGGCTCTTAATTGGTTCCTCTAATCGAGGAGGTTGCAACAACAGTACCAGAAGTCGATATTTTCTTTGGCGTTTCATCGAGAGCGAAACGAGAAGCGGTGCTCTCTGTAAGTATCGTTATAACGAGTTCACGATCGCTCAGCCGGATCGTTAGAAACAATCGGTAGGTCTATCGATCATGTTACGACCAGCAGTTCGTCTATCAATCATTTTACAGACCAAGAAGTCGTTGGACGGATCGTTTCGATAGGAGAAACAGCTTCGGGCTGCGTCGACAACCTTCGCGAATTGTCGTGGCTCTTGCAACGTTAATGGCGAATTATTTGTCACCTTTCCTTTTTTTCTTAATTTATCACCGACCCGCCAAGTTCCCCAAGTTCGACTCGTTCTCCGATCGACGTGCGTATCCGAGGTCGACGCGGGTTAAGGAGAAATTTTTAGTGGAATTATTTACGATCGAACTCTTACGAGTGCTTCTTCTTCCTTAATTAGACATCGACTCGTAGAAGACGGCGAGACGTTAGAAAGTGTACGACAGTCACAATAAACGTCTGATTGCTTCACGACCTGTAAAATCCTCCGGGATGGCGGATCCCCGAGAAATTAGCGTCGTTAACGAAAATAGAATCCATAATAATTTCAAGCGGAGGGAAAATTAGGTTATTGGTAGATTTTGTTTGCGTTTTCGGGTTAAGAGGTTCTTCTTCGTGAAAAATCGAAAGGGAAAGCGAAAACTTGTCTTCGAGCAATTTGACTCTCAATTTTTTGCTTCGTATTTATCGTAAAAAGTTTCCTTCGTCATCCGTCTTTAAGCCTCGGCCAACCTAGACATCTTTGAATTTTTATATTTCAATCTCACTCTCGTTTTAGAAAATACTTTTCACTTAAGAAGACGTATCTTGCTCAAATCGTGATCCTTTTTACATTTAAAATTTAAAATAATCTTAAAAATCGAAAGATCCGAGTAAACTGCGCATTTTCCCATTTGTACCGATATTCTGATGGTTGGAAGAAGCTCGGTGACGCGCAGAACGAGTTCTATTATCAGTGGGGGCGTAAAATGACGGCCGATCGAGGAGGCAAATCGCCACCTTCGTCGAGCGATAATTCATCGTGGGTCCGGTCGCGGATTCTCGTCTCATTTTCGCCACACGGGGTCCTCGATCACGCCTAACGGCACCGCATCGGCGTAAATACGTTACGTAATTAATTTCGCGCAAACCACGCGGCACGGCCGGTGCGGTATTAATATTTATAGCGGTGCATTAACCCCGAGGATATGTTTTATGCGCCGCCGCGCGGCACGGCGTATCGTTCCGTGGCGAACGAGCCTCGCCGTCTACCGGCAAAAATCGCTCGACGCCGATGCGAACGAGAAGAAAGGCTCACGATACACTTGGGCCAAAAGAGGAAGGAGAAAGAGGACGCGATTACAGGGGTCGAACACCGGGTGAAAATATCGATAGGGGGTCAGCGCGAGGTTAGTTAGCGCACTTTCTATTTCCCTGTTCTTTCACGGGCTCTCTGCTTCTCCTCTTTCGTCGTTTGACTCATCTCTCCTATGCTAAACGTTTCTCTCGATGCTCGTCCAGCGTAGGCGTGGATACTGTGTGAAACCTCGTGGCGAGTCCACGGTCCACACGGTGGACCACTGACTGCGCACAATTAGGCCTGGGCGCAGAACGAATTCATCTTCGTTGGATGCGCGAGACTCCGGCCAGTTCGGCACGATCGATTATCAATCATTCTACCGCGGTCCACGATCTTCGAGATGCGCGCACGCTCGCAGCAAAAAAGTAGAACCTGGTGTTAGGGGCCCGGATCAGGCGAGTGGTATGTACAACGGGCGCGAGAGAGGCCGCAGGGTGTATCCACCCCCGCAGCAGAGTGTTCGTCGGCTTTCGACGTTTCCTGATGGACGTTTCCAGTGCCCCGCGGCAACGCACGCCGCGATTGGGATAAAGTGGCTGTCGGGATTTATAATGATGGGCCCCGCGCGCTCGCTGAATTTTATCGAGTGCCCCGGAAACTCGATACACCGCACCGTGATTTATCGAGGCGTCCACTTTCGTGCGGTATACCGAGCCGTTTGGGACCTTTCACAGTTACCATTTGGCGATGTTACATCGACAAGATGGATTACGCGATGGTGTTTTAATTTGAATCTTGAAATTTACCGGCTTTTATCAGGATGGTCGAACGTATTGGATTTCGTATAAAATCCTCTGTGCGTGGCAAATCTCAGTTAATCGGACACTAACTAAAATTCGTCTAATGGAAATATACCGAAGGGGAATACGAATAAAAATTCCAGCGTTTAACTCTTGCTCGATATAATTGGCAATTAGGCAACGAAACGGACGAAGATTCGAACGAATTTATTTTTCGATTGAGAAAACAGCAGAGTAACGGTTCGGCGTTAACATTTATGACGGGCTTTCCACTCGCTGATATTTTCCAACGTGGCATGGAAAACATGGAAGACGATTACGCGTAACGTCGCACGCGCATTGACTTGATTAATGGCGTCTTTCCAAGTATACAGAAAAATCTGACTATATAAATGTAAATTAGATAAATAGTGAGCGGTCGCAATCCTACAGGTTGGAGGAGTAATCCTTGAGAAATCGTGCTTCTTCGTAGCTTCGTGGTGCGAAACTCGTTGCATCTCGAGAGGAAAAATAGAGGGGAGGAAATAGAATACATGTAACGAACTACCATTGTACGAAGGATTAACGTCACACGATCGTGGAATAGAGACAAGTTGATTACCGTTCGTAAATTCAATATCGCTAGTTTTATGCTAAATGAATAAATCTCGTATATCTACTTATTCCCAACTGAGAACTAAGTTTACACTGTCCAATCTGTAACTGATCGAGCCACTGGATAATAGATAGCTAATATCCAAATGCTAATCTCTATATTTAGAAATATCGAATGTATCGGAACTAGTTAGGTTGCCTATTTCTTAAAAATTTCTCGTATTTAAGAATACTTATATTTAACAGCGTCGCTCTCCTCGCTTATTTTCCACATCTCTATCCTTCTTTCTTTGAAATCCGTTGTTCCAAACTTTGTATCTTTCGCGTCATTTAACAGTCAGCGTGCCATTTCTGGTGTTTTGTGCAAGGCGCCGTGCCGTCTTTAGCGTTTTTGTGTTAGATTGCGCGTACCTCGTGCAGCCTACCGTTAATTTCGTGCACGATCGCTTCGACACACTACGCGTCAGTTCGTCGTTGACATTAGCGCCGTAACGATCACCCTGCTCTTTAAATGGTAAAAAATTCTCGCTACGCGTAGTCGTGGGAAACTTCTTCCGTTGATCGATATTTAAGTTTGATCATAGATCAATAGACGGCTTTTTATGCGCTATATCACGATCACCACCTCAATTCTTCCTCAGGAGCCTGAACAGAATCGTTCCCGAAGATCGGGTTTTCTACAAACTAAAAAATTACACCTCACGCTTTCCTATTCCAACCAAATAGCAAAACAAAGTATTTAAAAAGCTATTTATATTTTAACAAATTCTATCGAAATATCCAACATCCATTCTGGGTGATAGATTCGAGGAGAACTGCAGGGTTAAAAATATTTGTATGTGAAACTACATACGCTTCTAAAATCTATTTAAAGCCACGGTATAGTTATTCAGCATGCAACGATTCTAAGATAGAACTGCTACAAAAATCGTACCATCATATCCAACCGAGATAATAACCCATAAATAATCTTCCTTCTCTAAAACGTAGCCCGTGTAACAAAAAAACAGATGGAAGAGACAAACGTCCATCTATTTCTGTGGACGACGCGTGAATTAATCCTGGCGAAATGATCCCCGTATCGGTAGCTTTGTGCCCGGTTGTAATCACCTGCTGGCCAAGTTAGAATGCATTTACGTAAGTAAACGACACGCGGATTGGCCGCGTGCCCGCGAGCTACGAGCGAACGAGAGAAAGAGAGAAAATCGGGGATAGGATAACACGGTGGAGAAGAGCGTCGTGCCGATGTCATTGTACCGGTTGATTTATAGCCAGTTTGCTCCGCGTACCGTCGCCGTTGGAAAATCGTTTGCGTTGCGCAAAATTTAATAAAGCAATCCACGCATCGACATCGCATCGGTTCCCCGTAATCTTTCCTCGTCGGACGTGGATCCGTGGGGATCGATGAAAGCTACGGGTCTCTCTGATAATTGCGAGTCTGATAATTGCGTAACAACGACGGATTCAACGTTTCGTCTCCGATGTGATCGTCTTAGGAAAAAGTAGCGTGTTCGCTGGAACGAATGGAAGATTCTCTTATGTCTGGTGTAGGTATGTAACATTGGGGAACGGCATCGATGTTGCGTCGCTGTTCTCTGATAAACACGTTGCCGATGTTTCTAGCGTGGCGCGGCGTGGCGATCGATAAATGCGAGAGAGGGCGGTGGTAGAACGTATACACAGTCTCATTGAAGTGGAATGCACGTGTAACGAGATTCGAACTCAGGTGAGTTTGTCAATGCTGTCGAAATGTTTTAGGTAGGTAATTTTCTGTTTCTTCTTTTTCTATGCTATTTTCTATACTCTTCTGTTTTTATACTCTAATCGTTTAAAATCGAGAAAGAGCGGCGGTAGAATATATATAGTTTTGTGGAATTGGAATAGATATGTTAGAATAATTCAAACATCGATACACGTCGGATGAAAAGCTGAGTATATTATATTCAATTTTGTACTGTTTGATTTATTAAATTTACTGTTAAGATGAAATCGTTATTTGGTTTTAGAGAAATTAGAAGATCGTTGAATATGCACTGTTCATAAGCAGCAACAATAAAGCGGTAGATTTAGGTTCTCCTTGTATCATTTAATTTCTTCAACCTGTTCCTTGTATTACTTCTGGGAATCGGTACGAACATTCTCATGTAGACTAGGTTAACTAGTACATTTAGGTGAACTAGGTAATTCGAGTATATATGATGCATCCGGTGCACCGGTTGCATTCAGTTCACTATAACATCTTTGGTGCATAACATAGATTATATACATTAGTTGCACCAGGTACATCAAGTGCATTAAATGCATTAGCAAGAGAATCAAACGCCTAGGATGCATCAAGTGACCCAATTGGATCAGTTACATTATGTCTGCATCTGATATTCAAATGGATCAGATTACGTTTTAACTTAACCGATTCATATTCAACACCTAAATTCTTTTCAAGAACGATTCATAATATTTTGATAAAATTTTTCGGATAAAGTTTCAGAGATTAAGAAGTCAAGAATTTACTTTCATTGGTACATGTTACGAACATCTTCGTTCAAATAGATAATCGTCGAAATCAAGATCGAAAGTTCGAAGAATTTTCCTAAAAATTCCTTGTATCCTTATCTCGTTCGTATAAAGGACTCTTTCGCACATCTACAAATCCATTCGACCTTTCCGAGTTCACCAATACCTCGACAACGTCCATTAGGTCACCTGTCGGCGATAAATGTAGGTAAATCGGTAGGACGAAAGGTACGACTGGCCGGTAGTCGCGTAATGGGTCCGCGCGAAACATCGATAGAGTCGTTGTTGTCGCCGACGCCGCTCAACAAACAGTGATAATAGTCAGGATTAATAAATCCTCTTTTCTACGGCCATCAATCGCCGCGCGGCTCGCCACGGATTGTTAACACGTTCCTACCTCAACATCCACGATAGAAATATCACTCTCCCAGGCGAGATACGGTAGGTGCGAGTTTCGTCTTTTTCTTCTTCTTCTTCTTCTTCTTCTTCTTCTTCTTCTTCCTGCACCTCCTCCTCGTCTTCTTCGATAATCCGCGTTTAGACGCGATAGTGGTAGTCGTCCGCGGCTCCTAGCAGTCCTAACACGCGGACGTTCCTCGCTTGACAAATGATCGTCGGCCATTCGATTCGTACGCTTTCTATGCTCGAAGCCCCGTGGCCGCGTCGTACGGTGTGTTCAACTGTGACGCAATCGGTGAAACGAAACGAAACACGACAATGACGCCTCCACCTTCGCCGACACCCGTTTCACACCTTACACTGCAGTCTCACTACCTTATCTCGTGTACGTATACTGCGGGGGTGAGAGTAGAAGCGTGGCAAACCATCGACTATATTACGTATCATTCGAACAGACCGAGTAACACGAATAACCAACCGCGCAGTCAGCGATGAAATATTCTCGTGGGGTGGGGTAGCCGGCTACGGTGAAATTTCGCACGACGAGGTGGAGTTGTTTGAGTCAGGATATCCGAATCGAGTTAAACGATTGATCTTGCAATTTGTCGAATTTGGTTATCAACTGTTTTGTTAAGTTACATCATCTACATCGATGAAAATATACCGCTTATAGTATGAAGTATATCGTATATTACGTTGACAGTGTGGCGGCCATAATTTTCTCTTAAGATATAATTTCTACACATCGAAGGGAAAGACGTGTGTGCAATGTTGGATTAATTCTCGGCTATAATTATCCTTATAAATTCATTCATCGTGTGCGTATTACTTTATTTCTGGGAATTATTTGATTTATTTTATATCTCCTCGCTGTCTCAAATAACCCTACCTTACCATATCGTGGGGAACGTTTTTCTAGACATTCGCCTACCTCTGAAATACACGATATCCCGACACGAAAATACAGCAGAGTAGCTCGTTTGATTATACGATCAGGGACAAACGACGAATAGGGTTCCATTAAAAAGTTGTCAGAAGCTCTTCTGCATCCCGGTGTAATTCGACATTGCCGCCGGTGATGTCACTGATTGTTGACGTTTTTCTTGTCAAAATCACAGCTTCTGTACGCGCGTAATTTCACGAAACGAAGCGATATAATAATGTTCGGCGGAAACGCCTGCCGGGACGATTTGCATACAGGCTGGTCGTTATCCAGGGACCAAGGGCCAAGAACGCGGGGGCGGAGTCTCCAATTTTGCGCGAACGGCTCATCCGGTCCAGTCGGAGGAGGGCCTTCGGGCCTCGTAATCGCGGTGGCAAAAAAGTTATTACGTTTTTTGTCGGTCGTTCGAGAT
This sequence comes from Bombus affinis, assembly GCF_024516045.1. Classification (NCBI taxonomy): domain Eukaryota; kingdom Metazoa; phylum Arthropoda; class Insecta; order Hymenoptera; family Apidae; genus Bombus; species Bombus affinis. The sequence continues at coordinate 17,767,004 of NC_066345.1, forward strand.
TAAAAACGGCCGGTAGCGTTGTAATTGCGAGCGACGGTGGCGCCGCTCCCGGTGGCTGCTACCGGACATCGGTACGGAGGGCGAGGTTCTTTCTTTTCCCCCGTGCTCTCCCGGGCAAACGGAATATCATTCCGCGAGGACGACTCCGAGCAGATCCCCCGGGCACGACCGCGCAAATTACAGGCCATGCCGAGAGCTAGCTTCTGTGGAGGGAGCCGATGGATACGCGCCGAGAACGTGCCGCGGAAGTTGCATTCGCGTCGTCGGATGTCGCGGAGAATCCTGGATTTCTATCTCGTTGGTAAATTTGGTAAATATCTAATCGATAACAGGAATATTCTCTGGCGTGGTAAATTTTAAATTTAGATAGATAGGTATATCGGATTCTAAAGTTATCTCGAGTTTTCACGAAGCTACAAGCGTAATCTTGCCCGATTATGTAAATAACATTTAGTTGCTGAACGAACGTGTCACGAAGAACTCTGTCGAAAGCTGTTACGTGGCTTGATTTGTATCTTTGGTTGGTCGAGTCTATCGAAAATAAGTCCTAAACAGTTTCTTAAGGCCAGAACAATATCTACGCTTCGTCAAGTATAATCGTTTAATGCCTCGGATACCGCTATTGCGTACAAGCGTTCTATTCAAAGAAAGGAGTTAATTTTAACCTGTACCATTTCCATACTATTTTTACACCAGCCGCGCAGAATACCTTTGCACTCTTTGCTATTGATAGGGTTAATCAGGAAGCAGGATCAACATCGCGGCACGCGAGAACAGCGCGACGCTTCTCTTGGCCCGTATCGGCTGCGATCGTCATTCCAGTCAACCAGCGGGCGGGCAATGTAAGTCGCGTTTATTTCAGGATTATCATCGTTCGATCGACGATCCCTCCATCGTAATTCCGCGCGCATGATCTCGCCGCGATTGTCCGCGCGACCCGCTGGCTCTGGGACAACAGGCGAAAGGGGAAAGAGAAAGACGGCAGTAACAGCTGTTGAAAAGACAAGAACAGGGATGAAGAAGGAACACAGAGGGTGGGAGGTCGTGGCGCGGCGGCTGAAAAGAAACGGCAAATTTTCACCGGGGCTCGTTGTTGCCCCGCTCTTTTACGTAATATGATTTTCAATTGCACACGCCCATCACGTATCACGCCGCCTTTCTATTCATATAATCTTGGACGAGAGGAGCGTGTGCAGGAGCGGGGCAAGGCGCGTTCGATTATCGAAGCTGCAGCGAGAGAGGAGGCGCGAGGCTACGAACGCTCGCGCGGCCATAATACCAACATAGACCGGCTTCTTAGTAGGTATGCATTATAATGCATCTACAATGCACAAGCGGCGCGGTGCACATCAAAGCCAACTACGTGAGCGACTACGTAGCCGTGTACGGGCAATAGCTAGGGAGAGCCAATGCTGCCGATACCAGAATACCGCCTAATGGCCGACCGATCCATCCGCCTCCGATGCTATTCTTCCCCGCGCGCTCCGCTTTTCCGTGACTTCCTTTCTTCCCGATACTCGCTGAATTCCACGCTACGAGCAAGGTTCGCGGGTAAAGTTGTCGACGCTGTTAGATCGTCTCGAAGCTGGCTTCCGAGTGTTTGGCCCTCCGGTGATCGATCAAAGGTTGCGTGGTCGATGATCCGTGGCGTATGCAAAGACTGGATAGAAACGAAGACGCGCCTCCGCGAAGCTGCGAGACCGCTTCTTAACGTTAAACGAAAGTTAAGAAAAGTTGCGATTGGTGGAGCGATGTAAGTTATGTTCGAACGCGTCGATAGTCGAGAGTATTCGTAATTGGTTTTGTTGGGTAAGGAGAGACGGGATTAAGTGGATGAATTGTCAGAACAGAGCGTCTTGACGATAGAATTGCTTCTAGGATCAAGTTTAAATAAGATGTATGGCTCGAAATGGCTACATCGAGGCTTGTTTTCGCTTGGCCAGTTGTCTTAAAGGGATCGGCAAAATGTAATAGCAAAATTTTCGTTTCTAGAAAAACGAGAAAAGACAAACACGATATGTATAACTGTATAGTGATATTAAGAAAGAATAGAGTCGATCGTATAAAAAATTACTCGCGGGATCCTATTTTCTTCAAGAACGAACCATTACCCTGGAAAATTTCATAAGAATTCCCTTTCAATCTCTTCGCAGCAAATCGAGCCATCGACAGGTCGCATATCTCGAATGACAGACTCTGTAGGGATCGCTGTTGTCCCTGGACGGAGGTGCGTCCGCTCGAGGCTGAGTAAGAAAAGATCAAAGCCCGACGGGCCTGTTACGCGGCGGGATCGCCCACAGACGGAAGAGCCGCGGCGTCGAAGCGAGACGAACTCTCGATAACGCTCGCGGTCGCGAGACGGAGACGAGAACAAAGGGGATCTCGATCCGCGCGCCCAGTGACCCAATACCATGCGTACCGATCGACGCTGGGAAATGCTCGACAGAAACGATCCCGCGGAATTCGCAGACGAGCACGCCGACGTGCGCCACGATCCACGCCGGGCGAATCTCCATCGTGGCGCAGTCGATTCAATCAGAGAAGTGGCGCCATGCGGCAAGGAAGGGGGATGATGCTCGAGCAAAGATACAAAAGAGGAAGAGGTACGAAAAGAGAAAGAGATGGCTACGTCTATGTAAAGGAGAGAGAGACAGGGTTTCAGACGCGTTGGCGTTTGGCTTCATAATACGGTAGCGGCGTATCGAAGCGATAGATGCAAGGGAAACTCGGATGAAACTTTGTAGTCTTGAAGAATGACCAACAATAGCGGATAGGTACTTTTTTTCGCTCTAAAAGCTATCACCGTTGCGGATGAGAGACAAATTTTGCTAACAAAAATTGTACGTACGATGTAATAAAAATTGTAATAAAAAAAACGGCTATATGAAAATATAAATATAGGTCAAACGGGGCATAGATTGTTAAACGTCAGACAATGTTAATCTAACAGGATACCGTGACTTTTTTCAAGTTTGATAATCGTTTAAAAACACTGTGAGACGTACGGGAGCAACAATCACGAACAAAAAATGAATAAAAAGAAAGGGTAGAAGAGGTTGGAGAAGGGAACTGAAACAAACGAATGAAATAACAATCCGTTCCAGCGGATGGATCGTTCCAGGCGGCGTGTGCTAACTAATGGCATTCAAAATTAGTCGTACCAGCGGCGAAATTATTGGAATCCGATTTACAAAAGGGCGGTGGATGGCGATGGACGCGTTGCGGACCAAAGTTCCTCGGCGAACGTACGGCCCACGGTAGCCAGGGCCGTTCCTCGCGACCGCAATTGCAGAGCCCTCCCGGCTTCGATATTAGTTTTCGACGTCTCACGTCTCTAACCTCTCGTCTTTCTCGAGATCCTCCTCCCTAGGCCGATCCATCGTCGCGAAAACGTTTAACTGGTTATTACGGTTACAGAGCGTGCGCGTATCCTTGCGATAATCTATATTCGGTCTTGTTTTTCCGTCTCGTGAGAGGTTAGTCTCGATGTTTCATCCATTTGTAGAGTGGTATGGGTTAGGTTGGTTTTCGCGTTCTCCGTTTTGCTTTTGTTTGTTCGAAGCAAGTTACAGAGTCCCCTCCGGTCGATTTCGCGGTAATAACGTCGAATGTAATCTTCTAGGGGCAGTCGGAATCCGGAGCCCAGCAATCAGTCTACTGCGCCTTTTCTATTCATTTATTTGTTCTGTTGCAGAACGGTGGCTGAGTGGGAGGCACGCGAGGAACGATGAGATTGATATTGAAACTAGGAGAGGCTCATCGACCGGTGAGTAGCAATTTGTGTTAATTCGTATTTGCGTTTTTTAATATCTAATTTCAACGTCCCTCAATTTTTTTATCGAAACGTGTAAAGACCAAATTGCGATAACTAATTGCGTTTTCCGAAAATTTCTTAATTTTAATATCGTCTAGTATTGAGTTCCAGTGTTTTATTTTTGGTATACGTTAATTTCGTCTCTCAGTTTAAAAATATTCTACTTTATTCCATATTCTGAATTTTATCCGATACCGAAAAAGATTATCGATAGTTCGTATTATACGAAACATAGAATATGGTCTAAATATATCTAACCTCACCCATATCTAACCCAAATTGCTGCCTTCTGTCACCTTTGACCCAACGATACAAACCACTCAACGATAAAAATAATTATCTCCGTTGGTGAAAATCTCCACTAACCAATGAGAATCCGATGTTACGACAGGATTTACCAACTCCCATTTATCAAACTCTTCATTAACTTACTTCTTATCGGTTCGAGTGACGGATTCAAAAGAAGCCAGCATAAACCAATGATTGACTCGTAACCCACTTGATCGTACACAGTCGATACATCACAGGTTTCCTCGGACGGTTAATTAGAAATCAAAACTACTCACGTGGTTAATGATTCTTCCGCGTCGCGCTAAATTCGTTTCAGGCCTCCCTCTTTCGCCCTTGGAGAACATTTCCACGCGATCTATGCCCTTTCGCCCTCGCTCTAAACGAGTCCTCCCCTCTGGCTCTTCCCACTCTTGTTGCTCCATTCAGGCATTTCGGTTTGGTCGACACCTCGCCGCGTTCTAAATGCCAGTGATGAGATCATTTATCATCGTACGAAAATGCGAGGCTCCCCGCTGCCGGGGCTGGCATCACGCTTCCGCGCTTCGCTCGCCTCGTTCCCACGCGCGAGACGACTATACCGAAGATCAGAACACGCGGTCCATCCGACACGGATCTCCTTCCTCCTCTAACGTGTCCCGCTTTTACTTAGAATACCAGGTAGGGATTTTCGTGAGTGACACGGGTTTCTACGTGGAAAGCTTATTACGTGGAATGTAGGCTGGTATTTTCTTCTGCTTGTAAGTATCATAGAACATTTACTGCTCTCACGAAGAACGTAATAATTGTTTTAGATTATTAGGAAGGATGTTAGGCTTGCAATTTCGGATTTAAAATAAAACTATACGATGAAAGTTGACCAAAATGTTCGCGGAAACTGTAGCAGAAGATAATAAATTAACAATAACGAAATTTGTAAATCGGATGGATTCGAATCTGAGTCCGATTTATAGAATCATTTTGAAAAGTAGCGACATAAATACCGAGATTGCCTCGTCAGTTCGTATTAGGTTAATTATCGCGCCGAAATCCATTACTCAAAATCTATCAACGCCAAGCACTTGCCAATGTCATCCGCGTTTCGTTTCGCAAACCGGAGACCAGAATCTTTCTCCCGAGGAAGAGTCACACGATTAGGTATCATCCGCAAGAAAGAATCGCCGTTATTATAGCGAACTTTCATTTGACTTTCATTATACGAAAGTTCATCGTCGGCGTAGCTCGCATGCCGGACTAGCGCGCACACCTTACGTAAACGCACACGCGGCTGTTTGACCGGGACCATTTTCAAGCTATTAAGGCTCCGAGAGAGCACACGGTCGTTCGAACGTTCCGATTGTCTGGCTCGCTGCTGATTCTAATTAGTCACACCCGCGCGCAGGTGTATCGGCGAACTGTGTCGGACGGGTTGCCTACCTCGAGGCTGGCCGATTCGTTCGAGGAGAAAGCGCGAGCGATGCGTTCGCCGCGATTTCGCGGACAAAACGAATTCTAATGGCGTGAACGCGACCCGCGTTCTTCCACACTCTTCGACATTCGCCGCGTGTTTATTCGTACGCGTGGAACGTACGAGAGCTTTGACGTTTATAGCCGCGAGCAGACGAGGCGTTTTAATCTGATTCGACGTGGAACGTGGTCAAGTCGAAGTTGTCGGTTTGAAGTCAAATAACGGAAGAGGTACGAAACGATTTGATAATGAGCGAATTGCTAAAACAGAAAAAAAGGAAGAAATAGAGGCCGCGAAGCGTGTCTCCATAGCCACGAGGCTTCTGACATTTATCGCTGTTAGAAAGGGAACCGTTTTAATTTCATCGGACGTGGAACAAGGATCTCGATGATCAGATACGGTAATGGTGGATATCCAATCAACCAGTGACAAGGATTCTACGTGGACTATGTTTAATAAGCTGTGGCTCGTTTACGAGGATATATGATGCGTTGACGCGTTTATTGCTGAAATGTAAGATGAAAATCTAGTGTGCTGGCTGTCTCTGGTTGTGTATAGAGATGTGGGTGATTTGAGTTATTGAGCAACTTTAGTGGTTTGGCAATTAGTCGTGCTCAAACGTACTGGTACTATAATATTACAGTCAGCTCTTACTTAATTAAAAAAATAATTGTAGTTAGTTTGTAATGTTTGACAGAAATAATTAGAATGATCAATTACATAGCAGAAATATATTTTACTGAAAAATGTCAAAGACTTATTACTTGTCGTACAGACGTGATTATCGTAATGAAAAGAATCTTTGTTTAAATTTATCGCGTTTATGAATGAATTAAAGACTGGTTTCAATGGAAAATCTCTTCTCGATAATTTTCCACCCTTGTATTTTCTATAAAAAAGCGACCACCCTGGAAAACCTCTCAAGAATTCTCTTTCAATTTCTCCGAAGCAAATAAAAGAAGAAATCTCGGTAGGATTCTACTGCAAACTATGCGACGCAAAGAAAAATTCCCATTAAACGATTAAAACAGCGTTCCACGTTCTTTGCACAAAATTTCATGAAAAATGCGAAACAACGAGTCGCATGTCACGTGTCAGAACGTTCCCCGGCCTACGCGAGCTTTCACGAAGAAACCTCCGGGACGGTGCAGCCTCGAATTTGTTTGAACGAATCCGAGCAGGAGCTGGAACGAGCGCTACAAGTAGCGGGGCCCCGTGTGTCTCGCCCACGTGCGCCTGTTGAGAACGTCGGGGCTCGTCGAGCGCGCCGCTGAATTTGCATAATGCGGAATCGAATTAATGGATTTAGGGCTGACGTCGATAAATATATCGGCTCGAATTCGTGCTGCTCGCAGCCGTTCAGTCCCCTTTGATTAGGATGAATGTAGTCATTGTTCCGTGGATCATTCCGGCTCCGACGTTGTCAGCGTATTTCGAAGAAAAAGAAACAAAGAAAAGAACAAAAAAGAAAAAAAGAGATAAATGATAAAATTGGCTGTGTATTACGAGTAAAGAAATAAATATAAACGCATCGAGGATATCGACGAGATCAATCACTATTAATGTCGACTGATCGCCAGCATCATTGGGGCCACGTTTTGGATAATTTTAAGGAATCGTTAGAAACCTGGATAGCATCGATATCAAAATTCGGTGTTGTTAGGTTTCTTCATCCTGAAGTGAAACGCATCAAAGCGGAACGTCAATTACGCGTGAGAGATCAACCAAGGTGACGATAAAAAACCACAGAGGTGGCACTAGGAAAGATCATTACCTCGAACATCTTCTGACATTAGAAACCTCGCGGAGCTCTAAAATGTTGTAATAAACGTAGGAAAGGTGTTAGATACACCCATCATGTCTACCGTTATTTCGCTATATTCTTGCACTCGCGATGACCCCGGCGTTGGTTTCTCATCGTTAAAACAATAAGTAGCAAAAAATCGCCTAACATGGACGCCGATAGCCAAATCCGGCGCTATTAAAGACGTCCACTAATGCGTCCCGGACTATAAAGATCCAAATACAGGTGGTAAATCAGCTGAGGCAATAAATAGCAGGGAAGAAGAGTGGGGAAAAGAAAAATGAGGAAAGGTCGCGATAGGAGAATATCTCTGTGCGCTTCCATCCGCGTGTCTCGAAGCGCAAAGGCCTCCATTACTTGTGTCCACAATGTCGAGATATTAACCTGCTTCGGCTGAATGCCCACGGTTCGCCGGTGTCTACCTCGGTCCGGTGAGCTCCGGTTCGCCGAACAACCGGCAACGAGGAAGAGGAGGGAGCAGAAAGGTATACGAGAAACGACCACACTTTGCTTCACCTTGCGCACGGCGTCGTCGTGCGCAGTCCACGGAGCCGTGCCACTTGTCCTGGAATTTCTCAGGGACAAGTAGCGTCCGACTCGAGTCACTCGCCTTCCGCGTTCGATGGATACGTTCAAGTTCTCCGCACTTCGGTTCGAAGGCGATGGTACGTTGATTCTCGTAATGATCTTTTTTACGATAATCGAGCATGGTGATGGTCGAGCAATTCGTACGTATGTTGAGAGATTAATTTGAAAAATCGCGTTAATGAGAATCGACGATTGAGTTCTATAAGACGATTACGATTCTTGCTGGATTCGATTAGGTAGAACATGATTCGAATCTGATTCTTTACGTTCTTCGAGAATCGTACATGGAGAGTAGCGTTAATGAGAATCGTTTCATACGACGATTAAGTTTGGAGGTTTTGTATAAATGTTTATTTAATTTTTGGTATTCCTCGTACTTTCGTGTCTAGTAACTATCCTTTCCTATTACTTAAATTATTCAAAATACACGTGCCTCTACATCCAAGACGAAGAACCATATATTCCAACAAACCAGAACCATCCTCCAGTACCAGTTCTTAGTACATACCTAATGAACCATTCCTCGAACCACACTTCCACAAAATCTGCACTGTCCACGGTACTTCTTCTGTATCACGATTCTCATAAACAAATGTCGTGGCAGCGAGTCGCCTTCCGTATTGCAGGGACGAATTCTCGAATTCTGCAAACGTACTCCAGATGGGGGAATAAATAAGAGCGGTCGTGGAGTCGCGGCAATTCGAGCAATTCCAGCCACGTGCACGGCTCGAAGTAAGAGACGACGCACGAGTGTTCGGTCCCTTCTGAGAGCTTCGGCCAACGGATACACTCGCCTACCCAAAGGGAAACGCGAGTTCGAACTCGATGCGTGAACTCCGCGTACCACGTGGGATGCGGAAAAATGCCGGCCAGTTTATTGGAATTCACTTTGTGTTACCGCACACGGTTAGTCCGATAATGATCGTTCCGCGGTCGACTTGTGCCTACGGTCCCCTTTGAAGTCGCTGATTTTCCTGCTTTCCTTTTCCACCTAGTCTGCATACTGTGTAATGAATTGTAATACAATGTGGATTATCGGTATGTGGATCGCCGCGAGGACTGATCGATAGATCTGTTATCAGGGAAAGGCGAGAACGAAACGTACAGGCGGTGTGGATTTTCCTCGCTTCTTTCCACGTTACTTTATGTACTTGTAATTGATATCGTTCTGCTTCGTTCAGCAGTAAGTAGGTGATATAGATATCTCTGGAATTACGGAACTGTGTCGTTTGAAAGATGCGAAGAATAATTTATTGCGAGTATGAGACGCGTAGGTTGATATCAAACGACGCTTTAGTCGCGGAGGAATGTTATCTAGGTATTCATTTTTGGAACAAATAATTTAGTGGGACGATGAAATCTTGAAATCGGTTTTCTTCTTGTTTCCACGAATTCCCGAGTCTTTTAGAGTCTCGAGAAAAACCTCGGTACAAAATTAAAATGACAGATTATGCCGAATAATACTAAAATGACTTCGATTATGAAGTAGGTACACAACAGAGTTTCAAGCATAGAATCATATTTTAACTGCCAGTTGTCGTTCTATATTCCTCACATCCAGCTGGAACATTCCATCCTAGAATCATAAATTCTAAAAGTCAGAGTCTCTCTGGTATCTACCAATCTCACTTGCACGAAAGCCCACTCAAAATATGTACCCATCTAAGAACCGGCATGTATCATAACCAAAGACCTCGTATACCTCATCGCATACACCGTACAATAACTTGTAAGCTATCAGATACGGAGGATTGCGTCATTCGAACAGATGATCATCCAATTACCTTAATCAGTACATAAACTGTTAGCATAGAAAACGTTCGCCAGAAGATTCATCTCCGCTCTGTCTCACGACCCCGACTTTCTAACGGACGAGAGAATTAACGCGAGCATGGTGGAACACACGGTTCGATCTTGCATTTTCTGCTAGGTTATCGATTTCTCGAGCTTGAAACGATACATGGTGGCAGGGTACGCGGGTGCACATAATACGACAATGAGTGTACACTCGGCCCACGCGCGCGCGCGACCGAGCCGCGACCGAGCTTTCGTAACGCTGCCGATAATAAGGATAATAACTCGATTTTATTGCCCACCTTTGCCCTTCTCTTACTCTCTTTTCTTTATAGAAAGACATTTTCTAGCGTGGTTGGACGCGCCTCTCCTCGCCGCGATCGCACAATGCCTGCCGTGCTCTCTTGTCGTTCCACTTATCCCATAATACACCGTGGCATCGGTAAACGCATCCCTGTGCAGCGGTTTAATATCGGTCATCGAGGTCTTGGGAATTGGAGTAACGAAATTGGATTCGTCGCCAGTTGGTGACGATCGGTTTTTATGTTTCCTTTTTCTTTTTTCCTTTTTTTTTTCAGACGAAGCAAGTCTCTGATTAATATTTTAATCCGTACAATTTAGTTTCACTTCCTGGCTGAGATTTTTGCGAAATCTTCTAGTCTACTCTGTTTCTTCAATGTTTATTTTTGTTCGTTATTTGAGAATTTTTACGAATGGAATCGCATTAATCACGAATAATCTGAGATTATTTTTATCAACTTCTTTTCATTTTATTTGATATTTAATATGCTAAATTATTTGAGATTTCGTTGTGTAATAAAAACAAGTTTAGTACATGTGGCACATCGGTAGAACGAATTCAGTGGAAGTCTCTTTAGCAAGCCTGAGAAACGTAATGGTCTTGTTCAAAGTTGTAAACGAACATTGTGTAAATTCAACAACTGTTTCATTGATCACCACCTACGCCTCGTAATTTCTTTTTCACTTGAAAGCTGGTTCACCTTATAATATACCGACATGGTAACTTCGTTTCTTACAAGTCGGTATTGAAATCTTTTATGTTCGGAAACTACACCTTCTGATATTGTATTCAGCAACTTACATAACATGTTAAGCTTACTGTTTACCATATGTCATATAAATTTTATCTTCGCTAATTTATACAATCCCAATAATTCGATTTCATTAAAAACATGAAAAATAATTACATCTTACGCTGTTTTTAAAATCTCTTTTTTGCTAATTTATTCGATGTCAATCGTAAAATTCCCATCTCAAAAATAAAAAAATAATTACATTTATACAATTAGATTCCTTATCTGTGCTCGTAAAAATACAAATTAACGTAAATATCCGCAGATTAATAAGTTTTTAACAGAACTTTTTACGCCGATAAAACTACCGGCAGTCCGTTATACGTCGCTGTGATTTTTAGCTAGTCATTTTAAACGCATGCATGCGATTAAATACAATTTCATAGTGGAAGTCGCGCGAATTCGTATTTTGCTATCGTCGACAGTACGAGGAATGCTCGAGCACGCGTTGAAAGCAACGAGGTGAAACCTGGATGCACCGAAAAGGGTCAAATAAGAGGCGCGCGTCACACGCCAGCATTTACGATGACCCAACAATGCATTCTGTTACGGGCAAAGAGAGGCGTAAATATGCTGGCTGCATAAACCACCAACGGCGAGGCAACGGCACGCTCGGCCATGCAAACTCGACCTCGATTTTCCAGCGCCACGACAAACTTGCATCATCGTAAAACATTTCCCGGCGTGACACTTTATAGCGCACTCAATTCGCGTTAAGCTTCGCGAGATTTCCTCGAGGTACTTGAGCACCTCCCACTTAGACGCTATCGATAGAGTTGCTGCATACAATTGTTTGGACATTTCGCGTTAGAAACTGCAAATAATACTTTCGATCCTTGATCCCGTTTTTTATGCAACGATGTAGGTTTTATTTACTAGCTTTCGCAATGACCGGTTTTTAAACAGATTATGCAACTTCTTATCTTTATTTCGGAAGATTTCGACGTCTGTTTCGTGGTTGGATCGGATTAATAAATTCACGAAGCGAATTAATATTAATTTCGTATTATTTGTAATTGGATTTGCGAGATAATTATTCTACGAGGTTAATGATGCTCTTTTTGGAAGTGAAAGGACGAGGCTCTTAATTTTCAATCGGTATCATGAATCTCTATTAATCTTAAGTCTTAATTGATACCGTCGATCTTGGATATTAATATCAGAGGCTGCAATGGTTCAGGTTATATATATTTTTACTTTTTCTAATAAGTAGATGCATTATATCGTCGTGTTTCAAGGATACGTGCTATTTACAAAAAGTATACTCAACACGGATAATAACACGTCGCCACGAGCACATATTACTGGAATCTGTTTAATCTAATCCCGTAATACGATCACGATTCGTGATACATATTAGCAGTAATAATTCATGATTTTACGGCGCACTCGCGAAGTTAGTATTATGGTAAACCCTGAGGCGCACTATTCACGTAGTTAGCGCCGCGCACCTTTATATATTTATATATCCTCTAAACACTCGAGATAAGTGGAAATCTTGATCCAAAACCAACACGAATTCACCAAATCCTATCATTAGATTGTTCGAAAAGTTCGTAAAGGAATTCGAGAAAAATTTTATTGTATTTTATCGGATCATCGCGTTGCTCTTTTCCATGACCATTCGCAGCTTGTTTTTAATAACGAATTACTTCAAGTACGAGTGGTCTTTACGCGTCTCAGTACGGTAAATTTGTTATCATCGGACAAATTTTATAAAAATGAAAATAAATGGCGAGACTATTCAATGTCCGTACGAAAGCTATCCAAATCTACGTATGACGTACTAGTTGTTAAAAATGCTACAAACTTTTCAAACATTCCGATTTTTACCTTTACAAGCACCAAACGTGTTATGTAATTATCAAAAATTCTATGAACGTTCCGAACAACCGAATATGTACTTTTAGAAGCGCCGTGTACCAAACTAGTAGATAAACCAAATGCCAGAGAACCAGGACAATCAGAATCCCAGGCTAGCGCAATTCCCACTGCATCGAATTCTGTAGGTGTGAATTGAGCGCGTTTCTCGAGGCAAGTGCTCGCTGACGAGGTGGACAGAACGGTGAAAAAGAAAGACGCGGGCTCGTGCAACCGTGAAACGCGATACACTGTCGATAGCTGGCCAGATATCGATCTCTTACATTGTGAGGCGAAAGAACGATCCCACTATCGAAGCGTGAAACGCGTCTGGGCCGCGTGCAGCGTGGGTGTTCACTTCCTCGGTGGCGAGGCGGCGCGAGCCGATGAAACGTTCCAACGGATATTCGCTCCAGTGAACATGGAAAAACGCTAATTCGGTGACCAGCCACTCGATTATTTATTTATCGACGTTCGTTAGTCGCCTCGTTCCTGTTCGTAATTGATTCCATCGGATTCACGCGAACGATCATGCATCGCCTCTGGTGCTGTTCACATCCTTTTTTCTTTCAATTTACCGCGGTCTATTTGCAACAACGATTCATATCGTTGCATCGATGCTTTCAGGAAATTGACTGCCTTATTGATTTATTGCATTCTTATCGACAGATTATTATCGATAAACTGCACATTTTTATACGTTTACGGGAAATATAAAAGTGTAAAAATTGACAAAACGGTAGAAAACAATTCCTAGTTATCTCCATCTTAATTCCATATCTTCCGTGTTTTACTAAACCAAAAGAGACCACCGGGCGGCGTTAAATTTCTGTGAAACGTCCATTCGTTCCAGTGATCGATGCCAGTGGCGTTTGATCGCGGATGTTGGCCAAGAATTGCAGGAATCGAGGTAGAGCGCGAGATTACATCGCGACAAATCGTGGTGGACGGCTGTCAGATTGCGTCACGCTAGGTGTACACCTAGTCCAGGTCCGTTAAGTCGATTAAAAGCAGATTTGTCGAGGTTCCACGCGTGCTCTGCCTGTTTCGGGCGAAAACGATTAAAGTTTGCCGCGGTTCTCTTAGCCAGAAGACACGCTCGGCTCCGCACATTTATTTTCTTCGCCTGGAAACGTTTCCCGCGAGATATTTCTACCAGCTTTCACCGTTGACTAACATTGTTTGTAATTGGTGAAATTACTCGAGCGACAGCTACGAGTTCCAGTTACGGTTGCTCAACTATCCTCGTCGATCACCCCCGGGTACTCACCCCGTTCTCTGATTTTTCTTTCGCAGGCTGACGAATCGACGCCATCATTTTTGTTTCGTCTGTGATGCAACGTGGTTATGTTAGAAAGAAATCCCTCTTTTCCGGTACATGCTTAACCCCTTGTCCGACCATTTATCTGAAAGCAAACGCATGGTTATTCGGGTTTTGTAAAAATGATGTAAAAACAACGATAGATAAATTTAATATAAATATGATTTAATTTTTGTTACAATTTACGTTAGAAAAGCTGTACGCAAAATTACAAATCCAAAATGTAGATGTAAGATATCGTCTCGAAAATCGAATATTAACAAGCCATAAATTGAATTAATAGTCTCCGTAGAACAGCCTGTACTTTCCACTATTTTACTATTTCACAGCTGAATGACAAACATAATTATATCTAATTCTGGATAATAAATTAGCGTAATTTGAGGTTAATGAAAGCAGTGAAACGTACGATACTCACAAATCAGGAAAAATAGGCTTAATAAGTATAATTCTACCAGCTAATCTTTACAAAATCTTAAAAACGCCTATGAGGTACACACGCCAAACAAGCTCATACATCTTTCAATCCTCTCGGACCGATAACATCGTACCGCTGAAATCGCTACAATTCATCTATAACATTGTACCTCGGGCAACGAACGAGTTTGCACCAGCTTTCAGATAGCTAAGAAACCAGAACCTAGCGCCAATTATCACGTAACGCGAGCACCGTAATATGCAGACACGCGGGACGTCTTATAGATAGGCACCGAGGGGATCAAGATCACCGGTTTCCGTACGGTGCAATTAGAAAGAAATTGATTTGGTTTGCAACGGCCTTGGTCGTTTCTCAAGGTAGTCACCCCGATATTTCGAGGAGATTGCAGGTAGCAGTGGCCGGAGGCAGCACGCTGGCGCCCGGCCGGCGTTTCCTGGCCTGTCATTACCATACGCACTCATCCGTTGCACGCACAGGAGATCGTGCGTGAGCACGTGCACGCGTGGGAGTCGGCCCGACGTCCCAGTGTCTCGCACGTTCTCGCGGGAAACGCGCTACCACGTGTTACGGCAAAATAAGAATCCATTTTTTTCGTCTTTTTGTATCAACGAACCTTCGCGCGGTTTCAATTTCGTATGGCTTATAGGTAATTGCGCCGGATTTTTCTCTTGAACGTGATCTTCGTGAATCTAAATAGCTACAGTGTTTTTAGTTATTTTTGTGTACTTTTTGGATCGATATTTTTCTGACAAACGCATAAACGAAGCGTAGATGTATCGTATTATGCGATGTTTTCAATCCATGCCCAGTACAGTTATTTTTTGTATCGTAGGCATTGCAGACATACCACTCTACATTTCTACTACCTTTACAAATCTAATACAACTTGTACCACGATATTCAAGCCATCTCGTTATTCGTTTTATTTAGCGAAGAAAATGTTCTTCCTCCACGAACCAACAGATACTCTCCGCATTGTTTCGTCTAACGACATGCTGTGTCTCGATCGGCAAACAGTAGTCAATGATAAATTTCGTCGAGAAAATCTCACGATCTCCGCTACGGAGACACCGTTAACCCGTTACGCAACCTCGAGTTCGCATTGTACGCAGCCGGTTCGTTCCGCGAGTTTCCACTCGACGAAATAACACCAATAACCATTTGTACGTCTCCATTAGCGACTGGTGTCCATCGATGAAAACTCGCGCCGTCGTGGAATGCCGTGAACGCGCGAAACCGACAGCCGGCAATTTACGAAGCATTTTTGAAGCTGCGCGGACAATGGCAGCCGCGTCTCTTTATTGCCGGTAACGCGATGAGTATGCATTGGTTGCGGTCTCCGCTGCTGTAAGCGGTGGAATCGAAACGCGCGCGTCGCGTCGCCGCGTGTGAAACTCGTCGCGATAATTTCTAGATTTATTTTCGTCGAAGAAGAAGCGAAGAAGTTGGTCTCCGGTACCCGTGGCGAATAAGTGTACTGGACACGGTCGTCGGGAAGCAATGCCATCCGCGGCCTTTCACCGCGTAAACGTAAGCAGCATTCAGCACCTGAACGCAGGTGCATCGACTCAGGGTGTAGGAAGAGGCTACGGTATATCGCGATGGTCACCGTGCTTTCCAAGTATGTATTTGTTAATGCCCCTCGAAAGACATATCGAATTTTTATAGATGGCCGTTGTATTGTTATAAATCAACCTGCTAAAAAATATATATAAATTAACGTTTACCTACAACTACTACATAAACAGAAGCAAACGAAAGAAACTCGCAAATTCCCTTTTTCTTTTTTTTTTTTTCTTTTTGTTTGAAATCTCCGACAGAGTGAGAAATCCGTGAAAGCGCGTAGCCATAAATTTTTGTGGTCAAACGCACAGTGACATCGCTTAAGATTAGAAGATGAATAGAATATGCATGCATAATGCTTTCTCACTCTATTATTAGCGATCCTGACGAGTTATATACTGCTCGGTTGATCGCTTTATGATTTGCCGCTATGTCGAGCCTCTCGCTCATTCTCCGTAATCTTTCTTGTCCCGTTCCAGAACAAAGTTAAGCCGAATAGTACGATATGATACACGATCCGTCTTGTAATAAGCACCTGTCCGGTTCCGAACTTGTTGCTTATTTCGCAAAACTGTATTGATAATTTATAAGAAGAATATTCGTGTAAAAAATTTCCTTAAACTCAGAAATCGACATAGTAACCTCTATACATATAGACAAAATCCTCGATATACGTTTCCGTTGGCGGACTTATCGCATTAGTTCTGCTGACGAATCCCCGACACTTCGAGCAGCGGAACGATGGTATCTCGGGCACGATTTCAACGAGCATGGCCCATTAAGCGGGACAGCCGGTGTCTAACGGAAGCGTGTCAATCAGCCGAGGCCGTGCAGCGTGTGTACGCGATCTATCGCGTCCCGACACGTTTCGCGATCGTGCGAATCGTCGCGCGAGCGGACGACACGCGAGGCTTTCCACCGATCGAACATCGAATGCCGGAAGGCCGTGCGGCAGCCTCATCATCGGCACTTGAGAAATAGACACATTACGGCGTGTAACTCGGACCGGGCCGGCTGTCATTAGCCGCGTCGAATCGCGCGCAAGGGCGAGATCGTGTCTCATGCGATATCGTCATCTCGTAGGATGTCAATAAATGGAAGCGCAGTCCGTGGAGCAACGTGCACGCGTACCTATATCTTCGAAGATGGTCGAGTCGAACCTTTCTTTAATGATTGAACTCTGGCGAAGTTCGTGTTTAATGAGTTTTCAACCGCAATGTTTTCCGTCGATGACTCAACTCTTGCTTGTCGAATAAAATAGTTAAGGGGTATCTTTATTCGATGGGATTTGAGGAAAAGCGTAAGATTGTAACATTGAAGTGGAAGAAAGGTTCTTCGATTGTGTACGTTTTTAGCATTGCTGATGTAGATGAGGTTCCTAGGGTCGTTTTTAAATAATCAGTGGATAAGTTTGAATCCGAAGGAAAAGTATAGACTAGAAAGGGAAGCGAATCGCCGGAGAAGCATAGAATTTCTAAAACGTGTGAATGAGAATATGTTCATATACGTATGTAGAATATTTGAAATTGAATTTTATTAGCGGCGAAAGGGATGGATTGTACGAGTAAAGTGAAACGAATACAACATAACCCTCGCGATCCTTCATACTTTACCTCCATCTTCTCCTCTGTGTTCCATATAATACAACATCGATACACTTCGAAACAGATTATCCACTCTACAAATTTCCTTGGTAGAATCAATCAAACCGCATCAATCGATCAGAAGTAAAGCCAATCTCCACTTGCAACGGTCGATTCGGCGTAGTTTCTCGATCGTCGTCCACGGCGGTCGGCTCATGGGAGGCCGAGGAGCGGACGAAGAAGAGCCGCAGATCTATTTGCCAGAAATGGCAACGGGTACGGTAATGTGGAACGTCTACGGAGGCCTTTACGTCGAGGCTGACCTTTACGCGTCCCGCTGGAGAGAGGGATGGACCCGCATATCGGCGCGACTGTGCTCGACTCGCGCGATTATCGCGCGTTGAATCGCGCGCCCAATCCACCGACGATCCGTTCAATTTCTCGCCTCATTCCGCCAAATTTCCAATGCACGCGCTTCCATCTCCGTGATTTATTCGTAGCCACGTCTTCCTTGAATTCTGCATGTTAGCAGTTGCAAACCATAGTTAATCATCGCGGACTATCAAATGAAAATAATCAATTTTTCATAGTAAGTTTATGAATTTGGGAATTTCAGTAATTCTAAATTCTAAAATTGTACAAAGTATTTCTACGGCAGTACTTAATAACCTGTGATTTGTCCTTTGTTAATTTACTAATATTATTAGTTAGTACATTATACAAAAGTATAGTCCTGATAATCTTTATTTTTTCGAGTGTTTTCTTTATAAACTTTGTTTTCGATTCTATCGATGTTTTGCGAAAGTAGTTATTTTATTTCTCCTTGGGTAAGTTCAGATTATAAAACGTGTTAAAGTTGATGTTAAAAAAAAAAAGAAAAAACTTACGTTATACATGTATATAGCATATTTGATTAAGAATTGTTTAAGGATTGTCACGCGTTGATTTCATTTTGGAAAGTTATCATTTTCTTATTTATTATGGCGTTGAATCACCGAAGGTAATATTTTGTTCGTCGCATCCTCGCTTCTCTGATCCTTTCTCGCGGTTGCTTATGCAACCCTACGTATCATTGCGAGCTGCATAGGTGAGCGACGATCCCGTTGATAGCCGGTCGTGTTCTTACCTTGATTCGCTCTCTGGAAACCTGTTAACGCTTAATAAGTAATGGACTTATTTGCCGATCGCTACGATACCGTGCCTTATATAATTGGCTTCTCTGCTTTTATTCTTCCGTTGTTTATCCTGTTCGCATTATACCCTTTGCTACGGATATGCTAATTATCGTCCATCGTCTGTAGCAACTATATCCAAACAATACTAAGGAACGGCACGCGTACCCATCAACTAAATTAAAAAATTATAAAATCTTAATATTTATATAATATTAAAATCTAGATAAATTAGTCCAAAATAAATTGTAGATTTTCGAAAAGAATCTTTATTAATTAAATAGGAACAGATATCATTTATATAAACAACAAATTAACTATAATTCGTGTTATTTTAAAACTTCTCCACGTCTTTGAGAGCAGGTTGTTGCATATTTCTTCGACGCACGAAGCCAAAGAATTTGTAACATTTCAAATAACATTTCAGGAAAATATAAGGAAAAATATAATTTTTATTTCGGAAACGATGGAATTTTTGCGATTCTTTACTTTGTTTTTATATAACCTATATATAATATAATCCATTAGGAATGTAATGGTTTCAGTGTGAAAATTATTTACAGGATACACGATCGATGTCAAACCTATCAAAAATATTCGGAACTGAAAATTTTAATTAAAATTCGAAGACCTCCGTTCATTCTCTCATTCTCTACATTTTTTTCCTCCCTCTCCGTGTCATCGACGATCCTCGCATCGAGGAGATAGATTCTATCGAGTGACATTTAGCGTTCGACACGGGCCGATATCATCTCCTCGCGGATACTCGACGCACATAAGTCGATTCGACTCGATTTACGTGCGCGCTGTTCGCGCGATATATCTCGGTACACGATCTCCCCGTGGCGTTAATTATTTCCGTTCGCATTATACCGCATGTTAATTAACTGTAACGTCGTGCACGCCCCGAAAAATAATTTCAGGTTTCGTCCTGTGCCGCGCCGATGGGCGTGCATCAGAAAATCGCTCGCGCGAGCACGTGGTAATTAATTCGATGCGCCGCGTCGGATCGCGTTATCATTATTACGCGCGTGATCGCCTGCGATATCGATCCTCTCGATCCTCTCTCTGGCCGCAGAAAGAAAAATCGTCCAACGGTGCTTTGTCCATTTCACCTTCGTTAATATCATGCTGCAACATTGTAGGAAATCGTTGGTCGATTAGCGTACCGTCGCTGTCGCGAAAATATACCGATCGAACGTTAATCACGGAAGTGGACGTTCGTTAAATCGAGAAAGCAAGGATTGCTTCATTATTATGCTTCCATCGGGCCAGACTGTTATATCGTCTTTATATGGCCCCTTGATCGTAAGTTACGGGTGGTCGAAAGATGTTCCCGATCGCTTTTCATCTTCCTTTTTCGTCGATCGAAAGTGGTACACTGTCGCATGTTCGATATGTGTTTTAAATTCTCTGTCGGTACGCCATGTCATAAATAATATCGATGGAAATTTTTTGAGAATATTTTGGGTAGATAACAGTCACGTGTCGTGCAGATTAATTAAAATTATTACGGGTTAAAGAGCTGAGAAAAGATTAATGAATATTACCCTTATATATCAAAGACGTTCTTTTAATTGGCAGCCTGAGAATTATTATAACGGTGTAAGTCAACATTTTAGCGACTTTGAGAGTTTAATTTCATAATTGGTAAAACACTATAGTATCGTTGTATGTTCAACTATATTTCTAACTATATTTGTACGTCCATAACGCGAACATAAACTGGTGGTATAATTTTTTATATTAATTATTGAAACCATCGACTATATTGCATAACTCACAGGAAATTATTACCAATGTTACGTCGCCTGGAGCAGCAGGAGGAGGAGGATCGAGCGAGTGACCTAACGATATTCGCGTACGATACCGTGCATGTATCTCGAGCACCTGGAACACGAGAGTCATCGTCGTTTAGGTGCACGCCCAGCTTCGACCGGTATAGCGAAACGAAACAATTGTTCTTACAGCCGCGGGACAAACGAACGACTCCAGTTGGTTCCATCCTTCGTCTCTATTTGCGATCTCTAGTGTACGAGTTGGTCGACATTTAGGGAAGGAGGAGCAGAAGAATGTCAGTTCGATAAAGGGATAGTAAAGAAGGACACGCGGGTCGATCTTGCGCAATGGTCCTTTCGCCAGACTTTCGAAAATCATCCGCAAGAATGACTGTCAGTCGTCTAGAATGAGATAGTTCCTACTGATGTTATCAGGATTTGATGGATGATTAATGAAGCTAACTCTGCTATTTTTTCTATTTTCGCAATGGATGCTATCGATTGATCTACTTGGATTTATAACAGTAGGAATGTGATAGCTATTTGCAGCATTTTTTCTTTCGTTGCGAGATCGAGCATTCTATTCATCAAACTGTGAAATATATGTTGCTTATAGGTTCTCCTATTCCGATATATTATGTTCGCATAAAAGAGAAATAGAATAGATTTCAATAGGGAGATTTTTTACGATGAGGAAGAATCATCGAAAAGACGTACACGCATAGAGTACACGTAGCTGATGTCAATGTTCGGAAAAATGATTGGAACGGTTAGATGCCATGCTCATACAAGAAACAAATAGAGAAAGATTTGATATAATTGGACAATTTGTACGTTTAAACGTGCAAAAACGTACGAAACATACTTCGAAGAAACGCTGCATTTTTGTTCCAGTTCAATTTTCTATTCGCATTCACAGAAATCTGAATCTGCACGAATATGCTTATTCCGACTACAGTTTCATCTCTGACGCCAGCAATTCTAACTTCAGAAAACCACGAATAGACGTAATACAAACAATTAGTTATTATACTAGATAATAGTCTTCCTCTGAAAACAATTACACGAACAAGAAGGACTCGAATGGAAAGCAAGGATAGCGTATAGCTGGAACGATGCGGGTTAGTTCGAAGCGATCGAGGGGATACATCGTCGAAAGTGAAAAGGCGATTACGAGGAAAGAAGGAAGGAGACGGAGAAAGAGAAAAAGGGAGAGAAAACGAGGATATGCCACGCGTTTCGCGTGTTGGTGGTGGCGACGGCCGTTACACTTGAAATTGCTCTCTTGCTTCTCCGGCGGCGTGTAGAAAAATCGCATCGCGATCGGTTCTCGGGACGCGATCGGGCGCGGGCAACCCAGGCAAATGTCAGGTCGTGACTTTCATGCGGTCTACCACCTGCCATGGGATCGGTAAGTGCGTCGTTATTAATGGCGTCCCGATCCAATCGCATCCGGAATAGGCGTAGGTCTTCGAAGACGATGTTCTTCGATTTTTCACTTTCTACCGCCGTTTTATCAGCGATATTCATCTCTTATGACGATCGTATATCAAAGATCAAATCTATCTTCAGTATCTATACGTAACTGTTTCTATTTGGATTAGACGTGAGATTAATTTCTGTGCGATCGAATTACGCCTAGAGTCTTGGCAAATAAGATCCTCTTTTTACTATTATTTTGGAGTAGTAGAGGATGGATGGAGTCTTCGATGAGTAACGAAATTGTTGCCTTAAAAATCAATATTTTCTTTATCGAGATACGTGCTTTAAAATATTAATTAAATCAGCTACGTTTCTCGATGGAACCATTTATTTCATTCAAATTACCTCGTTACCAGTATACGTATAATCGTACAAAATCTAATTACAAATTATTTCCCTCGTAAAATAATTTCTATAAATATCTTAGCTTATTTAATAATCATCTTAGCATATACTAACGAGAAGCCTATCGTCGATTCTATGTAATTACACAAAACCTAATTACAGTCTGCGTCGTTTACAAAATAATTTTAAAAAATTCCTTCGCTATTTTATTAACCAGAAAAGCTATCGCAAACTCTGTATAATCGTACGTATAGCACGTCGTAAAACCAATATCTTCCAAAACAGCATTTCTCTCTTTCGAAAGAATCATTCGCCGATATAACACGTACCACCAAAAAGATACTTTACGGCTTTCCTCCCACGCAGTTGACCTGTCGCGTAACAGCGTTCCCAGCTCTCGTTTCATCGCGTTCCACGCAGAATCGGAGGGCAATAATAAGGGCCAGGAGATTTTTACGGCCAGTCGAGTCGTTGGATGATCCAGCAGCGCCTTGCTTCTTTTCGGGAGACCCACTCTCGGTCCTGTTTGGTCCCCCTTCTTTTCGAGTTGCGTCACTTTTATAACGGGCCAAAAAAGGGCAGTCCGTTTTCTCCTCGAATCGAGAACAACGCGGAAACCTCGGCCGGAGGCGAGATTCGTCGCGGGCTACGAGCGGACCTGCGAGCACGCCTCGCATGTGATATATCGATGACACGAGTGTGGGTGTAGGAGAGAACCGACCTCGAGGGAGATTAAAACGGCCTCGGCGAGGGGGCCGCGCAAAAATCCACGGCCTCGCGCTGCCTCGATCTCCGAGCTGTCTCTCGGAACGCTTCGCGAGTGCGCCTCGCTTCCGACACGTGACAGACCCGATCAACTCTCCGAGTAATCTTGCTTTTTGTACCGCGTTGAAGCGCGCTGGTGAAGAACCGATGCGATTTACGATTCCCTCGTGTTATTCTCGTGGAGTCTTCGCGTCGAAGCTCATAGAGCTTTTCTACCTGATTTTGTTTCAGAGGGGTCTCTATCTTAAACGACGAAAAATATCCATCTCGTGCTTTTCGTTAGTTCGAATTTTTCTAGCCTTGAGAATATTCTCGTCAAATTTTCTATGAAAATTGTATCGTTATGGTTAGATTATAGATGTTTGCACGGTTATAGAAAGTTCGAATACCTTGTTACGATATTTATGGAATATTTAGGAAAGGAAGATTGGTGACTTTAAATCTCGGTTAAGAGGTGAAAAGCAAATTTAATTGGAAGAACAGTTGGTTGTTATTTTTGTTATAAACGTAGGACTCGAGCATCCTCGATCAAGGAAAGTATTATCGTTTATTATACTGTAGGGCTTTCGAAAGTACATAAGATTATCAGGTATATCCGCGTTCTTTTGAAAAATCGTCGTGCATCCTATTAGCGTTGCAACTACTTTCATCGGAGAGGTCCGATGATGCACCGTCGTGTTAAGCTCGTGATTTATTCGAAGCACCTGTATTCATTTCACAGATCATTGATCGCCAAGTACGGTTTTTAGTCGGCCAACTGGCTACTCATCTTTCTTCGCAATGCCTTTCCCGGATAGAACTCTGATAATAACCTGGAACGTTTTCTCGAGTGATTTGACGGTTAACTCATAAGTTATTTCGAGCGCAGATATCAATATAAATTTATCCAGATCGTTCTATATATCGTATATTGTTTTCTAGTAACTCCTACAGCTAAATTATCGAGTGGCGTCTTGCCACACGGATCTGAATTTTCACAGCAATCTATCTAAATCGAGGACTATTATCCGATAGAACTTACCTAATAGAAAAGTATTTAATAGTATGTATCTAATAGAAAATTCATCTGATCTAAATCTAATTCGCTCGATACCCAACTTTACACAGAACTTTTCAACTATTTAAACGGAACATCAAAACGAAATCTTTATTGTTACATCCTATATCTATACCACGAAACGAATATTTAGTGGAAACGCGACATAAGGTGTAGCCAATTCTAACGAAGAATACAAATGAAACCTTTATAAAACAAATAATTCGACTATTTCGGTAGAAACCACGCTTGATATCAATATCAGATACTAATTCTTGATTTTAAAATTTTTATTTTTTAACACGCTAACCAAGTACGAACGTTCGTCGTCTGTTTGTATGGGAAACATTTTGTCCATTAACATAAAAAGAACCATAGATTTTCTCCAGAAATCTGCTCAATTCGCTCATAAATACATACATGTTCGTGTCACATATGATCACCAAGAAGAACACATAGAAAATTTCAAACTGGCCCTGCGAATTCCTGGTAAATCGCTTATCTGCGTCAGCGGAGGTCGGTCGTGGTACCTGGGACACGCGGAAGAAGACGGAAATCGTGCGATCAGCGGAATACGTGCGCGGTACGAGAGAATCTCCTCTTCGCTAGAGCTTCGGGGTTCACTCGGTTGGTTCCTTGTTCTTTTTCAAACAGGCCTGAGCAGTTGCGATTCCGCGATTTACGATTCGTCGGGCCGCCGTCGCGGATTCCCGAGGACAGGCAGCGCGACGCTTTATCGACCGCTCCACCGTAACCTTTCCATAACTATCGCGTCTGTTGCCGTAGATCAACGGTAACGCCGCGGCGACCAATTTACCGAGCGACCTCTCAGTTCGACCTCTTCCACCAGCCTGTCCTCCTCTCCACGGATAATACACGTACCTTGTACGTACAATATGTGTACAATACGTGCACAGCGCGCACGTGTATATATCGCGGCGACTTACCCTCCTCGAGGATATTGTCGAACTCTAACTATGTAAGACTTTTTCAAGCTATGCAGAGGTGCGATTTTAGTGGTTCGAGGTTCTGCGCTATGACAAGGCTGGATGAATTCCAGTTATGTAATATTAAATTGAAAGATTGGCGACTCCGATGGTGTAAATAGAGTAGGATAGTTTTCTTCGCGAACAACTTAGTTTAGGTTAATAAATAAATAATGTATTCAATCGTTAACTTTTATTTTATTTTACTTTGACCACATCGACGATTATGAATCTTCTCTGTCGCTACTTATAGTATACAATACAACTCTGATCGGAAATTGACAAATTTGCTTGGAAATTGTCACCTAAAATCCTTGAGACGTCGATCCCCGTGAACTATGTATCACCTTACGTTCCATACGTACATTAAAGATGGCGAAGCAGCAGCCTCGGTCTTGTATGTTAATTGCTTGAAACCGACGAAACCGCGATCAGCATAATGAAACGGACCATCAGCGAGCCGCGGCCGGGCCTCGGCAGGCCGTCACGATTTCACATTATAATGGCCGGGTTCGTCGTGCGAGCAGCGCGCACCGGTGGCCCGGCCGCGCGCCCCTCGACGGACGGATAGGCGAGTGCATTAGATCGGGTACACGTCGTCGCGGCATGTCGTGGCCTTTTTTTGTCTTCTGGCCGCACGAGAAAATCTCTACCGTAGCCGGGGCCCCCGATCGAGACGTATGTACACATCGAGCTTTACGATTGCCCTCATACATTAATGTAAACGCTGGCGGCTACCGACGAGCCTAGAAGCGAGCCTGGACGGAACGAAGTAGTGGAACGACGAGAGGAGAGGGATCTTACGAAGGAAGAGAGAAGAGGAAAAAGGGGGACAGACATCGATTCGATTCGCGACCCTTCATGATCCTTCGGACGTCAACAACGAGGAGGACATCGGCTGTAAAGGGGAAGCAACCGGTAGAAAAAGAGAGAAACGCGTCCCAACCGCAAGAAAGCATCCCGATACTCGTGGATCGTGCGGTGAAACCGGGTGCGTTTCGTTTGGTAAAATCGATCGGTCGCGTCGCGCGCGACCGATCCGTCGATCGATCGACGAACGAGGACCAAGTAGCGAAAGAGAGAAAGACGCATCGAGTAACTGTTGTGTGTCGGTGAACTTCTCTCTTGCTTCTCTCGGAAGCAATCGCGGTAACGACGATATCGCGAACGCGACAACGGAGAGCCGTGCCTTTGAGAGAGTTTCCGAGTGTCGCGTTTTGCCGGAGCTTTCCCCCGCGGATCGAGATAGCTGCACCGGCCGGAAGGAGATCTTGCCTTATGCGAATCGTTCGGACGTGTGCACGCGTACTCATGCCCCTATGCATGTATACAGGGTGTCACGAAATAGATCGCGGATATTTATCCACTGGATCGACTCTGACGTCGGAACAATGAAATAACGTTTGAGGATTATTTTTCGAGTTATAAACAATTTTATTTTACGTTAAGAATATAGCGATATCGGTGAATCAACTTTTCTCTCTATGTCACACTTTATATTTCCTATTATAATACGATCCTCTCGGAAAACAAATTGATCAACTCCATTTCTTATTAATCTCTGAATTTCGTTTCTATACCAAATATTTTGCCATTTCTACGTGCATACGTATATTTTCAGCTCTGTTCCAAACTCGACCAATCTAATCGCGATTCCGGTGTTTTGTCGTAGCGTTAACGAAATTTCAAAATGTTTCGTGTAACGCACGTAATATATTCGTAAAAGGTGTGTACAAGTGTTGGAATAGTTTCGCGAGCTTGTGTACGTAGACAGTGCGCCGGTAGAGGGAAAGAAAAAGAAAGGGAGAGCGAGATGGATGTATGTACACACGTATGAGCAGGTACGTGCAAGTACAGAACGCCTGAGTTCGCGAGGAGACGCAGCCCTCGCGACCGGCCCATAAATCAGGCTCCGCTTCTTGCGCGCCGATCGTTTGCCATCGCCGTCGGGTCAGAGGGGACCTTGTCGACGATTCTGCTCAGCCGTAGTCTTTCTGTTCGCGAACCTGAACGGTTTCGAAGCTCCGGGACGCGGAATACTTTTTTTTTTCTTCGTTCTCTCTCACTGACTCGATACTCTTACCTGCTTGTTCGTTCGTCGGAGAGATCGTTTCTCTTTGTCGGTTGTGCTCCTGCTGCCTCCCATCGTATCGGAGACATCGCGATGAACCGTGCGACTGGAAAGAACACGATTAACGCGGGAGAAACGGCGCATTAATTAGAGGAAGTGGTTCAAGAGAGAAAATGATAGCTCTTGCGGCATCCTAATGCGAATCGGTTGGATCGACCAAATATCCGGACACGGAGACCGGCTACGTGCGATCCTTCGACTGATTTATGCATGCGGGCTGTCGCACGATTCGGTTTGGCTGATCGTTTGATGGGCGCGCGAGGAAATTATCGAACGAATCTAACCGTGTTGTTCTCGTCGTATCTTCTTCGCGTTTGTATCTCTTCGAATATCTTCTTTCTTTGGAACTTTATTCGCAACAGGTATGGAATACGCGAGACAAACTTTTGAAAACGGGACATTTAATCCATTACATGGCCGTATTACGCCGTCTTTGTTCGTTGATAACAGGCTCGTCAATTAACAATAAATACCATCGCCAAACGTTCATATTTTGACATTTTACTAATATTTTAAACGATTTACGTTGTATCGTGGTCCAGTTTAAATTCACACGAAAAAAGTTCAAGCTCCTCGACTGATATTATCGTATACGTAAAATTTCTGCCACGAAGTTATGTGGTTATTGAAAAATTAGAAAGCACGTACAATATAATGATGATCACAAAAAATATGTGAACTTTAAACAAACGCGAAAGACTCGAAATTTTTCAACGATTTGCAACATATCGAAGGGGACTGCAGGTTGAGAACCCCGATGTCATCTTCTCGCGGTAGAGCCGCGAAGAGGTCGCTTTCGAGAGTGGGGCTCTATGATCCCGTGCGCATAGCACAACCGGTTGTCTCTTCTTTTTTTCAATCCGCACTCTCACCCCGTATGCGTGCACAGTGCACGTACATGCGTGTGCACGATAACGGGCGAACACGCGGCATTGCCTCGGTCGATTCACACGCACAATGACTGGGATACTCGTAATTGCCGGTAATATTCATCATTTAATGGTCTCCCCGAGGTCAACGCATCTGGAGACCTTTTAGCTTGGAAGAAGCCTTGCCCGGATTTTCGAGCAACAAGAGCCAACAACCCTGCGGCCGTGGGATTATTTTCGCGGAAAGGCTTGGCATTTGCCGGGCTTTCCACTAGAAATCTCAGTATTCGATGATTTTTAACTACGCGAATACCGTTTTACGTCTCTTCAGTATCCTTTAATGCGTTGCATTTGCGAGACGTTTCATCTGATGTTGCCAGCATGGAACAGACGTATCTTAATATTATTTTCGATATTCGTTGCTGGCTTTCCATTGGAAGCTTGATTACCTATGTGAATTTTATGGTAGGTACGAAAATATTATATGTTCTCTACCGATAATGATAATTGAAGGTAGTTTGAGCTAACAAGAAGATCGAGGTTTAAGAAATCGATAATTGTAATGAATTTGGACAGGAATAAGGAGTTACTTCAATTGCTAATAGATTATAATAGTTAGTTCTAACAGACTTCAAAGTGTCATACGAAGAGACACGTATCAAAGAAGTAAACTTCGAAATAAATTTCCTCCAAAGATAATCTCTAAAATATATTTATCTTTTCTCCAAATATAGTCTGCACGATATATCTAATTTATTTTTAAATACCGTCGCCAATATGTACTTAATTCTTTTCTTTGAATATAACGTTTAAAGAATACCAATTTTTCTATGAAGAAAATACCGTCGAATCATAACCAACTGTTCTTTCAAAGTAATCTTTAAAATGTAATTAACTTCTCTCTATAATATACCTGACTTTCTTCTAAAACATAAACCAAGAAATTCTTCTTCGATTAAACATAAAACCATCGAAGCAGCGTTGACTCTCTAAAAAAAGCAGCCCTTTGCTAATTAACTTCACTCTAAGCAGAAAATGGCTTGCAATAACCTTTCAATCATCGATCAGCGGAATAAAAAGAAAATCCACCATCAAAAGTACCTAGCCAAAGCGACCGTAGATCATCGGGTTTAATATCGATGGTGCCGCTACGTTTATAGTCGATTAATTATCTCTATCTTGGTGAAGTTAACGCGACGTCGATCTACCGATCGCCAGTGGTCAAGGACACCTGACGACTCGTCCGTCCCTCGATCCTCCTGTTTACCGGTAGTCCCAGTGTTGAGAAACTGACCCCCGACCCGGGGCCTGTTTCGTGTAAGTCGAGAACTGGTAAAGCGACGTAGTAGGCTCGGCTACGACAGGTCGTAAGACTACAAGCGTGTCTAATAGGTCGCGATAACGCGGCTCGATGATATCCTTCGGACTGTATCGCCTCCGGTGTGGTCCACGTTAGGCGTGCGATTAAATGTCCGCGTTCGAGAGCTCTAGCTCTTGACTCCGATTATAAGCTGGAGTTCGCGGTATGGGTCGTAGTATAGTTGTGGGATTTTCTTTCGGTGAATATAGATAGTGAAACGATAGTTATCGAATTCGTTTTTACGATGAAAAAGAATCAATAAGAAATACATTTCTTGAAGTACGTATACGAGAACCGGAGTAGAAATTTAGTATTTCGGTGAGAAATAAGTTTCAGAGAAGGAGCGTTAGATATTAGAATTTGACATGGAAAAATTAAATCGTGGAAGTTGAATTTTTAATTTAACGATCATTCCGAGTTTTGAATTTGATAATGATTTTTGCAACGGATGGAGAATTGAGAAGATCGAAGAAAGAACAAAAAATGATCTGAATCTGACGAAGAATTACACGTATACGTAACGAGTATAAAGTTCTTTGAGCATTGATTAATTCTTGTTCTTGTACGTAGAAAGAGATCTGGAACTTGTTATTATTTTTATACTGGTATACTGGATAGATGAATGAAATTGCGTTAGAATTCTAACGATTGCAAATTGATTCTTATTCAGTTATTGATCCTGGCGATCTATATCGTTCGAGTTTTTTTAATTTACTCAAGAACGCAAGGTTAAGAAAAAAATGTATGTACGGATTATTTATCGATGAATAATACGCTCGTATTTATGGTACTCCAAATGGAACCTAAACTGAAATCCTTCGATTTCAATCACCAAATGTGTACACTTTGAGGCAAACAAGAGGCCACCAAGGCTGCGAAAAGCAGCACACTGAAAGTACTTAATTATAACAATCCGAGGCCTAATATCGGACAACAAAACTGACTCACTTAATTTACGAGCACCTTATCGTAATTACATCGGAGTATTATGCAGTGAGCCACTTAAAAATCGAAAATTACGCCCATGTCGAAAATTTACGAGGATGTAAAAATCAGTTGACGTATTAATCGATCGCGTTACGTTTACCAAATTAATGTAGGTCACTTAACACACCTTCCTCAAACTTATTTATACCCTTCCTTCAACCATTTTTATCCACCCCATTCTTAAACCTCTGTCGTCAGACACATTTTGCTCCTATAGCTATTTATATTTGATCTTCGAAGTTGTCTATAAACCAGCTTCTAAGCTATATCAAATAAAACGTGTCAACTTTCCTTTGAAACAATAGCTCTTTTTTATTTCCCTAAGCTAACTCCCTAAACCGACCATCCTAAATCTCTTTTAAATTTCCTAAAGTCTAAGAAACGTGTAGAGATTTTTACCAAATTTTGGTCATACGATGCGTCCTCAAAGTACGTAATTGAATTACCAGATAAGCAAAAGACAGTCATAAGCGACGATAAATACTCTTGTGGAACTTGATTAATAAAATATTCACTCAAAACGATAAAGTTGATTTCTTTCCTCTTAAGAAACGACAACGACGGAATCTTTCGATCGACTTAATAAAAAATTTTCCACCAATTATCCTGCCAAATAATTGTACATCACGATGACGAGGAATGGAGGGGAAGTGGAAACGCGGTTTACGAGGCGATGCTTGATAACACCAACAACATTTTTTCTCGCTGCGATACCGAGAGTAAGTCGAAGTGGACGTCGCGATGACGTCGTGACGCTCGTGGTCCCCTTTTTAACGACGCAACACTCGCACGGCCCGTTACGGGGCGAACGCTTCTGAAAATTCATTTCTCGCTTGGCGATAATTTACCGGACGCCATTATCATAAAATGTGGAAGGCCCTCGGGACGCGAGGTTTTAAGTTATGAAAGCGACCGACGCCGGCGGGCAGCATTAAAACGCGCGGTTTAATCGTCCGGCAGCGGCCGATCAATTGCCAAGATTATTTGGAATCGTATCGAGGACGCCGTTGACCCGCGTCAAGATGTTTTTTAACGCGTGGGTCGGTGATCCACGGTGGACTCTTCGATTTCCTTTCGATCGCTAGGTTTCGGACCACTGTGTGTTAATGGTTTCCACTGGTTTATGTAAATTCAGCTTCCATTTGAATATCTCTCGTTCGTGTAACTTTGTAAATCAGTTTTGTCTTTTCATCGAACATGTGGATAATCTGTTTCTTATCAAATATCGGGATACGCGGACCTGCTTTGAAAAATTGTCAGTTTGTGACAATTTGCGTTTCCATAAATAGCTTTCATAAATTTCTGTAGTATCTTCAAAAACATCGAACTACCTTCATTGAGACAATTTTGCTATTCCTTCCCGTCCTCGCAATACAATAAGGAGTTAACAGAAGTAAACTTTAGTCAAGTGCGCAGACTCGATCAATTATATCTTCGTACATTTTTCATCGTTTAAAACAATTCAATAAGGAAACAACGTTCAATTCATTCTTGCAACAACTACGAGATTATTACCCAACGCAACCACGAGTCACTCTCGATTCACCTGGTACGCTTTTCCAGGGCGACCAGAGCAAAACCCATTCCCCTCGAACCAGTTTTCGCGTATGACGTACGTACCTTGACACGAGGCGAGCCGCGCAGGAATTCCACGCTGAGTGAAAAAGATAAAAAAAAGTCGCTTTTCCTATAATTGGCACGCGTGCACGTCGGGTCGAGCGCGCGCCGAAGGCGTGGCGTGCGAAAGTGCCACGTGGCGTAACACCGGCACAATGATAATTGCGGCCGCGTGGAAATGAAACCTCGCGTGACACTCTCGATCTTCCTTCCGAGGGACGGTCGCTCGCCCAGCTGTACACGCGCCGTGGTTACTCGTTTTTCGACCTCTGCCCGCTAGTGAAAGCGTTACCGCGAACCATCGTCGCACGATTCCATCCGAAAGCCAACCGGTACCCACGAGATAATTCACTGATCAAACGAAATTCTTAAACTTTTTCGACTATACTTTGAGCGTATTGGTATGCAACTTTTCCCGCAGATATTGAGCAAAATTGAAGCATCGGTGATAATTAAACTGCGAATCTTTATATGTCGATGAGACACTTAAAGGTGCAAAGATACACAGAATGCACGCGATATGTAAAAATGTATAAAATGCACAAAGTACCTTTTATAATATCGCAAAGTGGATGAAAGCAAACTTTTAATTTTCTAGCTACGTCGTATCTTTCCAATTATATTTATAAAGACACGAACTTGCATAAATCGCAGTCTAGTGGTAATTGTAAAAATTACGTTCTTTACAAAGTTTAAGAAAATTATTCCCAAGTAATTGTCGATATAAATTGCCAAATGGATACCATTATATCTTATACAACATACATACATACGTCACAATCAATCATTTTCTATGCTCGACGTATTGCAAACTCGAATAACGAAGAAAGAAACATCTCACATACTAATCGTCAAATACTAAAATACAATCTAAGTATGAAAAAAGAAAAAGATATTAGCAATCGAAAACATGATTAATCTCGGTATAATGAACATTAACATCCTTCTAACGCCTCTTCTTCAACGAGAGTACGAT
Organism: Bombus affinis; assembly: GCF_024516045.1. Taxonomy (NCBI): domain Eukaryota; kingdom Metazoa; phylum Arthropoda; class Insecta; order Hymenoptera; family Apidae; genus Bombus; species Bombus affinis. The sequence goes on from NC_066345.1 coordinate 17,800,103, forward strand.
TCAAACATACTGTCCAAGAGAACCACAAATCTCTGCAGAGTAAAAGTATTAACCCTGAATCCCAAAAAGCATGCTCGCAGTTCACCTTGTAAAACCGTATTCTTATTGTCACGGTGGCGAAATAAATCGGCGAAGGAGTCTGGGACAGCGACGTGGTGGCAGCGTGTAACAGCGTCAAAGGGATCGCGGTCGCAGGGTGAACGAGAACGCGAGAATCTTCGTCGGGGTTGTGATGGTCGATGCGGCGCGACACGGTCCGCGCTCTTCCACGGCCCTCGTACAATCGTGAATCCAAACGAACGGCTTTTGAAATCGGATCCGCCAGATATTTCTCGACCCAGGGCCCGGGCTATGGCCCGTGCAAGGGGGAAAAGGGCAGAAAGCCCCATCGTCTCAGTTACAATTTGTGTTCGCACTTAAAAGAAACATTACCTAGTGGGATCGGGTCGAGGATAGCGCGGACGCCTCGTGTGTGGTCCTGCATAACGCCCTCGACCGTATCTCGAATCGTTCGTTACCGATTCGATTGGAGCCGTTCCAAGCACCAAAGGGACCAAGTGCCACTTAAAAGTAGACTTCCTCCTTAATTTTCGCTCGGTTGGTAGTCCCAGAGCGGTACCACGTCCAGCTCGCCATGTCTGCTGAGAATCGTGAAACTTTATTTCTGCATGGTTTGTGTCTTTTTAATGACTCATTTTTGAAGTAACGAAGTAGATGTGTGATTTGTTTGGTCAGCTTTCGGTGATCGAGTTTAAGCTGCTTCTAATTGTGGTTTAAATAGAGGTATACCGGCACTATGGTATCCTTTCTTCCTGTTTGTTTTCGAATATTCCAAATCGAAAAAGAAATTCATAACCACAGTGTCGCAAACATAAAATGCATGACTGAACTGCCACTAGCTTCGCGTTCTCACAACCATCAAAGCGTCACAGATCGATGCACCGGTTGCATTAATAATTCGTGCAATTTGCGTATGCGCGGCAGCATACGACTTACGTGATATTTCAACCCACTCGTGGCCCGTAAGTCTCGCTTAAATCAAACGAACTCGGCCACCTCCATGACGTCATCCTGGAGATTCATTTCAATTCCAGCTAACGTTTCAATTCCACTTCTTCGCTCATTTCCATCCTCGCCGCTCGAGATCCGATCGTCTTCGACTTACGTAACTCGATTATGTCCCTCTCCCCCCCCTCTCTCTCTCTCTTTCTCAAGACGATACGGCCCATACGAAATTAACAAAGTTATAAATCCTCCACTCTTGGCCAGTGTCCAAGATAACTAATGACACCTTCCAAATCCACCTCTCTCTATTTGAATAATTTTGTAAGCGATCCCGTCGATACGACCAGTTCGCCATTCCTTCCAGGAAATCGAGAACGAATAATCTTCTCTGATTCCAAGTTTCGCGCGACTTCGAAAATTCTTCAGCTTCCGATCGAGCATTCCACGATTCCGAATGGAGTTCGATGCGTCACTGCCGATCTGGAGATTCCTCCGTGGCTCGAAAATGCGATTGGAAGCCTCTTTACGCGATCGTTTACGCCTTCTACGGGATTATTTACAGTCGCGTGATATCGATCGAGATATAAAAAAGAAGGGTGGCGATGTACTCGGAGAATTTTGTATTTCGAACGCTGTCTGTTGGCGAGTCTACGCTCGGATCGCGATTTTATTCGAATCGTTTTCGTGCTCGCGAGCCTAAGGATCGTAAAACTCGCACGATCCGCGCGCGACAGGACCTTAAAGTTTCGTGTCGCTCGTTATGCGATCGAGCGGACAGGGTTTCCGGGGATAAGAGGCCGAATTGATGGCGAAATAACGGCGCGAAATCGCGAGCGAATTCTCACGGGCCTGATTACGGTAAACGGTAATGGCCGACATCGTATCGGTAACTGCAGGCAATTTTGGCAACGGTTTTGTATAGTCTTCCGTCGACTTCGTGGAGGTCCTGCTTTACTGAGAAATATTATCACGATGATGGCAGATTATCTGTAAACGTTATTTGAAGCAACGAGAAATATTTTTGCGAAACTTACAGAAAAATATTACTTTCGATAAAATCCCTAATTTGAAAAGATTGCCGGCAAAGTTAGGAATTCATTAAAAAGTCTTTTAGATAAATACGACTGATATGCACATTTTGCTATGTAAAAAATATTCAAAGTGTTTGTGAAACAAATCTGTATTTAAATTCTGGTTCTCGTGCATACGTTATATGGGTACACCCGCAAACACTAAGAAAGTAGAAAGCGTAAAAGATTCCGTAAACAAAAATAACCGAGACTCTCGCTTGGAATCAAAACGTTATGAGTAATAATGCTAATAACGTTCTTGACGGTACACGCAGCGCATCGTGCTATTCTCTCTCTTCTAGCGAACCAAAACCGACCTTCTTTTGTTCGTGCCGTTCCACCTCGTTGCTACGAACGAAACGAGAAAACCGAGCAAAGAATCAGAAGAAAAACGAGAAGAGACGAATCAGTGTGCGGTATGTTGGAAGACGTCCATTGGACGTAAGAGAGGCGAAAGAGGGACGATCCGCGTTGGTTTCGAAATCAAATTATTTATTCCCGACACGGTGCGATATTGGGACGGTCGATCGTAAAACTCGAGGTTCGCCTGATGGATCCCAGTGTCCTCGGGCCGGTGGAGGCCATGGACTGCTTCGGATAAGGCCGAAATTGATGGCGGAATAACGGCGCTAAATCGCGACCGAATCGCGTATAATTAGGTTGCGTTACGTCGTACGAGCCACACACGAGAAGAAAGTTTTACACAGAAACAGAAGTTTACACACAGAATCGAGTATACACAGAAGCGAATTTGGCAGATGGGTGGAACTGTCCTCGCCCTGGTCGAAGCAAACTCGGAGATTAATAGCGAAATTATACCATTAAGTAGATTTTACACGTATCCCGGCTGAATGAAAAAGGTCCACCTCGGTTCATTTGCATGCCACGTGGGAATTCGTCCGTTGGATTATCGGCCGATTTATATGCCGCCATTAAAAAAATCTCGATCCACCGGCTCGCCTGGTTCCTGTTTCTACACGATCGGGAACCACCAAAAAATGACGGTCTGCCCAATTTACCAAACATTCGCGAACTGTACAAAAATAAAATCAGACAAAATTGTCGTTCCTTAACCATGACGATTATATGTATAAACGGATTATTGACACACTCGGGTTGTCATGGTGTTGGCAGATTAGAGCGTCGCGGTTTCTTAAGAACGAGTTAAGGAGTTCTTTCTTAATGGCGTTTATTTTAACTTGTATTTTGACGTCGGTCGAGTTCAGTAAAATGGACGGTTTATACCGATTACATGCCTTTATAAGTATCTTTCTATTTGATATCTTTCTGTTGCGTCACTTTAATGGAATCGTTTCCATGTACAATTTAAGTACAAATCCAAATTATATATTCCGGCAAGTAGAAACGAACAGTTCCACTTTTGAATAGCTCATCTGAGATGTCTTGTGTTGTATGTAAAAAATTATACGTAGGAATTTCAACCAGCTTCGCCAAATATTTGCGACCATTCTATACAAAAAATTTCTTTCCATTTTTCGATAATTCGACCACCTCTATTAAAAGAAACAAGCAACATCCAAAATCTTCGGAAATGAGATGTACCAGGAATTAATGTTCCATCTTTTCCATACAAGCACAAGCTCTTGTCTTAAAATCGTTAGTTAGCATACATTTCTGTGAAACTCTATCATCCATCCGTGCTCGCTATTTATATTTATTTATATTCATTATTACTTCGTTTAATAGCGCTTACACGATAAACCAAATTACCCCAAATAAAACATCAGAACTGCCTTTAAAGCTCTTTCCAGCCATGCAAGAACGCGATCATCCTTAAACTTCTCATCGACCGCATCAGGTTGAGCGTATCCTTCCTGTGTCCTTTCATTAAGAAGGCATCGAGCGACGCGGCGTACTCGGAACAGGCGGTAGATCGAGCGGCTCGGCGTATTTGCGCCAGGCTGGCTCGAATACGCGTCCAATTACCGACGGGACCGGCGTGTAATACGAGCTTTAATGTCGGGAGGTAGCGGCTTATTAGCCGACCAAAGGTAGAAAAGGATCGACGAAGAGGAAAAGAGAGACTAAGCTGTTTGGTCGCGAGTTCGCGCGACACGAAAGAACCGCGGTTCTGTCGCGACAAACGGCCACGCGGGATCAAGCGGTGGCGAGAGCAGAGGCTTTAGGGAAAAAAGGGAAGACGGTACGTAGTGAACGCAAGCCAGTCGAGGATCGACAGATCTATGGGACCGCTACTAGTTTTTCTCGACGGCGGTCTCGATCTGACGCGATCTTGCACCGACACTGGCTTCGCCGGTCGATCTCGCGCCAAACGCGACTGCCGCGGCCGCCAACCATGCTAAGCCTCGTACATACCTATACAACCTGACCACGAGTTTGTTTATCGCGTAATAAATTGCGCGAGCGCACGTGCGCGCCATCCTTCTGCCGCGCCGTGGCAACGTGTCGCCCGCCGAGTGATCAATCGCTGAGAGAACATCGTTGGCAGAGGTTTTATCGAGTGTGGATCAGTGAGGCAATTTTTCGGGGATGAGATTTCGTAAGATGCAGATCAGGGAGAACTGCAGGTTTCGATAAGAATGTTTATTTGTGGTTGTTGGTGGATGTGTGAGACGCGGATCGGTGAGGTTTGGTGGGATCGAGTTTAGTTTGACTCTGTTCTTTCGGCTAGAAAAGAAAGAGAAAAAAATTCTTATCGCTGAGGTTGCACGATTGCTCGATTCGATTCTATGTTAAACATAAAAATCGTGCGATTCTTTTCCCTAAAATGGGAGGAAGAAAAGTTAAGAATCGCAGGATTAAATACCACCTAACCGATTTATCGAGATTTTAACTACCAGACAACTATCTGTAATTTAATCTGTACTTACTCTTTGATTCACGATTTGATATTGTAGGACAAGAGGTTAAGATTCAAGTATCTTTATAATTATCAAGATTTTGTAAGGAATTAATTTACTTAAATTCCTGGGCAATTAAAAAGAAAGTCAAAACACCAAAGGCGTAAGTTTTCCAAAAGCGTAAGAGATAATTTAATTATCAAACGTAGCAGTGGAAGGTTGGCTAATCGAATTCAAGGCCATAAATAACAATTCGCCGAAGTCTACCGCATAAAGATATTTCAACGATCGTCTGACGTTTATCTCTCTCTCTCTCTCTCTTTCTCTCTCAATTCGCGCACTATCAATCTTCCGCGTCCCTTTTGAAGCGTGGCATCGGTGCTAAATTTACGATTAGCCGAATAGCTGATTTCCTGGCCATTATTCCGTGATACATTTCACCGGCTCCGTCCCAGCGGCATATGGGGAGCGGCGATCGGCTAAATATTACATCGAGCCAGATTCGTATCGTTTGGCCGTGAGCCACGACTTACGAGTTCTTCTTTCGGCCGACGATCCGAATCGATTCATATAAAGCAGCCCGTAAGCCGTACGTATATGCAAGTGTGAGTACGTACGCCCTCACCGACGCGAGCATTTGCCAGCACTCTCGTTGATTTATCGATCTCGCTGCTTGCCTCCCTCCTTTCGACGGGCTGAGATGTGGACGATCGATACGCGTTTCGCGAGCTCGTATCGATTTTTCGAAACGCGATACAGCTACGGTTTAACGTACACTGGCTCACGAAAGTATCTGACTGTTGGTGATTTCTGTATTATAATTTTTCGTTGGTTCTTTATCAGTTATTATGTCACTATTTGGCGTTTAATATTATTCTAAGTTGTTCCAATTAATTGTTCAAATCAAAATTGTTCTCTTTATATGGCATTAAGAAAAACGAATGTATTTAAACATTTAGCATAGAAGAACTCCGTGCCCGTACGTCAGTGTCGTATAAAACATTTTGAAATCTCACCAACACTGTTAAGGGGATACGATTGTCGCGATTATATCGATTAAAGAACAATCTGTATAGAAATTACGAGATATTAAACTAGAAGATTAAGAAATAACCTTACATATTTTAGTGAAAATAAATGCAGGTGAAAAAATTACACAATTTATATAATAAAGCGTGAAGGTTTTAGTGTTAAACGTAGTACGTATTATTTTCGGCTATTAATTAAGCCTTCCAGAAAATCGCTGAAATGTAAGAGCATGGTACGCATTTGGGTTACAGTTATGGTTAACTCGAATAAGACAGGAGATTTCACGAAACAATGATAGCTGCGGCCACGGATGAAATTAGAGAACGGATTAAGTGAACAGCATGACGAATCTCATTCAAGAGGGTAAATTACAGTGATCATGCGAGCAAGAGTGATATGTTTCGAGAAACAACGTTCTCAGCCTGCTGATTTATACGTAGATTAAGAGAGCTCTTATTTAGAAGATCAAAGTAAGGGAAAGGAACATAATTTACTACCCCATAAATAAACTACCTCTCCAAAACTATTACATATGTGTACCTCGTCGAGCTATCTTCATACTCGCGATGGAAGTTGCCATTAGAAACGATCTAACAGAAACATCATCTATTTGAAGAAACTCCATTTCGCTTAGCACGCTCCAATTTATCCGATCTTCTCCGACGTTTCCACATCTCTGATCCAACCCTTCCTAACCACCAAACAGAAATTCTGGTGAAACGTCTTGAAACAGTAGCTGTATACTTGTAGTTTCATAAATCGCAACTATTTTCTACTATATAGTAGAATTACACACTTAACAATTAAATTTGAACCATCGTTTGATTTATGTCGTTTTCCCCTATCAGTTTCACGAAATTCCCTTTCTCTTTCGCTACAATCTTATATTTAAACGTACATAGCGTTAGAAAGTATATGAAATCTGTCGCTCTTCTTGTCCGCATTATTTTTCTCAGAAAAATAAAAAATAGCTATCTTTCCACGAAGGAGTTAATATACTTGTACGAACTAAGAGCAAAGGCATATGTATCTCAAGCAAAGTACACGGACACTTGGTGCATAATATTAATTTTCTACTTTATATACATTTCACAACGATCGACCGATCGACCGAAACATCAGCCGATCGAAGCAAGCCGTCTTCGTTTATCGAACTTCTCGCAGAATATCCTCGTTCCCAAAACTCGTTCTACCTCACGTGCAGAAATCGCGGCCAAACGACTGGAAACGGTAGCCAGTTTCATAAATCGGCCCACATCCGGCATCTCGCGTGCACCTCGCCGCGATCACCCGGGTGAAATATTAGTCGCGCGACCGGCTCGTTGTCCGAGTTCGCCTCCGAAGCGCACTCGTAAATTTCACATAATTAATTGCGCGAACGTATTAGCGTGGCCGGCACGGCGTTCCGCGTTCTGGGAGAGTCGGTGATTAAGCTCGAAGAGACACCGGATCTAGTTGAGGATGATTCTCCTCTTTCGTAGACGCAGCCATCGCCGGTTTTCATCCACGGTGCACGCTGTGGATGGAGCGTGTCTTGCGCGAGTCGCGCAGCGTTATCTACGCGCGTTCAGATTTGCATCTGCCGGCTTGTTAGTGGAGCTTCGTCGAGCGATTTTCTCGGTGAACCGTGAAAAATCGATCTAATCTCCGTTGGGTGCCTTCCTCGCGAGGATCGCCATCTGCCACGTAAGTTACGACACGTTGCTCGCCCGGGACGTGGTGCATGCATGAGGGACGTAGAAAGGACGACCACCGCTCTTGCCACTCGTGTGTTCCTTGCCATGAGCCAGACCACGGTGCTACGGTGCATCGTAATGCATTGTGTTTACCCGACTCTCGTGCACAACCGACTACGTTCCATCTTTTTCTTTCGTTCAGACGATGGTGAGCTGGTCTGATCGCCGACTGCGCAATTACGTTTGCGGCAATGTACGATACTGTTAAAGGGGTTCCTTTTCGTACGATGGCCTGAGTTTTGATGACGTTTCTTGGAGACAGCGTGGCTGGTTAGGACTCATGAATATATTGCGATACTTACCATCGAAAACCTTTGCGTATGTATATGTCGTTGTTATATAATACGTTTGAAATTTCATTGACATCGCGATGAGACACGACTATCGTGATTACATCGGTATTTAAAATCGATTTGAAAATGTGTATAGAAGTTAGAAAACGCTTGTGTCAAATATATTCGTGGTTCATAAAGATCAGTAACTGTCCTCGTACGTTTAACACTACCGAACATTTACCACGTTCTTACGAATATATTACGTGTATTACACAAAACACTTTGAAATTTCATTACTACGATCTACGTCTATAAACTCGAAGAATTCCTCATTCGCTACACGATTTCTCTAGAAATTTCCCTATCGTTAAACCGATATAAGCCCGCAAGTACGGTACGATCTCACGTTTATCGTTTCGATGTCATTCCGGACGTGACGGGAGGAGGCGCTGATCTCGGCCAATAGCGGAGCCAGCCGCAATTAATTCGAGGCAATTTTATGCCATAGGATAGGCGTGCAGTTTATTATGAATTTTAAGCAGAAGCACCGGTCGCTCGCGCGCCGCGCCAGCCAGCATTACGATTGCAGCCGCGGAGATGAATCGTGTTCCCACAAGACACGTAGAGGGATTATATAACCTTTGATCTTCCTTACAACGGTTCATCCATTGTACAGGTTCTTTCTTCGAACCAGCGTCGCGGATCTAAATTATTGCCTAGAACTTACTTAAAGAGCGTAGATTATTATTTATCATCGTGATTTACGCAAATGACCGAACATTTCGAGCCACCAGATGTTTACGTTTAATAGTCGTCCTGTCCTGGTACGCGATCGCGTCGCTTGTCCACGCTCGTTGTTCGCGACGACGCGACGAGAGCGTTACGAACGACTCGTTATACGCGCGAAAGATCGATATCGGATTGCACGCCTACACCGTCCGTTCGGCAACTTGTATTTTAATTCACTCGTCGCCAGTGTAAATCAGGCATTTTTCGAAATCGTGCCTCGTAAAGCATACGCCAAGAAAACGGTATACACTTTAGCGTTAAGACGAGCTCGAGCGATGCATCATCGTGCTCGATAGGTTCTCGAGAGAGAGGGCCTCTTCGTACCGTAATTTCCACCTGCGATGTCTCGTTGATACCGTATCAGAACGTCTTGTTACCGGTCGCGAAATATTATGGTATCGAACAGACGAGGGACGAAATTATATCTGTTCACGCTGCTTGTTAACATGTCGATGATCGTTAGCCGGGAGCAACGAGATCTGTTACTACTGGAAACTGAGAAAACAGGTTTGATTATAATTGCAGAAACGTTGTCAACGATGGATGAACCGAAGTCTAGTTTAGAAGCGAGGTAGTAGCAGTTTATGGTTCTTTTAAATTGTTTGATGATTATTATTGGACGAGGTTTGACGAGTGTGGAATGCATTTGAAATCTCTGAAGACGTTATCGAGGTGCATCGTGACCTTCTTCCTATGATTCACTCTGGAGGTACAAACATAAAGTGCGCGATGATTTATTTGCATGCTTTTTATACATTTGCGTCGCCGTTTCTTGCGATCTGCTTGAAACACGAAGGCTTAGCAACTCGTGCATTCCTGTCTTGATCACGTTGTCTACGTATTCTCTGGTGTATCATAACGTTTGAAAATGTTGATCCTCGTTGCAAACTTCTATGTCGTATCATATTTGTCCAAAATCCCAAAATTCGGTACTTCAAGTGTCTTGGCGTAATCTCGATATTTTCTCTTTCTTATTTGTTTACAAAGAATTTATACCTACAATTTTTTTTCAACATTCTGTACGTATCACGAAAAATCAGGATTAGCTGTGTTATAATTAAAATTTCGATCCAATAAATGCAACGAGTTCCACCGTGTTGCGAAAAAACAAGATAAACATCCCCAAGAAGAGAAAGGAAGAATTTCGTATCTCTGACGAACGACACCTAAATCTAAGCTTTCGAAGACGTTAGGAGAACACGATCGTCTCATGATCGGTGACGCCGTTGTCGTCTACCTGCCATGGCGAGCAACGAGAGAACAACGTGCGAACAGGTCGCGCCGGCGTCTCGAAGATTACAAATGTGGCGTTGACCCTGGTCGTTTCAGGGTCACGTGAGCGCTCCAAATTATATGGAGCGAGTCGACGGATGGCCAGAGCACGCCGTGGACGTGATGGCCCGATCGTGGCTAGGTCATCAGCCGCTTACCGATATCGGTGTGCGCACACGAGCGGATCGAGCGTCGTCGCCTCGACTTTAAACCGCAATCTACACCAACACATAGCGGATATCGATGGTTGGTCGACGATAACCGCGCAAGATACGTCCGCCGATGATGACGATGATGAAAGGTGTCCACGACGCGTGCTTTCCACATCTAGATCACGGAACCTTTGCCCTCGATTAACCCGTACGTGGTCTTTCGAACACTCGCGAACGTTCCTCTGATTTATTCCAACTGCTGTCTTCCTGACATTTTCGTGCTCTGTACCGGTGATTCATCGTGCAATTTTATTGGATAATTGAAAGCAAACCGATCAACTTCGCTTTTTGTAAACGGGATTTTCATTTATAAAAATGTACAGGAATTGTCTGTATATCCTTACAACGAATATATACAGTCTGAATACACCTGCATCATCGATATTTCAAGAAAATTTGGGAATTTACAAGCGCATCTTCGACTCCTCGGTTTAATTATTAATTTCCTAACTTCATCGTATTCCAGGCAATGTCTACGCTTTCTCACACAATATTCACACATCTAGATCACGGGTGCCACTGTAATTCCACGTTCACATCTACCGAGGATTCTTTTAGCTTACAAAACCATAGGTACACTCGGTTACTTCTTGGACGGCTCGTAGCCGTGAAGTATCTCGCTAGCGAGGAATTCTCGATCTCCCGAAGAAATACATACGCTGCACTCTCGAGGAAAGAGAGAGACTTGTTGCTGAGTAACAAAAGCGCGGCCCGAGAATTCCAAGCTGGATGGTAGTCCGCTCTATATATATATCAGCCGGACGGGGGACATATTTCGAACGGCGTCCTATTTATTTATTTTATTCGGGGGCGAAAGGGGGTTGGAGGTCGCGCGGGCCACGACACGACGCTTTCAGAGATTAAATTCTCGCTACGCGGCGCGAGCTCGGGGTTAAGTTATGCATTTCGCTCGGTTCTCTCCTCTCTCTTCTCTCCTCTTCTTCTCTTCTCGGTCGCCGCGCGCCTTATCTGCGGGGCATCTTCCCTTTTATGCGCTTAGATGGCCGACACGGGATGCCATGCCGAGGAGGCCGCCTCGTTCGCATCCGTAAATCACGGATTAAATAAAATAGCCTGCTCGCCGGAGTCAAATGAGATGTCAGCGCCGGGCCCACCGCCCTCGCCGGCTTCTCCACCAAATTGCTCTCGCTTTCAGCCCCTTCCACGGGCCTCGGTCAGTCGTGTATCTTTCCTCGTTTCGTTTCGTGGCTGCCTTAACCAAGCCGCGCGACGACAGATGCGGCCGCAGAAAACCTTTGCTGAGAAACCGGCGAGCTGACTTAACGAGATGAGTTAACGTATGACGGGCGTGTGCATATTGGATGCTCGAGTTGTTGATCGGAGAGAGATATTGATTATAAATGGGAGGTTTTGCTGAGGAATGAGGCTGCGGGTTGAGTTTCGCTTGCTTTCTGGAATTTGGACATTTGAAATTTGTATTGCTCGTGCGACGTCTTCAAATTGTTTTGCGTTTGATATCAAGCACCGATGTGGTCGATAAAAGGAAGGAAACCAATCCTAGACAGTTATAATCGTTCACAGTAATAATGTATTTTTGTGAAAAGTTTCTTCGAAACTTTTTGATTTTTAATTTCCTTGTATTAAAGTCAACATCGCACATATTTTAAAAACTCATTGCACAATTATTCGAACGATACACCTACTACGAGAAATCCTTAGAACTCCCTGTTACTGTTGACACATGGCATTCTTCATTGGAGCAATGTTTCGATCGTGTTATTGCTTATAAATTTCGTACATGTAACAGACTTGCGACCATATTAAAAAGATCTGAATGAAAAATAAGACAAAAAGAGTTAAGAGAGCGATCTTTCCCAAATTTAGACAGTTTAGACAGCAGAAACGAGAATACAAAATACGATGAATCACCGAGAGAAGTTTCCTCGAGTCACAAATCAGCGAACAGATAAAAGGCGGCCTAGCTTGAAGCACAAAGTACGCCGATCGTAGCTGAAGGTGCAGGCTCGGTGTATTGAATATCGAGTCAGGCAAGCGTAACGGGGATACACAGCGTGGAAGGCAGCGTCGAAGCCGCGTAATGAGTACCGGTACTTGCGAGAGGTCGAGGCGGCCGCTCGTGATCGCGCCGTGCGAAAACAAGTGCCGATCGCTCCAATTACACCGGGTACCGATACCAAGCGAGTGGAAGGGTGCTCGCGGGTATCCGGAGGCGTCCGCGCAACACGCGGCCCCTCGACTGCCAACAAGAGCTACGCGCGCCATCGCTACACGCTATTCGTGAGCGTTGCGTCGATCGACTCGTCGAACCCTCGGGAACGCTCTTCAGATTGGAACATGGAAAACGCGGAATTAGCTTTCACACGTGTTTCGTAACTTTTAATTCGGCACGCGTGAATCGTAGCTTTTCTTTAGCTTTCTCTTCGTTATCGCACAAAAGGAGAATATCGAAAAGACAATTACATTTACAAACTAAAAGTAACGTAACAACGACAAAGTAAATCGGTTGAAATTAATATTTTATGATTCTATATTACGATCGAAATGATTCCATTAATTAATTTCATTGAGATTCCGTAAGTAGTTTTGGTATTACATAGTCAGACATCGATAGAACTTTCGTAAAGCCTCAATGTTCCATTAACGATTAGTTCTTCCAAATAAAGTGACTGTGATGAACAGTTGCACAGGCAATTAAAACGTTCATAATTGATGAACGACCCGGATATTCCGCTTAATCGTAAAGCGACGCAAAAAATTGAAACATCGATAAAAATGTACTTATCATATTTTTCTCCCGTGATCTTCTCTTAATTCTCCCGCGAACAGCAGTCAATTTTAGTATCTAATCTCGATTTAAACGAATCAACATCCTCAAATCGACGATATAGTTCCATACAGACCAGATCATCTCGCTGATCCTTCTCTCAAGGCCTTTTACGAGCGAATCTCTCGATGGATTCATTGAGCGTGCATGGTCAGCTTCTCTCGCGGATAGAGAGATCTAACGTTGATACCGGCGCATTTGGTATGCGACACGACCAAGGGGGGAAACGGCCAGGGAGGAAAAGCAGCGGATCCTCGCAGTACCGAAAGCCAAGGGAAAGAAGGAGCAGGACAAGGAGGAGAACGCCAGGAGTTACGAGGACGCGTTGTCGTAAAGATGAAGGCGCCTCCGCTCGTGGCTGCTCCCTTGGTCCGTGGACGGCGTAACCGTCCAATTGACTCCCGTATATACCTCGAAGGAGGCATGATTCAGCCTGGCCGACTACCACGTTTGCTACTGCCGGCGACTCGTGATGCTCGTGACCCGAGAGAACCTCCACGAGGATCCCCCTTTCGCGATCGACCGCCTCGCTGCCCTCGTATCTCGAGCATTAGGAGATCAGTCTATCTAAGATGTTGGTCCTCTGCTTCTTGTTCTCGTGGTTGAGAAGTCTGACGATGCCGGACAGTCGGATTGTGAGTGAAAAACATTTGTAGATTTATTGGACAAAAACTCTGAATTCCTAATATGTTATTTTTCTCATTTTTCGTATAAGTAAATTATCTATTTAGTTATATGCAATTTGAAGAAAGAATTGTTCTTATATGCCAGAGGGTATCGTTCTAACCCCTGATCTTGAAGTCTATTTTCGTCTCTTCGACATGAGCGACTGTCGAATATATTTCAAAGCGGTCTTTTATAAGATAAATTTCGGTACTGACCAAACTAGTCCTAATATCGATCGATAAATACTGATAGAACGTTATATAGAAAAATATCCATTGATCTATCTGGGGAATTCGTAGAAGATGTATTAATTTTTGTACATCGTTGTTGGATCTTCAGATAGATGGGAATAAATTGATACAAATATCGTCAGTCTTATATAACCAGAATCTTGTTCAGAATTCTGATATTTCATTATATATATATTAAGAATTTTGCTGATTCAGTGATAATTACAATTTCTAACTTTGATCTAGAATACTAAAAAGTATTAATCGACATAAATAAAATATTTAGTGTAGGTACTGCAGTAAATAACTAAATATCTACAGTAATCTCTGTATAGTAAATATTTACCAAATTTCTAATCTAAACATTTTAAAAAATACCGTAAGCTTGCGTCACAATTTCAACTATATCTACTTACCCTGACACGACCGTCGAACCACGAACACACGATGTCTGCCTTTAAGCAATAATCGTGAATTAAAAAGTGATATTCGTAATCGATTCGCGTTTACGATCAGCTTTAGTGGCAGCGGTAACGATGTATTACAGCGAAGTCAAGCGAATCGGTCGTTTCCTGTTCATCCGATACGAAAGAGCGCCAGTAATGACACGAAAAGTGGTCGTAGCTCGTTGATACCGAGAGCAGATCGGCTTTATTGCCGCGTATCTTTTTATTGCCGAACCTTGAGGAAGAAGAAGATCTACACACGCTCGTGACGTTGCTCGTGAAGATTGCCCCGGGCCCAAACAGAATTCACCTCGGTCGCGATCGCGTTTAATGGCCTAGGTCCTAATGGGCCCTCGAGTGCCTCTGAGAACTCCTGTTTTCGATGCTCGTAGTGTAGCGATTCAACAGAGAAAGCGTAGAATTTAACCGTATCTAATCGTACCAAACGAATTAGCTTCAACTACTGTGGACATTTTCGATTATTAAGATTCGTATTCGAAGAGACCTAATGCCTGTACCAGCAGAACCGATTCAAATTAAGTAGCACGATGTTATTTTCCTTGACGTGAGTGACGTCAGTGTTTCTTATTTTGACGAAAAGGTAAAAGGTAGGATCACGGAGGATTTCACCTTCTAGATTCATGGATGGCTCCTTTTAAGTCTTGATCAAATTTTATTTTATCGATATTACCGAATTCCACTATTCTAACTTGACACGTGGCCTTTTATAAATATTACTACCAAAAATAAAAATATTCGCAGTCTAACTAACGGTAATTGTAAAAATTACATCGGAGCAGTTAAGAACGTAGAAAATATTAACTCGTTAAAGTTTTTATCTGAAATAAGTAGATAGAATGGTATAGTTGCAGCGATGGATACACGGTTCAAAGCATTTTAAAAATAATCAGGCAAGAAGCACTCGAGTCGAGAAAAGACGCTCCGTGCGATGATCGAAACGAAAGCCGGAGAAAAGCGAGTGTCGCAATTTCGATTTCACTATCGAAAAAATTGTCATCGTTAAGAGGAGTTCGGCCATTAATTAAGAAAACGGGAGCCAGGCTAATTGTGGCTGTCCGAGAACGGGGGCGCTCACGCAGATGTGCGGCAAAAGATACGCACTTCTGTCGCGTGAAAACAAGCGGTTCACCTCGTCCAGAACGCTGTGTGCTCCTGTTTCCAGGTCATCCATGCGATTACACAACGTAGATCCGAAGGTACGTACGAATGCCTTCATACATATACAATGTACAGTGGTTCGCGAAGGTATTCGAACGTTTACCATAGAAAACTCTTACGTCTATATTGTACGCGTTATACGAAGCATTTTGAAATTTCATCGGAGCACGGCTGTCATGATCGTATTGATCAAATACGAAACCATAGTATGTTTCGTACGATGTTTCTGCAAGCGTTTCTACAATGGGTACTCTCACGAGCTGCTATATATGCACACGAGACAGACTTCATTCCACTTTGTCCTTGTCGTTCCTTTTCTTTTCCACGTTTCTTTCTTCTTTTTATTTCGTCTCATTTTCCCCGCCTGTCCGCGAAGCTATGTCGCCACAGACGCATAAACGCTTCGTTACGGTTCGTTCGAAGCGAAGGTAGTAATTAGAGCGGCCTGGAACGCTCGTTTTCTTTTTCACTCTGTCCTCTGGCATCTTCTTTCTTTCCCCTTCGGCCGAACATGCCAAACCTTTCTCCGGTTTGAACGACCTCGACGACCTCCATCGTCCTCTCCTCTCAGGTGCATCGCGATCCGAGATAATTAGGATGCTCGATCGAAGTTGACGCGCGACGATCGCGTAATCGATTCGAGGCGACGAGAAATAACGAAGCTCTCCCGTGCGCTGTACTTCGGAGGATTGGGAGAACGCGTTGGATCTGGCGAACGTGTCGATGGGAAAGCTAGGTTCGATGATGAGTTCTTTAAAGATGCGAAACGATGGTCTGTTGAGAGTATTGTGTGGAAAATTGCAATTAGATACAGATCGTGGATGGTAGAGGTTTTGTGAGATATATTCAGTTGTTAGGTTCTGCCTTATTCCTTAATGGTTGATAATTTCGTAATTGCGGCGGTGAATAGAAAAAAAAATTTACGATTGATTCTTGCGTATACGAATATTGGTATTCTTTTGTACTTTTATATCTTATAATCATTTATTCCGGAATATATGTATTATTTGCTGCTTTACCAAATATAATCCAATTTTATAAAATTATCGTGTTTAAACTTTCTTTCGTCCAGTTATAAATATTAAAACGTAAAATATAATCTGGAAACGGAATACGAGAAAAGTTTTTGCAAAGATTTACAATTATTCAGATAGCAGGAATAAATTAAATGGAACATAGAAATGTCGTGATTATTTTTGTAAGATCCCCGAGCCTGCCCCATGGTATGATATTTATGACAATAGATTACATAAATCCTTTATACTACTTTATTTCGTCATGCATCGAAATATTCTAGTTAGTATTACTTCGGAAAACGATCAAATCGACGATTTTAAATAAAAAAATTAGACTCTGAGTCTAACGGGATTTATATTTTAATGGAATTCGTGAGACACTTCGATTAATGTCTACTATAAAACTAAACGACACTCTAGTTTCCTCGGTCTTAAAATTGATATACAATCCATTCGATGAAGAAATATCGCGTATCAAAAATCTATTCCGATATATTATTCACAAAATTCTTTAAAAGTTTCCCTCTTTCGTGAACTTTAAAGGGGAATTTTCAACTTTATTATGGATACTATTACGAAAACGTGAATTCGTTCCAGACACGGAATTTCCAGTCGATAAAAGGTCGCGATTAAATCCGAGCAGATACGAAGGCGTGTATTACGTATTATGTCGCGAGTTGCAACAGCTTCGAACGTTGAGAAAGGGATTCCGAATTTTCGAGAGGATCCTTATTACGTTACGAAATGATGTTTCTTGGAACGACGGATATCTGTGTCGGTCGATCCATAATCCTCCAACATTTCTCAAGTTTCTCCTCTATGTGGAATCCTCTACCCAATACCGTTTTCGCGATCACCTATTACGAAACTTTCATTCATTTCATCAATATGAATAAATCGTACGTGGCACGAACTTATTTTTCTAAGTTACTGAAAGTATAAATTGACACGTTGCTCGAAAAAATGTACTTTTTCCTACAAGTTCATGAAAAGAAGACCAAATCGACAATCATAAATTCCGAAGCAAATATTAAAAAGCATAAAACCTTTTCCTACTTTTTTCGATTCATAGAATCGATCGATACGACTTCTAACCATTCGATTAAACAAAACATCCATCTTCGCATACTGCAACGAAAATTAAAGTCGATCGGCAGAAGCTTAAAAATCCGTATATCGCCAGAACGACAGAAAAGCTGGCGTATAAATCTACCATATCATCGTCGTTTCCAGCGATCGGGTAATAGGTTCAACACGGGTGGATCAATATTCACGGGCGGTTTCTCCGAAATTTCACCTGGTGCATCCGTGTGGGGCAATTATCGATGTCGTGTCCCATCCGCGTTCGCTAATTACACAGTGAGATCGCGATGCCCAATTACACGATGTAATTGCACGACGCGGTCGCGATACCAAAGTCTCCGAGACGTTTTCGTGTATATTCCGGCGGAGAATCGGTCGTGGAAGGTCCCGTTCGACAGAGATTCCAGCCTAACGGGACGCGAGCGCCAGAGATAATCACCAGAGGAGCTGATAAGATCGATATTATTACGGGGGACGACGCAGGTGGACACACGATGGAAATACGCGGGCGAGGACACGCGTGAAAGCACGCGGTCGCTGCTCGAACGAAATTACGAAAGAGGAGAACCGTGCGCGTCTTCGCTTGCTAGCCTCGTAAAATCATAACGTTAATCATTGTGGAAAGGCACGGAATGCTTTACGGGCTTAGAACGTCACCGGGGACTATGGTGATCCAGATTCCTGACAGGGCAACGCTGGAATGGTTTTTTCAGGCTTTCTCGGGCAACGTGACACGCGTCTCCGATCCCTTTGCCTCTTGCGTTATTCAGGTTACCGTAGAATTCGTTAATGGACGGCTGCTTGGATAAGCCGCGAGATCTAAGAGGGAGTAGATGGCTTGTATAGTTCAGAAATCGTGCAAGCATAATGCGACGGTAAATATCGGGACGTTTATTCGTTACATTTATTGGAGAACTTTGTCCATTAATTTATTTAGTATTTTACGGTATAAGGTTAATGAGATGCAAATTAAATTAGAAATTTCTAATAAAATATCATCAAGATATTGTAGATTTATGGCACAATTTCTAGGAAATAAAAATGGCTTACAGTGTTCACGGCGGATTTGAGCCTGCGAAGACAAATCGATCGTATAGAGGATACTCCTTATCCGTAGGAACTTTTTTAGTTTAATAAGATTTAAATGTAACGTGTTGCTTCGCAACATTTCATATTAATCGATTATTCAAACGTCAAAATAAGGAAATTTACGATCCGAATAAATGTCACGGATATCAACTAAAAATCCACAAATGATCGTTCCTAACAAGTCGAACAATTTATACGACTATAAAAAGCGACACATAGGCGAATTAACATTTGTCAGAAATCGAACGACACATTTATTGTTCGGGCGAATTTTACAACTCCATCGAAATTCTGCATTCCTGAATAATTTGTACAATCCAAATTGCTGTTTTCTTTCTTTTTCGTCACGAACGAAAACGGTAAAAAAGAATGTTAATTACCGGCGCAACTTCTGTAAAAACACCGCGTTAAATTTCGTGTCGCGATAAATTTTGATCGGACTTTCCCTTGAAAATCCAGCTCAGTCTCATTCAATTTTCTCCTTTTAAATCGAGATTACTTATGAGAACGAAACGCCGATCCCAACAGTCGATAAGGGTAATTTATTATTTAAGGAGAGAAAGAGAGAAGTATCTACGGTTCGCGATCCCCGGAGCGATTTCGTTTTTTCGATTTCCAATTTCTCATAATCGCCCACTGACACGCTCGAATGAAGTCATACGCTTATCCGTCTTGTATCGAACGATCGATCGCTGCCACGGTTCTCACAGTCCGCCACGGGATCCCATTCGATCGAATATTTCATAGGAATGGATACCATTCTGGCTTCCGCGATGATGAAAGTACATAATACATATGCGCGCGTGCACGCGGAAAATGTAGAACTCAGGACGGAATTGAATCGGTGAATCAAAAAACGATACAAGTAGAAAATAAGTAGATGCAGTTTTTCACGAACACATGTTTGACGAGTTCAATTTGGACAAATTTTTAATCTCTTAGTATGCACAAATTTTATATAGATATATCTGATAAGCAGATTGCGGATCTTTATGTAAATTTACATTTAATTTACATTAAATGATCGAAAGAAATGAAAGCTAAAAGAAGATTTGTTTCATTTATGAAGTACTGTAACGAGTGGGTACTATACTTTGGATATTTTACGTATTTGTACACTTTATGCGCATATAAATAAATGGAAATCTAATAAAAATTATTATTGGAATAAATTATTGGATATTCTACTTTGCTTTAAGACATTTCATTTTTAATTATTTGAAAATGACAAAGTAGTATAGCAACGCTATTTACATTTTAGAAACATTCTGGTAAATATCCTGACCTTATTTAGGTATTTATATACCTCAGGTCTTATAGTAATATTATGATGAATGACTTTCACCTTCAGAAACTTATGCAGCACTTATACTGTCACGTCGATAAAGATAATAATTTGTTTATTACAAATATACAAGTTTTTAATTTCTACACTTTCGTGCCAAATTTATTCGCACTCGAATTTATTCGAATAATAAATTTCATAATTTATACATCTTTTTTGTAAATTAAGGCTACTATTTTGGAGTCATAGTACTAATTTTCGGTATGAAGTTATGTGAATACGTAAATACATAACAAATAAATACGAGGCTGACCTTTTACCGAAAAGAACAAAATTTACTTCAAAGCGTAGTAATTTATAAATCTGGAAATATTCCTAAAAACCCACAATTCTGTTTATATGTTTTATGTCTCTTAAAGAATTTATTGAATAAAGATATTAATAAAATGCAAGATATGAATATTATTAAAATATAATTAAAAATTGGATATAAGAATATCAATTTTCATGAAACTTTTCTTACAAATGCGCGGAGAAAATATCTTGTTTCACCTCTCAATTACATTCATTTTCGTAATCAAATTAAACATATACATATATACACGTTCCAAATCAGCCTGGCCGCAAAAACCTCCAACTTTCAGGATCACTATTTCATTTCCTACATCAGGAAGTCCCACGAGATACAGCGTACTCTAACTCTCCTCGTCATTACGGAAACCATAACCTGTATAGTACCGTCTCACGAATCAGCATTGAACATCAGAAACGTTACCATCTCGCTCCGAAAAGAAATTCCTTCCAACGGGATAATAAAGTCTCCGGTTTTGTGACCGGCTGGGAAAATTCACCGTGCAATAATTCCCGCTTTCAGGAGCAGAATAATCTCTTCTCTCTCTTTCTCTCTCTCTCTCTCTCTCCGGCTCCTCTCGATGTCAATTAAACCGTCCCGGGAGAAAACCGAGGGACCTGATTTCGCCCACCCACGCGTAGGACGCGTAGAAAGTTCCCCAGTTTCGTGCCCCCACCCCTCTAAAATATGGAACAGACGAGGTGGGAGGGAGGAGGAGTGAAAAATATCGCCGACGTTCCGTCTCGGGACGCAAATCAGCCCTCCGCTGTCGCAACGTCCGCCGTTGAATTCATATTTTTTAATTAGCCGGACTTATGGCCGGCATCTCGTCCCATATACGAGGCACTGTATCATCCGGTTCCCCCCGCGGCCTGCCAACGGCTAAATATCCGTACCCTTTTTCCTACCTGTATCGCGCGCTCCAGGACCCGTTTTCTGTCCATTCCATCGTTCGCGTTCCATCCACGCTGAGGCTGAATCTGAAATTCCAGCGAGTCGCCGCCGATAAATCAACGACAAATAGAAACGTCGTGCCTCGCCGTTCAGTTCGTTCGAGCTTCTTGCGAGCCCTCGATTATCCCCGGCCGATGAAATTTATCGGTGATCGCGACCTCGAACCGATCGCCCGACATCGGTTGCGTAACCGCGATTAATTCTTCACCTGGAATTTCTTCTTCTTTTTTGTCTTCGAGATTTCCTCTTGTAAACGAAGATGAGACGGCAACTACGTGATAAGGAGACAGCGGATTTTTATACAGCTATGGGAATTTTGAAAATAGAAAGGTGCATAGAACGCTCGTAATACTTAACGACGTATAAAATATCCATAGTAACCTTTACTTCTTCTCTGTATGATCTTCGAGCGATTTCGTGTTTTGCCTTTTGGAATACAGGGCAGTAATTCACGAATTGTTTATTCTTATTACGTGATTAATGAAGATTTCTATGTCAGTGTTAAATTATCCTAGATCTCCTTGAGAAATCGCTTAAATTAATTACGTTTATGACTTTTTCGCTCTACGAAGCTATATCTCTTTAAAGATAACTATTAATTAATAAACACAAGTATCTCCGGTGGCTTGCTTCGGGCTATTAAGTACGCTTTATTGTAGATCATTAAATGCACAATTACGAGGTCACGGAGGTTTCTCGTGCGTTACGACCTCCCTCGAACGATAATAAATATCTAGCATACGTTTTTCTGTTTCCTAAATTCGAGGCCATCCGCCATCTATCGTAATTTTTAATTAGATATGTAATTATGAAAACGAATGTACCTTCTATTTTCAAATATTTCAAAAATCAAAGTACCGTTCATTGGAATAATATAATATAGAAATACGATTAAAATAAACAGCTGAATCTGACAATTAAGTGAATTTATGGTGGAAACTATTTTTGCTTTATATAATTTCGCGAATAGATCGACGAGCGATATATTCCACTTGTT
This sequence comes from Bombus affinis, assembly GCF_024516045.1. Classification (NCBI taxonomy): domain Eukaryota; kingdom Metazoa; phylum Arthropoda; class Insecta; order Hymenoptera; family Apidae; genus Bombus; species Bombus affinis. The sequence goes on from NC_066345.1 coordinate 17,822,416, forward strand.
AAATCTAATTTTGTTCCGAAAAAAATTCCAACACAAATAAAATTCGCTCAGCGATACCGAATCGCTTTTCTGTTTACTAAAATTTACTATATTCCACCTTCGCTTATTCAAATCTCATCGAAAATAACAAATAAAACGCACAATACTCTGTATATAGGAGTTCGTTGATCCGTGGCACGAGAATACATGTCCCGTTTTTTAATATCCGTACGGAGATCCCCATATATTTTCGTTGGCGGAATGTCAATGCGGCCTGACCGAATAGCTGGTCTGTGGCTCGTTTATTACACCTTAAACCGGCCGAGCGACGTGGCCCAGGTTCGTTAATCGAGGCTCCACCAACGGAAGATTCGACGATTATGCTCGAATATACGATTGTATCGGGACACTTGTCCGGTCGAATGGGATTCTAACTTGTAACTGCGGTTTTATGATGTCCCCGACGAGCACCGGCACCATTTGTTTGTTCAGCGGGACATCGAGACGGAAAAATAACAGGATGAGTATAACAGGATGCCGCGACGCAATTTAAACGACGATCCATTTTCAGCTAATTAAAAGGGACAACCGTCTTAATTGCGTACACGCCGTTCCTTTTGGAATACTTAACAACTTGTAACGAAACGATAGGAGTATGTTTCAGCAGATTTTAGATAAAATTTTATTCCGTCAAGTGACTGTGTAGTTGGTCGATTGAAATTAAGTTTCATGCGTACGTTGATTATAGAGGAGCGAGGAGATTAATTAGGATTACGAAATTATTTCTCAATATTTAATACTACATGAGCTACTTTACGGCTCTTACTAAACCATTTCGTCTTTCGTGTTTCTTTATTTTCATTACTCAGGTGCGCGATTAATCTTCAATTTTTTAATATATAAATGATTTACTTTCATTAATCATGAATTGCAAGAAAACAGTGTATGTAAAATTATTACATTCCTCAATTTTTCAGTCTATGGAATCTATAAAAACAGTTTCCGACCAGCTTATATACTACATATAATACAAATTCTATAAAAACTATTATTTTGGTATTTGTTCTTTTTAAAATTCCCTTATTGCGTTACATAAAAGACAAAAGAGTAACTTTACGCACGCATAAATGTTAGACATCTGTACTCAATAAAGGAGAAATCTGCTTCGATCTTCGTATCAGACACATATGTATATATCTCCTCCCATATGTAGATAACCCTACTAGCACGCTCCATGCACAGCAAATAGACTCATTAAGAAGTAAAAGCTCGACGAAATCTCTCCTATCCACAAATCTCATTGCTCGTCGCACATTAACTCTCCGCTAAACTCTTCGCTATCTTCAAGCTTCCCAGCGTTCGAAGCTGCGCCATATCTCTCGCTCTAATACTCAGGTTTCACAAAGGAATACAAAGGACGTGCCATTACCGTGGCCCCCGTGGCCAAACGCACCATCGTCCAGGTCGATCGGACGAAAAGCTCGAGGGCGACCTTTAACGACGCTCGAACGTAGCGCGACGTTAAGTGCGCGCGAGCGATAAGCGGTCGTCTTTCGCGTTTACGAGGGCTATTAAAAAAAGCGAGACTCAGCTCGGCTCGGTCGAAGCCGGTGTTTCGAACAGTGGGGTGCAACGCGGCGTCGATACGCCTGAACGTGGCGACGCGCGTCTGAAAGGGCTCTCTCCTCCGCGATTGAGACGACTCCGCTCCTCGACCTACTAAGGGGGTTGTTTACGAGGCCATATAGCCGCTGATATTTACAATGATGTCGGTGAAGCCCGTTTAAAATCATTGCGCCCGTAGCACGGACTCCCCACCGGCTTTACGCCCGGCACGCATCTTTCTCGTTTTCTTTTTCCGCCTCGCGAGCACTACACCTTACGAACGTTCCGTGAATCGAGATTTAATTTTCGAGTCGACCGGTGAATCGGTCGACGTTTCTTTTTCGTTTCGCCGTCCGAAATTCCACGGGCGGCATGGTGGTTCGCGAACGAGGGGTATTTAAGGGTACGATACGCTGATGGGCGTTTTGTGGCTGGTTGAATAGATTTGTTGGTTTTGTTCGTTGATCGCGGTGGAAATTCATGGGGTTGTTATACGGGGACATGTGTTTTACGGGTGGTTTCGTGGAGAGAAATTTTTTAGGCAATTCAAATTTATTTTTAGCAACGGTTCGTAACAAATACGGTGGTTCACTTCGGTTCTATGGCGAATAATCTGTTAACAGTTAACGAAAAGAAAACATTTAACATCAAAGATATCGGTTTAGTTATGAATTAGCAAAAATGTGAAGTAAATGTAAAGTAGTTGACTTTCGCAGGAAGATAAGTATTTTTCTGTGTCTTTTCTATGTTAGATAGCAGCAAATTGAAATAAAGTATGCTCGAATAAATCTCGTTTTACGTTCTAACAAAGAAAACGAGCGAAACTCGGAGCCAATTAAAAGTTTCAAGCAGCAAGTTTGCCGGATGAAAGGAACAGGCGCGACAAACGAGCACTGCTTATGATTCGAAGCAGACTTGTACTGACCGGACAACCCCGTGGAACGAATTGTCTGGAAAAGGGCACGCAGAAGATCGGTGCCCTTGATCGGACCGCACGCTTTGATCCCGCTTCCTCAGCCTCCTCGTGTCGTGACGCGAGCGATACGGCAAAAAATCAGCAAGAAACTTCCGCCTGCACCTAATGGCGGCACTCGGGGTTTACTCGGAATCAAACGTCACCAGATCAATCCTTTATCGATCCTGTTTCAGCTTGTGCTCCTTGTGTTTTGTATCAAGATCACTATCTTGCTCGTAGCTACCAAGTTTTTTTACCATTCGCAATATAACGGAAAATTAAGCGAAGAAGCGTTGTTTATTTGCAATGATCTAATAAATATTATATAACAAAGATAAGTTACGTGTATATCGGCAGAAATTTATCAAAACTTTTGACATTCGTATCTCTCTCAATTTAGAATATTCACGTTCTTTCACTTTCCAGAAATAAATTTCCAAACTTGACTATTTATCTTCTTGTTATATCAATTTTCAATCATTACATTAATTTGTTACCCAGGAATAAATTGAGAATAAATTAAGATTGACAGAGAAAATAAGAAATCACGACGGTTACTCCGATAAAATCGAAACAAGAACGAGTAATCCACTTCAACCAAAGAATAAAAGACCAAGAAACCTGCAAACGACGAACACCATCAGCGGCCATCAAACCGCCTATCCACGGTATCCTCGGCGAACACTCAGCTCAAAGGTTCAAAACGTAATTTCATGCAGAGGAATCAGGACCTCGACGATCCGTATAGCCCAGAAGGAAGAGAGAGAAAGAGAGAGAGGGGGGGGGAGAGGGAGAGAAAGAGAGGCGGAACAGGAAGCCCAACCAGAGTGATGTACGTATGTATATACGTACACCGAGTGTACCTGTGGCTATATCTCGTGTCGTGAGGGCAAGAACGAGAGGGTTGCACGCGATTCGAGCACGAAAAAGAGGAAGGAAGAGAGTAAAAGAGAGTGCATGGTGGGTAAGAGCGTGCACAGATGCACAGAACCAGGGGAGTGGGTAAGAATGTAGCTCGAACTGGCGACATAACGGGTAGCTATGTAACCAGATCACGACGAGCGAGTTTGCCGCTGGCCGAACAAGGGAGACAGGGGGTTATAAAGAGACACGTTGCACGAGGGAGGTAGAACGCATCCGAGACACGGCGCCCGTATTACGATTATTAACAATTACAATTGATTTGCCGTTGTTCCTTCGGCTTAATGGTATTCAGATTTATTTAAATCAGCCTCCGCATACGGAGGATTCTATCTTGCTCTATCTCCAGTGGTTTTAAGTGGTTCCATTTGAATGGATAAACGCTGCAACTAAACGATGCAGCAGCTTCTGTTAGCGGAAAGTGTACGCGTATAATACGTAGTAGGTATATTTGATGATTTCAATTCTTAATTATTCTAATTTTAATAATTCTAATAATTAATTCTAATAATTATTCTTAATTTTCTGTCTGATACCTAAACTTTATCTTTCGCATCGTCTTCGAAACATCGTATAGACATTTCTCACCATCGTACGTTATCCAACTTCTCCAACATTCACAGGAAGTAATAATTAATCACCATTGCACAATTTTAACACACAATCGCGTATATTTCTCGATACTGTATCTTCGACAAGAAAAAAATATCAATCAACATTCCAAACTCGGTATTTCCACGCACTACTCATTATACCCTGAAAATCCATCGAAGCGTTTCACAATCGTTCCAATCAGCTTTTCTTTCGCAAGTTTACGGTTATCCTCCATAAACAAGTCTTCCAATTACAAAATTGTATATTTACTCGCGCGCACGGTCGCCACCCACGCGCTCGTGCGCGGCTGAACAGGAAGTCGAGTAGCGGCATTGCAGATGAGCGGAGGGATCTACCCGCGGCGATCCAACCGATCGGGCGACGAGAAAATCCTCTCGAAGGTGTCGCGGCACCGTTTCGATCCTGGCTTTATTAATTTGCATATGCATTTTTCATCGAACGTTCGCCACGAACGCGTCCTCCCCTATATGGACCAACGCCATGCCGATGGCATCCAGGGTTCGCCAACTTCCCGATCCTGCAACCTCGTTGAGATACATCGAAATATACTTTATATCTCCCGAGATACCATCTGGGAGAGGACTGATTCCGTGTAATGATCCGGCGTAGCCACGAGCCGGAAACCTCGTCTGCTTTCTCTTTCGCTGCCGGGTAAGGACACTGACTTTTCATCGTTCGAGCCTCTTTCGATGGGCTCGTTGATAAGCACCCGGGATTGCTCTTTAGATCTCTGACGCGTATTTCTTTCTTTTTTTTTTTTTTTTTTTTTTTTGTTGGATCGGCGTGTACGTGCTGCACTTGGTCGAATTCGGGCCACGCGGCACGGTTTGGCAAGTCTCGCGATAACACGGAAGAGATAAATTATTAGGTTGGTGCATATGAAATTATGTTGCTTTTTGTTCAAATAAAAATTTAATTGTGGGGAATTTCTTTGGAAATGGCATATCTTAGTCGAGGTATGAAAGCCACGTAGATTGCAGAATGTATTTTTTGCTTTATCAATGTGATAGTTTCTTTTAAAGTAACTTGTACTTTAAAAAGTTACGCAAGTGGAATGGAGGATGTCTTTTCTAATTATTTATGATGGAAACTTGACGAATAGTGTTATTTTGCCAAATACAAAGACGCTATATTTCATATGTATCAACCTAATATTTTTGCTATTATAAGGTACACGATCATTAATTAAAATTAATTAATACACAGTCTTCTTTTTTTGACACGTTTATGAGCTAGAATTTTAATTAGTCAAGCGTTGGTAGTGTTTGAGTTAAGAAAGTTTGATGAACGTGGTGATAAAATTGAGAAGAGATAAATAATGTTTATGTCGTTTGAGTAACAGCATAATTTTTTATACGATAATGCTCTGCATGAAAATTTTATATCTCTCTGGTACTTAAGAAATAAAAATCTGACACCCGAAAGAAATGAATCTACAATGTCAAGAAACGTGTTTTTTCCCTCGTGATCTTTACGATCCGAGCCGACGTACTCGACCAGATTTTTCCATCGAATGTTCCCGATAGATCGTAAAGATAACAATACAAACAGGTGGAGCTTTTACGATTTCGTGTTCCCCTTCGTTCCAATTTCAGGTTCCGTTCGCGATGACGTTACTCCAGAAGTATCGCGACGAAAATAGCTTTGATCTGATCCATCAGTCGAATCACTCGTACAGAATACAGAAAACAGCCACCAATTTTATGTAAAAATATTTTACCGAATTATACTAATTCCGAACAATTGATTCAATCCTTATAGATAAAAGCCTACAAAAAACGTTGTGCGTCTATTATTTCCTCATAAAACGAAAGAAACTTTTCGGACAACCTAATATTTCGAATCACTCGCTAATTTAGTAGAGTTCTAATCTTTTGAGTATCCTATGTTTTAAACGATGCAAACGAAGACACATAATTTGAAAGGATACGACACAAATAAATTTGAAAGAATGCAACTTTCCAAAGGAAATTAATTTACAAACGGAACGGAATCTTCGAAGAGGAAGTCAAATGCAGAAGGATGCCAGAAGTTTGATCTTCCTTGTAACCCAAAAGGTGGCTGCGATTAAGCGCTCGGTGCAGCGTCCGTAATTTATCGCTACCATTTAAAGCGCTATATAATAATACTCTGACGTACGACTATTTCTTAAGGTCTCCGCGGCATCGTAACAAACGCCAGGGAACGGGGGCAGAACGAAACTCGGTGGAAAGCGGTGGATGCTTAAACGAAGATCTTATAAAGTACAGGCACGTATGCATGATAATTACCGGGGAAAGTTATTCAGCAAGATGATCGTTTTGAAAAGATCTCCGAGCTTGTCTTCAGAGATTTTTACATCCTCTTCTTCTTTTCTTTCGTCCTACTCTTTCAGTCCCATAAAATATTCCATCTTTAATTGCAGATAGTAGGGTAATTTCGGGCCAGGCAAATATCTCTCAAATTATATATGTCAGTCCTGTTTTGTTGTAGCGACGTTAAACGAACCAGTCTGTGAATTTTACATCGCGTTTTCATAAAATTTTAATGAAAATCAACGTTCTTACATCTGGTATTAGCGTAGCAATTTTTTTGCACCGTATCTGATGAGGTTTTATATCAGTCCCATGAAATAAGGTTCAATAACACGTTGATACAATTAATGACTAAAGATAATCTACAATAATTTATTCAGAATACACGAATATCGATTACGAATCTCGCGTGATAAAATTTTAAACTTTAAATACTATAGCATCAAAATAGAAGAATATTGAGATAAAGAAATTTTCTGATATGGAAAAGTTTTCTACCTATGTTCCACCTCCATATTTAATCAACAGTAACAGAACGCATCGTCCATCTCGTGAGGTACAGGTACTTCAAGAAATACCTCGATTTACAAATCTCATTTTCAACCTTATGAAAAATTCAAATACAGAGTGATCTATCGAATTTACGTGGAAGTGAAAAACAGCCGTTTAAGCATTCCCACCGCAGCTTGGCGGAACGCCTGCCAATTACACAGCCGCGTAGACGTTTCCAAACGCGTCCCATTAACGGACGCGATATAAAGGCAATCGCGCGGTATCAATGCACGAGAACCCGTTACTCCATAACCATGAATTCACACGAAGTTCAGCGCACTTCCGCGAATTCGACTGCCTCGAACCGCCCTATCACGGCCATCTCGACTTTGTGTGTACTTCACCTTCTTCGCCGCGGGGCGCAAGCCATTGCTCGATAGTGGCTCGTGTATCTGGCACCGCGTCGACTCGATGACTCATTAATGAAGCTTGTGCATCGCGTATTGCGGCATGCACCACTCAACTCGCTGTATATAACGCTTCTCACTCGTCGCACACTGGCGCGAGTACAGACACCTACACGGGCGGTATATCGTACGCTGTATAGGCGCGTTGCATCGTTCGTAAGATGGACACGTTCGCAGGCCGGTTGTGCACCTTTTGTACGTGGCGGCGGTGATTGGACAGCGGATACGAGACGACCGTGGGTAGATCGCTGCATTTTACCGCTCATTGCTTTCCGATCCAGCGGCTACCGCGGTAAGTAGATCATGTTCTGACGTTTCCAAGTATCGCGACGTACGCGTGCAGCGAACCTTATTCCTGGATCGAGGACCGCTAATCGTACGCTATCGCGATCGAATCGTTGATATTCGCCTTTGATGATCCAGCATCGCTTCAACGGCAATGATCTAAATTCGATAGAAAGCAATAATTATGCCGTTAGCTCGCACGCGCGGGCTTTCAAGTCTCTAAAGAGTGGCGCGTTCGACACGTTGCGTTGCGCTCGATCAGAAGATTTTTTGTTTTTTGGTTAATCGAATAAGAGTTTCACTCTTGTCGAATATTTGAGTATTTGAGCGTTTGAGAGTGTTTTGGCTTTATTTTAACTATAGGTGTTCGAATATTTGAGAATGTTTTAACATTATTTTCACCAGAGGTACGTAAAGAGATGATTGAAATTGAGTCAGCTTGAAATTGTGATTTAAGCGCGTGATTGTAACTGTGAATTAGTACATTTTCAAATCGTAATTTGCAATTTGAAATTCCAAGTACATGGTTCAAAGAGTTCTATGATTTCTGTATTATTTTCGGATCATAGTGTCTAATAATTATATCGAATCTATATTCTTACATTCTTTCATTAATATCGTATATGTCTTATAATAAATATTTAATACTTTACCAAATAACAACAGCGCAATGAATAGTAATCTGTACACCGTAAAAAACCAGTGGTACTACTGGACCGAAGAAAAAAAGTGGAATCGAATTCCGTTGATGATGGTTGCTCGCATATTTTGCACACCTTCAACTGGTTCGACAACGAATGGCATATGCAAATTGGTATCGACGACATCAGGCGATTATGCAAATTTTTTACTGCAACATTGTCAGCCACGATTTCATATCGTTCGTTTGTTGGCGCGTTCCCTTGTTTATCTTCTTTCGTCTGTTCACTTTGATACGTATTATGTATATTAATAGAATATTCCTCGAATTACTCTTCGTTTAAGATCGATGGTATTATTCTTCGTTTAAGATCGATAGAATTATTCCCAATGAATTTCTATCTTACAATGTTTGCTTCAAATTTTATGGAGAAGAGAATTTGACAAAGACCTGCGAAGTTAATTTAAAAAATGAACGAAAGAAAATTTGTGGAGTAATATTTCACAGTTGGTGGATTTCAGATTTCTACTTTTCTGTAATTTGCATATAAATATTTCTCGAGTTCTAGCTACTTTACATTTTATTCGAAATATAATTGGCTTACAAATTCAAATGAAAAATATAAATAAATTTAACAGAGATATAATATATTTCTTTCGGCTTTATATCGCTAGAAATGTATTAACATTAAGGTTGAAGATTCGTGACCTTAGGATAGAAAGAATTTACGAACATAGTCCATAAAATATACTTATCTCTCGATGTAGAAACGAGTCTTTTCTGTCATTTTTCCATCGAATGTAGAATTTTAAGGAGATTCTATCGAACCAACCGCTCGACCAATCTCGTAATCGGAAGAAGGCATTAGCACACATCGATTCTACGTAATAAACTCCTAATAGCAATCCGATGTTTCACGCGAGACTATAAAACACGTCGCTGGATACAGGAACATCTATTTTCTCTTTCGTTCAAAGAAATAGAATTTTAAATGTTTCTACTCTCTGTAAATCTCGATCTTGCTTTCACGATTGCAGAAGAATCGCGATATAAACCTGCTGTTTCATACATAAAGATGACCATACTCGTGCTATTATTTAATCATTTAAATGTAATCTTTGTGCTGAAAGCGACAAGGATGAAGAGAAAAATGCGAAACGAAATCAAATCTGATGGAAGAACAACACTTTCCTTTTGTGTACATACATAAAAACGCTTAAATCACAATATAGTACGTTTATTAAATTGAAAAAATACGCACGTCATTGAAACAAACAACTATCCTAACGAATCAGGAGAATATAATTTCTACGATTTCTTAATATTAGAATCTGCTGCGTTTAAAATATATTACCTCGACGTTAATTTCACGAATAAACAATTTCTACAAATTTCTCTAATTTAATAAAAAATCTAAAGAACGGGATAGAAACCAGTTCAATTGCGAGCTTTATTCAAATTCAGCATATAATTAGCATCTAAATCTTTTCTATCGATCTTGCAATCAATTCCACCAGCAAAATCAACACCTGTCCTTCTAAGGAACATCTCTTAACGTTTAGACTAGAATTTATTACGTTTAAAACGCACCGCCTCGAGACTGATCTCAAAAATCTCAAAACAGAAAAAGAAACCCAACTTGGCCAATCTATCAAGCATAACCAACACCTAATTATTTTTCAATCTTACGACTAATTCTACTAACTATTCCTTGAAAGAACCAAATTTTTCTATTACTTGTTATTTTCAACTATATTAAATTCCTTATTTCAAACACACGTTCCCAACATTAATCGGAAGAGTAGAAGAGCAAAATAAATAGTCATAGATGCAAGCAGAAACTTCGTTCACTTTCAATAAGTGTAAGCAACGTCTAACCAAAATATTTTTCATCGATCCAACGATTAGTGCTACTACGAGTATCGTGAAAATGTGGCGTTCAACAGGTTCGCCTTTTCCCTAATAAATCGTGACGGAGCAGGTTGATCCGTAGCGTGTCGTTTATCCGAAACCGTTCGTCACCGGCGGCGACGACAGCGCGGTTCGCGATGCCCTTATCCGAAAAAAATACTTTCGCCAGTCTCGCGGACCGCCGCGGGCCTACGAGCTCTCCGGGGCTCGTTCGTCGCTCGTGGTTTTTGGGGCCGCGACAAATTGGAAATTACCCTTTCGCGCGCACGGTCGCCTCGATTGAGATTAATTGATTTTTTTCGACGGTCAGCCTCTCGACCGTGCTCGCCATTTTCGGCCTGGGACGTCGGCGATCGAGATCGTGAGAACCGTGACGGAGCGCTAGAACGCCTCGGGACGAAGAAGCCCCGACGCGAAAGAGGAAAGCGGCCACCTCTCGACGCGACTCGCTTGCGTCACACGAAAGTCGGTATCGAGCGGATACTACTCGTGTCGATGATCACGATAATCACGATAAGATGGGGACGAAGAGGGACACACCGGTCAAGAGAAGGAAAAAAAAGGGGGCCAATTGGCCGTCGTTCGCGACGCTCTCTCGGTCGCCTGTAATTGCTACTTGCCGAAATTGGACCCGGTCCGCTTGACTCGACCGTCCGACTCGTCTACGAAGTACGGGTGTCGACCGTAAAGGATCGTCGCCACGATCGTTTTCCACCGTGTCCGGGTAATTAAGAGATCATTTAAGCGACGAATGCTCGGGCACCAAGGTGCCGTTGTTGGATAGAGGACTCTGTAGGATGTTTCTTTCGCCTTCTTCCTTTTTCGTGATGATAGGTTTTTTAGCCGTTCGAGGTGAAAGCGGAGGGACGGTTTAGGGAATTTGGTTAAGAGATGCGGATAAATAGCGGCCTTGATCTAGTTTCGACACTTTAGGCCCGGTGGATGGATTTAATACGAGGAAATTACAAGACCAGGAAGCACTTAATTTTGTGTATAATTGTAAAGTGGAAGAGTGAAGAAATTTGTCGAGTATATCGTTGGTCTATTTAGATTCTTTGTGAGTTATACTTTTATTGGCGAGCCTATCCCTTTTTAAAGACTCGTAGTTCTAAAAATAAAATATTCCGAAATGAGTCATAGGTATCTGGCCGTATATCGTAGAAGGATTGGCATCATCGAGAATCTCATTGGCTTTCTGGGAGCGATATATGAAGCTAATGCCAAGTATCAATTCGAACGACTTGAAAATTGACTACAGCATCGAAAATTTGCAACTTTTTCTCTATTCGCTAACGATACAGCACCGCGAAAGCACAAAAGCGCGATAAACAAAGTGAAACGTACAATAGTTATAAACGATATATGTAAACTTTACGTGAAAGTGAAAAATAGAACAAAAAATAAAGATAGAGTGAGTCAATGCGTTGCGCAATGCCTGATTATACTTTGCTCTTCCTTTCTTCTTCTACGATTTCTTTAATTCTAAGGAAAAAGTAAAAGATACAAGTTAAGATTTGCCAATACTTCGTATTCCTTTATACCGTAACTTTATTTGACAGAAATGCGTCAATACGGATATTCATTATGAAAATACGAAAATACTTTCAAATTATAGTCCACGGAGTATAAACCAATTGGAATAAAATGTCGAATGCATCTCGAGTAAGCCCGCAATCGGAAGATTAATCAAACTCAACTGAACACCTCGAGCAGCCATTACGTATAGAATTCATCTTTCTCCAAGATCAACAAATTATACATTACAATAATTCACTTCTTCCAGGGAATACGGAACACAAACTGACATTTCGAAGCGAGGAACGCGCAAGCATACATACAATGAAACCTCTCTCGTCAAATCTTGTGCAACTCGATATTTTATCGTGTCTCGCATCGATTCGGATTGCCCAATGGGAGAAGGAAGAAGGGAAGGAATAAAAAAAAGAAGACAGGACGGCCGGAGCCGAGAGAAAAACTGTACAGTAGTAGCATACAGATGAGGTCGGACGTAACATTGAAAGAAGCAAAGTTTCTCGCTGGAAAGCCGGTAATTTCCCATTCACGCGACGGGTTGCTAAATGAAGCGTCGTCTGAGAGGCCGCGAGCAATCCACATACACGCGTAATTTTATCCCGAGCGATCCTTTATTCGGCCGCGATTCAACGCACAGAGGAAGCCTGGCCGATTAGAATTGCACGCGGAGCGGCTTGTTTCGTCGGTGCCACGTCCTTGATAAACGAAAGCTGCGCCTCGTTTCCAGCGACGTGATTCGCGTACGCTTCTCATCACCTTCGTCGTTAACCGAACAATCTGGTTAATAGTTATCGTCTGCGTTATTGCCGTCGTCGCTCATTACCGCGTTCGTGTTCGCGCGAGCGCGCGCTCACTCGCGAGAAGCTACCAACGCGAGGTGGCAAAAAGGAACGAGCGAAGCAGGGCATTCCACGGTACGATGATTCACCCAGAATCTCTTTTCTTCCCTCGTCCCGCTGTTATAATCATTTGACGAGCCACGCTCGAGTGCGCGACGAACGCGATGGCGCTTGCCATTTATTATCGAGCGACACAGATATTATTACGCGAGCCCACGGGAACGCTATGCTCGGCCCATTCTTTTGCTGTAAATTGAAAATTGAAGACGCCACAGATGCTTTGCTCTTGATGGGAGGAGCTCACCCTTTTTGCCACCTCGCGCACGCTTTCTGTGATTTTTGACAGATGTTTCTGAAACTTTAAATTGGTTTGAAAATGGCAATTGCTCTTAGGACGGATATATATATATAGTAAAATAGTAAAATGTAACAGAGGAATTTTAAAACATCGATACAGATAAGTTTTCAATTCTAGTCGTATTTTTGGAAATACTTTTAAACGAGTAAGCTGGAATTAATTTCAAAATGGCGATATAAATACGAGTTGTACGGTAAAATGTAGTGGAAAAATTTGAGAGATATCGGTATTGATATTTTTGGAATTCTATTCTCGAAAACATTTATTTATTTTCAGTTTTTAACGGTATTTTGCGAATGTGCTTTCACTGGATATTCCTTTGGTCGATATGTCATACAGGTGGAATTTTTACATAATCGCAGAACAGTGAAATAGCAGATTTTTGTAATAAAAGTTGTAAAAATATCTTGTTCAGATATTATTCGTGACGTGAAAATATGTACGAATAAAAATATGTAGGAAATAATACTAATGATGCTCTACGTATATACGAGATAGTGAGTCACAGATGGTTGATTAACGCTCATTGCTGTATACTTTCCTTCGGAGAAACATCATCAGCTGACTTTGTTTTCCGAGAAAGCGATGAGTGTTTGGAAATGGCGATACAAAAATTTCGAGAAGAATTCCAGGTACGAAAAACTGGTCCGAAAGCGATCGGAAGAAGTAACGTACGTAGAATTTCGACGTCAGAATAGTTACTAGGAATTCTTGCAGATAAAATCGATTTAAGAAGACTTCCTCGTGCTACGTAGTACGTACGTTCAGGAATTAAATAACGCACGATCGAAACTTGCACATGTCACGAAACATCTGTTCTAAATACCACATCGCATCGTTTATCACCACTCACAATCGAGCAGTATTTTCCACACGTACGTACCACAAACTTTCGATGCTCGAATTTTCCGTGCACCTGCAACGTCTCACGAAAGCAGCGGCCATGTTCCTTCCCACGCAGCAGTGGCGGTACACATTAATTGAAATGTCACTCCCGCCGCGACATTTTCACCTGGCATTCGCCAGGCGCGTTCCCTGCCACGGGCTCGGTGTCACTTCCTGGTGTACCTTATTAAACTGAAAATTAACATAGACGGTTGATATGGTCTCTGGAGAGAGAGGCGAGTCTGGTCCGAGGAGAAGCTACCTCTCTCGACAACGAGGGAAAGAAAACGACAAGGAGAGAGCAAGAGGGAGACGGAGAGGAATCGTGCACCGCCAGGGGGAAATTTATCACCATAGAAGCAATTAATGGGATTTTTCTGAAGCGTGCGCCGTCCCACAGCTCACGAGCACGGGCCCCTGCTCCGTGCTCATCGTGGTCACGTCTTGGCGCATACACCGATCCTCTTGCCTCTCGTTACTTTGTACGATTACACGTATTCGTGAGTGTATGTGTGCGAACGCGGCTTATGTAACGTCCTCGTCGGAGGACCGATATTAAGGCCACGGCTGAGAACGCCCGTCGAAATCGTCCCGCGGTTCATTAGGGTGTCTGAATAATCGAGCGGCCGGTGTACCGACGCTCGTCACGCTGCTCGAGCTTCTTGCGTAGCGAGATCTCAGGGATTTAACTCGTTTAATTGAGGCCTCCGGGTGCCACGAGGTGCGAGCTCCGCTGATGGATTTTAACCTTTTCCGCCGTGGCGAGCGTGTAGCCGCTTGTACGCTGGCTGAGCTCATTAGGGGTCTAAGTGATTCTCCGGCTCCGGCGAAACCCGCTCGATGCTAATGTCGCTGTTTAGCGTCGGTGGCCGGTTTTTAGGTTGATGGAAATCGCGTGTGTACGTTGGACGAGGCGCTGACAAATTAGGTGTTACGAGTTAGGATTTGTAATTCTTTAACCAAGGATTGTTTCTAAGTTGTTTCACGGAAAATTTAGGTCTCGAGACTACTCGGGCCTTCGAGATATTAAACGACACACTGAGATTGCTTCAGTTCAGTTTCACGTGTTTTCTAGTGGTCACGGCTTACATCTGGAAGCCTCGAGTCTTAGCAGTTGTAGAATCAGACTGTGAACGTCTAATTTTTTTACTCTTATTTAAGTCCTTTCGAAGGTCTGATGAATTACGCATTCGATCTTTACCCACGTACATCACGTGCGTTAAACTTTTTAAAGATAGTTGATTTACTTCCGTAATGTTATTTATCGCAACGAAGCGATGTAGGATTATAGAGACGATTATTTGCTTAATAGATGAGCTTTGCAGAGATGAAACGCGAGTGTGTAAGATACTGCGATACCATCTACAACACGATTTAAAGCGCTGATAGAAATTGATAAATACATCAAGATGGAATCGATGACAACCATGCATTTCATCGTCGACTGGTAGGCTTAAATCAGAGATAAATAAGTAACAGATAAATAATTAATTACTAAATGGCTCGACCGACTGATCTCACGTAACAAAAAACATCGAAAGGAACGTAATGACAGGTGTAACGCCATAGAAAACAAAAATAGCGAAAATATGGAAAACGATATACCTACGGCAATTTGATCCACGCTATACCAGCTGAAAGTTAAAGCCATAACGTTGGAACTGCAGAAAACCAATCAGCACTCCATTCTTTCCACCCCTAAATACTTACCGTCAATCTTTATCATCGTTTTAAATCACGCCATAAAGGCTACCATTCGAAGCACCCTCTCTTCTCACCTCTCCAAGAGTCTTATCGATCGACGAAGCAACGCCTCGCCGGCAAAAATGACGAGCGTCGCGTGCTTTTGCCTCGGCCAACACAGCTTCGTATGTACGTGCACGTAAGGGTGCGCAATCTTCGCGCGATAGCATTCTGAGCGCGACGTGCCGGCCGAGTTTGACGTTAATTGGCTGTAATTACGGGGCGAACCGCTTAATTAGGTGGACCCAGGTCGACGGAGGCGCCAATTCCGAAATTTATCGATGCACCGAACGCTTGGCTGCCGACCGGCTTGAGATCGGCCGTCGAGCCGACCGTACGAAAAAACGAGCGCGTAAAGCGCGCAGAAAGGGGCAGAAACAGCTCGAAAGCGCAAAGAGGGAGAGAATCTCGCGGCAGTTTCAGCCGCTATCGCGATCTCGCGATCTCCCTCGTGGTGTTACCGAGGTGCTAGGCGCATGCGCGATTCGCTCGGCGTTAATTAACCGACGCCACCGCTAGAGCTCGCACTCTAGCTTGTGCGCGCGCGCACGCGTTCGACCCAGGCGATCCGATCGATTTTTACGGGTGAACCAACGCGATTTTTTCTCCGGTGACCCAGCCACGGCCCCTATCTGCCGCTCGGAATCGGAAGCACCGCTCCACAGAAGAGCAAGAATAAGCGATGGAAGAATTCGAGGCGCGCGAAAGCAACGTGCGACCGACCCGGTCCCTTGTACTCGCAAGATAGCCGTATCGGGGCCGGCTAATCGCGTCTCGCCGTGTCCACCCATCTCTGCACCCACTACCGGTTCACGCTCAAAGGTATCGGCCGAGGATCGGCCGCATCGATGCCGACCCGCGCGCGATTTACCGGTATCTTGCGGGAAATTACCGGCCTCTCGCGCACTCCCGACCATCACCCTCGACCAGCCGAGTCGTGAGAAATCCGCCGGTGTTTTAGACACGCGAAACGCGCTCGTCTATGGTCTATAGCAGAGCCAACTTCGTAACGTGAGTAGCAAGATTGCTAGACGACGTGCATCTTGTTTGATGACGCTTCAGGGGAGAAACCTCGAGGTGAAAAATGAAGTGAGTAGTTTCCGAGGAAGGAATTTTGCAATTTCATTTCATAAGTCATTGTGCCACCTGCGCCTTTCCTTTCAATAATTATGAGTTCGAGTAATGAGGTAAGAATTACCGTCGCTTCAAACGTTCATTATCTCGTTGTGATTCTTTATTGACAACGCTGAGAGTAATAAAAGTCTCGTGGCATTCAAGTGCGATTGGTAGAGCCGATACTTGGTGGATAGGAAAACGCGAGGTGAAACGATCGATCGTCGTCGATCACAGTTGCGTCCTGTGGGCCTCGAGGATGACCTGGAAGCCAGAGACAGATACCGGTTAAATGTCACTATGAGGTTTACTTAATCGGCGGATCGGTTCACACGACTCATCCCATTTCGTTTTCCATCGCCGTTTAACTGGTCTACCAGGACCATTATCCTCACGCGATGGCTCACTAAGCCTTTGACGCCCGGCAGCGGGTGCGAGCCATCGGTCAGGGACGCGTGTATTTGACGAAGCGAACTAAGCAAAGTATTAGTTCGTAAGTAAAAGAATAGAAATAAACTATTTCTATTCTTTTTATACTCTATTATCTTATATTCTATTTATCCATCGATATGAAATACGTAATTCGACGCTTAGCGCTTGTTTTGTCAGCACTTGATAATTACAAGTATAAAATGGTAAAGAAGTTGTCCAAAAGATTGACGCATAAATACATGTGTTGTGACGATACTCTTTAGTTTTTATTTTTCTATTCTATCCTATTCTATTCTATCCCTACCAGCAACGAAAAATTACAATTCGTGAGAATATCAACCCCTTCGAATCCCTTACGTTCTTCCTACGATCGCCACGATTTCCTAAGGTCGTACGACCGAACGTCTTTTACGCGATCGGCCCGCAACGTCCACGGAAGATAGACGAACTCGTGCACGTCTTGTAAAACGTCGGGACGTCATTCGTTTTGACGGTTAACAAGCCTGTGGCTGGCGTTGGACCGCCGCCAGGGAACACGAAACACGATCGTAGATCCGCCGATCATGCCGATCGCAGGGCAAGTCACCACTCCTATGGGTGACTCACAACCGATTTTCGAGTCGCTTATCTCGGATAAAGAACATGGAAGGATAAAAGAAAGAACTAAAAAAGACTTTACGCTTCCCACGTTCCGAAACTCTCGCGTTGCGTCTTGATTCGACCTGGCCCCGGGCGATATCTCTCGTCTGTCTCTGGACCATAAATCGATTTCAATCGGACATCGATAACGTCCGTGCCGTGGATCGAGGAAATATTTCAGAACCTCCGCCTTTCGGGGCAACGCCTGACGATCTTTATCGCAAAATTTTATTGTTTCGGAGATAATAAGTCGTTCGAAGACACGGACCACTAGCCTAATCGCCTCGAAGATCGAACATAGACGGGTGATGAATTTTTCGCACTCTAGACGATCGATGTTCGTTCGGGTTTTAGATCGATCGGGTTTGCTATATAGGTTCGAACTTGAGACGAAGAAACATCGAATTTTGTGGATGTAGAAAGTTATAAAGATTAGCTAGAAAGGTTTGTTAATTCCATTAATTCAATTTCACTAATAACATTTAAACTGCGGATATTTATGCAAATTCGTATCTTGACGAACATCATAATATTAAGTTGAAGAAACAACTCCAAACGAAAAGTAACCTGCATCGTCTTTAATAACCTTTGTAACAGCATTGTGGTCATTCAAAGGAATAACAGTCGACCTTTTCCTGGCAGTTCGCGTATAATTGTATCCTTGGTGCTTTCCACGGCGATTCTCGGATTGAAAAATTCGCCTAACCGGGTGACTGGGCAGCGTATCTGATCGTGAACGTAATTGCGTCCTGATGGTGGCGGACGATTGCGCGATTTTTCGCTCGTGGGGCTCTCGTGGCTCGATCGCGACGCAGATTAAACGGCGCGCGAGAGTGCAACGGCCGCGTTCCGATCGCTTTCCATATCGCTCGTTGGCGTAATTTATTAAAGGGATCGCGAGAAACGGTCAAGGACCAGTTGGAGCGCGTTCGTTCGTTCTCTCAGGGCCGTGAAAGTTCCTTGACAGCCATGGAACGGCGCATCATGAGAAACTGGCTGCAGCACCGGCGTCCTTTCGGAATCGGGAATGCCCCGCGAGTCGATTGTCGTCGCCGATACGATGTACTAACCGCTGGCAAACCGGCCGAGATCATTCTCCAACCCGAACCGACTGCTATCGCTTCATTCCAAGGAAGTTGCCAAGTGTTTCGCCCCGGTAATAGAGATCCAATGGTTCGATACGATACGTGTAGTAACTTTGTACTTGTATGTTGGATCGTGTCGTGATCGGATCCGAACCGTTTCGCGTGGCGCCAAATGGTTCGATTCTACCAGTTGTATGAACTTTCGTTCGTTCATCTGTCACGAATGCTCTCTTTCCATTTAATACGTATGTGTATAAGATATAATACACACGTTCCCATATATTACGATACCTATTTGTTGTATTTATCGAAGAACTTTAATAAATTGTACTTTATTCGATGTTCTGTGTCGTAAGACGGATATATTTGTAATAAAACAGCTAGAAAATAAAAGCGTCACTATTAGTAGTAAATGTAGTTATCGTGGATTTTTCTACTAGAATTTAATTTTACCCATAGTATTTGTTAAATTAAACATTTTCTTTTACACCACTTTTTCCTCAAACTTGTCAGATAATTCTATTGTACTTGCACGTATCGTCCTCGTCAACACGTTGCCTACTAAACGACCCTTCGCGTCCCTTGTCCAATCCATTATACCACATGACACGTTGGCTTGTCACAATACGCATATTACAATTTCTATAATAGCAAAATACTACAAGTTGTTTTCACACCTATATTATGTTTTCAATATCCGATAAGTTCCTGAGAAGCCATTACCGTTGCTTCATACTGTTGCTTCATAAACGGGAAGAAATTGTTAGAAATTCTTAAGAAGACGATGGAGACTTCTAAGAATAGGAACTATCCATTAATCAATATCAAAACCATGTACTTTTATTCTAATACATCTATACAGTAAATGAGAATTCAAAGTAGAGAGACGTGTCTATATTTGAAATTTCTAAAATAAACTTTCCAAACAAACTGTAAAATAGCCTCAAGCCTTAAAGCCACACGACCACAAAGAAAGTTGCACGTTCATTAAATTACTTCACCCTTTTAAATGTCTGGATCCTAAGCAACAAACGTAAACTATTGGCATCAAGGTGCTCCGTGGAACAGCGGCAGACATAAATTCCTCCTAATGTGTCTACCAATTTCGTTCTCGACGATCATCAAGGAGTTCAGCAGTATTCCAAACATAGTCACTGGAGGCACCCTAAAATGGAGGCGAATTTATCACAATTATGTCATTTTATCGTAAACGTTGTTACGGCTGGCTCTCGCAATACTGGCTGCTCATGAATCGGAGGAGCGTTGAATCAGCGTTTACTAGTTTTTCTCACGATCCCACGATAGACCTTGCTCGAAGGCAAGAATAACGCTACGCGGGACCGAAAGAAGTCAGGAATCCCGTAATCCGCGGCATCTTTGCCGGCGAAAGGCCGGGGGTGGTGTTTATTCCTGGCATTGGCCAGCCGAAAGATTCAGCAAAACGAGTCCAGGTAGCCAAAAAAGCGAAACGCATCGTGCTTGTGTGTATTCTAAGTAACCTGCGAGACCGATCGAGCAACATTAATTGGCTGCTCAAGGCTTCTTCTTCGAACAAAGTTAGCCAGATTGTGGGATAAAAGCAGGTGCAAACGAGCAAAAAGAACGAACGCGAAAAAGAAAAAGGAATTGGCTCGATCGGGTTCTCAGCACGATTACATAAGCGTAACAGGAAGGTCGATCCACGAATTCTTGATATCGTAATTTCTTCTCTCAGAGACTTAGAGAAACGAGTTTCTTTTTATTCGCTTCCTGAAACACGTCTACTTAAGTCGGGATAATTCTACCTTTAGTTGTCATAGAATATTCTACAATTATTTTTCGTAGATCTTTCTACGTCGAATATCGTGGCCAATAGATGCGACTGACTTTCAGTTATACAGATAACGATTCCCTTTTTCATAGTCAAATCAGGCTCGATTTAACGTTCGTTATACATACGTGTGTCCATATTTCATTAAAGCGCGAGGTAATGAATTTGTAAAATTGTAAGAAACTGATTCGATACCTTGCTCTTTATTCTATGATAAATTAGCTTCTATCACAACTTGCTTTTATTAATTTTAAAAGTAAGAGGAAATTCTTTAACCTCGTACCTTGTTCGCGCGCTTTTTACGTTACTGGTAGGTAATTTCACAATACAGTAGCCGTATTTGAAGCGTGAACATTTCGTTCCAATAGACATGCTTTCCTAATTAATCATAAACAAATACGATTAAACGGTGAATTACTTACATGACCGTTCCGCGCATCGATCATTCGGGCAGTTGGCCGGCAGCCATCGTTTTTCATTGTATGAAAAGCAACCGACTTTCCCTCTCTCTGCCAACGTTGTTCTGGTCACGGAACGATCGCTTCCGCGAGGTTGCGAAACGCGGCCGCGGACTTTCCTGGCTGTCGGCCGACGTGGAAGTTCCACGAAGCAGCGGCCGCAGCCAGAAGACAAAAGGCGCGGTTGCGTCGCCGCCTCGAGGGCGAACCGCGCGCATGTCAATGCTCCGGCAATTAAACCTTGTTTGGAGGCTCGCGCCGACTCGTTTTGTTGGCCGACGTCTCGCGCGTAACCGCGCGCACCCGCCTGTCGACCTCACAACGGGAAAGTACTCGCAGAAGCGCCGCGCTGATTTATTTCCGCTCGTCGACTAAACCTCGCCGCTCCTTTCTTCACCGAGATTTGTACGTATGTCGCCGAGGAACGCCGCGTAAGTCGTTCCTCTGCCATACTTCTTATTTCCTCGTATAAACATTGCTCGAGCGGATGGTAAACTGGAGCAGCTTTTTGTCCAAGAGCGGAGGAAAGTCGCGCGAAGAGGCCTTTTATAGCCGCTGTTCTCCGCTTCCACGCTCGCTCGAGGGGGAGAGTGATTTTTCTCTTCCCCTCGTAGATTACGCTTTTTCTTCACGGGCTCGAGACGTGTCACCGTCGTTCGTTGAATTCTCGTTGCGATTAAACGGCGATTTATCAGCTACAGATTCGTGACAGTGATGAATGCCGATCGGAGGAGCGCGCGCGAAACCGGGTCACGATTCGAGGCGATCGCGCCAGGTGAGTACTCGCCTAACCGCGCGTTCGAGTCTCCACTGTTCGGTTCGCGCCTGACGCGACTGACCTACTGTTCGACTCTTTCTCCGCGATCGAAACGAATTTCGATGCTTTTAGTTTCGATGTTGATCGAAGAAACTCCGCTGGACATAATTATTTCGCGTTAGTAATCCTGTTTTATTTGTTCGCTTATTTATTCGATCAGTGCAGCCGTTGTCTTTCGAATACGACTAGATCTCTGTTTTAGAGAATACGGTTTATTTTAATAATTGTTTATCGCTTTGTTCCTCTTCCGAAATGTTTTTCTTCATATGCATAAATCGCCAAAAATACAATAACCGTATCGGCAATATATAATTAATGATAAATTTGCGATTCAGAATGATATTAAGTTATCAAAAATTGAAAGACTGTTATCGTCGCAGATGCTCCGCATTCCAGAGATCTCCCTGTTGAAAGTATTAAATAACGATTACTAAACGGATAATCGAGAAGCACCGATGTAATTACCGCCGGAACATATTTGCCAGACGCGACCACGTTCCGTTCCATTTACCACAAAGTATCTTCTCGAGAATTTATGAGCAGCATGAGAGTACCGGCCCGTTCCAGCCAAAATTCCATCACCTCGAACCAGCTGGCAGGTGAACGAGTTTCAGATGCAGACGCTTCAATAAATTCTTTGCCCTTGGGTCACGTTGTGCACCGGTTAAGGGTCGGATATAGTCCAACGCCACTTTGGAACCGTACTTTGGTTCAACGAATATTTATACGATAAAAAATCAACCATTTTCTTCAATTCCTACATAGAAAATATGAATATATCGAATTGAGATCGGACTTTTACTTTTTACATATGACTTACTTATATTTATTACTGTTAATTTCATTTCTCACTATCTATAATTGATAGACATAGATTCTATATTAAAGCACTCTACTCTAATTAGTCGATTATAACTATTTTCTGCCATAAATAAACATTAGGATAAAAGGGACAAAAATAACGAAGAACTAATCATAATTAAACAACATACTATACGCTTCTTTTACGCTTTACGAGTACAATTAGACACGGCAGCTTAAATTTCCGCAAGATCGCACGGTTGGTTCATCATCGATCGCAAACAGAGCAAAATTCCGGGCGAGTAGTCGTCAAGCGTTGATAAACAGCGTTTATCTAACGGCGTAATATACGAGGTTGCTTAGCTTGTTAACTACCAGCCTTGCTCGCGTCTAACATGCATCAAGAGCCTCTAATTACGAGAAGCCGCGAACCCCGCCACGCAGAAAAACCGATCGCATTACGCACGATAATCTTGGTGGAAGCGTAAACGACAGGCAAACGCATAACACCGTGACGTGAAAAATAACCGGTACAAATCGACCGCGTCGATCGCGTTAATCGAAACGACCAGCTTCTGTTTTGCGATTCCGTTTGACGAACTAATTAGCGTAATTAGTGGATAAATCGGAAAGTGGTCGGCCGTCACGATTCATCCTGAGCAACGAATAAAATCGATCGCGAGCATGCGATATCTTCACCCCTCGACGCGCGTGTCTCTTTATCGCGTGAACCAGTTGCGATCGCTCGTGGCATCGTAGCACGCACGATTTCTTCGTTTAGACGTTTATTTTACTCTCGTTTGATCGCTGTAAAGAGCAAAGAGGGCACGGATAATTAATTCGCTTGTCGATGTTAATATATTTCCAAGAATATAAATTATCTATCGCAGAGAATGTTATCGATTGAAGACGAAGAAACGTTAGAAGATAAATGTACGATATTTTCCTATTTAAATTTTGGAATTTTTTAATTTTTATTGCACACTTCCAAGTTTCACGTTGCATTTCTAGTGAAATTAAAGCGTAGTATCTAGAATGTGAAACTTTGCCTTCTGTCTCCGATCGAGTTTGCAATATGATTCCTTCGGTCATAAATTATACGGGAAAATTATGATACGACTCTTTCAATTTTTCTGATTGTTATTCTTAAATTTAACCCTACTATGACTTTCACGAATCAATTTTGCTCTCATTATAGCGAAGCAATGGAATCTGAAATGTTTTAACATAACTTTGAAACGAGAAACCACGCGTACCAAAATGAAAATTTCTTCGTATCTTATTCGAAGCTGAAATATTCTTTAGCGTCGGAAAAATACAATTGAGAATGACTGGAAGAACGCAGCAGGGTTGAAAGGACAAATTTTTATACGCATATCTGGATTCCCATCAAAATTCAATATTTTCCCGCTAGATAGATAAAACGTTACACTGCGCGTCATCTCGGAAAGTTCCCGCGGATTGCATATTCCCATGGCGACGCGACGCGAGCAAACGTGCCGGTAGGTGTCCTGCGGAAATTGGACTCGAAAGCTGTTTGAAGCGCATAACCGCTAGCTTGTATTATCAGTGCCGGCGGGCTCGCGCGTTTTCTGTGTATTCCCAACGGTCTCGGTCCCGGCGTTCTTCCTCATCTTCGGCCTCTAATCGCGTATTCTGGCGCGGCCTTTCTCACAGCTCGCGCGGCGTGCACACGCTGCGTCCACGGCGATTCGTTCTACGCGTCGAACGCCGAGAGGCGATGCGTTCGCCGCGCGGAGAGAATCGTGCCGGGATTATTACACGCGCGAATAACGTGCAGGCACGTAGGCACGCGTGTCACGCGCGTGATTAAGATTTTCTCATTACCCCGGCATAACGCGCCGTATCCAGCATCCAACGTCTACTACCACCTCTCCTTTCCTACTAAGCGATGGAAGCACCGTTTTTCCATCGCGAGGACAACAAGCGCGGAACACGGCTTTTCCACGAACCGGCCTCTGCAATTATTCGCGGATTACACGTCGTCGAAAATATTCGAACGGTGAAAGCTGTCTGACAACGACCGACAACTTTGGAGCGAGTTCTTGTACCTTACACGATTTTTTTCTCCGTTTCTTTTAGCCTTTTTGCGTTCTTTCGAAGAAAGATGTCGGAGCAAGGATTGACTGCGCCGATAGATTTGGAATTGTTGCAGTGGCCAGTTTTTTTGAGAACTTAGGAGAATGTGAAGTTCTTTTTTTTTTTTTTTGTGAGAAAGAAAATTTTTTCTACAATTAGCCATCTATGAGATTTTTCTTCGTTTACGTGGAAAAAATTACGATTTTCAATACCGATGGCAGAAATAGGAATTAATAGGAATTAAGCTAAAAGTTTTGTTAGATAGCAACTAAATAATATAACGTTCTAATAAAATGTGATAGATTTCATTTTTGAAAAATTAGTTGAAAGGCCAATTATAAATTATTTTACAAAAGAATAATAATAATGATGGATTGTACAGGAATCAAAAGAGATTGAAATTGTTCGGCGTAAAGATGAACAAACTGAGAGAAAATACCAACTATACGAAAGGAAACAATCCGCTATTTCAAACGGAGAATAGTATATAACAATATCATTGTCATATTGATATAAAAAAATTCATAGAAACGTAATTTCAAAACCTACAGAACTATCCCACACGA
The DNA here is from genome assembly GCF_024516045.1 of Bombus affinis. Taxonomy (NCBI): domain Eukaryota; kingdom Metazoa; phylum Arthropoda; class Insecta; order Hymenoptera; family Apidae; genus Bombus; species Bombus affinis. The sequence continues at coordinate 17,847,759 of NC_066345.1, forward strand.
AAACTCAATTTTAACGTCTGCCGTTTTCTTTCCACGACTTCGAAGAAAATCAAGTTTCCTAATCGCGATAATATATCTTCAAGTCAAGATATATTTTCGACGTCGTTGAATGGTTCTCGGTTTACAATTCAATAATCCATAACTCACGCTTGGAAAAATTTTACACGGGGAATCGACGAAGTTCGACAGGCATAAAGCTCGTTCCTACTCGTGTCCTTCCATTGAATGACCGGGAAAAGGGTGAGATTACGTAATCGTGGCGGGAACTCGCCTATCCTGAGTCGTTCCCAGCTACGTATAAACGACGTAAGAGACGCCGTCCGCTCGATAATGTGAGTCATTCTCTCTAATTAACGATGTCTTGAGCTATTCGTAATCCACATTTTTCAATTTATCAAACGGAGGAGAGAACACCTCGGAGAGGCACTGCGACGTGGAACATAAAGATGCTGATGCATGTTTGAAAAGTTTTTATATTTTTCGGGAAGCTATAAGAGCATAAAACACGACCTTGTTTGGAAAAATCCGTCTGACTTCGAAAGGCTGATACTAATGAACGTTTGTGTTACTTGTGAATGTTTCATTGATTAATTATTTTGCTGATATCGTTCCTGCTTTGTTTTTTCTTTCATTTAGATTAAACTTGGAAGATAATTTATGGTACAAAGAACGAATCGAAGAACAAGAAAACTGTTTATAAATATTCTTTGGTTATTAATATTCTCTAAAATGAATACTAAATCTATCTGTGATGTAATGTAAAAGTAACATAATAAACGTAAATAATTATACATAAATCTCTATCTCACACACAAATAAAAAGAAACACCAACATTATCAGAAATACTATGTGTATAACGATTACAAGAACAAAAGATCGAGAACCTAATTGACGACTCTAATACTAAATCCTTCTAGAAACAGAACCGAATAACTGACTCACTCACACAACCTCGTTAAAAAGAAGGTACTCTGGCGCGTCTCACAATTTCCTTTCGCGCTCCAATTGCGAAACAAGAACAACATTTAAATTTCGAATCGACAGGTCTACTCTCCGCAACCAAAGCCATTCTCTTCCTCTAATTAAAAAAAAAAAAAAAAAAAAAAAGAATACCGAAACAACGAAGGTTATCGATTCTAATCGCCGATTCACATTTACCACGAATGTGACGAAACACTTTATACTCTTTTCTGCCTCTCTCTTCCTCCGTATTCGTCGTACAAACGCGTACGTATGGAAAGATCAACCATATAACTCAACGTACTCCGCATTGACTCATCGATACCGGAACTTCGCGAAACCAGTGCCGATGGAACGCATTCAGTCACGTCCTTGAACCTTGCCTTCGCTCGCGTAGAATGCACGGACGGAGTAATTGAACGAGCGCACCGATCGATCGTCGTCACCCAGAAGACGGATCACCGTGGATCGTTGCGCAAGAAAACGACGTTCTACGGGTCCTGGACGATCCACTCTCGGCGCCACTTGTCGTCGCTGTGTTTCTTTACTCCGCCGTGAGAGATTTTGCTAAACGGCTTGATGAAGACGTAGCCTAGCTGCGGGGATCATCGGTAACAGCATGAAATTCTAATTATCGGGAGAGACGCGGTATAATGATTGGTTGGCCCATCGGGAGATGGATGGTAGAACGTCCCAGGTGAACGTTTCGCATTGGTTTCATCGGTGGAACGCGCTTGAAATTCTGTAAATAGGTTGATTTCAATGGAGTGGTGAAGGTAAAGATGTTCCTTCGGACGAAGATACTTGGACGCACTCGTCAGGAAAAATATGAAAGGGACTTTGAAGAAGGTTTAGTTTTTTTTTCAGGTGGCATTAGGGGCAGCCTTGATTATAGGAAAGTACACGGTGAAACTCGAGAAAAGGTTAAAAAGTGTAAAATGACGCGGAATAAAATGGAAAAAACATAACGAGAAATGTAAGGAAAACATAGTATAGATAAGTAGTACCTGAGAATAAATTGTACTTACATTCAGACTATCGAAATTTATATTCGAATTGCACTTAATTCATGCTGAACTCAATTTCTTTCCCACCGTTTGTAGAAAAACTGTTATAAATATAAGAAACTGTTATCGCTATTACTTTATCATAATCCTAAAAACTTGTTCCACCACTCGTTCACCACCCATCACGTTCACCTTCTATCAAAAACAATCACCCTGAGCAAAAAGACCATCTTTCCTAAGCATCCTCTCATCAACTTCGCTCAGTCAGACGAACAAAACTTCAATTTCCCATGTTGATAATACAATGTCACGGTAAAATGTTGCGCAAACGTACCGTGAAACATAGAAACAGATGTCGAAACGAGCAAGGGGGAAGCATTCGCCAGACAAGAGAGGGGAGGGAAGTTGAACGTCGCGTAACGACTTAAACGCAGCTGTAATCACATTGTTTGTCCGGTAATTGCGCATTAATAGATGAGAACTGGGTCTGCGGCGGCTGCAGGGCTACGACGGACCTGTAACCTGCCTTCACTTTGCGTAATCGAAGCGAACTCGTGGCCGGTCGAAATACATATCGGCAGTTCGCGCCAAGTTCCGTGGCTTCGACTGGATAATTCGCGAATTCCACGCTCGCGAGAACGCCCCGGGCCAATACACCGACTCACGATGAACATTTCTCGAGCTTATCCTCTCTCTAAGAGCCGTGTATTACACATTTTTCGAATTATCTTCACGCGAGGCCCCGGCCTATACCGTTTGTCCTTAATCCAGGCTGTGAGCCGCCGAGGTTCAGGAAACATTTATTATTCCTGAGAAACATGTTGCGAAGCGACTTGTCCGGCGAAACTGTTATTTCGAAGAGGTGCCTGATTATTTTCTCCGCTTCCTATCGGTATTCTCGTTCGTCTTCCTTGTGTACTTCCAGCTCGATCTGGTTTCGGATGGAACTTGCAAGTTTGATAAACGAGAATTCGTGCTTTGCTTTGTGGACTTGAGAGACATCGTTTATATAGTTTAGAGTATCGTTCGATTTTCTAATTAAATTTACCGAAGATAAATCGACATTTTCGTATATAGTTATTATCATAAAGAATTGTGTACGGTTTATATACTTGAAATTTAAATTATCCATTGAAGATTTATTATTAGCATTGGAAAAATACACAACCTGTGAATGCATATGTACGCTGATTCGATAACATTGCTCTGGACTATGAACGTAGTAATAAGATGTGTGTTGGACAGTACTATATGGTTTGAAAAAAAGAAAACGTAATTCGTTCTACTGCATAATCGAAAACTCAAACATTTTGTAATTAGTAGACCTTATGGTATAATTAACGACTGTATGATACATTTCCTGCTCTTTCAAATAGAAAATAGATTAAAAATTGAAATATCGTATTCAAAAATTCAGTAACGTAACCTGAATTTACACAGGCCATTTACGATCCAACGATATCAACTGAGAATTAGCTTAACACTACCATTACTCTTACGTTAAATTTGCATATGTTTGTAAATAATGAATATAAAAGACGAAAAAGTCTCTGTTTGTAATAATAAGAAAAATGTATCTCAAATGGCTGTAGCGGATTTCTAGAATCAACGATATCGCGTAGGATCTTAAACTCAAAAGCAGGACAAACTTCTGCACAATTGAAAGGCCAGTTTTTATCGAGAAGTGTGATCCACCGTCTCCTTTTTTACCAGTGTTTAACCTTGGCGTTTAATGGATTAAAATGCCCGGTAGAAGAGGCGTAAACGCTTTACAGAAATACCCGTGTGACGCGTGAAAGCCGCTAGAATTAGAATCGAATCACTCGCCGTGATTGAACGATTCGATCGAACAGGACCGACGCTCGTAGCTGTCATTAGTTCGACTTCTTCTAACTCGAATTATTCGAATAGTCGCTGCCAGCCAGTGGACTTTTCAAATTACGCACACAACACGTTAACGATACTTTGGAAGAGAAAAATAAAAAGATCAACGATTGAGCAGAAGAACGCAAACGTCAAAACTTTTAAGTACGTCGCAAGTGATTTTATCCGTTTCGTGGCCAACGTTGATGGTTTTTACGTGCAACGTGGCCTCAACTCGTCACTTGTATTGAATATGCAACATGATCTAATTGGTCATTAATCGTAGCAAGGACTCGATATGACGATTTATCGTGCAATCTTTTCCTTCGAACGATGTTTGCACTTGGCTTTTGTCCCTGAAATTACTTTGGATCTATACTCATGCTATCGTAAAGCAGGAAAACAAAGTGCCAATATTTAATTAATCATAAAATCATAGATTCAGAAGAGATTTTTAGAATGGAAAAAATCGAGACATCGAGCACGAAAGGACATGCGGTTATCCTTCGCGATTAGGCTTCACAGAGAACGTTTATGTAAATTCATATTTTTATAAATATTATTAAAGAAATGTGATCTTAATCGTCTTGATCTTTATCTTAACGTTAATTCACCCTCTAAACTTTACTTTGGACATTCTGTATATTTTTGCATATTTGAATATCCTATAAATACATAAACATCCATTGTAACATTAAAACTGCATCTAATTGACACTCGACCTTCATCTCTGGAAGCATTTATTTTTATCTATATTCTAAAACGCAAAAAGAACGTTCAAGAAGTTGACAACACCACGCATTCACTTTGAAAACTAAATGGTTCTAACGCTGGTTGACAACATAGCGGATTTTAAGAGTGTTCTGGCATAAAAGACAAGAAATGTGACTTACCATTTGTCATGTTTTTCGTCCGTGGACCTCGGGTGTTTTATACATCGTCGATAGTGGAACAAGTGCAAGCTTCACAGCGTTCGGCTCATCTCCGAGAACTCGTTCCTTTCCTGCTCTAAAACCCGAAGACTTTATCTCTTTCTTTCCTCTCAGTTCACCCTCGAGAAGCCGAGACTCCCACGCAGCATCCTCATTTCCTGAACATCACGTTCGCGCTTCGCTTTTAAATTCCCTCACTCCTACACAGCGTCGATCAGCGTTGGTCATCTCCGATCGTGAGCAACCTCGTCAGCCCGCGGTTTCCCAGACTGAACGCTCGCGATCGCCGCGTTATTTTCAACACCGGCGATAAACACTTTCCCCTATGAACTAATCGATTAAGAATCGGCACAACCGAGGATCGTGTGCTTCAATGACGCATCTGTCCATCTTTTTTTTTTTTCTACCATCGTTGATCGGAGATTACAAAGATCTACCAAGATGCAACGATTCTGTAACGAGTATCGTCGATTACTATCAACATTCGTTTTTATTCATCGAAACATCGAAAACAATTAACTTTTCAAGTGATTCGTTATGATGATTTATGCTAGAAGTATCAGAGTAATAGAATGATATATAAAATGATATAGCAATAATATATTTTTAATATAATAATAGTAGTGATAATAATAAAATGATAATCAATTTGCAATGTTTTATATCGTAGAAATTGTATAGACCTACAACGGTGTATTTCAGGAAATTTCAATGACTTTTATCCTAATTATATTGCATTCTATAGTTTCAGTGGATTTAATAATTCGATTGTTTTAATGCAAACTTTATATATTAAGCATCGATGATTCTATCAGTAAAGTATCTCGATCAGATCCTGTTTCCTCAACTTCAATTGTGAAAAAGAATCACGTGGAGCAGAGGTCGTCATTGTCAGAGCTAACGATTTCGTTTACATAATAACCGCGTTAAAATCAATTCTAACAGCGCCTGAAAATAGTTCATCAAGCGTTTCAAACTACGGTCACTTGAGAATAGAGTGAAAAGATTGGTTATCAGAGATGAAGAGACGTTGATAATATCGCGAAATAGAATCAGATGGTTCGCGATACGATCACGAGGCTGGATGAAAAAGGCAACTTACAGATAAAGATCGGGAAACGCGATCGATTCGGGGCTGAATCGGCGTGTGGCCTTGAGCATCCGTGAAGTGCCGAGTAAATGGCGAAGGAGGCGAAAAAGTTGAGAGCAATTCAAGGATATCGAAGAAGGTGTGAAAAAACGACCTGGGAATGTTCGATGAACAGGATCGTTCTTACATATCGCGCACATTGCTTTAAAATCAATCGAGCTGTTCTCCAATTTCATTTGCTGTTTATCGCATTCGTTTTATATTGTCACGAGGTCGCGTACGTCCCTTTGTGTAATCTTTCGAGGTTAGTAGAATAATATTTTATTGGAAAAAATCCTTCAAACGAGAAAAAAAGACGCGTAAGCAAAACAACACGAGTGGAAAATGAATCAGGAAAGGAAGGCCATTATATTCCAAAGCTCACGAAGAGCTATACGTTATGTGCTTCAAAATTTACGACATACGATAACATCTTTAATTATGTTGTAACCAAGTATTGTTTACCATTTTAAGCAAATTCTATTCTACTTTTTTCAATAATGATTTATTGTCTCGGTTTTACTTTTCTTATCTCGCAGTTGAAACGACTTCCGCAATTATATCATCGAAAAAAAGTAGCCAAAAGTTTAAAATTGTTTGGACCACTTCTCCCAATTCTGTTTGACCACTTAAGAACTTAACAAAATTCGGAATCGTTTCCATCATTTGATTTATTCGTC